>NC_073692.1:204269636-204884349 GCF_029784155.1 Uranotaenia lowii
TCGTACGGTTCCTACGGTTCGTACGGTTCCTACGGTTCCTACGGCTCGTACGGTTCGTACGGTTCCTACGGTTCCTACGGTTCGTACGGTTCGAACGGTTCGTACGGTTCCTACGTTCCTACGGTTCGTACGGTTCGTACGGTTCCTACGGTTCCTACGGTTCGTACGGTTCCTAAGGTTTGTACGGTTCCTACGGTTCGTACGGTTTCTACAGTTCCTACGGTTCGTACGGTTCCTACGGTTCGTACGGTTCGTACGGTTCGTACGGTTCACACGGTTCGTACGGTTCGTACGTTTCGTACGGTTCCTACGGTTCGTACGGTTCCTAAGGTTTGTACGGTTCCTACGGTTCGTACGGTTCCTACAGTTCCTACGGTTCGTACGGTTCCTACGGTTCGTACGGTTCCTACGGTTCGTACGGTTCCTACGGTCCGTACGGTTCGTACGGTTCGTACGGTTCGTACGGTTCGTATGGTTCGTAAGTTTCGTACGGTGTATACGGTTCCTACGGTTCCTACGGTTCGTACGGTTCCTACGGTTCCTACGGTTCGTACGGTTCCTACGGTTCGTACGGTTCTTACGGTTTGTACGGTTCCTACGGTTCCTACGGTTCGTACGGTTCGTACGGTTCATACGGTTCCTACGGTTCGTACGGTTCCTACGGTTCCTACGGTTCGTACGGGTCCTACGGTTCGTACGGTTCCTACGGTTCGTACGGTTCCTACGGTTCGTACGGTTCGTACGGTTCGTACGGTTCGTACGGTTCATACGGTTCGTACGGTTCGTACGGTTCCTAAGGTTTGTACGGTTCCTACGGTTCCTACGGTTCACACGGTTCGTACGGTTCGTACGGTTCCTACGGTTCCTACGGTTCCTACGGTTCCTACGGTTCCTACGGTTCGTACGGTTCCTACGGTTCCTACGGTTCGTACGGTTCGTACGGTTCCTACGGTTCCTACGGTTCGTACGGTTCCTAAGGTTTGTACGGTTCCTACGGTTCGTACGGTTCCTACAGTTCCTACGGTTCGTACGGTTCCTACGGTTCGTACGGTTCCTACGGTTCCTACGGTTCACACGGTTGGTACGGTTCGTACGGTTCGTACGGTTCCTACGGTTCGTACGTTTCCTAAGGTTTGTACGGTTCCTACGGTTTGTACGGTTCCTACAGTTCCTACGGTTCGTACGGTTCCTACGGTTCGTACGGTTCCTACGGTTCGTACGGTTCCTACGGTCCGTACGGTTCGTACGGTTCCTACGGTTCGTACGGTTCGTATGGTTCGTAAGGTTCGTACGGTTCATACGGTTCCTACGGTTCCTACGGTTCGTACGGTTCCTACGGTTCGTACGGTTCCTACGGTTCGTACGGTTCTTACGGTTCGTACGGTTCCTACGGTTCCTACGGTTCGTACGGTTCCTACGGTTCGTACGGTTCCTACGGTTCCTACGGTTCGTACGGTTCGTACGGTTCGTACGGTTCCTACGGTTCGTACGGTTCCTACGGTTCGTACGGTTCCTACGGTTCCTACGGTTCGTACGGTTCGTACGGTTCCTACGGTTCCTACGGTTCGTACGGTTCCTACGGTTCGTACGGTTCGTACGGTTCGTACGATTCCTACGGTTCGTACGGTTCCTACGGTTCCTACGGTTCGTACGGTTCCTACGGTTCGTACGGTTCCTACGGTTCCTATGGTTCGTATGGTTCCTACGGTTCGTACGGTTCCTACGGTTCCTACGGTTCGTACGGTTCCTACGGTTCGTACGGTTCCTACGGTTCCTACGGTTCCTACGGTTCGTACGGTTCCTACGGTTCGTACGGTTCCTACGGTTCGTACGGTTCGTACGGTTCCTACGGTTCGTACAGTTCGTACGGTTCGTACGGTTCGTACGGTTCGTACGGTTCGTACGGTTCCTACGGTTCGTACGGTTCCTGCGGTTCGTACGGTTCCTACGGTTCGTACGGTTCGTACGGTTCGTACGGTTCCTACTGTTCGTACGGTTCGTACGGTTCCTACGGTTCGTACGGTTCGTACGGTTCCTACGGTTCGTACGGTTCGTACGGTTCCTACGGTTCCTACGGTTCGTACGGTTCCTACTGTTCGTACGGTTCCTACGGTTCCTACGGTTCGTACGGTTTTTACGGTTCCTACGGTTCGTACGGTTAATACGATTCCTACGGTTCGTACGGTTCGTACGGTTCCTACGGTTCGTACGGTTCGTACGGTTCGTACGATTCCTACGGTTCGTACGGTTCCTACGGTTCCTACGGTTCCTACGGTTCCTACGGTTCGTACGGTTCCTACGGTTCGTACGGTTCCTACGGTTCCTACGGTTCCTACGGTTCCTACGGTTCGTACGGTTCCTACGGTTCGTACGGTTCCTACGGTTCCTACGGTTCGTACGGTTCGAACGGTTCCTACGGTTCGTACGGTTCATAGGTTCCTACGGTTCGTACGGTTCCTACGATTCGTACGGTTCGTATGGTTCGTACGGTTCGTACGGTTCGTACGGTTCCTACGGTTCGAACGGTTCGTACGGTTCATACGGTTCCTACGGTTCGTACGGTTCGTACGGTTCGTACGGTTCCTACGGTTCGTACGGTTCCTACTGTTCGTACGGTTCGTACGGTTCGTACGGTTCGTACGGTTCCTACGGTTCGTACGGTTCGTACGGTTCGTACGGTTCATACGGTTCCTACGGTTCCTACGGTTCGTACGGTTCCTACGGTTCCTACGGTTGCTACGGTTCGTACGGTTCGTACGGTTCCTACGGTTCGTACGGTTCGTACGGTTCGTACGGTTCATACGGTTCCTACGGTTCCTACGGTTCCTACGGTTCGTACAAATCGTACGGTTCGTACGGTTCGTACGGTACGTACGGTTCGTACGGTTCGTACGGTTTCTACGGTTCGTACGGTTCCTACGGTTCCTACGGTTCGTACGGTTCGTACGGTTTCTACGGTTCCTACGGTTTGTACGGTTCGTACGGTTCGTACGGTTCGTACGGTTCGTACGGTTCGTACGGTTCCTACGGTTCGTACGGTTCCTAAGGTTTGTACGGTTCCTACGGTTCGTACGGTTCCTACAGTTCCTACGGTTCGTACGGTTCCTACGGTTCGTACGGTTCCTACGGTTCCTACGGTTCACACGGTTCGTACGGTTCGTACGGTTCGTACGGTTCCTACGGTTCGTACGTTTCCTAAGGTTTGTACGGTTCCTACGGTTCGTACGGTTCCTACAGTTCCTACGGTTCGTACGGTTCTTACGGTTCGTACGGTTCCTACGGTTCGTACGGTTCCTACGGTCCGTACGGTTCGTACGGTTCCTACGGTTCGTACGGTTGTAATGGTTCGTAAGGTTCGTACGGTTCATACGGTTCCTACGGTTCCTACGGTTCGTACGGTTCTTACGGTTCGTACGGTTCCTACGGTTCCTACGGTTCGTACGGTTCCTACGGTTCCTACGGTTCGTACGGTTCCTACGGTTCCTACGGTTTGTACGGTTCGTACGGTTCGTACAGTTCCTACGGTTGGTACGGTTCGTACAGTTTCTACGGTTCCTACGGTTCGTACGGTTCCTACGGTTCGTACGGTTCCTACGGTTCCTATGGTTCGTATGGTTCCTACGGTTCGTACGGTTCCTACGGTTCCTACGGTTCGTACGGTTCCTACGGTTCGTACGGTTCCTACGGTTCCTACGGTTCCTACGGTTCGTACGGTTCCTACGGTTCGTACGGTTCCTACGGTTCGTACGGTTCGTACGGTTCCTACGGTTCGTACAGTTCGTACGGTTCGTACGGTTCGTACGGTTCGTACGGTTCGTACGGTTCCTACGGTTCGTACGGTTCCTGCGGTTCGTACGGTTCCTACGGTTCGTACGGTTCGTACGGTTCGTACGGTTCCTACTGTTCGTACGGTTCGTACGGTTCCTACGGTTCGTACGGTTCGTACGGTTCCTACGGTTCGTACGGTTCGTACGGTTCCTACGGTTCCTACGGTTCGTACGGTTCCTACTGTTCGTACGGTTCCTACGGTTCCTACGGTTCGTACGGTTTTTACGGTTCCTACGGTTCGTACGGTTAATACGATTCCTACGGTTCGTACGGTTCGTACGGTTCGTACGGTTCGTACAGTTTCTACGGTTCGTACGGTTCCTACGGTTCGTACGGTTCGTACGGTTCCTACGGTTCGTACGGTTCCTACGGTTCGTACGGTTCGTACGGTTCCTACGGTTCCTAGGGTTCGTATGGTTCCTACGGTTCGTACGGTTCCTACGGTTCGTACGGTTCGTACGGTTCCTACGGTTCCTACGGTTCGTACGGTTCCTACGGTTCGTACGGTTCCTATGGTTCGTACGGTTTTTACGGTTCCTACGGTTCGTACGGTCAATACGGTTCCTACGGTTCGTACGGTTCCTACGGTTCGTACGGTTCGTACAGTTTCTACGGTTCGTATTGTTCCTACGGTTCGTACGGTTCCTACGGTTCGTACGGTTCCTACGGTTCATACGGTTCCTACGGTTCGTACGGTTCGTACGGTTCGTACGGTTCGTACGGTTCGTACGGTTCCTACGGTTCGTACGGTTCGTACGGTTCCTACGGTTCCTACGGTTCGTACGGTTCCTACGGTTCGTACGGTTCATACGGTTCCAACGGTTCGTACGGTTCGTACGGTTCCTACGGTTCCTACGGTTTGTACGGTTTCTACGGTTCGTACGGTTCGTACGGTTCTTACTGTTCATACGGTTCCTACGGTTCGTACGGTTCCTACGGTTCGTACGGTTCCTACGGTTCGTACGGTTCCTACGGTTCGTACGGTTCGTACGGTTCCTACGGTTCCTACGGTTCGTACGGTTCCTACGTTTCCTACGGTTCGTACGATTCCTACGGTTCGTACGGTTCGTACGGTTCCTACGGTTCGTACGGTTCCTACGGTTCCTACGGTTCGTACGGTTCCTACGGTTCCTACGGTTCGTACGGTTTCTACAGTTCCTACGGTTCCTACGGTTCCTACGGTTCATACGGTTCGTACGGTTCATACGGTTCCTACGGTTCGTATGGTTCCTACGGTTCGTACGGTTCCTACGGTTCGTACGGTTCGTACGGTTCCTATGGTTCGTACGGTTCGTACGGTTCGTACGGTTTATACGGTTCCTACGGTTCGTATGGTTCGTACGGTTCCTACGGTTCCTACGGTTCGTACGGTTCCTACGGTTCGTACGGTTCATACGGTTCCTACGGTTCCTACGGTTCGTACGATTCGTACGGTTCCTACGGTTCGTATGGTTCCTACGGTTCGTACGGTTCGTACGGTTCCTACGGTCGTACGGTTCCTACGGTTTGTACGGTTCGTACGGTTCGTACGGTTCGTACGGTTCCTACGGTTCCTACGGTTCGTACGGTTCCTACGGTTCGTACGGTTCCTACGGTTCGTACGGTTCGTACGGTTCGTAGGGTTCGTACGGTTCCTACGGTTCCTACGGTTCGTACGGTTTTTACGGTTCCTACGGTTCGTACGGTTAATACGGTTCCTACGGTTCGTACGGTTCCTACGGTTCGTACGGTTCGTACAGTTTCTACGGTTCGTATTGTTCCTACGGTTCGTACGGTTCCTACGGTTCGTACGGTTCCTACGGTTCGTACGGTTCCTACGGTTCGTACGGTTCGTACGGTTCGTACGGTTTATACGGTTCCTACGGTTCGTATGGTTCGTACGGTTCCTACGGTTCCTACGGTTCGTACGGTTCCTACGGTTCGTACGGTTCATACGGTTCCTACGGTTCCTACGGTTCGTACGATTCGTACGGTTCCTACGGTTCGTATGGTTCCTACGGTTCGTACGGTTCGTACGGTTCCTACGGTCGTACGGTTCCTACGGTTTGTACGGTTCGTACGGTTCGTACGGTTCGTACGGTTCCTACGGTTCCTACGGTTCGTACGGTTCCTACGGTTCGTACGGTTCATACGGTTCCAACGGTTCGTACGGTTCCTACGGTTCCTACGGTTCGTACGGCTCCTACGGTTCGTACGGTTCGTACGGTTCTTGCTGTTCATACGGTTCCTACGGTTCGTACGGTTCCTACGGTTCGTACGGTTCGTACGGTTCCTACGGTTCGTACGGTTCCTACGGTTCGTACGGTTCGTACGGTTCCTACGGTTCCTACGGTTCGTACGGTTCCTACAGTTCCTACGGTTACTACGGTTTCTACGGTTCATACGGTTCGTACGGTTCATACGGTTCCTACGGTTCGTATGGTTCCTACGGTTCGTACGGTTCCTACGGTTCGTACGGTTTATACGGTTCCTACGGTTCGTATGGTTCGTACGGTTCCTACGGTTCCTACGGTTCCTACGGTTCGTACGGTTCCTACGGTTCGTACGGTTCCTACGGTTCGTACGGTTCGTACGGTTCCTACGGTTCGTACGGTTCCTACGGTTCGTACGGTTCGTACGGTTCGTACGGTTCCTACGGTTCGTACGGTTCCTACGGTTCGTACGGTTCCTACGGTTCCTACGGTTCCTACGGTTCGTACGGTTCGTACGGTTCATACGGTTCCTACGATTCGTACGGTTCCTACGGTTCGTACGGTTCCTACGGTTCCTACGGTTCGTACGGTTCGTGGCTGTGTGGTGGCGGCTTATAGAATACTACCACTGGGATACTGGTCCACGTCGTAAAAGGCGACTTATCCAGTACTTCCCATATGCGTTAGTCATTCTTCAAATGCGACTATCACATTGGGAGGGGGGAACCTTGGCTTGGTTTCAAGCACAGATAAATCTGCAGCACAAAAGAACCGCTACACTGAACTTATGTCGTTTAATCCTTAATGGAACTGCATCAATCGCCTTGGTCCAAGATCCCTATTTCCGAAATGGAACTTTTTACTTAGGGAATTTGCTCAAACCAAACTTTACTGTGTTCAGTGTAATGTGAATGACTAATGCCCGAATAATGCCTCGTGCATGTATATTGATAAACAATTCTTTAAATGCAACACTTATACCCAATCTAACAACAAGAGATATTTGCGTCGTTCAGGTTTCGCTGCCTGATAGAAAATACGTCTACTGTTCAGCATACTCACCATTTGAACAATCATCCCCTACGGATGATTTAAAAAATGTCATTTCATTCTGTGAATCAAAAAATATACCTCTTTTAATAGGCTGTGATGCCAATGCTCATCATTTTGTATGGGGTAGCTCAGATATCAATCTGAGAGGCTTAAATTTAATGGAATATTTAAGCAGCACTGATTTAGAAATTCTAAATGGTAGGAAATAAACCAACTTTTGTTAGGTGTGACAGAGAAGAGGTGATTGACATCACACTTTGTTCTAGAACAATTTCTCAGGAAATTTCAAATTGGCATGTGCCTAACGAAGAATCGATTTCTGACCACAGGTTTATCTATTTTGAACACTCAGGTGAGTTTTTAGAAGCAATTACATTCAGAAACCCAAGAACAACTAATTGGGACCTATATTTGGAGCATCTTGCTACTAAATTTCATGGATATACACCTGAAATTACTACTCCTCTTGAGTTGGATGAAGTGGTTGCAAAAACCACCGAAATTATTTTGAATTCTTATGAAGAAGCGTGTCCCTTACGAACGTTGAAATTCAACAAAAACAGTACACCATGGTGGAACTCAAATCTCAGTAAATTACGAAAAAACTGCAGACGCTCTTGGAACCGAAGGCGCACGGAAGGTTTTGATGCTTTCAAGTTGGCTCGCAGAGCTTACCGGAAAGCAACAAGAGCTGCCGAACGCTCAAGTTGGCAGAGCTACTGCACAAACATTTCAAGCTTGCACGAAGCAAGTAGGTTAAACAAAATCTTAGCCAAATCAAAAGATTATCAGGTTTCATACCTTAAAACCCCTAGTGGTGATTATACATCAAACGACGAAGAAACATTAAGTTGTCTATTCAATACTCACTTTCCAGGATGCGTTGATCAAGATTCATCGATTGAGCCTTTTGAGATTGAGTTCTTTTCTGGAAGTCTAGATTCCTTGCATTTTGCTCGGAAAATAGTTACTACAGAATCGATCAAATGGGCAATCGATGGTTTTGCTCAATACAAATCTCCTGGAAGTGACGGTTTATTTCCAGTTTCGCTTCAAAAAGGTTTCGATCATTTCAAACACATATTAAGAAAAATAATGATAAGCAGTTTTGCTCATGGATATATTCCTAAACTTTGGCGGCAGATAGCCGTGAAATTCATCCCTAAAGGGGGACGATCATCATACGACGAAGCCAAAAGCTATCGTCCTATTAGTCTAAGTTCATTTCTATTAAAAGCACTCGAACGTTTAATTGATCATCATATCAGGCAAGAATGCCTTGTCCAACATCCGCTTAATGCGACACAACATGCATACCAAACAGGAAAATCAACATTAACTCTTCTGCACAACGTAGTACATAATATTGAAAACAGTTTTTCACAGAAAGAATCATGTCTAGGAGCATTTCTAGACATAGAAGGAGCATTTGATAATGTCTCGTTTACATCAATAATGGATGCGGCACTACTTCATGGAGTGCCTAGTGTTATAACTAACTGGATTAGCGCAATGCTAAGTAACAGGAATCTTCATTCGTCTTTAAGACAGGCTTCAATAACAAAAGTTAGCACACGTGGTTGCTCACAGGGAGGTGTACTATCACCTCTATTGTGGAACCTAGTTGCAGACGGCTTGTTGAGAAAACTCAACTTGTTCCTAAAACTTGTTCCTTCCTCAAACTTGTTCCTAAAACAGGAAGCCTTCTCATGTGCTTTTCGTCTACAGGCAGTTGGTCTCTGGCTGTCAGGAAATATCGAAAGATCATCGAGTCATACAAATGTGTGGCCTGAATTAGTTAGATTAAACAAGTTCAATCTAGCGCCAAACGATTTAACACTCTCGAGTAGTTTTCCCTACATGGGGTTTAAAGTCAAATTTCCTTCTCCTCAAGAATGGTTATCAGGTTTCGTAGAGGACCAAATGTCCTCTCATATTGTATTCTATACTGACGGTTCATTATCAAACGGCTGTGCAGGTGCAGGAATTTACTGCCACGAGTTGAACGCTATTATGTATGGAGTGCAAATTGCACTTCAAAAGAAGATTATGTTCAGAACAATTTATTTCTGTTCAGATAGCCAAGCAGCTATCAAATCACTCAGTGCTTCCAGTTCTAGATCAAAACTGGTATTCGCATGCCGGAAAGCAATCGAAGAACTTGCTGAAGGCAATGGATTAAACCTTCTATGGGTACCCGGACATAAGAGAATTTTTGGAAACGAATGCGCCGACGAACTCGCTAGAGCTGGATCGGAAAAGGAATTTTACGGACCAGAGCCGGCTGTCCCAATATCACCATGTTGGTTCAGAAACCAAATTCAAACTTGGTCCTCTAACCAGCATAAACGATACTGGGAAGAGTTGGACACTTGTCGTAAAACTAAATTATTTTTAGAAAAACCATCTCCAATAATATCGAGTTACTTATTAACTTTAAATAAATCTCATTGCAGCATCTTGATCAGAGCACTCTCCGGTCATTGTAAACTCAACTATCACATGCACAACATTCAGCGTGCTGAATCTCCAGTATGTGGTAGTTGTGAATCAGATGTGGAAGATCCCTTCCATCTCATATGTAACTGTCCCTCATTTGCCAGACTACGTTTTCGTACTCTGGGATCTTACGCTTTAAGCGAATCTGAGTTTAAGAAATTAAACTCAAAAAACATTCTATCATTCCTTACCGAATGTAGAAAAGAGCTTTAATGCTAATAATCCCTAGTGGAAAGGCTTTATGCCATCTTAAATAGATTGAATTTATTTCTTCCTTTTATAGGTTTTTCAGGTTTCTCAGGTAAATGATGAAATCTTGGAAAAAAAAGGCTAGGCACAATTTTCCCGTATGTTTGGATAACGTGCCGCTATTAAGCCTACCCCCATTCTGATACCTGATACCTGATACGGTTCGTACGGTTCCTACGGTTCGTACGGTTCGTACGGTTCCTACGGTTCATACGGTTCCTACGGTTCGTACGGTTCCTACGGTTCGTACGGTTCCTACGGTTCGTACGGTTCGTACGGTTCCTACGGTTCCCACGGTTCGTACGGTTTTTACGGTTCCTACGGTTCGTACGGTTAATACGGTTCCTACGGTTCGTACGGTTCCTACGGTTCGTACGGTTCGTACGGTTCCTACGGTTCGTACGGTTCGTATGGTTCCTACGGTTCATACGGTTCCTACGGTTCGTACGGTTCCTACGGTTCGTACGGTTCGTACGGTTCCTACGGTTCGTACGGTTCCTACGGTTCGTACGGTTCGTACGGTTCCTACGGTTCGTACGGTTCCTACGGTTCGTACGGTTCGTACGGTTCATACGGTTCGTACGGTTCGTATGGTTCCTACGGTTCGTACGGTTCCTACAGTTCGTACGGTTCGTACGGTTCCTACGGTTCGTACGGTTCCTACGTTTCCTACGGTTCGTACGGTTCCTACGGTTCGTACGGTTCGTATGGTTCCTACGGTTCGTACGGTTCCTACGGTTCCTACGGTTCGTACGGTTTTTACGGTTCCTACGGTTCGTACGGTTGATACGGTTCCTACGGTTCGTACGGTTCCTACGGTTCGTACGGTTCGTACAGTTTCTACGGTTCGTACGGTTCCTACGGTTCGTACGGTTCCTACGGTTCCTACGGTTCGTATGGTTCCTACGGTTCGTACGGTTCCTACGGTTCCTACGGTTCGTACGGTTCCTACGGTTCGTACGGTTGCTACGGTTCGTACGGTTCCTACGGTTCGTACGGTTCCTACGGTTCGTACGGTTCGTACGGTTCCTACGGTTCGTACGGTTCCTACGGTTCGTACGGTTCCTACGGTTCGTACGGTTCATACGGTTCCAACGGTTCGTACGGTTCGTACGGTTCCTACGGTTCCTACGGTTTGTACGGTTCCTACGGTTCATACGGTTCCTACGGTTCGTACGGTTCCTACGGTTCGTACGGTTCGTACGGTTCCTACGGTTCGTACGGTTCCTACGGTTCGTACGGTTCGTACGGTTCCTACGGTTCGTACGGTTCCTACGTTTCCTACGGTTCCTACGGTTCGTACGGTTCCTACGGTTCGTACGGTTTGTACGGTTCCTACGGTTCATACGGTTCCAACGGTTCGTACGGTTTATACGGTTCCTACGGTTCGTACGGTTTGTACGGTTCCTACGGTTCATACGCTTCCTACGGTTCGTACGGTTCGTACGGTTCCTACGGTTCGTACGGTTCCTACGGTTCGTACGGTTCCTACGGTTCGTACGGTTCGTACGGTTCCTACGGTTCGTACGGTTCCTACGGTTCCTACGGTTCGTACGGTTCGTACGGTTCGTACGGTTCCTACTGTTCGTACGGTTTGTACGGTTCCTACGGTTCCTACGGTTCGTACGGTTTGTACGGTTCGTACGGTTCCTACGGTTCGTACGGTTCCTACGGTTCGTACGGTTCCTACGGTTCCTACGGTTCGTACGGTTCGTACGGTTCCTACTGTTCGTACGGTTCGTACGGTTCGTACGGTTCCTACGGTTCGTACGGTTCGTACGGTTCGTACGGTTTCTACGGTTCGTACGGTTCGTACGGTTCCTACGGTTCGTACGGTTCGTAGGGTTCCTACGGTTCCTAGGGTTCGTACGGTTTTTACGGTTCCTACGGTTCGTACGGTTAATACGGTTCCTACGGTTCGTACGGTTCCTACGGTTCGTACGGTTCGTACAGATTCTACGGTTCGTACGGTTCCTACGGTTCGTACGGTTCCTACGGTTCCTACGGTTCGTATGGTTCCTACGGTTCGTACGGTTAATACGGTTCGTACGGTTCCTACGGTTCGTACGGTTCCTACGGTTCGTACGGTTCGTACGGTTCCTACGGTTCGTACGGTTCGTACGGTTCCTACGGTTCGTACGGTTCGTACGGTTCGTACGGTTCCTACGGTTTGTACGGTTCCTACGGTTCCTACGGTTCGTACGGTTAATACGGTTCCTACGGTTCGTAGGTTCCTACGGTTCGTACGGTTCGTACAGTTCCTAAGGTTCGTACGGTTCCTACGGTTCGTACGGTTCCTACGGTTCGTACGGTTCGTACGGTTCGTACGGTTCGTACGGTTCCTACGGTTCGTACGGTTCGTACGGTTCCTACGGTTCCTACGGTTCGTACGGTTCCTACGGTTCGTACGGTTCATACGGTTCCAACGGTTCGTACGGTTCGTACGGTTCCTACGGTTGGTACGGTTCCTACGGTTCGTACGGTTCGTACGGTTCTTACTGTTCATACGGTTCCTACGGTTCGTACGGTTCCTACGGTTCGTACGGTTCGTACGGTTCCTACGGTTCGTACGGTTCCTACGGTTCGTACGGTTCGTACGGTTCCTACGGTTCCTACGGTTCGTACGGTTCCTACGTTTCCTACGGTTCGTACGATTCCTACGGTTCGTACAGTTCCTACGGTTCGTACGGTTCCTACGGTTCGTACGGTTCCTACGGTTCCTACGGTTCCTACGGTTCGTACGGTTCCTACGGTTCGTACGGTTCCTACGGTTCGTACGGTTCCTACGGTTCGTACGGTTTGTACGGTTTGTACGGTTCGTACGGTTGCTACGGTTCGTACGGTTCCTACGGTTCGTACGGTTCCTACGGTTCGTACGGTTCGTACGGTTCGTACGGTTCCTACGGTTCGTACGGTTCGTACGGTTACTACGGTTCGTACGGTTCCTACGGTTCGTACGGTTCGTACGGTTCGTACGGTTCCTACGGTTCGTACGGTTCGTACGGTTCGTACGGTTCGTACGGTTCGTACGGTTCCTACGGTTCGTACGTTTCCCACGGTTCGTACGGTTCCTACGGTTCGTATGGTTCCTACGGTTCGTACGGTTCCTACGGTTAGTACGGTTCCTACAGTTCGTACGGTTCCTACGGTTCCTACGGTTCGTACGGTTCGTACGGTTCCTACGGTTCGTACGGTTCGTACGGTTCGTACGGTTCGTACGGTTTGTACGGTTCGTACGGTTGCTACGGTTCGTACGGTTCCTACGGTTCCTACGGTTCATACGGTTCCTACGGTTCCTACGGTTCGTACGGTTCATACGGTCCCTACGGTTCGTACCGTACGGTTCCTACGGTTCGTACGGTTCGTACGGTTCCTACGGTTCGTACGGTTCGTACGGTTCCTACGGTTCCTACGGTTCGTACGGTTCCTACGGATCGTACGGTTCGTACGGTTCGTACGGTTCCTACGGTTCGTACGGTTCCTACGGTTCGTACGGTTCCTACGGTTCCTACGGTTCCTACGGTTCCTACGGTTCGTACGGTTCGTACGGTTACTACGGTTCGTACGGTTCCTACGGTTCCTACGGTTCGTACGGTTCCTACGGTTCGTACGGTTCGTACGGTTCGTACGGTTCCTACGGTTCCTACGGTTCCTACGGTTCGTACGGTTCCTACGGTTCGTACGTTTCCTACGGTTCGTACGGTTCGTACGGTTCGTATGGTTCCTACGGTTCGTACGGTTCCTGCGGTTCGTACGGTTCCTACGGTTCCTACGGTTCGTACGGTTCCTACGGTTCGTACGGTTCCTACGGTTCGTACGGTTCGTACGGTTCGTACGGTTTGTACGGTTCGTACGGTTGCTACGGTTCGTACGGTTCCTACGGTTCGTATGGTTCGTACGGTTCGTATGGTTCCTACGGTTCCTACGGTTCGTACGGTTCGTACGGTTACTACGGTTCGTACGGTTCCTACGGTTCGTACGGTTCGTACGGTTCCTACGGTTCCTACGGTTCGTAAGGTTCGTACGGTTCATACGGTTCCTACGGTTCGTACGGTTCCTACGGTTCGTACGTTTCCTACGGTTCGTACGGTTCCTACGGTTCGTACGGTTCCTACGGTTCGTACGGTTCCTACGGTTCGTACGGTTCCTACGGTTCGTACGGTTCATTAGGTTCCTACGGTTCGTACGGTTCGTACGGTTCGTACGGTTCGTACGGTTCATACGGTTCCTACGGTTCCTACGGTTCCTACGGTTCGTACGGTTCCTACGGTTCGTACGGTTCATACGGTTCCTACGGTTCGTACGGTTCATACGGTTCCTACGGTTCCTACGGTTCGTACGGTTCCTACGGTTCGTACGGTTCATACGGTTCCTACGGTTCGTACGGTTCGTACGGTTCGTACGGTTCCTACGGTTCCTACGGTTCGTACGGTTCATACGGTTCCTACGGTTCGTACGGTTCCTACGATTCGTACGGTTCCTACGGTTCGTACGGTTCCTACGGTTCGTACGGTTCGTACGGTTCGTACGGTTCCTACGGTTCGTACGGTTCGTACGGTTCCTACGGTTCCTACGGTTCGTACGGTTCCTACGGTTCCTACGGTTTGTACGGTTCCTACGGTTCGTACGGTTCCTACGGTTCGTACGGTTCCTACGGTTCGTACGGTTCATACGGTTCCTACGGTTCGTACGGTTCCTACGATTTGTACGGTTCCTACGGTTCGTACGGTTCCTACGGTTCGTACGGTTCGTACGTTTGGTACGGTTCGTACGGTTCCTACGGGTCGTACGGTTCGTACGGTTCCTACGGTTCGTACGGTTCGTACGGTTCATACGGTTCGTACGGTTCCTACGGTTCGTACGGTTCCTACGGTTCGTACGGTACCTACGGTTCCTACGGTTCGTACGGTTCCTACGGTTCGTACGGTTCATTAGGTTCCTACGGTTCGTACGGTTCGTACGGTTCGTACGGTTCATACGGTTCCTACGGTTCGTACGGTTCCTACGGTTCCTACGGTTCGTACGGTTCCTACGATTCGTACGGTTCCTACGGTTCGTACGGTTCCTACGGTTCGTACGGTTCGTACGGTTCGTACGGTTCGTACGGTTCCTACGGTTCGTACGGTTCGTACGGTTCCTACGGTTCCTACGGTTCGTACGGTTCCTACGGTTTGTACGGTTCGTACGGTTCCTACGGTTTGTACGGTTCCTACGGTTCGTACGGTTCGTACGGTTCCTACGGTTCGTACGGTTCCTACGGTTCGTACGGTTCCTACGGTTTCTACGGTTCGTACGGTTCCTACGGTTCGTACGGTTCGTACGGTTCACACGGTTCGTACGGTTCGTACGTTTCCTACGGTTCGTACGGTTACTACGGTTCGTACGGTTCGTACGGTTCCTACGGTTCGTACGGTTCCTACGGTTCCTACGGTTCGTACGGTTCCTACTGCATGTACGGTTCCCACGGTTCCTTCTGTTTGTAACGTTTCCTACGGTTTCGTACGGTTCGTATTTTACAAGTTTTTTTAATTTTTTTTTCAATTTTTGCGTTTTTGACTGCCTGTTGGAGAGCTGTGTATTGATGTATATCATGTTTGAAAATGTATTGATGTATGTAACGTTTGCAAAAATATTTCATGAAATTATTAAAAGTTCTAGCAAGCAAAGTGTTCGTTTGCATATTCTTTTCAATGGATTCGGATTTTTTATTTTGAAATATGTATAACTTTTTTCACGAAATGCTTAGCTGCTTGTCATGTTAGCAAAAAATGAAGCCTAGGAATAGCCAATACTAAAAATCAAAGACCAATTTTATTTCAAGCTTGTTTGACTTTTCTGGATGATGGATTGTGCAAAAATTCCTTCTTCCATACTAATTTCCATACAAAATTGAAAGGCATTGCGTTATTCAGGAATCAACCAAATAATCTCAAATTTTACTCTGTTGCTTAGCGACCCAAAAGGCAGCGAAAAACATATGGGAGCAAAAAGTCATTTTTACAGCGGCCTAATGGGCATCTCCCATAGTGCAGTGGTAGCTGTTCATACTCAGACAACAACGAAACAAGGAAATAAGAATGATATTTGAGGTAGAGTAGAAACATTAAAAGTCTTTAGAAAATTGAAACTACGAGGAACTTGAAGAAGTACGAAATGTTTGCCATTCTATTAGCGATGGTGCCGAAAGCAGTTGAGGTAAGCAGTATAACCCAAATCGAATTGTGAAACTGCCTTCTAAAATGCTCACATCCCCTTCACACTTGTTCGTAATACATTTCGTATGAATCTAACTGAAATGTTATCCTAAAGTAAAATTGAAATCAGAGATGATCTTATAAAACAAAATTTTCAAAAAGCTTGACGCAGACAAGTAGGTACATACTTCTAACGAAAAAAAAAACTAATGAAAGAACTGGAAAGCTTATAATAGCTTTTAATAGCTCATAAGCTAATAATTCGATAAACGTTATACCTACCTTCCTATAATGAAAAACTCGGCTCAAGTCGTTTTATCATTTAAGGCTTAGATATTAATGAGTGAAAAAACGAATCACGAAGGATCCAGGATAACCAGTTCTTGTATTCCTTATTCTTCTATTATTTTTCAATTATCTATTTTTCGAATCAATATATGGTATTATTGGAAACCCAATTTTTTTTTTTCATTAAATACCATCAAGCTTCTGAAGACTGAATTTGAAACAAACTTATTCCAATAACCAGATGATTTTTTATTTTTTTTTTTTAAATATGTAAATAATTTAGTTTTTTTATATCCAACTAATCGGTTTTTGGGCCATAAATCATTGTAGGGCTTGATCCAATTCTTGTGGAAAATGTGTCCCAATAAATGCTTGTGCAAAGAAAGGAAACTTTTGTTCCGGAGTCATATTTTTCCACAGCTGTTCGCATTCCTCCACAAACCTTTTTCTGGTAATTAAAGTCAGCCTTGTTGGATCTGCCTCTTCGCCTGCCTCGGCTCTCTCTAGATTCATAGCGAAAACTCCAATGTCTACATCACGGCCCTCGGATGAATTCAGGAAACGTTCTATCCGGGACTGCTTCCGGTGCAAGTCGAAGAAAATTTGAAACGGATCCGAACAGGGGCCATTTCTAGTTGCATCACTCAAGACAGCCACTTCGATGAACTTTTGCCGGACCGAATCCGGTTGTTCGAAGAATCCATTGATGGTGGCTATCATCAGCGGCTTGTTGCTCTTCAAACTTTCGAGAGGCATCTTCAGCGCCTGAGATTTACTGTTGGTCGTAAAACAAAAATCGAAAGAAAAATTCCGTCACGTAATTTGGCAAAATGACAACGACGATGGCTTTGGAACCTCAATGGCAGTCAGTGGGAAAAGAGCCATCATAATTACGTAAACGTACCTGACTAAGTACAGCTCTACTGCTTTTCGAGTGACCGGGTCACATCGTGGGAGGTATTCGTGTGACAAGCCCGATGCTCGTCCAATGGACCTCTTCAATGGGCTCAGGGGACTCCACGTTTTATCGTATGGTTTATGGCGGCGCCGCTTCGAAAGGCTTCGGCGTCGATCGATGGCCCGGATCAGTTCCTGTTGGACACACTTGGTTTGCCGCTTCCGGAGTGACCTAATCGAAAACTTGGACGTCTCCAGACGCTCGAAATCGGGCGTTGAAGCGCAGTGCATTTTTTATACTTTTGTATACATTAATTTTGAGCCGATGGTGTTCGATGCATTTGGGTAAAGAATTATAACTGACAGTTTGTAATTTTTATGTTAAAAATCCAAGCTTGCTATGCTGGAATGAGGTAAGCGTTATGTATGTATGTATGTATGAATGTATGTATGAATGTTAGTTATGTTCCAAGATTGCATGGATTCAGTGCAGTTTCTGCCTAAGCATGTGCTAATATGCCTGATTTATATAAATTAGTGTTTAATTTAATTAAGTTTGGTTCAATAAGTTAAAGAGGTAACTGAAAATAAAACTGCAATATTTAATACCGTCAAACGGTGCATCATGCAACAGCATGGTACGATGCAACATGTGTATACCACAACACTTATTCAATTTTTATTTAAATACTAGCTGATCCCATACGAACTCCGTTTCGCTTTCAACTTGGAATATGTCATGAACAATTTGTATGAAAGTCTATTGCCAAGCATTTTCCAGATGCACTTACGGATTCATTGTCAAGTAATATTTGCAAAAATATTCGACGATAACTTTTTCTGTCGTCTGCTACTAATTTTGAAATCAGGAATCAATTGACCGTGCCAAAATTTGTTTTGGCATATTTGTTTATTTTTTTGTATCGATCATAGTCGTTTTAACACCTTTGTGTCATTCGCAACTTTTATCAACGATGCATTTGAAGGGCAGTCGTGAAAAATACTAATCCGGATCAACTGTGATCGATCTTGAGCACGAACTCACGGAGATCAGCTCAGAAGGCAACTGATTTTCCAACTGAGCTGTATCACCAAAAGCCCCCCCATGAGCCGGTCTTTCCTACGGCCCTGGATGCAGGTATCTCGTTTATTTAGATTTTGCTCAAAGCTGATGAGTTTTCGGTTTTTGAGCCGCAATCCATACATGAAGAATGTCCTCAAAATAAGTTGTGATAACAAATGCAAAAAAAACTACTCAATTGTGTTGTTATTTCCGAAAATCGTGATTTAAACTTCCTGTAATAAAATTCAGTGCTAGATTTATTTGTCTGAATCTTGGTGGTTAAAAACTCAAATGAATAAAATATATACATTCTTACTGCTGTATACCATAAATTTAAAAGCCATTTGAATTCATCGTTTTTAATTCTGAGGATGAACTGTTTTCTTCTAAAAAATTAAAACGAATCTAAAAACAGCTTCGACATTCTAACTACGTGAAAGGTTGCAAAATAGTACTCAAGGGACTTAAAAAAGTTCGTTTTTAAAATCTTGTAAGTTAAGTATTAAGTTTTTTAAATCTTCTAAGAAAGTAACAGTCTCCAAAAAGTCAAGAGAAGTATTACAACAGTCACAAAAATTTCCTGAAAAAGTCTTAAGAGTGTCTTTCAAGAGTCTGATAACAGTTTCCAAACAACCTTTAAAAAGAAAAAAAACCAAAATTCCCTCAAGAGAGTATCATATTGTTCTTGAAAAAACTCAAGTATGTATGTAAAGAGATTTTTCTTATTTTGAATTTTTTAGAGCCACAAAAGCATTTAAAAATCAGTTTCAGAGCAACCTCAGTCAAATCATAAAATTTCTCCAAAGAGTCTCAAAATAAGCTCATAAAGTACAAAATCAATTTCAGAGGTTTCTCAAGGAATTTGAAAGGTTTCTCAAGAGTCCTAAATAAGCTATTAAAGACTTTAAAAAAGCGCTCTGAATGACTTTAAGCAGAGGATTTATTTCAAATAAATCTGAAAAAATCTTGAAAATATTCAAAAAGACTCGCAAAATATTGTCAAGAAAGTCCCAAAAGAGCCTAAAACGCATCACAAAATACTCTGAAGAAAGTCTCAGACCAGTCTCAAAAACCGTTTGACAGAGAAAACTTTTTCGGTAGATTATAAGAAATGCTGGAACCCTCGAGAAATGGCTTCCAACCAACTCTTCAGAGGGTAACTGGTGTTAATAGATTTAAACGCTTAAAAGCTTACCTGGGTAATCCGAGGTCTATGTTCCATTTAGGAATCGTCCATACAGACAATGGTAGAACGCTTCTAACGGTTAACTATTTTGATTACCGTAAAACGGGGTAACATTGATCACTGGGGTGATCAACATGACCAACATGAAATTTTTTCACATAAAGGGTGATACGGTCAAAATTTGGTCAAGGGTAAACGAGTGTAAATCGGTGAAATCGTTTATTTATTAAAAAATCAAATTAAATTTCAATACTGATGTTATGAAATCGCTTGGTACATCTTTGTACCTGAAAATAATCACATTTTCGTAGATGATGGAAAAAATAAGAGAAACATGAGCTATCAAAGAACGAAAGAACATAAGCCGTAAATATTTTGAATTTTTCGAAAAAGATACAACGGCTCACCGGCAGAACTTGAAGCGGAGATTGCAAGTTCAAATCCTGCCGGAGAGCCGTTGTATCTTTTCGAAAAATTCATGATATTTACGGCTTATGTTCTTTCGTTCTTTGATAGCTCATGTTTCTCTAATTCTTTCCATTACCTACGAAAATGAAATTAAATTACTTTTTCAAGTTTAGTTAGTATAAAATTCAGGAAAAAATATTCAGTTAGGCTTCCGCTTTTCCAAATCCGAAAAGCCGGGCCTTACGCCATCAGATTTTGTACAGCCACCTTGTCCACCTTCTTCGCCGCAGAAAGCCTGTTTGCCTTGAACTGCTGCTCGTCCTTAGCAGTTTTTTGGTCTTCTTTAGGTTCCGCTTGACAAAAGCCCAGTATTTCTCAATTGGGCGGAGCTCTGGCGAGTTGGGAGGGTTCTTGTCCTTGGGAACCACCTGCACGTTGTTGGTGGCGTACCACTCCATGGCCTTTTTACTGTAATGGCAAGATGCCAAATCCGGCCAAAACAGTACGGAACAACAGAGTTTCTTCAGGAAAGGCAGCAGACGTTTATTCAAACACTCTTTCACCTGAATTTCTTGGTCCCGGAAGCTATGAAAATGCTGTTTTCAAGCCACCGGTACAGATGGCTTGCCAAACCAGATATTTCTTCGCGAACTTTGACAGTTTCATGTGATTAAAAATATCTGCTACCTTTCCCCTTCCTTTTGCCGTATAAAACTCCTGTCCCGGAAGCTGCTTGTAGTCGGCTTTGAAGTAGGTTTCGTCGTCCATTACCACGCAGTCAAACTTCGTCAGCATCGTCGTGTACAGCCTCCGGGATCGCGCTTTGGCTGTCGTATTTTGTTTATCATCGCGATTTGGAGTCACTACCTTCTTGTAAGTCGATAGTCCGGCTCGTTTTTTGGCTCAATGCACAGTTGTAGACGGTTTATTTGCGGCATCTCGGAGAGACAGGTTTGGGTTTCGCTTGAAACTACCGGCAACTCTCTTTGCGTCTCAGCGGCTTCCGGTTTTCGATTTCCCCCCGATCCAGACTTCCTGGCTGTAGATAAACGTTCCCCAAACACTTTTATTACATTTGTAACGGTTGATTTGGCAACTTTTAGCGATTTTGCCAGCTCTGCGTGCGAGTAGCTCGGATTTTCGAGATGCGCGAGCAAAATTTTGATACGCTGCTCTTCTTCCTTTGACGGCATTTTGACCACTGAAGAGTGAATTCCAAAATCAAAATAGGAGCAACATTCTACACACACACACACCTTCAAAATGATGGTGTTCAGGTTTTTAAATGCAAAATTGAAAGAAATACGTCAAGTTGATATTGACCAAATTTTGACCGTATCACCCTTTAGTTCATTCATGGGAATTGGGCAAAATAAGTCACGTACAACGTAAATATTTATCACTTTTGCAGCTTTCAAGTTCATTAATGAGTACATAAAGTTTACTGAAGGGAATTGAGCAGTTGATTCTCTTTGTCAGCCAAAAAGTAACATTCAATGCCTTCATTCAAGTAAATATGTGACTTTTGGTTGCTTGGGTAGTGTGGTCCAAGTCAACTGTAGAATTAGCCTTGTGTTTAAGTTACAGAAAGAGGATTCGGAGGACTCGATTTCGATTCTCGTTCGGTGGATTATTTTTTATTTTCTCAAATTATATTAAGTATAGCTAAGTCTATAATAGAAACTCGAATTACAATTAATGATGTGAGACGGGCATTGTTAGCTGCTGTTGCCTATTGTTGACTGTTTTTTGACTATTGTTGACTGTTGTTGACTGTTTTTGACTGTTGTTGACTGTTGTTGACTGTTTTTGACTGTTGTTGACTGCTGTTGACTGTTGTTGACTGTTGTTGTTGATTGTTGATGATTGTTGTTGACTGTTGTTGACTGCTGTTTACTGTTGTTGTTGATTGTTGTTGACTGTTGTGAACTTTTGTTAACTGTTTTTAACTGTTTTTAACTGTTTTTAACTGATGTTGACTGATGTTGACTGTTGTTGACTGTTGTTGACTGTTGTTGACTGTTGTTGACTATTGTTGACTGTTGTTGACCGTTGTTGACTGTTTTTGACTATTGTTGACTGTTGTTGACTGTTGTTGACTGTTGTTGGCCGTTGTTGGCTGTTGTTGACTGTTGTTGACTGTTGTTGGCTGTTTTTGACTATTGTTGACTGTTGTTGACTGTTTTTGACTATTGTTGACTGTTGTTGACTGTTGTTGACTGTTGTTGACTGTTGTTGACTATTGTTGACTGTTGTTGACCGTTGTTGGCTGTTGTTGACTGTTGTTGACTGTTGTTGACTGTTGTTGATTGTTGTTGACTGTTGTTGACTGTTGTTGACTGATGTTAACTTTTGTTGGCTGTTGTTGACTGTTGTTGACTGTTGTTGATTGTTGTTGACTGTTGTTGATGTTGTTTCTAATGCAGAACCTGTTCGATTTTGGCAAATTTGCTGATTATTTTGTGTTACCAAAATTGAATGATGCTAAAACCGAACAGTTTTTCTCTCCACTTTTTTCGCTTATTTCTAAAAAATACTATTACCGTAATCCGGGGTAAGATTGATCAATTTTTTCAATATTTTTCGATTATTTTTTCTGTTAAGGGGAATGTGGCATGTTTAATATTTTTAAAACATGTACTGGGCTCCTATGAACGTAAAACATGGTTGCAGAAATTTATTAGACTTCTTTAAATTTGATTTAAAAATCGATTTAGTCTCTGTTCAGAATTTGATGCTTTGGGGTGACATTGATCAGCCTCTATTTTGACGGTTTTATCGAGTTTTCTTGATCATAAAGAATACAAAAAACCATAATAATAAAACTTTAAATGCTTGTTCATCAATTTGACCTAGTTTTTAACCTTTTCTTTTAAAAACATTTATAATCGAAAAAAGAACACTGATGCTGCATACATTTAGGGGCAAAAGTTATAACAATTGCTAAATAGTTTTAGCTTCAAAATACAAATGAAATTTTACCTTCACACGTTCTTCTAGGCTCACCCACTATTACCATTTTCATTTTTTCTTCAAAGTTAACCATTTGATAGGGTTCATAGCCATTTTTCCAATACGGGCTTACTCTTGGAAAACGTCCTTCATTTTTAAATATAAAAAGTTTACCACTAAATGCCTATAAAAATAGCACTACAACTACACAAATACAAAGAAAAAAAGTTGTTCTTTTACATTCAACAACTCGTTCGCTTCTAAATGCTTTTTGGTATCATCAGGAGAGCTGTTTGTTTGCGAGCCTTGGAAAAGATAGATATTTTAAGATTTTCAAATAACATTTTTACTAGAAGAAAACAAATTTCAAATACAAACCAAATTTCGCCTATTTGATACTCAATTAATATGCTTTCAAACGTAGAAAACAGTTTTCAAAAATTCAAACTATAGACTTAGTTATTGATGATTATTTGGGACAATTTCATGTTGATCAAAGCTACCCCGGTGATCAATGTTATCCCGTTTTACGGTATCATCATTGACATATTTTTTGTGAATTTTCGATTTTTTATATCCTTTTTTTCTCTTGTCATACTTATTTTATCCAGCACTTTTCTTGTTTTATTTATAACTAGCAGACCCGGTGTGCTTTGCTACACCTTTCAAAATCAAATTATATTTTGAAATTTTTTTAAAAATTTTACTGGTTTTATTGGCATTATTTTAAATCAAATTATAACATGATTCATAAGCAACCGCTATAAAATAAGTGCTGCAGCTGGAGTTTTGAATTGCAACACAAAGATAACTTAAACTAATATTCTGAATCTTGCTCTATTAATTTGTGTTAAAGATCTGATAATTTAAATCTGTCTGGAGGGTCTCAAATTAATCGTACGCAAACAATCTAACTTATAAAATATGGTTGTTTTTGCTTGATATGTTCTGGATTTATGCTAAAAATCTGATAAGAGAGCCCCCTCCCCTGTCCTTTCCATCACCTCCTGCTGAATGGAGGTCGTGATCTTTAAAAATCATACCCCTTTTTTCCGTTCCCAAAAATCCTCTTATATCAAACATAGTTCCATTAGTTGATAAGTTTTTAAGCTTTACAACAAAATGTATATGGAGCCTCCTCCTTTCTTCCCCTCTCTACACTGTAAAACATAAGGGTCTATAACAATCGTAGAAACATATCTCGTAACCAAGTACTTTTCCATGTCATATTTGTGTCCATTTGTTGGCTTCGTTAGAACTTATTCGTTGAGAACTCATGCTAACAAAATTGTGTTGGGCTCACCTTCCTCCTCCTTTGTACCTACTCACTGAAAGTGTGTCAGAATCATAGAATTATACCAAAATGATTTTCCGTGTTAAGTTTTGTCTATTTCTCGGATTTTGTAAAAAAAAAGTAAAATGTGAGCCTCCTCTTCCCCTCCTATATTCCCAATTCTATCATAATACTGCAAGAAAAGAATTGTTTCACATAGAAAAAGTATTTTTCGTACTCAAGTACTTTTTGATGCCAAATTTGGTTTCATTTGCTCGATTAATTCTCGAGCTATGCAAAAAAAATTGTATGGAGGCCCTCCTTTCCCCTTGTATATCTTTCCGCTAAGAAAGATGGGGCCTCAATTTACAATAGAAACATTTCTCGTATCCAAATACCCTCAGATGCCAAATATGGTTCAATTTGATCGATCAACTCTCCAGTTATACTGAAAATTGTAAGGGAGACCTCTACTCCCCCTTTCCATCCACCTTTTTGAAGGAGTGAGGGATGCCAAATATTCATAGAAGCATTTCTCGTACCCAAATATCGTTCCATGCCAAATTTGGTTCCATTTGCTGTTGTTGTTCTTGAGATATGCAGTAATAACTGTATGAAACTTCCCTCCCTCTTTCTTTTCTCCCCGCTGGAAAAAAGGGGTCTCAAACAATCATAAGAATATGTCACGTTCCCAAATACCCGTCCATGCCAAATTTGGTTACATTTGCTTAATAAGTTATTAAGTTATGTGAAAAATATTAAAGAGTCCCCTTCCCCCCTTTATATCTCCCTACTGGAAAGAGGGAGGGGTCCCCGATAATCATAGAAATATTTTTCTTATCCAAATACCCTCCCATGCCAAATTTGGTTCCATTTGTTTTATTAGTTCTTGAGTTATGTGTAAAAATATGAAAGAGGCCCCCTCCCCCTTTCTACTGGAAAGAGGGAGGGGTCTCAAATAATCATTGAACTATTTTTCGTATCTAAATAGCTTCCCGTGCCAATTTTGTTTCCAATATCTTGATTAGTTTTCGAGTTATATGAAAAATTGTAAGGTAGCCCTCCTCCTCCCTTCCTATCACCTCACTGAGAGGAGGAAGGGGTACCTTATATTCCTAAAAATATTCCTTGTTCCCAAATACCACCCCATGCCAAATTTGATACCATTTGCATGATGGGTTTTCGAGTTATGCAAAACATTGTCTTTTGTTTGGGAGGCCCCTCCCTCCGTTCATGAGAGAGGGAGGGGTCTCAAACCATAATAGGAACCTTCCCCTGCCTCTAATACCCTCACCTGCCAAGTTTCACGCAAATCGGTTTAGTTGTTTCCGAGTCTATAGGGAACAGACAGACAGACAGACAGAAATTCATTTTTATATTATAGATATTATATTTTTGTTATATTTGTTGTTTTTGTCGTTTTCCATTATTTTTAGCTTTTTTTTTCATTTATAGTTTTTTGTTTGTAATTGTATTTGAATTTTATCATTTTTTTATCTTTTTTGTCTATTGAGTCCTTTATATTATTTCAGATTCTCGTTCTTGTAGTTGTATTCTATTAATATTTAAGAACGCAAAAACGTATTTACGGTGTATGTCTAAATTTTATTGGTTCAGCATTGGCGAAAAATATTAAGTAATGTCGTTTCAAAAAACCGTTCGATTTTGGCACATGTGGCCGGCTTAAGAGTTTTGAAACAAGCTGTTAAACCTCTAAACTGCCACCATCCCAACGAATCATGATATCAAATTACGCAATGGATATCTGGTACCCCAAATAAATGGCGCTATTTGAAAATCGGTAATGCGCACCCAATTTTGGCCATTACACAATCTTAATTGATTTCCCAATTTAAGAATCAATCACCAGCAGCGTTTAAAAAGAAACCCAAAGCTATTAACACACTGGAAACCCAATAGCAGGTAATCGATTTCAACAACAGGTGTGTGCTCATTAAGACCTTCCTTTCCCTTTTGGATTGATTGTATTTTTTTTCTGTTAGCGTTACTGATGCTTAGTTTAATTCAATTCGTCTCTAGTGGCACGGCGCCTTTGCGTGGTTTTGCATGCGCACCACACATCTTCACTCTAATCAGTTAAGGCTTAATTCGAATTAAGATAAAGTTGATTTTTCGACTAAAGATGACCACCGCTTATTACGCAAGTGAGTGCTTACACCGCAACTTCAAGAAGATGCACGCGCGCTCGCGCAAAAATCTCATCCACTGCGTTAAGTTGAGTTGATTTGAGGAGCCCGCCGCAAGCAAAATCGTTCATCAGCATCCATCTTCTTGGGATGTTTATGGACTTGTGATCAGCGCGTCGCCTCTTCTTACAAAGCATCACCAAAGAAGTGTGATGTAATTTAGAGTTTTCGAGTCTCTCAAAGCACCACTTGGCTATGCGCCTTTTTAGCACATACGGGAGATGTCGACTTGTAATAGGCGCAACTACAAAAAATAAAATTCAAACAGAAAAAAACAGTCCATCTGCCAACCTACGCATCGTGCTTCTGATAGTGGATCGCTGATAGTAGTCAGTGTACACCTTTAGCTGTTTGGATGCTCCAAAGCTACTCTAAAGTTGAACATCGCAAAGCCAGTCAACATATCTCGGCAAAAGTGGATGGAATCCTTTCACTTCATCATCATCTTCTAAGCCAATGGCCGATTAAGATATGCGCCTGGGGGCCTTTTGCTCGCGACTTATTCGTCCGCACACATATCAGCTAGTTAGAGTTTTCGCGTAGTCAATCCACCGCGAGCGTCCTAGTCCTACTGACTGAGGCTGAGATGGATGAGTGATGGCTAACATGGTTCTTGTTTGACAGATGGCCAGGGAGTGATGAGGATTTGGACAGCTCAACAATACGTTTGGGGGAGCCTACTCAATCAATTCAATGGTATCTTCACAATTGGTTTATTGAAATATAACAATGTTATTTTCGCTTTCAAATTAAAATTACCTCTAACGAGTAGGGATACAAGATGAAATTCTCAAATGAATTTCGTCTAACTTTAGTTTTTATCCAAAAGACATAATAGATGCGGTTTGAAATTTGCAACTTTTGTGAGAAAATTTTAGAATTTTCTATAAGATTCTTATCTTCTTGAGTATATTCTAAAGTCATCATTGAATATAAAATCTTCGTTTGGATCGAAATTCATTGGTATTTAAACTCCTAAAATTGAGAAAAATGATAATTTTGTAGATTTTTTGGTGAAAGGTTGGCCATCTTGTCTTGGGCATACGGAATACGGATCAAAAATCCTTGACCCGTCTAATTTCTGACATGTTAGCGGGATTCAGTCACATCACATCGGATATGTTTAAGATGCTTCAGGATTCTCGGGAAACGATGTCGATTGCATTGAAACCTGACACGTTAAACTGAATTGATTTGGAATTATTTTTGAATTTCTAAAGGAATTGAGTTTAAAAAGCGAAATTTTGGTTGAAAAGTAGGGTGATCGGTTCTACCGGTTTTTCTTTGATTCCGGTTATTCGATATTTGAGATAAAAAAAAGGATCAAAACATCATGAAAAGGTTATCAAATTTGAATTACTTGATTTGCAGACATAAAATGTCACAGTGACCAAATTTGAATAAGGTTGCTACTGGTCTCAATGGAATTCGTATCTTTACTATCAGTGATAGTGAAACACAGAAAATTTTCACGGTATTTTTGGGTCAAATAAAAAAAATATGAAATATTTATCCCCTAAACACGGTTTTTTTTTGCTGTCTTGATCACGTCCCCTCGAAGTTTTCTATGAAACTTCCAGTCGACCATTTCAATCATTTCTTTTCTCAAGTTTACTTTTTCAAATTCTTAGCAAACATATTTAGGGATGGAAATATTTAAAAAAAAATGAACGAAACAACGTGTTTTTCAGTAACGTGTTCAAGTTTTCATGAAATCAAAATTCTCTTCATTAACGCTTAAAGGCCGAAGATTGAAAGATAGTTGGACCTCTAAACCCCCAGCTATGACATTCAACTCCCTGGACCGAATTTTCAAATTATTTTTGGTTAGTTGTTTGGAGTGATAAATTTCAATTCGTTGGCCTTTTATCTACTTACATTTATTATTTTTTTGTATTAACTTTTGAGTTTCAACATTCTTCATTTAGGATGATAAATTTGAAAAATTTAAACAGAAATAAAAATATGATTCATAATCAGGTTCTTTTAATATCAATTATAGTGTATTTGATTCCAAGTTATACCTTTCGAATTCCATAATCGCGAGTGTTGCTAAAAAAAATCGACATCGCCAATGGTTGTAACTCCGTGATAATTCGAGACCGTCCATTTTGTGCGATCATTTTAAGCTATGCAGAAACATATTTTCTGACTTGGTTTTTTGTTTATGATTCCTTTCATTGCATCTGCACATTTTTTATTAGTGTGTCCTACCCGGGATTTCCCGGTCGGGAATCCCTAGGAATTTAAAAATCGGGAATTCCCGAATCCCGGAAACGCTTAGAAATTCCCGAGAACTCTCGAATTCAATAAAATGTGCAAAATTACTAAAAATTTACACGATCTATATTGGAAAACTAATTCAGATTAAGCAAGGAAAATGATTGTTCTACCATGGCTTAGTCTACAATATTATTTTTCTTAAATCTGATTGAAACATGCATTGGAATTGATAAAAAAAAACGTTTTTTCCGATCGAAAACTTAGTGTTAAAGTGGAAAATGACAAAGAATCTATTAAACCAAACAATTCCAATAACGTAAAGCTACGAAAAGAATTTGAATGTTCAATTTTGCAGCACTCAGCATTTAGAACTTCCGTTTCGGATACTGTTGACAGTAGCAAAATCGTCAGCAAAAACATGACATATTGTGGAAGAACTGGATAGTTATCTATCTGAAAATTAACGATTATTGATGAATAACCTGAAGAACTTATTCCGATAATACTTTGTTTTGGGTCTTGGATTTGATAATTGAATTTTTGAGACATAAAAAATGTTTTAAATGTTCTGCGTTAAAAATACCGTGTTTTTTTTTATTTAAAAATACCATATCGATAAGGATTCGTACGCAGTAGATGGTTAAGATCTTCATTTTAAAGGGTCATCAGATTTCCCGATTCCCGGGAACGCTGAAATGGCCGGGAAATGGACACTCTTTTTTTTTATACTCATAGGTAAAAAAATGATGATATAATTCAACGGCCCCATTATTGAATTAATAATGTCGAAATTGTTTTGTTCTCAACGCTCTCTTTTATTTTGCTTTTTTTTTATTTTGCTTATGAAAAATATACTCCACTTTGTTATTTTCTTCGGAATAAATGAACCTTACATTTTTAAATCCGTAAAATGGAGTATGTACTTTATATAGATCTCAAGAAGTCTCTCTCATTTTTTTCTATAAAAGGAAAGAATGGTTTGCTTATCATTCCCCTTAAAAAATTGCATTCATCTAAAAAGCTGCCATCAAAATCAAAATCATACCTTCTCCCTCCTCTATATCACAATTTGTACCACTTGAGCTTATTCAGCCGCCCCCCTCCCCCCCCTCTTAGGACTCTTACGTATTAAATGGATGCCCCCCTACGCTTTACATACGTATGCAGCTGACTCAAAACAATACTAAAGCATTTGTGATTTTCTTGATTGTTCTTAAAATAAAAATATTAAAATGATGTTTTTTGGGCAATAATAATTTTCAGTTCAGTTCAGTAGAAAAGTTAGTATCTAGTTGTAGTAACTTTTTCATATTCCAGACTGTAAAACATTTTTAAAAGCATTTTTTTTTCAGTGCGTCCCTTCTTCAACTTGATCTTATTGAGTTCCATCTATATTAAAAAAAAAGGATTTCTGTCTGGTTGTCTGTCTGTCTGTCTCCTATAGTCTCGGAAACTACTGAACTCATTTTCGTGAAACTAGACAGTTGGTGATATTGGGTGCCAGGATAGATTCCTATCATGGTTTTAGACCTCTTCCTTTCACAGAAAGGGAAGAGGGGGGCTCCCAAGCATAAGAAAAATGTTTTCAGAACTCAAGAATCGATCAAGCAAATGATAAAAAAATTGGCGTTGAAGGGTATTTGGGTACAAGAAATATTTATAAGATTTTTTGAGTTCCCACTTAGTTTTCAGTAGGGAGATAGTATAAGGCCTCTCTTAAAATCAATTCCATATCTTAAAAACTTATCAAGCAAATGGAATAAAATTTGGTATGGGATGGTATTAGGGTACGAGAAATCGTTGAATGAATATTTGGCACCCATTCCTATTTTCAGAAGAGAGATAGGAAGAGCGGAAGTTGGCTCCCTTACAATTTTTTTTTGCATTACTGGAAAACTAATCGAGCAATTGGAACCAATTTTGGAACGCAAGATATTTGGGTACGAACAATGTATTTATGGCTATTCAAAACCTTTCCATCCTTCAAATGGGGAAATAGGGAAGGGAGAGAAGGCTACAATACAACCTTTTGTGTAACTGACGAACAAATCGAACAAATGGATCCAAATTTGGCATGAAATATTATTATGACACGAGAAATTAGAAATGACTGCGGGAGATGGAAGGGGGCTATTTTTCTGATTATCGGAGAAAAATAAACAAACTGTGGTATGAATAAGAAAATAGCAATTGCTTCGATAGCTTTTACTTAGCTCGAACTTAAGAATGGCAAAATTTGAAAGCATTTGCTCAACTAGATATGAAAAAGCAGAGTAGAACATTTAATTTCAACCAGCTCCGGATAAAAAATATGCCTGCCATTCGAAGTATTTGACTCACAAAATTGCTCGAAAATAGCAAAAGCAATTACTAGAGCTTTATTCATATCAGCCAAAGTCTCCAGAATAAAAGTTAAAAAAAATATTTTCTATGATTATTCGAGATTCCTCCCATCTTCCTTAGGAATAAAGGAAGGCAGGATGGAGGCTCCCATACAATTTTTTGCACAACCCGAGAATTAAAGAAAACTGCAACACTTTATTAATAAATGAAATGTTTTCAATGTTTTTTCTATAAGTAAAATTTTTATATAAAAAGTGTATTTTCAATCATTCAAATCTCTAATAGTTCCACCGAATTTCTCGCTAATTTCAAATGGGCATGGCTCCGCTTATCATCAAAAATAATCACAAAAAAGAGGGTGTTGCGAAAATGTGCACTTTTCGCTGGATGAGCCTTCCAAAATTGCCAATAAAACTCCCTAAATGCTTTCTATAGGGCTTCAGCAACTTCTAAACCCATCATATATGAGCAATTGTAGATCGTGGCTTGTTACAACTTTGTTTCAAAGACAGCGAACCATTTTATCCAATCTACAACGTGTCAGGTTCAAAAAAACTGCCTTTTCAAGAGATTTTTTTTACGTTGACTGTATCTCCTGGAGGTGATGTGATATGACTTTGACATATTCAACAAACTTATGTATTTTGATCAGATAAACAACTTTAAAAAAAAAAAACAAGAAAGTTAGCATTTTTATTTCGTTATCGGTGGACCCCTCGGAAAAAAATTTTATACTAAAATACGCTCCATTTAAAACTGAACAATGTTGCTGAAGACATCAAATGTGCATCTCTTCATCCCTGGGCGCTATTAATTTCGAACAGCTAGATTGATGTTCTGAACCACTGTGCAGTGGGTAGAAATGATTTACCGTCAACTGGGGCAACATGCAACAATTTTCAACTTCAATGGCTTCTAAAATCTTAATGCCTACAGATAATCTACCTCTTGTACATCAAAAGTTTTATGGTTGATGGGACACCAAATTGACGTAGTCAGAAACAATATTGGTTTTATCAGTTATTTTTGAATTTTCAAAAACATGCGATTTTAACCCTACTAAGAAAAGGTGTAAGTTACAACAAACACTGTAATTAATGAAAAATCAAGTGAAAACGTTTGAAAATTTATAGTTTTGGATACATTTGTGATGTCATACCGCATATAGCACCAATTGCAGTATTTTTTTGTTTATTTCGAATTATCAAAATTGTTTTAAGGAAAAAGTGTAAATTTGCTGCATACATTTAGGGGTAAAAAATACTACAAATATTCTATTAGCTTAAATCGTGAAAACAAATCTTAGGATGGATGAAATCTGAATGTTAATAAACGCATTATGCAAAACAATCATATCCCAGCATATGGAAATGAGAATTTTGTTGTTTAGTTCTGATTTTCTTTTTGTTGCATTTTTCCCCAGACAAGTAAATGAATTTTAAAAGTATTTATTTAAAAAAAATAGGTGATTGTCCCAAAAATATTTTTACCTTAACAGTACTGGTATAGGATAATGAAAGCAATATAAAGTTTGTAGGTGATACCATTAAGCCAATCCGTCATACTGGGTAAAGTTTTTTACGGCATCTAAAAATGTTAAAATTTGCACATGTATAGCTCGATGTTTAATTTTTTTTTTATGAGAATCTAAAACTTTTAAAAACTCTTTCAGGATGTTAAAAACTATGTCATCATCAATTTGTTATCATTCAATGATTATTTTATAACAGTATATTGAAATAAAAAAATAAATGAGTGTTGTGGTATAAAAATGTTGCATCTAACCCTGCTTTTGCATGATGCCCCGTTTGACGGTACTTTCCTAATTTTGGGAGAAAAAGAAAAAAAAAAATATTGCTAAAAAGTTTTTGAAGTTTTTGAAGCTGTTTGTAAACTTTTCTCACTTAGAACGAAATAATAAAACTTAGTTTTGTGAGTTTAATTGATTCATACAATTATTTATTTTCTTCATTTTTACTGAGTATTTTTTTATTCGCTAGTCTTATTTCAATTGACCAGCTTTAAGGAGCCCTAAAAGTTTTGCTTACACAACATCAAAATATCTGTCGAACTTAGAAAAAGAGTTTAGAAGATTCGAAAAGAACTGTTGCTAGCCGTGATTCTCATGCACGTAATCGGATGAAATTTACCGATCACGAAATGACACCATCAAAAGGTAGAAAACATTTCCGTGCTGAAATCCTTCCTGTTCAAAAACACTGACTCGGACCGTCTAAGGAACTCGAGTGGAACGTTTTGCACTCTGCTGAAATTATTATTTATTCAAAGTGCAACAATGCTTCAATCATGTAACCGGAAATTTCTTTTTGATGTGTCGGAACAAGAAAGTTTTTATTTTAATCGTGGTATGAAGCGAAACGAAATATCTGAAAAAAATTATTGGAGTTTGTGAGCCCGGAACAGTGTGAGTGGGAAACAAATCCGCAGCAACCAATACATCGAATACGATCTCTATCGAAGGTTTTTTTGTTGCACACAGAACACAACATGATGGTCTCCATGATTTGCCGGATTATCAGGCTTTGCACACACAAGGTAGGTGATCCAGATCTAGTACCGCAATAACAAAACAGGAGTGCTTAGCTGCATTATGTGTGATATTATCATAAATCACATTAAATGCGAGAAAACTCCACCGAGAAGCTATTTTACACTACGCTATGAGCACAGCGATACCGTAATCAATATTTATTGCGCGATTTTACACGGATAAATCATCTATTTAATTCGCCGTAAAAAAGTCAACAAGTACACGATACAGTGTTGCCAGAATAAATATAGGAAAATATAGGAAAAACGTAACTGTTGAATACCGAAACCCCTCGTCGTTACAAAACTCGTTGGTAGCCAGACGCTATGAGTCGTCGCGACGCCCAACTGTCGATCATCGCCCAACAGTAGGTGGAAAACAATAATTGGGAATTATTTTTCCCCAAAAACGATCGCGACCCGATCTATTGTTAACGGTCGAGCCCCAGCCGAAGTTTGGAGCCCGCCGTTTTGGGTCCCGAGCAGCAGTCTGGGTCAACCATCCGAAGATATTATCGTGTCCGTGCATCCCGTAGTTTTTTAAGTTCAAAACCGCATGTATTTAAAAATCTACCAGGTGAATCATAAAAATAAATGTTTGGATGAAGGGTAGTTTTCTTTTGTCCGTGTTCTTTCCAAATTTCTAGCGAAACATTTCATAAGGGCGAAGCAGCCATATGTAAACAAATTGAGTGGACGGATATTCTGGATGTACGTAGTTGGACATAACTTAATTAGTTTCATCTTAAAATCAGTAAAAACTTTTAAAAATTGATAAAATTCAATTGTGTAGGGAGTGCTGTTGTATTTTCGTTGAAACGTAAATTTACGCCTATTCAATTGAGGTTGATTTCTTTATTTTTGTAGGGCCAATAGGCGTAACTAAATTGGCCGTATGTGATAAAACGGCGTAATTTTTTTTTGTCTAAAACCAAATGTTATAACTTCAAAACCAAAGTAAAAACGACCAATCATTTGGGCAAAACTTACAGGCGTAACTAACGTCGAAAACGAGAAAGAAAAATACTCGTCAATCTCAAGCGTTACTGAAAAAATTTAGAATTTTCGGATAAGCAACGGAAGGTATGTAGATATATTGTAATTTCTTTAATACATTAGCAAAAAGTGGTTGGATTTTGGAAAAATAGGATTTGATTTGATGTTTCGAAATTTCAAACTAAACTTTCAACACTTAAAAATCATTCCAATATCAAACAAATTGATGAGCCAAATTCTAGCTAATCAAAAAATTCTTAAATTCTTTAAAATAATTGCAGTTTGATTGCAAATGTAATCTGTGCATTTTTATTTAAATTTGATACACAATTTTCAATGAAAACTTGCATAGTTTTTTCCAGTACAAGTTTTGAAATTATGATTTTTTTTTAAATAATCAGAAAATTATTTCGCCTTGATAAAACATTCACGGAAAGAAATATTGTTAATCCAGCATTTAAAAATATAAACAGTATTTTGTAAGTACTCGTTTACATTTGACTTTATTGAAAATTTAGTTTTTTTTCACAAAAAAATTGCTGCGGAATACTGAGATTCAAAAGATCTCAAATTTGGCAGATATACTAGAAAATGCATAAGGAACAACCCATTTGAGTCCGTCTTTGATTTGCGAAAAAAGAGCAATCTGAACTTGTCCAATATGCATCGTGATTTAATTTTCATGAAAAGATTTGTTCTACGTGTCAAATTTGTTTGCATTGCTGTTCAATCATCTGTTGAGCCATAAATGCGATCGTTGACCCATCTTATCGTGTAGGATTTACCAGCAACAATTTCAACCAGCACAGCATTTGATGAAGAGACGCGTGGCTAGCCCAAACAGACAAAATAACAACACCGAACATGTGTTTGGACCTCTGAAACCGAAAGTGAGATCGACTGGATCGATAACGCGCTCGTTCAGCTCAACATTACAATTATCTCGGGGAGGTCCAAAACACATTGCAACTGGACTTTCTTTCTTTCTTTCTTTCGGTAGGTTTTTTTTCTCTCAATCGATCCAAGTCTAAAGTGCCTTGGCTGCCCACTTTTGGGAGTCTCTTCATTATATCGATCAGTTGTTGTTGATTGGTCCCATCAATTGGCGGCAAGCTGGCTAGACAATTTACCAAAAATTTGCACACTTTTTCCAAAGTTAGTAAACGGAATGGGGGGAAAGAAGCCACAACAACAAAAAAATAAAACAAACCAAATCGAAGGTTCAAATTTTTATGAGGTGAGAGGGTTACAAACTGCAGTGCACACTTAGGAACTGGACGAGTCTTGTACTCTTGCTTGAGACAGGTTTCGGGGAGGTTAATCTTTCGCTAAAACGTTCGCCATAAAAGTTCAATAGATCGACGGGAGGTCGTATTGAGTAACACTTTGGCTGTTTTTACTTTCATTCCTGCACGATGTCATTGAAGCCATTTAAACTACGAGAAGAGACTTTTTGTGCCTATTTAAAGCTTGTGTAGTTTCGGTTTTTTTTTATTATTTTCGTAGATACTGTTTATTTTATAAATTGTAAACAAAAATTGGGGAATTTTTCAAGTTAATTTTAAAATATCTGTCTTTCTGAAAATTGTTTTCATACATAGTGATAGAGACAAGGCCATGTGAACAGAAGGGAGGTGGGGGAGGGGGGAAGGTGGGTTTGGTGTGCAACCCCCTCCCCCATGGACAATTCTAGCGTAACATTTCAAAAGGGCAAAACTGCCAAATGTAAACAAATCGAGTTAACGGTCATTCCGGATGCACGCGGTTGCACTTTACCTATCAAACGCGGTTTCATCTTAAAATTACTTAAAACTTTCAAAAAATTGATAAAATTCAATTGGGCGAAACTTCCTGTTGATGCATTTTCGTTGGAACGTGAAGTTACGCCTATTCAAAATGGAGTGAATTTTTCTATTCGTGTAGAGCCAAAAGGCGTAACTGAGATGACCGTGTGTGACTAAACGGCCTAATTAGTTTTTGCGTGTAGGATGAATGGGCGTAACTTCAAAACCAAAACAAAAACGGCCGATCAATTGGGCGAAACTTGCAGGCGTAACTGAAATCAAAAACAATAATAGGGCGAAACTCGAAAATCTCTGAAATTACGCGAAAAAAGTTAAAGTTCTTGATAACCATCGAACAATAAGTGAATATAATGCACATTTTTTGATTTTGTTGAACAAAAAGTGGTCGATTTTATAAATAGGATTTGAATAGGTGTTCCGAATTTTCAAACGCGTTTTTCTCGTTTCGAGCTAACTGCTAGTTTCGCCCTTTTTAAATGTTACGCTAGAATTTTTTCAAGTAAAATGTTAAGTTCAAGAAATGAATTTACCGTAGTAACGGGAAATTACTTGATCCCAAAGATATTTAAAAATAATTGTTAAAAAAACATATCAGAAAATTGGCGGAATTAAATCTTGTATCATTTAAGCCCTAGGCCTTTTACGATCTCAAACTAGTTTTTAATTTTAGATTTTGATTAGCAATTCAATATAACATGTTTATTGAAACTCAAATCGTGACACTCAAAAACCATACCGCGTCTTTTAAAGGAGGTTTATCAAGAAGTGAAACGAAACAAGGCCAGAATATGAATTCAATAATTACAACATCAAGATTCATTTATCAAATACTAATTTAACACTTCAACACCTGACTACCAACATGTGACAGATGTTTACTACTCACGATATTGAACAGAATTAATTTTCTTCAATAAACCAATTTCAGCTTTTATTTTTTTGTGTTTCGTTTTCTCTAAAATGTTCACCTCCATTTTGGAAGGATGTTGATAAGCTACACAAGGTCACAAAATTGACGTTTTTTCGAGGTTCAAACAATATAAGAGCTAATTTTGATAAGTTTCGGTGCCTGAAATAAAATATGCAGTTTAAAAATAATAAGTCTGGAAATAGGTCAAAACCAAATAGTTTTCACTGTTTTAAAAGCTTATAAAAACTACCTTTGTATGTATATTTCGTAACCTACGATCTTAACTAACCGGTTAATATTATACTTCAAGTTTAATCTCATGATGATTTTGCTTCGTTTTTGTCAAATTTTTCCAGCAGACTTTAGAAAAAAATAAAAAATAAAAAAAAGAAGTATAAGTATTTGGCTAAGAAGAAGCGGAAACTCGAGGAGAAGGATGCTGCCAGATTTTTTCTTGAGTTATCATAAAATTACCATTATTTCTTTCATTGAAAGTTTTGCGTTCAAACGAATGGTTTGTAAGATACACGCATTCATAAATGTCCTATTTCTGAATGAACTAAGCTTTAGCAGTATTTGACAGAACAAATTCTTAGCTCGTGTCTTTAAATTAACAGAACAAAATGAGATCGGAAAAAATGCAGTGTATAAAAACTTGAAACATTCGTTTTATTGAAAACTGAGGGAAACTAAGTTATAATAAAACAAATACCGTTAACTTGGGGAACATTGACCACTATTTTAATACATTTTCGAATATTTCAAAAAGAGTTGATTTTTTGTAACACTAAAAATTTCTGAAATACGTAAGGTAAGGAGTATAAAGCATTACCATTGATAGCAGAATATTCAAACGATATTAGTGGCTTTAACTAAATGTTTAGTACAAAACCGAATTTCATGTTTCGGGGTAACTTTGATCACTATGGTATCACAACATCATCAAAATTAATGTTCTGATGTCAATATGCACAGATGCCTTGAAACATCAATAATATTAATATTTTGTTCGGACTCAATTGAATTTTTTAACGTTTTCTATCAAAAATTTATAAACTCAAAAAAAGAACAATGTTGCTGCATATATTTGGAGCGAAAATTATAAACATTTCTCAATATAGTTTGGCTTCAAAAACTAATGAAATTCCGTATGTCCTCCAACTGTCCCTATGTCCTTTTTTTTATTGAAACTTAACCATTTGATAGGATTTTAGCCATTTCTTGTCTGAAACTATACCTATGCAAAGGAAAGAAAAAGTTAAACTTTCATATACATCAACCCATTTGATTCTAAATGTTTTCATTTTATCAGGAGAGGTATTTGTTTATGGGTCTTTGAAAAACAGATATTTTGAAACTTTTAAACTACATTTTAAGTACCGTCAACTGGGGCAACATGCAACAATTTTCAACTTCAATAGCTTCTAAAAAACTTATGTTCACAGTTAATAGTATCCTTTATGCATCAAAAGTTTTAAGGATGCTGGGACATCAAATTGGCGTAGTTAAAAAAATTATTGGTTTCTTCAGTTATTTTTAATTTTCTTAAAACATGCGATTTTCACCCTCCTTAGAAAATGGGGTAACTTGCAACAAACTTTGTTTTTAATGAAAAACCTTATGAACACCAGCGAAAATTCATAGCTTTTAATATATTTGCGATGTCTTAAAGACCATTACGCATGACAAAACCAATTGCAGTAGTTTTTGGGTCTGTAAAAACAAATTTTCACATCAAAAAAATTTGCTCATACACCGGTGGGGAGTGGGTGTTTTAGCCGATTCTAAAATTTCAAGTCGTGCTAATACTGGTATACTTAAAACCAATATTCACGCCTGAACCGTTGCAGGTGCTCTAAGCGGTTTAAGTGTTCTAAAAAGATGTCGGTCCTGTGGTGTGTTGTTTTTTTTTCTGTTTCCCGTCGCGATTTTCTCTTTGTTTTGGAGTGTGCCTGATTCATCTGTCCAGAAAAATCAGTGATTTGTGTTCATTAACGCAACTAATGGATTTTGGAAGAAAAAAAATGGCAAATACGTCGAGTGTTCGGTGAAGGATGTGATTAACAGGCAGGCAATAAGGGTTTTCCCTCAAATAAATGAACCTGTTAGCCGGTATTCCAAATATCGTTGCCGTTACCCAAAAAGTGTATATATAAATAGTTAAAATGGGAAATTCAGCTCTGGGAAAGATGTGAATGAAAAATTAAAAAGAAATATGGCTGCTTTCGAGCGAAGATTGCAACGCGATTGCATTTACATATTAGTGAGCGTGAAACCTGCTCGCTTGGGAATTTTGTATAGAATGGCACTCTGAGAGGAGGGGGCGTAAAAAACGTTACGAACGTTATGAAGCGTTATGATGATAGAAGACACGAGTGGTGCTGTCAGCTACTGCATGGTTGCTTTGATAGAAGAAGTTTGCTGCCTGCAGGTGCTTTATGGATTTATTGCATGATGAGTCTCTCGTGCCAAAGCTAAGTACAAAATGTTGAGCCGATGATAAATGCTTGTTGAAGCTGCTAATTATTATGAACTAATTCATTCATAGTATTTTTTAATCATTAAGACTTTCAGCCCTTAAATCGTGTTTCTTTAAACATTGAATATAATTTTTTACATTTTATCTTCATATTTTTTCAGAATACTTTTCCAGATCATTCTTATTAAGCAGTTCAAATGCTGGCATCTCGAACTTCATTATATGGAGTTCAAAATCAATATTTTTTCGGTAAATCATAACTGCAAATATTTTGGTCTATTTATGTTGAAAATGTGCACCTTGAAACTTAATCAACAGATTTCTACTAATTAAATGGAATTTTTTTGTCAATGAAATATACTGCTAACTCCTGTTCTGTTATCGATTTTTTGACGTAGAATTACGTCTTACGGCAACACTATAGGGGGACAAATCGAAATTCCCAAACGAATCTCGCGTCACGAAAACGTTCCAACTCAAAGACATCCTTTTTGAAAGACATATCATCTCTACTCGTCATGGATTGGCTGGTCAAAAATGAAAAAAAAACACCGACGCCCCGCCCCTTGATGGGTTTTGATTTTCCCTGTCAACGAAATGTATAAAAACGAAGGGTCGCCTTGCGAGTTGGTATCAGTTTCTGTTTGCCCGTTGTGTAGGAAAGTTCTACTGCTGCTGCTTCGATCTGCGTTTGGACCCCACCAGTGGTAATCCAACGCAGATATCAATTTGCAGATTAGATCAGTGGCAAGCAGCAGAGGCGGTGCTGACGACAAGCGGCGGACACATATTGACATGTCATGTTGACTTGTCATATGATGTCAGGTTGACATGACATCTTTAAACAAGTCATTCACGTCAATTTGTATTTAAATGTCATAACAACACCAATAGCGTTTGATACTAACACACATCATCAAACACATATCAGATGAACTGTTTATTTTCATATATTTTCCACACGTAATTTTTATGCGCACTTGATTCAATTGTTCGCACATACATTCGCCCATTTTTCACACGCAACCTAGGATGTTGAAGGTTGAAAAAGTAAGTGAAAGCAAGCTTAATAAATTGTCGAAATCAATCATTAAGGTAAATATCAAACATAATTTCAATACCAAGGACTGCTAATGATTAATTGCTTGGGCTTTCTAAATAAAACCTTCCCTGCCTTCATCTGATACAGGACTGCTGGCTCGATTATCGAAAAATTCAGTTTTGTCATTTTTTTCTCATCGAATAAGCCCCGCCTCCATTGACCGCAACAATACGAAAAGCCCGGGTGTAAAAAGGCATAAATATAACTACCGTAACATTTTCCCTTCATTTACATTAAAGCTTCTTTCGTGTATGGTCGTTGCTTGTAAAGCAACCAGCTAGGAAGGAAACAAGTGAAACCATCCAACATCAGCCTACTCCGTTAATGTGTTGCATTTCGTTCAAAATTTTCTCGCATAGCGCAAAGCGAAAGCTACATGAAAATGTTTCAGAAGAACTTGGTACGGATTCTCTCACATTCTAGGGCAAAACATGATAAGAAAAAGAAAAGCAAAGAAAAAAGTTGTTATCATTGCTTTCTATTTTATTGTTTGATAGATTTTATTATTTAATAATGAGCAGTTTTGAAAGATGAATAAAACATGAATGTATAATTCACCACTGTTTTCGATTTTTTTTAAATTTTCATGATTTTTTTTATCGGCAGAATTTGACAGAAATTAACGATTTTAACTTTTCTTGTCGTAATTCTACGACAACTTCACGGTCGTGTGTTGCACAACCTCTTCAACTTTTTTTAAATTTTTTTTGTGATTTAGTTGATTTGGCTAATTTTGGTAAATTGAACTATTTATCTATTTTCAGGTTGCTTTCGGTTATTTTAACAATCAATTGTTTTCAGGTTACAGTTTGAAAATATTGGGTTCAGAGATTTAACAAAATTATTAATATTTGCCACAACCATCGTCGTAATTTTAAGGTGTATATAAACATGTATCGGTACGTAAAGGAGTAAATAACAGATACATAATGTAGTATTTGACGTTGCATAATGCTCAGTTTTTTCCAGAATCTGTAGATCGAATAGAAAGGACACAATATACAACGCTGCTCAATTTAAAGCACCCTTTTTCCTTTTTTAAGAATTAAAAACATGATAATGTGCACTCTGCATCGTCAAATAAGATTAATCATTTCAGAACTTTTTTTTCAGCTTTAAACATTGATAAACACTATTTTCTTAAAATGACATGATTATGACACAATGCAAAAAATTTTATTCGATATTTCATTTAATAGAATTGGTAGTCTTGAATTTTGCTTTTTGTTTGAAAAGAGAAAACATGTTTATAGAAAATATTTTATTCCACAAACAATTGCATATTTTCATCGATTCATTAAATTCAAAATGTTTACTGCAATGAAAATGCTAAATTCACAGGCAAGCATATTAAAGATTTTGTTCAGAATCAAATCTTTTATTAAATCGCTCTTTTTATTCTTAGTTAATGCTTTCCAAACTGCTCGCAGTTTCCCATTGTCATAGAAGATTGTCTAATAATTGCAATTAGCTTAAACCAATAATGATTTAGGCATCATGAACGTTTCCTGAAATTAAACTGCTATTTAAATTCATTATTAACTTAATTTTAAATTTGCAGCCCTGGATAGCAGACATCGTCAATAATCATCAATATGCTCCAATTGTGAATTATTTATTGCAATTATCTTACTAATTTAACTTCATCATTTTTTTAAAGTTTATAATGCACACGTATATTTTTATTCATTTTAAAGCACTATTCCAGCTTCATTAGATAGGAGTGGTTTGGTGAATTCATGGATATTCAACGGAAACAAAAGTATTGTTAACAAATAATGAATACTGATGGAAATGCCAAAAATATTTCAATATAATGTGATGCACATCATTCTTTTTTGTTTCAGTATCATTATAAATAAATAAATAAATAAATTTATTTTATTTAACCATGTGTGATGAGCTGTTAGCTGTTAGCTGTTAGGACTTGAGCCAGAGCTTGCAAATGCTTTAACAATCAGGTTAAAACTAACTAAATAAAAAAAGGAATTTACAGTTTACTGCTTAATGCATATTTTAGTTATCTTTCAACTATATAAAATATTATTTATTTTTATAATAAATATTTGAAATTGACAGTATCAATAGCACAAATAACAGTCAAGTGATCAAAATGAGGATTTGTCGTGTCCATCTGTTGAACTGAATTTTTGGAATATAGTATATCTTGTAGGTTACCGGTCGACATCTTTCATGAATTTTAACATTAGAAAACTTAATATATGTAATTCAAACTTTTTTTCTGTTTTATTTATTTATAATCTCGTTTACTTCCAGCATCATAAAAGCCGCAATAAAAAAAAACTAATGTATTTTTTGTATCGTATACTTGTATTTGTATAATCATATATCATATTATTATTATTTCTTATATGACCACCACATTTTAAATGGAATAATTATCATACAAACAATATATCAGTTAATCTGAAATCTTTGATTTTTTTTCTCTTTAGGATTTTATAACTTCTCTCCGTTTTGACAATTAAGTCAAATATTCGTCTAATTTCATCATACTTTCGTTATTGTATCTATTCCTTCATTTTGAAACATTCAACCGTAATAATAGCTGAATTTCACCATTCTTCTATATTATACATACTGTCCTCTATTTCATAGCAAAAATTTTTGTCCAAAGTGGCCTCTATAGTACTTAAATAAAGCGATACATATGGCATTTTAGATTATATTCAATCGTATTTTATTGTATCGTATTGATTCCTCCAAGTTTTAATCATGCATATTGTTATTTTCAGTATTTCAAATCTTGAACTTTCAAAATTCATTTGCATCTATTCAATTTTTGTTTATAAGTCGTGAAATTTCCAAATTCAATCAAATCATCATAATTTGAATAAAATACTACTTTCGTTTTCAGATCGACCAAATAGATGAGCATCTTTCTTAATATATTTAGCTTATTATAATGCTACAGTACCAGATCCAAATTTTTTTAAATATTTTATCTTCAAAATTAACCATTGTTGTTTCAGATTAACCAGTCATATAACCTTGTTATTACACTGTAGATGTTGATAACCAGAAGTATTAACTCAAAAACATTTCTCATTCAAGAAGATGAACGTTATAGGTAACCAAAATGCAAGGTCTGCTGTGGAACTGAAAGTAAACTTCATGTAATAGGTAGCTAATTTAGTTTTTTTTTCTAAATTTTATTATTTGATATTTCAGGTGAAATTTAATAAATTTAATTGATGATATACATCCTTTGCATCATATAAGCCCCTGCAAATAATTTTCAACTGACCATAAGATTCTGAATTAATTCTTCATTTTACCCAATTTACAATTCCATTGTCGGTTCAGCAGCATTTAAATATCACCCATTCGAAATTATTAATTCAAGCTAATCAGATCATAGTTTTAAAATATTTTTCTAATAATGTCAATATTATTCTTTTGATTTATTTCCTTTAACAACACATTTCAATCTTGTTAGTTAACATTTAACAGTTTTTCAGCATAATCAAAATCGCCAGGAATAACATCATATATTAGATAACATTTTACATACATATATATATATGTATTATATTTTATATTACATTGCCATATTATATTACATTATATTGAGATGTATTACATTATATCATATTATATAATATATATTGTATTTAATTATATTAACTGTTCTATTATTCATAGTATCGTTATTCAAATTTAAAAAACTAGGGTAGGGGCATCTGGGTATCCTCGTTTTTCAAAAGGAGCGGTTACCGTGTATGCTAGTTCCCGTTTCGAATACTGGACGTTCCTCAATTTATGCCAAGGGAATTTGGCATGGTTGAGGAAAAGAACGTGTTTGATTACTTTTTGTGAAATAAGGACGCACTCTTTTTTCGGAAGCCTTGGCGGTGGGATTATAATTTGCATGCTATCTAGGTTAGTCAACAACATGGTTATAGCTTCTCGAGACTTTTCCCCTTTTCACCCTGGATACCGTTAGTGCCTCTGCTTACGATTCCATTCCCTTAGAAGTCTCATTGAGTGGTTATTATTGTGTTGCGTGGTAGCCAAGATGGACGTGTGGGTTATTTTTTTTGCCACAACCGCGGCGCTGCCGTAAACGCAAGGTGGATACAATACATACATACATACTGTAAAAACAAATTTTCACATTTTTTCTAAAATTAAGGATGCTGCATACATTTAGGGGTTAAATAATACTACGAAAAATTCTAAAAGCTGAAATCATAAAAATAAATGTTTGGATAAATGAAATTTAAATGTTTACAAACGCGTTATTCAAAACATTCATATTCCAACACATGGAAACGAGATTTACAAGGTATTTCTTTGATTTGCATTTTGTTGCATTTAACCCCAGACACCTAACTGAATATTAAAAATATTCATTTAAAAAAAATTGGATGATTGTTCGAAAAATATTTTTACACCAACAATGTTGGTATAACATGAGGAAACCAGTTAAAAGTTTTGAGGTAATTTAACAAGCCGATCCGTCATACTGGGTAAAGTTTTTTTCGGCATCAAAAAATGTTAAAATTTGTACATTTATTGCTCGATTTTTCAAATTTTACATAGAAATAAAAAAAACTTAAGAAAACTAGCTTAAGATGCGAGAAAATATGTCATCATCATTTTGTTATCATTAAAAGATAACTTATTACAATACATTAAATTAAAAATTGATTCAATGTAGTGTTATATAAATGTTGCATCGAACCCCGCTGTTGCATGATGCCCCGTTTGACGGTACTCATTTTAAATGATATGTGCTCACGTAAGAACTTTTACTAGACACAAAACACACGACGTATTACAGGACACGACACTTAACGTTCTTACTTAACGGAAAAAGGGTTTAAAATTACCTTTTTTGTTGACCGGTTTCGGGCTCGATGTTGCCCATCTACAGGACGATGTCCGACTGATTACTTGAAGACGATTAACGTAACCAATTTCCTACACTGCTGATGTATTCGTCGAAAGGGTGTCGCATCATGCGAACTTTTGGTTGATCAGGTTGAAAAGTGGAGATATAATCGGCGGGTCATCTTCGTTCATGAACGGTTTCTCGGCCGTGCTGATGAACATAGACTCCCAAGCGTTAAGGTGTCCAGGTTTGCGTACGCATTTTTTAAATTTGACCTTTTCCCAGTCAATGGAATGGTCAAATTCTGTTGTGTGGGCGGCCACGCTTATAAGTAATATAAAAAAATCTCCAACTTCAAACCAATTTAGCCTTTTTGAAATTCAAATAATGAAATTCGAGTAATAGTGAAGGTAATTTGTGTATGTTCTAACAGGTAATCTGTAGTCAATTGCAAATACTTTTTTTTTAATATTTAGTTTCAGACAATTTTGCATGTTCAATTATTTTTGGAATTTGGCATTTTCAGAAAAATACATGTATCCACTAATGCATAACTATGTGAAGGTCCAATGGAAGTTTTGACCACTATCCATAACTATCGTTAGAAAAAAAATTGTCCTTAAAAATGTCATTTATATATTCAGGGTTTGAAAAGTTGGATACGATAAAGTTGAAACGTTCAATTCTTAAAGAGCAGGCTTTTGAAATTTCAATAAGCGCATACCGCCTTTTATTATTTATGTACATCGATTCTTCAAAAGTGGTTTGACAAAAAAGCAACAGCACCCAAGGTTCAAAGAAGTTCCAAAATGGAACCGTCAGGAATTCTGAAACGCACGAATGTTGCTTGACTGTTTTGAGGTCTTAAAGTTCGTACAGAATTCGGAACAAGTTAATAGAAGGAAAATGTTTACAATTCAATTGCATACCCTTTACTATGATAATAGTCAACTTTGAATGTTAGTTTTTCTCCAATAATTTTTGATAAATTTTTTTTTTGTAATTAACGTTGCTCATGAGTTTTTTTTAAATTACCAAGAATTCCGAACAACATGCATTAATATGAAAAAAAACAGCAAATATATCAAGATTTACCTTCCCGGTACTTTCTGCACACTTTTTCTCAATAAGCACGAGAGTATGAGAATCCCGTGAAAAACACTTAACATTTTTTTTTATTTTGGGAGATATTCACCTCTAAGGGTTCAAACGTCTCATTTCTCACTACTCTCAGGTATCGGATTTCAAGTCTCAGGTCTCAGATGACAGGTTTCATGTCTGAGGTCGCTCGTTTGAAGTGTGCGTAAAAACACGCTCTCAAACCATTGGGCTCGCTATACATGGGAATTCTCTTTCTGGGTTTCTCATGTATAGTTAGCTAATGCAGAGCAAAGGCGGGAGCAATTCATGGGAGCTTTTCATCAACATGCCCTCTAGCCTAAAATTTCAACACCTATCAAGCTTTCTCCTATTGGCGCACTAATGCCTGTCTATCCACCTTTCTTTCAAATTCTATAAAATAAATTCTCTCTAGTTTTCATTCCGCCGCACATGCCATTAAAATTATAATCATCGAAATATGTGTAAGTGATTTGCCGTTGTGTGAACCTCTCAAACCTATGCAGCTCTAAGATCATAAAATGTTTTTTTCTGTATAACTTTTTTGGAAAAAGAGTTGTTGACATTGATGATAACTTAAACGTTTTTTCCCATAAAGAATTCTTTGCGTCTCCAGTTCAAACGTTTTCAACACCCAATATTTCAGTGTTAACAAACGTGTCACTTTTTTGTTGTTCTTCCTTCTAAAACGGCAACCAATAATATTTTTCTCAATTTCAGGCTATTTTAGATCGAGACAATACATCATATTTATATTAATGACAATATAGAAGTTAATGGCTGAAATAAGACAGATTATACATAACTTCTATTGAACGACTTCCATATTATAAAGTATAATGTTTCCCAGCAAACATTTCTGTAGCTATATTCTTATGCTGCTTTTAAATTCGTTCCATATACATCATAGAAAGATCGTTTGAATGTTGAAAAAACAGCATTTACCTACCAAAGTGGAGGCAATATACATACACAAATTTCATTTTTTTCTTGAGCAACAAAAACTACACCAATTGGGCGTTATCCGACATTATATTCGCACATATTGGAAGAATACAGGAAAGCGCAAAAATTTTCTCTCAAAGCCAGTGATGCTACATTTTTATCGGTATTTTCAAACCAAAAAAACCTTTTATCGTTATTGAAATTCAAAAATCGTTATGAAAATCGGTATTTTAGAGCGATTAAAAATAGGCTATTCAAGTGGTTCTGAAACATATTTAGCGAATTGTTTCTGTTAATAATGGCTTCTCATATGTATGATGAGTAGATTTAATTATGTAAATTTTCTGTATTGTTGACTCAATTTGACAAAATGTTTTTTTGAATTGTTTCAACAAGTATAACTATTGTATTCTATTCACAATTTCGGTTTCTTAGAAAATGTTGATAAAGGTTTTCAAAGATTTCCAGAATCTTTGAAATTTCTAATATTTTTGGTTTGGATGTTTTTGTAAATTTCGGTCATATCACTACAGTCAACAACCTACAGCCACCTGTCTTACTACTCCGATTCTCTACCTCCCCGTGGTGCTGGCTGGGATGCAAGCAACCTTAGCGGAGATCGAGTACTCAACCCAGGTGTTTGTTTTGGTTGCATGCTAACCAAGTTAAGGAGCTCCGTACGCGTCTCCTGTCCATGTCAGAGGCAGAGTGCGGAGTGCAACATCGTCCTGGTGGTGTTCGAGACCCAAAATAGCAACATCACGAAGGTCCTACTGCGAGATAGTAGGGTTAGCACGTGACTGCAAAAAATACAAGTAACAAACAATGAACAGTCAATTTTGAGTGGAAATCGGCAAAGACCCACGCGACTAAAAAGCACTAGCGATTGGAAACTTGAAACATGGAATTGTCGATTACTCAAATTTTATGGGCAGTACCCACGTGCTCTCCAACGAATCGAAGAGCCGTAATTTCGACATCGTAGCGCTGCAGGAGGTATGCTGGAAGAGTTCCAGGGTACGTGCGTTTCGAGATGGCCATACCATCTACCAGAGCTACGGCAACACACACTAGCAAGGAACAGCTTTTATAGTGATGATAACATGAAGAAGCGCGTGATTGAGTGGTAGCCGATAGACTAACGAATGTGCCGGTTGAGGATCAAAGACCTGTTCTTCAACATCAGCATCATCAACGTGCACAGCCCTTACCTCGGAAGTACCGGTGACGACAAAGACTAATTCTACGCACAGCTGGAACGTGAATACGACCGCTGCCTAAAACATGATATCAAGATCGTTATCGGGGATTTAAAAGATCATGTCGGCCAGAAGAAGACATTCAAACTGACAATTGGAAGCCTTATCGATTTCGCCGCCTCCAAACGAATGGCCAAACATGATATTTTTTTCCAGCACCGCCTCCCACACAAGTACACCTAGAGTTCACCGTACCAAACGTAATCACAGATCGACCACGTTTTGGTAGATAGCCAAAACTTCTCGGACATCATCGACGTCAGATTCTGTTGATGCGTTAACATCGAGTCAGAGCACTATCTGGTGAAGGTGATGATGCGCACAAAACTCTCCGTAGTGAACAACATACGATACCGACGCCCGCCTCAGTTACTGAAGCAACTTGTGGTCGCTGCAGACTACGCGCAATCGTTAGAAGCGGGCGCTGCCGGCAGAAAACTATTGGGATACCATCAAGACAGCCATCAACAGTGATGTGGATATCGTCATCGGGCATGTGGAACAAACACGATGGAATGACCGGTTCGACGAGGAGTATAGGAGGGTGAGCGACAAAAAAAATGCTGTACGGACGGCAGTAGTGCAAGGTAGTACCTGCCAAAACGTGAAAAATCATCGACAGCGGAAGAAGCAACGAGTACGAATTTTCCAGGAGAAAAAGCACCGGCTGGAGGAGGAGGAACTCGAGGAGCTTAAGCGGCTGCATCGATTCCAGGAATAACGAAAGTTCTACCAGAAGCTCAAAGCATCCCGCAAAGACTTCATGTCGCAAGCCAAAATGTGTCAAGATAAGGACATCCTAACGAACAATCGTGAGGTAACCAAAAGGTGGAAGCAGCACTGCGATGAACACCTGAACGGCACACAAGCAGGTGTGCAAGACGGTGTGGTAAGATACATACGACGTAGGAGAGCCACTCTCAATGATGAGCGCCAGAATCGCAACAAATCGGCATCGCAGCTGAACTTATCAAAATGGGTCATGACAACTTCAGGATTGTCTTCACTGGTTGATGGTCCGGATCTTGGACATAGATTAGCTACCGGAGAAGTAGAAGGAGAGGATAATATACCCCATCTACAAGAAGGGTGACAAATTGGATTGTGAGAACTACTGAGCAATCACTGTCCTCAATGTCCGCCTATGAAGATTTGTCCCGAATCCTACTCCGCCGCCTAACGCCACAAGAAAACACGTTAGTAGGAAATCATTCCCTTCAAAGAGGGAAGCTCTACGACGCCAGATCTTCACAGTACGGTAAATCTTCAAAAAAATGCCGTGAACACCAAGTCTCTACGCACCATCGTTTCAAGGACTTCAAAGCCACATATGACAGGATCGACTGTTAGGAGCTATGGATAATTATAGATGAGAACGGTTTTGCCAGGAAGCTGATCAGACTGATCATGGCGACGATGGATGGGGCGCAATGTTGTGTGCGGATTTCGGGTGAATTGTCGAATTCATTCGAATCATGCAGGGGGCTTCGACAAGGCGATGGTCTATCCTGCATGATGTTCAACGGGGCGCTAGAAGGTGTTATTCGATGAGCGGTGGGCAAAATGTGGAGCACAACTTTCAACAGATCCAGTCAACTCATCTGCTTTGCCGATGACATTGATATAGTCGGCAGATCATCAGACCATCTGCTGCGGTGGAGGAGATCTAACGTAAACTGACACGCGAAGTAGGAAGGATTGGGTTAATGATTAATGAGTCCAAGACGAAGTAACCCGCTTGTCCAGTAATAACAAAATCACGATCGACGGCGACGAGCTGGAGATAGTTGAAGACTTTGTCTATCTCGGCTCACTGGTGACTGCAGACAATGAAACGTTCGAAGCGTGAGCCGTGAGATCCAACGGCGAATGATCAGCGGAAGTCGTGCCTACTATCAACTCCGTGCGAGAAGCCTTAGCTCTCATCAGACCGGTTGTTCTCTACGGGCACAAGACATGAGTATTGCTCGTGAAGGACCCGCGCATACTCGGAGTATTCGAGAGATGAGTGCTAAGAACCATCTTTGGTGGTGTGCAGAAGAACAGAGTTTGGAGGCGAAGGATGAACCACGAGCTCGCGCGACGCTACGGCAAACCCAGTATCCAGAAGGTGCTAAGGGCTGGCCGGATACGCTGGGCAGAACAGGTGTTCACTGCCAATCCGGTAGGAACGAGACGAGCAGGGGCGCAACGAGCAAGGTGGTTAGACCAAGTGGAGCGTGATCTGGCAAATGTGGAATGCCCGAGAAATTGGAAAACTGCTGCTGCTTTCAGGATCAAATATGCAAAACTTTCTTAAAAACTTTGAGGATCTATTTTCCTATTCAAATATCACAGCCAGTATAAAAGTTTCACATAATTTTTACTTGATTCATACAGAACTCGGCCTTTCTTACGTTTAACACCGAGTCCACAAGATCTTGATGGAGCTGAAATCCGATTGCCAGCTTGATAAATCCGACTCACCCCGATCGCCTTAACTTGTCGTATCTAATTCATCAAAATGACATCCTGTGCAGCAGCTGGCCAAATTTTGCAACATGGCGTTTGTCTGCTCAGCGAGTATCTATTTGTAGTTGGTAGCCGATTGGAAGTTTCTCACCCAACACCGGCAGCAGCAGCCAATTGGTTTGTTTTATTTGCTGTTGTAATCTGTAAATAAAATTAATCAGCCCGAATGCGACAGACCAGGCAGGGGGACCGCAAATTTAGAGAGAGCCTCTTACACATATCGGGCCGTGTTGTGTGAAGACGATTCGAATAATGAAATAAATAATGGAACAAAAAAACCAAGCCCAACTCCACATTTGATGATGCAGCGTCTGGTCTGAATTTTAAATCAGTCGAGCAAAAAACAAGAGACAAACTGGTCATAGTTGTTTGCCGGTTGGCGAATTTCACTTTCGGTTTTGTAATTATTGGAAAATATCACACACCTTTGGGTTTTTTTTACTCGTTTTATTTTTCTCCTTCTCAAGTATATCGAGTGGCTAAATGGCTGCCAGATAACAGCTGATTGTGCAGAGCAAATGAGACAGTTGATGAATTACTTTTGCGGTGCTTCCACGTGATGCCATTAATTTTTATTATTTTTTCTCATTGGATCCATCCAACGGCGATTTGATGATGATCCTGTCGTAAAACGCTTCAAGGGGTCGAAGGTGAAATATTTCTATAAGTATTAGCCCAAAAAAGGCGAGAGAGTCATCTGACCGGTCTAATTGAACTTCCTGGCAATCCATTAAAGAGGAATTTTCCCACGCTGCTGCCATTAAGCTGAAGAAGATCTCATGACGAATCGGCAGGTGTGCAAGTGGCAAATCGCGGATGACACCTCAATAAGATGCCAAAATGACATAATGTGAGAAATCTGTGTGCGAGGGCAAGTAAATACATTCAACCCCAGACTCCTCAAAGCCGTGAGGGAATTGTGAAAGAAAAACTATGTCAGCAGTGTCATCAACCGCTCGGACTGGAAGCCCATCTTCCGCATAATGGGGTAACATTACCTAAAAGGTGTTTCTTATGTTGAAGAGCTGCAGTTTTTTTTTAACATTTCGGTCTATAGTCCAACTGCGGTCATAAACCACATTCTTCTGCTTTGGGTCGATGGTTTTAAAGTAAGCACCGAAACAATTATTTCATTGGTCATTACTCACAGATGGGCTGATAATTCAAGATTGCCATCTATGAGGTGTGTTTGATGTTGTTTTTTTTATTGGATTTATTCTGGCTTTAGCAACTAAATCATGAGAACTAACCGGTGAGATTACCTAAGATCATCTGAAGCTCATGATAGGGGTTTCCATATTAGGAATACTGACGATTGATTGAGCTAACTTCAGTTGTCAAGTAGATATCTATCCCATATCGACAATTCATTGCACAATTCCTATCTTCACTGTTTTGCGAAATGAATTTAATTGTAAAAAAAAACAAATTCCGAATCCTCTACCTACATTCACCAGTCCATTTTCAAACAACACTTTTGAACTGTGTCCTTTTAAACAAGATCAATTAATGTTTAATTCGGTTAATATTTGTCATTTCAACTTCGGAATATTGATATGATTTGAGGTATAAAAAACAAGTTTTAGCTCAAAAATATTTATGAGTAATAGAGAGTTTTGCATGAAATGTCTATTCATTAAATTTATGAAAGTTTTCTATAACTTTGTATTATAAGGTAGACTTCCGAACATTGCGTTGGAATTTCAACCTCGTAAAGTACACAGTTAGAAAAATGTTAAGATACATTACGCGTAGTTTTACATGTTCATAACACCACTAGAAAAAATGTGAAAAGAGTATAGTATCTATGCCTTTTCAAGGAAAATACACGTCAATGCAACGAAAATCCAGCGCCAGCGTGAGTTTGTCAGTTTTGTTTTGGTTTGACTCCTGTAAGATTTTCGTTCAGCGTCAGCAAAAGTTGTCAATTTTCCGTTGAATTGAGTCGTGTGCACTGATTTGAGGTAAACAAGTTTCGAAATAAGTATGATTGACATGACTTTTTTACACTAATTACTGTCATTTTCAGGAAAAGATCGTTGAAGCTTACAAATCGCACCAGCCGGCAGCCGTTGATTTCGTCGCCTTGGGAATTGGTTCAAACTGGAAATGAGCTAAAAGCAATTAATCCACACGCTCGGCCATATTGAACCATTAATGTTTGAAAAATAACCATAATGGCAGTTTTGTGGATCAAGTCGTTTTATGAGTTTTCCCTGAAAACTCATAAAATGGGATTTCAAGGAGAACTAGCATTATGGTTATTTTTCAAACATGCTCTTCGCAGGTGAATATGGTTGAAAATCAACCGTTTTCAGAAAAAAGGGAACCAGATTCAATCCTCAAGGAATTTAACAAAAGTTTTTCAATTAAATCTGTATCTTAGCGCAAAATCTGTTTTATAAATGTTACCAAATTTATTAGTTACTTTGTAGAAAAAGAAACCGATAATACATGATTGAATACAAAAAAAATGAAGTTCCAGTCGAAATGGAGTTTTTTTCCGGTTCGCTTATTGCTTTAGTATAGGAAAAGCCTCGACGAAAATGTGCATCGATGATCTCACTACAGAATTTCAGAATGACTTTCTGTCGCCATCCAGACCGATAAGGGCAAATCATCAAAGCTCGCTTCGCACGTTGTAAATTTTCCGGATCAGCTTTTCCTCATGTAACTGCCGGTTCATGGAAAAGATCCAAGTTTAATAAAGCTGACGCTTATCAGCTCTATCAAGACGGGTTATCTGGAATTTAGAACGAGGTTTTAATTTGAGACCAAAAATGATAAATTGGCGAATTACCTAAGCATTCGTACAGATTTTCTGGAACCCCACATCTAAGCACATAATTGTCAAGGATCCGACCTTCTAATTTTTGGTTGTGTCCCTCTTTGCTGCCATCGGAACTCTGTTGACAGATCCCTCCTCAGTGTGACTTCTGCGGGGCTGCAGGTGTACATCAAACATTGAAAAGTTCCTAACGATTTAGGGTGAGCTTTGCGGAGCAGCATTTTTCCACTGCTGGACGAGCCGATGGCTTATCAGCCGGTGTTTATATTGTTCTCGGGGATTACTATTTCCTATAACCACACGGTTTTTATAGCGAATGTTTGACCTAGATGACTAAAATGGATATTAGAGGTTATGTTATCAGCATTGATTTGTTTTCATACCGGTAATCACGTTTGTTTCGCCGGATCTGATGGCTTCTCAGATTTACTTCTCAATTCCTCGATTGTATACTAGTTCAGATTTAGCGGGTGGATTAAAAAAAAGGAAAACAACCAAAGCCGGATAGTTTAAACGCTGCCAAATGTACAAACTTTTTCGAAGCGTTAAGAAAACAACAACAGGGAAACTTTTTCCCGTTCGAGTTCAACCGTTTACTGCCTTTTCGATTGGAACTCAAGAAATGGTTAAAATTCAGCAATTGATCATGTTTAAAAAATAACAATTTCAGAAGTTCTTCAAGAAAAACCATAAAACGGTTCAAAAAAAGGCAAAAATTGTTAGAAAAAAATGAGCGTGCAACTGTCCCAAGCGCTCAGTCCAAATGTTGCGTTTAATCATTGAGTGTGATTGAACTTTAATAAAAGTTTATTTTTTTGCATATAACTATGTTTTTTCTTCAATTCAGTAAAACAAGCCTTGTCCAATAAGATTCATGAGATGTGATTGATTATGTAAACCTACATGAAGCTACGACATTGCATTCTAGCGAAAATTTACATGAAAAATCAGTGTTACCGCATGTAAATAGCAGATTCTCTTCTACCCATGTTCTTGCATGTAAAATCACGTAGATTTTTTTTAAGTTTGTACGTATTGAAGCACAGTATATGGATTTCAGAAGTAAGCACGACATTTTCTCCAGATGTGAGCCTGTTATCGATCTTAACTCCTAGGTCGAGAATAGACTTAACATTCTGCAGCCTAACTGCGGTTAGTTGATAGTCAAATGGGTCGTTCTTCTTGCACGAGAAAAGTTAATGATCTTACACTTTTTTACATTTGCTAGCATTCCGTTTAAGGAGCACCACTCATCTAGTCTACCGATGTCAGCTTGAAGGGCCAGACGGTCAACAGTGTTATGGCCCTTTCGGAAAATCTTCAGATCATCGGCGTCTTGTGCATCAGACTGATGAGTTGAGTACAGGTCATTCACGAAGATTATAAACAGCAAGGGTCCAAGATGGCACCCTTGAGGAACTCCAGACGGTATGGAAAACATTCGTGAGCGCGTGTTTCGTATTCTGGTGAAAGCCTGACGGTCGTTTAGATATAAGGCAATCCACTCGAATGCCCAAGCCTAGAATCCTAGTCGATTCAACTTTGAAACCAGTATTTTATGCGGCACCCGGTCGAAAGCATTGGCAGGATTCGGAGAGAAAGAGAGATAGAGAGAGTCAACGAGTAAAGACGTGTTTTGCACGACGGATGAAAAATAGTTTGCCCGAGTTTATTTTTGAGCTACAATCGGAAAGTTCGAATCAAAATGGTGATTTCGTGATTACTGAACACAGTAAAAATCCATAATTATGGAATAATATTTTTTTTAAATATGTACAAACTTTAAAAAGTCCGTGAAATCTATGAATATTTCCAAAGTTCTGTGTTTTGTGACACATGTTCTGTGTAAAAATTTTCTCAAAATTTTGTAAAATTAGCAGATAACTATTGCAGCTAGTAACGTCCCACGTCGGAGCACTCTCTTTCATTACATCGTAGTCGATTAGGATTCCATCTTGGAGGCAACTGCTAAGCTGAAACACAGTCTTAGTTCAGGTTCGGATGTCATACCAGCGACTTTCCTAAAGCAATGCAAACCACATATGATGACTTCTATCCCAAAAAGGAATCTTCCAAGCATCGCTCACGAAATTCACGTTCCCTTTATTTGGAAAGAGGCTAACATGTTTCCGGTCCACAAAAAAGGAGACAGGAAGAATGTTAACAATTATCGCGGCGTCTGAAGATAGGTTTGCTGTTCACATCTTCCGTGCAAGACAGCTTTGCCAGAGGATCTCAAACCGCCGTCATAAACACCGACATGTCCGCGGCTTTCGGCAATGAAAACCACAAAATAGCCATCGCTAAACTAGATTATATCGGTATTTGCTCCCTTCACTAAAATGGTTCCATAGCTACCTGATAGGACGGAAACTTATTGTACGAACAGTTGAATCATTTTCCAATCAATTCCCTGCATCTTACGGAGTACCTTAAAAGGGTCACCTAGGCCCCATAATATTCCTGATCTACTTCAATGACGTGCTGTTGCTTCTCGTTGGATGAAAACTTGCGTCTGCCGACGACTTGAAATTATTTCAGCCCATCAACAGCCCCGAAGATTTCAATGTCTTGCAGAGCCAGTTTAACATCTCCGTCGCCTTGTGTAATGTCAATTGGCTTCCCTTGAATCGCAACTATCAGCTGATTATTTTCTTGGGCATGAGGCGGTTGCGCGAGTTGAGCATGTAAAAGACCTGGGTGTGATCCTGGACAAATTACATCATTAATAAAGCTCCCAGATGTTTGGGTTTTCTATTCCTCGTGACGAAAGGACTTTATGACTTTATGACTTTATTGTCTCAAGAGTCTGCCATGGTAAACGAAAACAATGATTTGAAGGTCAAACGACCAAAATTTTCACCAGTTTACGACATCAGCTGTCCCTTTCACGCAGCAGAAGCTATAGGCTCAATGAACAAAGGTTATCCTTTCTGTTCATTCTCTCCTGTGGAAAAAAAATATCCAAAAAAAAAAAAAAAATATCCACTGCTCAGCAACGTGACATTTGGGATACTGCAACATTCCCGGCCGACTGGATGCAGGGTATCCTCGTAAAGGTCCCAAAGAAAGGAGACCTAACAGAGTGCGGTAACTGGCGTGGCATAACTTTGATCTGTACAACCCTTAAAGTACTCTGCAAAGTGATCCTGAACAGGATCCAGGAGAAAATCGACGCTACACTCCGACGGCAACAAGCTGGATTCCGATCCGGACGATCATGTGTGGACCACATCACAACGCTACGAATAATACTGGAACAAATCAACGAATTCCAGGACTCTCTTATGCTGGTGTTCGTTGATTTCGAAAAAGCATTTGACCGACTGAACCACGAAAACATCTGGGCTGCTCTTAGACGAAGAGGGGTCCCAGAGAAACTAGTCCATCTCATCGAAGCACAATACGAGGCATTTTCGTGCAAGGTCTTGCACGACGGTGTCTTGTCCGAACCAATCCCGGTAACTGCTGGAGTGAGACAAGGATGTATTTTGTCACCGCTGCTTTTTCTCATCGTAATGGATGAGATCTTGACTGGATCGATTGACTGTAGACCAAACCGAGGATTGCCGTGGAATCCTTCAACCATGGAGCAACTGAACGACCTTGACCTGGCAGACGATATTGTTTTGCTCGCCCAAACACAACAAGACATGCAGAGCAAACTCGACGACCTCACCGAAAGCTCCAAGGCAGCAGGTCTCAAAATCAATGTCGGAAAGACCAAGTCGATGGAAATCAATACAGAAAATCGTTCCAATTTCGTGGTAGCTGGACAACAGGTTGAGACAGTGGAGTGCTTCCAGTATCTTGGTAGCCAGATTACGCCTGATGGTGGTACCAAGAAGGACATCGAAACCCGGATCAGAAAAGCCCGATTTGCGTTTGCGAGTCTCCGAAACATCTGGCGGTCACGCCAGATCTCTCTACGAACTAAGATCCGAATCTTCAACTCAAACGTCAAATCCGTATTGCTGTACGGGTGTGAAACTTGGTGCACATATGCGGTGACGACGCGAAAACTGCAAGTTTTTGTGAATCGCTGCCTGCGGAACATCATCCGCGCTTGGTGGCCTGGCAACTGGATCTCAAACGTTGAACTTCATCGCCGGTGTCATCAAAAGGCGCTAGAAATCGAGATTCGGGAACGTAAGTGGAGATGGATTGGGCACACGCTGCGAAGAGATGAAAACGAGATTTGCAGAGAGGCGCTTGACTGGAATCCAGATGGGCATCGAAGAAGAGGCAGGCCCAAAAGCTCGTGGCGGCGAAGTCTAGCCGCTGAAATCCGCACAGTTGACGAGAACCTTGGCTGGCAGCAAGTGAAGACGCTGGCTCCGGATCGCCAGCAGTGGAGATCTTTTATCTCAGCCCTATGCGCCGGACAATCGGCGCTGGACCCTTAGGTAGGTAGGTAGGCTCAGCAACGCCGGACGATGCTTGGATGTGTTCGAACAATGTGGAATGGTTATTTGCACGTATGGAATGAAAGTCAAACGACTAACCACTACAGATATACGAAATATCATTTGACATTTTTTGCACTTCTATCAAACGATAGCGCTCTCCATGATACTCTATATCGATGTGTTTGTGATCGTCTCCGAAAAAGTTCAAACGATGGTGACGGGTGTGTTTCCTGGGAGGCCCCGTCCCGTCACATAAAAAACGTGTGACGCTCTGTCCCAGTAAACATGAATCGGCAGAGAGGTAACTCAAATCGACAGAGGAATCATAACGATCTCTGTTGCGATTTTGCATCATCTAATTGGCAGAGAGGAACACATCATACGCGTGCCTTGGGTGAGTGTCATGAAATTATCTAAGACACGCCCTCCAGAGAAACACACGAAAGCAATCCGAAACGTTTTCGTATGTTTCCATTTGAGACGCGTGTTTGCCTGCCTGAGAAGTCGACTGCTACGATTGAAAGCACGCATATAAAAAAGACGGGGATAAAGTGTGAGATCACCGTACGAGTGTACACTCAGAAAAATACTATTATACATGCCATAAGATTCTCTTATGAAGTGGCGCCATAAGAAAAATCAATGAAATTCATAAGATTATCTTATGACGCGAATGAATTCTGCAGATGAACACCTACTTCAATGAGAGGTTGTTGCTTTTCATAAGAGGTTCTTATAAAAACAGGGATATGTCACATTGATGCGTAAAAATTCAAAACAATTGATGTTAAAAATTTATTTTATTGTTCGGCTAATTTGTTTGGTACATACATTATGGTCACCACCAGCAGCACATCAATACCTGTTTCCACCGGTTCCGGTTTGTTCGGTCGCATACGGTCCTTTGACCTTGGGTTTTTCACGTTCAACGTGCTGAAAAGTAAACAAAAAACAAATTGAAGTTTTCAAATATGTTTACGATCACTAAAAATTAACTTCATTTCAAACTTACCATTTAGAACAATAAAATTAATCATTCCACAACTGCGTTTGACGATTGAAAAATGACTGATGGAATCGATGTGTTCATTATTTTTCCTCAATACCGTTTCTTCTGTTTTTCATAAGAACTTCGTATGAAAATTGAAAGAATTTCATAAGACTCTTATGAAAAATTAGTTTAGACGCAAAAAAGGGGCTCATGGTAAAGCACCTCGGTTTCTGCCGGCTAAATTCCTCTGATTTCCTCTGATGTCAATTCTTGCAGGTGTAATTATGATGTCCAAAACGGTAAGTATCTCTTTCTTTTCAGGTTCGATGATTATTCCCAGGATGGTAAGTGTAGTTTTCTTCAGCGTGCAAATCAATTCACAGGTAAGTTCCCATTTTTATATATTTCACGAAAGAAACACTGATTTTAACTTAGATTACACTTATATTACTTAAATTAAATAAACTTTAACGATTTAACGATCACAATAATAACAACGTAGATTATTTGGTTATAAGTGACGTCTTCGACTGCCAGCAACAGAAAAGTCACACGTTTCTTCCCAAAGGGTCTTTTATAGACGGCCTGGCGGAAACTGCCTTTCGCAGTTTTGATCGCTGCTAACGCGCCCCAATATGACAGCAAGCCTTATCGTCCAAACTTCACACTCCTAGTACTTCTCAAAACCAGATAGCGCCACATCACCCAAATTCGTGTATCGCGAACAGCTCATAAGACGTTTCTTATGAAAATTATAATAAGAATTTGCCTGAGTGTACGATTCAAACTGATTTCGCATATACGCATTCGTAATCGTTGCCTTTAGGTATCTCGGCAGGACAAACCGAATGAGAATATTTGCGTTCTCGGAGTGTCGCTGAAATTAACCGTTTTATTCTAAGTTTGGTGACTCAACTCACAATTTTTTGCATGCGCTCGCATTTCTGAGAGAACGCGCGGACTGGGGTTACTCAAGTTAGCCGCTCAGTTTAACCCAGGCATGTCAAACTGGGGGTTTTGTGGGCCGCATGCGCATGTGGGCCTTGGTCAATGCGGACCGCGTAGCCCCGTCTTAAATTTTCACACAATACCCTACTACACTGAAGTTCACTGGCTTTCCGCCACAAAATATTATAAAGATTTTTTTTTGCAACGAGAGGAAATAATGTTATTTTTGGAAATCAATTTCAACATTTTCAAGCAGACGACTGGGTTGAGGATTTGGCATTTGACGTTGATCTCCCTGGCCACCTGCAACATTTGAACTTAAAGCTTCAAGGAAAAGAAAAAAAAAATCATAACTGCTTGTGATGATGCAAAAAACTATCAAGCGAAGTTACGGTTATGGATCAACCAAATTTCCAAAGAAAACCTTTTGCACTTCTCTACTTGTCGAGAACTGAAAAGATCAAATGAGGCTGCATCATTTGGTAAATACGTACTTCACCTAGAATCGTTAGTAGATGCATTCAAAAGCCGTTTTCGTGACTTCAATTCATACGAGCAAGAATTTTCGTTGTTTGTAACTTCATTTTCGTTTGCTCCTAAAAATGCTGCTGATAATGTGCAACTAGAGTTGATAAAGCTGCGAAGCGAAATACATTGAAGTGGCTGTACCAAAATTTTACAGCTATTTGCCTAAACGAAACCTACAAAAACTCCTCATCATTCGAGATTGTGTGATAAAAATTTATCATCAATAATGAAAGTGTAAGTGACAAATAAACTTCAACCTGATACCAGGACAATAAGTATAATGTATTATTTTATAAGAATGTTAAACATTAAAAGCTTATATAAAAATGTAACGCAAAATTTCATTCCGAGTTTACTTATAACTATATTCCAGTTTATTGTATCTAATCTCCACCTAACCAATATGTTATGTTTTCTAACTGATTTTGCATGCGGCCCTCTACGTCATAGAAAATTTTTAATTCGGCTCGCACACTTAAACGAGTTTGACACGCCTGGTTTAGCCACACGTTTCAAATGGTGGAGTTCCTCCTCGTTTCTTTCTCGCTCCGAGAACTTCTTTGGGCCCGGCTAGTAAAACTACCAAAATGAGCGTGGCGACGAACGTCTCAAGTATCGTGTAGGTTAAATTATATGTATTTGTAGTTTGTCTTTAATTCTAAGCCTTTCATTGGGATCAATGTGTGATCTATTGATGAACAGTAAACAATCAAGAAGCTGATAGAAGAAGGAAAGTAATGGTTCATATTTTTCTCAGAAAAGTAGAGCCAAAAGAAAATCCGGGCCATAGGCACGCTCTGTGAAAATGGTCGGAAAGGGGTCGGAAATCCATAAGTACCACATCTATCGACAAAACATTGCCTGGACCCCTTTTAAGCAAACGCCGTTTGCAAACCTCTTGTGCCGTGTTCACTGGTCGGGCTAAGCACGGCCAGGTGGTCTGTCATCAGCAACGTGAAACCACAACAGCCGTGACGGCTGTTTTGCTGTTGTCGACGTCGATTCTGTAAGGCCAAAGTGTTGTCCCGAATCCTACTCCGCCATCAAACGCCATAAACAAACAGTTTTATAGGAAGTCATAAAGCCGGCTTCATGGAGGGACGGTCAAAGACGAACCAGATCTTCACATTACGGTGAATCTTCCAAAAATGCCGTGAACACCAAGTCCTCACGCACTATCTATTTCATCTATTGACCGTGTCGAGCTACGGAAAACCATAGACGAGGAAAGCTTTTCTGAAAAACTTACCAGACTGATCAAGGCGACGCACGATGGATGGAACGCTGTGCTGTGTGCGAATTGTCAAGTTCATCTGAACCGCGCAGGAGACATCGATAAGGCGATGGTCTATTTTGCATGATGTTAAACGTGGCGCTAAAAGGTGTTATTCGACGAATGGTGGGCGGACACGATTTTTAACGGATCCAATCAACGTATCTTCTTTGCCGTCGATATTGATATAGTCAGCAGACCATTTGTGGCAGTGGAGGAGATCTACCGCAAACTAAAAAGCGAAGCAGGAAGATAAGGATTGATTATATTAATAAGTCCAAAACGAAGTATATGCGGGCTTGCTGGTCCGAGACCGACCGAATCCGCTTGTCCGCTATTAATAAAGACACGACGGCGACGAGCTGGAGATAGTTGAGATGTTATCTGTCTCGGATCAATGGATACCGCAGACAATAACACCAGCCGTGAGATCCGGTGGCGAATGATCAGCAAAGACGTGCTTGCAATGGACTCCACAAGCAACTGCGGTCGAGGAGCCTTAACCATCGCTTCCTTGCAGTGTAACCTCATTAGACTGGATATCTTTTACGGTCACGAGACTTGGATATTACTCGAGAAGGACCCACGCACACTCGGAGTATTCGAGTGACGAGCGTTAATAACCATCTTTGGCGGCGTGCAGGAGAACGGAGTGTGGAGGCGAAGCATGAACCACGAGCTCGCGCGACTCTACGGCGAACCCAGTATCCAGAAGGTAGCGAAGACTGGACAGATATGCTGGGCAGGACATGTTGTGAGAATGCCGAACGACTGACGACTGAGACGAGCGAGATGTTTAGACCAAGTTGTAAATCTTGCTACGTATCGGTAATTAACTGGTGAGATTAAAAGGCGCAAATTTTACCGTCGGCACTTAAGCGCCATCCACTATATGTAGATGTGCCAACGGTCATCTAATTAATTAGCCCGGACTCTTACCCCAGGGGGGGACAATTTGAATTTGCGCGAATCTCGTGTTGAAGGTTTGGCAATCTCAAGGAAAAAAATCAAAATGTAACAAATGAAATTTAAAAGCAAAAATGACTTACCGACTACGCGCCGATTCCTTACGTTCAGCGTCTTAGCGCGGACCTTCAACTGCCCTCCAAGGACCAGGTTCGACAACCAGTAGGCACTTCCACTAACCGACTTCCCGTTTAGACCGATCGAATGCGCGGAACAACGGCGTCGGAGATTGCCAGCCTCAACGACTTTGGGTTTTCCGATACGACCACACAACTTCCACTTTACCAACGACTACGAGTTTTTTTTTAAATATACGATTTTTTCGACTTCAACGAGCGACTTTTCCGATCAGCGTCTGGAGTCTAAGAGAGCGACCCCCGGGTCACCAGCTCGCAAGAAGGCTTCCCGATTGCCTCCCCCTATGAGGTTGGCTTCTGGTTTTTGCCAAGACAATGCTTGTAGATCGCGCGCGAAATTCAAGCATTTCTTCTCAACGGTTGAAATGGACGCTACGTCGACTAGCCATCTTTACTTTTGGTAGCCCTCTTGATGTCGGATCGTGAAGTTCAATCCGTATCAACAGGGCCGGTTCATCATTTGCTACCTAGAGATTTTTACCTTGAGATTGCCAAGAAAATAAAATACAAATAATTAAAATAAGTTGCAACGCAACAATCTGCTGTCAAAGAAGAGAGGAACACCGGACCACTGTCGAATTGGCTAATCCCATCGGTGGGAAGCTCTAGAATAGCCGTGGTTACGTTACGTAGGCACCTCAAGAGAGTATCCGATTAACACGTTCGTCGCCACGCTCATTTTGGTTTTACTAGCCGGGCCCAAAGAAATTCTCGGAGTGAGAAAGCAAACAGGGAGAACTCCACTATTTACAGCGTGAGGCGAACGTGTTAATAAGATTGGACCTTCTTCTTAGTGGAGATCATAACAAAAGAGTTATTTTCACGACGGACACTACTCGCTGAGTAGAAAACCTTTGAACACATCTTTGTCGAAAATCATACTCATTCAAGAGATGACTTCAATGTTTTGTGTACAGTATTCAGGATTTATAAGGGTTAAGATTTCTTTCCAAATTAAACAATAATATTTAATGTTTTGGATACTTTTTTATTTGTCATACTGAAAGGTTCTATCACCTAAACTGACTGCTTATTTTCATCTCTTCTCATTGGTTTACGCTGTCATGTAAAATAATGCATTTTTATTTTCAAACGGAGTACCGATTTATTATTATCACCGCACATTCCATACAACATTTACCGAGGAATAATTTACTGCGTGACTAAACCAATCAACTCGAGTGGTGTTTGGGTTCAAACCTTGTTTTAAGAGTTTTGTGTTTACTTTTTGTTAAACTGCGATTATAAGAACAGACTGAATCGAATGCGAAAAGTTTTTTTTTTGGTTTTTTGAAATTCAATAACAGTTTGGAATTCCATCCCATGAAATTTATACCTTCAACCAATTGACGAACGACACGTGTATGCGCTTTTCCTATTACCGTGAAAATTTGCGTTGGAAACATTTTTGTAATTCAAAACGACAAGATCAGCTTGTTGTATATATATTTTTTAGCTTTTGTTTGCATTAAATTTGGTTTAACTGCGCAAATAAGTTCCTTTAAATGTACAGCAAAGAGGATTAAAGTTTTGCTTAAATGGTAAATAACGAAACATTGTTGAATATAGTGGTTTTATTTTTTTTAGCATAAATCTTTTCTCTGTCTTACTGTCTAGGAGCACTACAAACTATATCTCTGGATCACTTGTCCTTAACTGCTGATTTTTTATTTATAGTACACACTATGTTGGTTTCGATTCCGGGAACTGCTACTTTCGAGTCAATCTGAGCACAGAACGTTTGGACGAATCTTACACAGTTGTTCAAAAATTGCCTTTACCGAAATCGGTCTGGCTAAACAGAGCTTCTACATTACGGGTTTTCGATTAGCCGCCTAGAATTTACTTTCCGGTATTGTTAAAAGTCAGTCATATGCTATACAATTTACAAAGGGTCTTACTTATCTTCTATTAAATCTTTGAATTTGATTTTCTATTACTTTAGCTCTATTTGTTAGCTATCTTCTGTTTTCTTCTTGCATTTTTGTTTGTCTGTTTGGTCTATTCTAGGGATGACTCCCGCGTTGTCATTTTGCTGAATGCTTGAAGTTTTCCTAATACTACACGTTTATCACTATTTACAAAATAATTGTTTCAACAGCTTTGATCCACCATGACTTTTAATAGCGATTTGATGTTGGCCTATCGATTTGTCCTTGCTTTAGGGGAAAAATCTGGAAAATTCATTGGACAGCTCTGGGGCTTGATCACAGATGTCTTATCAACTTTGACTTTGTTTTTAAGAATATTTTGAGAAGAACCCATGCAAAAAATAAGAATCAATAAAACAGAAATCGATGTTCAAACTGATCTTGTTATTCTTATCCTGAATTCCGATTGAGCATTTTATTTCAAAAGGTTGATTTTGAATTATGATAAAGGATCTGAAACCTTTCATTTAAATCTCAGTTTCAATTTTGAAAACTGAACTCAAATTTTCTAACCAAATTTTCAAAACTCTGAAACTCAATTCTGAACCTATATTTTTTAAATGACATTTTAAATCTGAATTCTGAATTTGAATTCTGAATCTGAATTCTGAATCTGAATTCTGAATCTGAATTCTGAATCTGAATTCTGAATCTGAATTCTGAATCTGAATTCTGAATCTGAATTCTGAATCTGAATTCTGAATCTGAATTCTGAATCTGAATTCTGAATCTGAATTCTGAATCTGAATTCTGAATCTGAATTCTGAATCTGAATTCTGAATCTGAATTCTGAATCTGAATTCTGAATCTGAATTCTGAATCTGAATTCTGAATCTGAATTCTGAATCTGAATTCTGAATTCTGAATTCTGAATTCTGAATCTGAATTCTGAATCTGAATTCTGAATCTGAATTCTGAATCTAAATTCTGATTTCTGGCTGCAGTGTTCCGAATTCTGAGTTCTGAATTTTTAGATCTGAATTCTGAGTTCCAGATTGAGATTGAGTTCCGAATTCCTTGTTATGAATGATCAGTTCTGAATTTTGATTTCGGAGTTCTGAGTTCTGGGTTCTGAATTCTTCGTTTTGAATGCTGAGTTCTGAATTCTGAGTTCTTAAAAAAATTTGATGACTGAATTAGAATTCTGAATACCGAGATTTGAATTCTGAATCCTGATTTTTTTATGCTGAGTTCTGAATTTCGAATTCATAGTTCTGGATTCTGAGTTCTGCATATTCTGTTCTTAATTCTGAGTTCTGGATTCTGAGTTCTAAATTCTGAGTTAAGAATTATAAGTTCAGAATAATTCTTAGTTCTGAATATCAGTTCTGGACACTGAGATTTGAGTTCTGAATTCTGATTTCCGAATTCCTTATTTTGAGTTCCGAATTCATAGTTCTGAATAATGAGTTCTGAATTTTGATTTCGGAGTTCTGAGTTCTGAATTCTGAGTTTTAATTTCAGCTCTGAGTTTTGAGTTCTGAAAAATTCTGATTTCTGTATTAGAATTCTGAATACTGCGATTTGAATTCTTATCTCTGATTTTCGAATTCATAGTTCTGAATATTTTGTTCTAAATTCTGAGTTCTGGATTCTGAGAGCTGAATTCTGAGTTCTTAATCCTGAATTTTGAGTTTTGAATACAGAGTTCATAATTCTGAGTTCTGAATTTTGAGTTCAGAATTCTGATTTCATGGTATCGAATTCTGAATTCTGAATTCTGTATTATTAATTCTGAGTTCTGAATCCTTAATTCTGATTCCTGACTTCTGAATTCTGAATGCTGTGTTCCGAATTCTGAGTTCTGATTATTTATTTCTGACTTCTGAGTTTTCAATTCCGAGTTCTGAGCTCAGATTTCTGAATTCGGAAATTTGAGTTCTGAATAATTTTGAGTTCTGAATTTGAGTTGTTAATTCTAAAGTTCATATGAATTCTGAATTCTGAATGCTGAAATTTGTGTTCTGAATTCTGAGTTCTGAATAATTCTGAGTTCTGAATAATTCTGAGTTTATAATTTGAGTACAGAATACACAGATCAGAACTCTTAGTTCTAAATTCGGAGTTTTGTGTTCTGATTTTCAAATTCTTGGTTCTAGATTCTGAGCTCTGAATTTTAAATTCAGAATTCTGAATCTGATTTTTAACACTGAGTCTATCTACTGAAAGTGAGTTATTATTCTTTCTTTTGAATGAGAATTCCGAATATTTATCGCAATATTTTTTTTTTGCATAGGTTAATTTAGACATCTGGATTATGAATTCCAATTTGGAGTTTTTTTCATTGGTAGTTGAGAGTTTTTTTCTCATGCTTAAAGACATTTTTATTTGAATTGTATGATATAAGCCTTAAATACAACATATTCGTAATCGATGCTCTATAGTTCTTAAATGCAAAGAAGTATTGCACGATTTAAAAAGAAACGGTTGTAACCAATTAAATACTGTTTAGGATGGTACGTAGTTGAGATATATTTCTCATGTGTCAAGTTCTTAACTTGAACTTCGATACCAATAACTGTCCAAGTAATTTTAAGTTCCTTAGAAAGACGATTTAAATTCCTCTCAACTTGCGTTCGACTGAGGAAGCTTTTAAAAACCCTTTGTGTGGAAGTTCAGATTCCTTCGATTTTTTTTCGGAGATCAATTCGAATGATAGGCCTTAAAATCATACTTAAATCTCTCGTACTCTACTCGGGTTAGCTACGGGGTTTGATGGGCATACAAAAAACAAGTACCTACACGGTCTCTTTGGAGTGGGAGGCAGTGGGGGAAGATTACTCTCTGAGGATTTCAGGATACTGATTATTACCATTATTTGTTCTGAGTCGTTATTTCTTTCGTTTTTTATCTTTCACTAGACTATTAGGCTAACATTTGTTTCAGTTGAGACATATCTACAATGTGTACCTTCTACCTTTTTTTTTTTTCTACATACAGTCACAGTTAACAGCTTAACAGTTTTCTAGTAATTCTCATCTAAGAAGAGACTACGCATCATCCGCCACTTGCTCGTCGTTGCTCCCTGACATGGTTCTGTTTTAGGACACCTACGCGTGTGTTTGTTTTCTTATTGAGTGTATAATACGACACCTGCTACCATAATATTACTACCGTACTATAGACTCTACAGTTCACATATTTATGCATAGTCTATCGGGGTATCATCTAGTCTAGTCCGTCTTCGCTGGATCTGGGCGGGGTCGGTGGAGTTCTTCCGGTGGCGGTCGGTGGAACTTCCGGAACCGGAGACGAAGATCTCCAGTGCCATCTGCTGCAACCTCCTCCACCGGCACGTCTTCCACCGACCACCCGATCCAGGGTCATCGTCGACGGAAACACCAAACTCTAGATCATGTGCAGGATCTTGTTGGTGTCTTTGGCTTTGCTCAGGGTATCGTGTCATGCCCGGCCAAAGATGGCCGACACATCACCGGTACTCTGTGAGTGTGGCATTCCGTTGACTGTCGTCCCGGAACTTCCACCCCCGCCATTGTGATGATGGTGATGATGGTGCCCAGACGATGACGAATACTTGCTCGTCGAGTGACTGTTTCCGGAATGGCCCAGCTGGTTGATGATCGAACTGCTGCCTCCGTGATGATGAGATGATCCCGTGACGTGGTGATGGTGATGATGACTGCCACCATTGTTGTTATTGTTATTGTTCAGATGCGAGCTGCTTCCGCCACTTCCGCCGCTGCTGCTGCTAATGTTGGTGCTACTGCCACTGATGTTTCCGTTGACGGCGTTGATGCTGCCGCTGTTGATACTATTGATGCTGCTGCTTCCGTTTAGAGTCGTCTTGCGGGCGTGGTACAACCGGTGCAGCGAGTACTGCTGCTGTTGTGCCGTTTCGAGATCTGTGGAAAATAGATGATTGAATATTTATTGAGCCACTTCAAATAATTTCGGCTGGTGAATTTTATGAACATGTAATGAGAATTCAAATGAAAAATACACTAGAGCATACATACAATACTTTTTCGCAACATGACAAAAAGTTTACTTGCGAATGAAATATATATTAAGCAAAGCAATACAAAAAAACGAAATTAACATTTATATACTTTTGTAATTTTTCATGAATATCTAATTGTTTAACAAAACCTGATTCTTTCTTTTTGTATTGAATATTTTGAACTGAAAAATCAACATCATTTTTGTTTCTTCTTTGGAATCAAGCCTCCTTATGGTTTTTGTTCCAATTGATGAATTTTTTGAAGATCAACCTTGTCGAAACCTGTAACTTCAAATTTTATTAATCGTAAAATATATAGCTGTACTCTATCTTAAATTGAAACATCCTGAATATGTAAATCAAATGAGGCTTCAAATGAACTTTTACAAGTTATAATAGAGGCCGAACAGAGGTCGAATAGAGAGTACTGAAGACAGTACTCTCTAACACAAAACTTTTTATAAGAGGTAACTAACAGGCACAAATCCTAAGAAATCTAAGTAATCTGTTTAGGCCGGCTCTGTAGATCAAAAGAACTGGCAACACATAACTGACATGACAGGGTGAACGGATGTAAACAAATGGTCAGTAGACAACATGATTCAGAAAAGGCGGCGAAGAAGTTTACAGTTGAAGAGTTCGTGAATGTGATGAGGACACTTTAATGTAAGTTTACACAGGTTTCCTTTTATACATCTATCATCCAAACACTTAAAATAAAATGTGTTTAAAGCTTTCATGCTGATTGAATCTGCTCAAAAGGAGTGTTTTACTTCGTCTGGATTGAAGTCTGTTATGAGGTTATACCGCAACAATCTTGAAAGATTAAAATACGAAGAAATCAATATTGTTAAAAATGCAGCCAAGAGCCGTGAAGACATTCAGTTGTAGCCTCTGCAAGGATCCGGAAAACGGCCATATGGTACAATGCGGCCGGTGCCAATCTCGGTATGATTACCAAATGTGTGAGTTCGGGCCTCAAGTCGCGAAGAGGAGAGGTTTGTGTGGGAATCTCGAGTCACTGCGAAGAGATGTCGGTTCTCAAGTCGTTAGAGGAGAGTTCAGGCGTCGAGTCGTAAGGAGAAGAGGTTTTGCTTAAAGTGGTCTCGTTAATGAGCGCGAATAGACCTCCCACTATTGAAGCACAATGTACTAAACAGTTCGAGGTGGGAACCAGGTCTGCGGCTCCAGGTGGACTTTATGGCGTAGGGGTACTTAGTATCATGAGTCGTCCAATTGCACCCATGGACTCAGAGTAGCATACTGGGGGGACTCGGTCGCTCGCCGTGCCTTGGTATGCAATTCGTAAAAAGGATTTACCACCTGGGTGATCAACAAAAAAAATGTGTGAGTGTTGGTGATTCTGTGGCCGACCGAAGCTGGCTCTGTCCAAGTTGCTACAAAAGCAGTACCACCAAGGCAATTGAATCGTTGAGGACGAATAAACCCAGATCCCAGTTGTCTAGAGCAAGTAGGCTTCGAATTCCGCGAGAGCCGCAAAGGCGGCTCTGGAAATGCAGCAACTCTAAGAACAAAAACAACTGGAGCTACAGCGCATTCAAGAGGAAACCATTCGAGCTGAGTAGGAAGTTGCTTTGGCAAAGAATCGTATGAAGCTCGAGAAACAACAACGTGAAAAGGAAGCAGAACTCGAGCGGAAGCACCTGGATGATGAACGAAAACGTCAGGAAGCAGAGCAGGAATTTTAGCAGCTGAAACTCAAACAGGATAAAATTCGCCAGGAAGCATTGAGAAAGCTAGAGGAAAAAATCCTAGCTGAAAAATATCGCATTCTTAATTTTCAGCTTGACGAATGACGAAGTCGCGAAAGCGAGTATATTGATTTAACCCTTCGTTTCATGATTTTTTATTTTTCCTTAAAAATCAGTTTAAACAGTTGAAAATGATGAGTACATTAAGAAAAAAAATTAAAATAAAATACGATTTTTCCATTTTTCCATACATTAATTGTTGCAAATTTGTAACTTTATGAAACGAAGGGTTAAGTGGACGAAGAACGAAGTAATGGGTAGAGGACTTGTTAGATAACCGAAGTAGCCTTTCATGAGGAAGGACCGAGTGAAGGTTATCCTAAACGTGTAAGGGAGCCACTCGGTGAACCGAAACAACCACTCAACTCGACTGAACCAGTAAACCCCAATAGAAATCAAAGGAACCTGGAAAGAAGTGAGATCGCCAACAGAAATTACAAATTCCCCGTCGAAAGTCCAATTCGAGGAGAGCAAAATCTGGTCACGGTTCCTCAAGCAGTTAATGCAGGGAAACGAGCATCGTGTGCAGAGAGAAAGCGAATTGCAGAATCATCCATCCGATCTACACATCCCGTCAGGTTTAGAAACCTTGACCTTTAAACCTTTAAACTGGCTGCTCGATCAGTGTTTTTCAAGAAGGAGCTACCAACGTTTGCTGGAATCTCGGAGGAGTGGTCGCTCTTCTACAGCAGCTATCTGACTGAAACAAAAGTGTGCGGCCTCACTAACGCAGAAAATTTTATCCGTCTTGAGCGTTGACTTAAAGGCGAATCCTTGGAAGCAGTGCGTAGCAGTTTGCTGATTCCGAAAACAGTCCCTTGTGCCACGGGAATCTGGAAATATGCTACGGTAGACCGGACGTGCTGATAAATGCTCTTCTAATCAGATCTGACACACCTGCTCCAAGGGAAGGTTGGTTAGAGACCGTGATTGCCTACGGGTTAGCCATCAAAAACTTCTGCAATCATACACTTGCAGCGAATCTCAAAAAACATTTTACAAACCCCACGTTGCTTCAGGAGATAGTGGAAAGCTTCCTACGGACACAAAATTGAAATGGGCGGACTACATGAAACTCACAGGTGAGAAAAGCTCGGATTGTTTTGGAAGATTTATGCACGAAATTGTAAGAAAGGCAATCACGGTGGCCCCTTACAACCCTCAGACAGTGACCAAACCAGCAAGAGGAGAAGAGCCTAGATCCAAGGGTGGTGTGAAGTTCAGAGGGTACCTCAATCTTTATCGCGAAGCTCAACTGTCTGATGCAGATGACAAAGATGATCAGCACCATTTCCAGAAGGTTTGCAAAGTTTGCAGGTAGCCAGGTCATACGTTGGACAGATGCGGTAAGTTCGAAGCCTTTTATATCGATGAACGCCTGAAGGCAGTCCGAATTCATATCCTCTGTAAGAGTTGCCTTAACAGTCACTTGCCATGGCCTTGTCGTCGTCCTTAAGATTGCACGTACGAAGGTTGCCGTCTCCGTCACCACTCTCTACTCCACTCATCTCCTCCTGAAGGGCGAACAAATCCTAGTCCCAATAATTTTCATTGTGCTGATCGTACTGCAATTTACCGAATCATTCCTGTCACGGTACACAACGGATCACTATCCATCCCTACCTTCGCTCTCCGTGATGGTTACTATGGTTACTATGATCGAACAGAACCACGCTGATAATCTGAATCTCAAAGGTAGCATAGCACCACTCCACTTACAATGGACGAGCAATGTTTATCGTGTGGAAGAAAATTCTCGCACAACTGACCTACTGATTTCTGGGCAAAATAAGTCGAAGTGTCATTGCTTGAAAAACGCGAGAACAGTTAAGGTTTTAGAACACCCGGTCCAGACCATTCGCCGTCAGAAACTCGACAAAAATCCACATCTAAGAGGCCTACCGCAGTGGGAGCCGACTACGAACACGCACGACCACAATTGCTAATCGGTCTCTAGAACATCCATCTTGCAACTCCTCTGAAAATTTGCGAAGGACCACGTGGGCAACCTATTGCCACAAAGACCCGCCTTGGATGGTGTAACTACGGCGGCATTCCGTGCAACAGAACTCGTAAATCCTACCAACAGCTTTTCCATGGTAGCGATCAAACCGATGACGAGAAACTACAGGAAGTGATCAAACAGCATGTCGTTATAGACATCCTGGGAATCCTAAACACAGGAGTAGCACTCGAGTCTGACAAAGATGAGCGTGCACGTGAAATATTGGATTCTACCACCCGCCGAATTTCCGGAAGATTTGAGACAGGGATTTTGTGGAAAATCGACACCGTTATCTTTCCGGATGGGTTTGTTATGTATGTATGTATGTATGTTGGTAATCCACCATGGGTGCACGGATTCACCGCAGTTTCTGCCAAAGTATGGGTTCACATACATTCCTTAGATTATTAGGTTCGACAAATCTCCAATGCAGCGCGCCACCATACCCGGACCCCATGGCTTCGTATGAACTGTTATGTGGTGAATGTGTTGTGTTGATGTAGGTATATTTTTGGAAGAACGAATCAATCAGGTGGGCTAGTTTACTTACAGGTATTGCGGCATCCGCGTATATACCTGACCAGCTGGCAACTAATTGAACATTCCAATTATATAGTCAGTTATATAATGAAACACATCTTACCTGTCAGCCCGCTTATGGGATTCGAACCCAAAAGTTTTTCTTGCCGATACCGGGAATCGAACCCAGTACGCCTGGCGTACCAATACCAGACTCGCGCCAGCCTATCCACTAGACCACATCGGCGCTTATCTTTCCGGATGGGTTTGTTATGGCACTAAATCGATTGAATAGTCTAGAAAAGAAAATTTATAAAAATCTGGAATTGGCAAATCGCGTACAGATACAAATTAATGAATATCTAGAAAAAGGATATGCTCACCAAATTTCTTACGAAGAATGGAATTCTGAAGACCTGAAACGAGTCAGGTATCTGCCACTAGGCATCGTTGTTAGTCCCAAAAAAATCAGAAAAGCTGCGACTGGGATGCCTCTTCAAAAGTTCGCAACGTATCATTTAACTCAATGGTGCTTAAGGGACCAGATCTACTCACGTCATTACCTGCAATTCTCTATAGATTCCGCTCGAGAAAGGTGGCAATATGTGGCGAATTGAAAGAGATGTTCCACCAGATAAAAATACGAAAGGAAGACCGGTCCACGCAGAGATTTTTGTGGAGAGGCAGCCTGTCCGCAAAAACGGAAGTCTACACTATGAACGTTGCAACTTTCGATTCTGCCTGTTCACCCTGTTCAGCGCAGTACATCAAAAACCGGAACGCCAAAGACTACAAAGAGGAATTTCCAGAATCAGCCGAGGCCATCATCAACGGCCATTACGTCGACGATTATTTACACAGTACAGATATTCGGTTCGTACACCAGCAAGGTGGGTTCGAAATTCGATAGGTACTTCAGATCTAATTCTCCATGCGTTTTGAAGGCGATCGGTGAGAAAGTTCTTTCTTCGAAAGATGTAGGCCTACTCCCGAAAGCAGTTGAATCAGTGTTAGGTATTCAATGGCTGCCAACAAAAGACATGTTTACTTTTTCCTTGAATTTCACGAACATTGACACCGAACTGATTGATGGAACAATTCGTCCAAAAAAGCGTCAAATATTACGAATCATAATGATCATTTACGACCCACTCGGTCTGCTGACTGCTCTCATTATACAAGGGAAGATGATTATACAAAAACTATGGAAAACTGGTTGTAATTGGGATGACGAAGTCAACGATGAAATATTTTCGGACTGGAAACGCTGGACGGAGAACAAGGGGCTGGGCAGCATCCATATACCAAGACCGTATTTTTATGCGACTATTCCAGAATTGTGCAAACCAATCCAATTGCATGTGCTCGTTGACACAAACGAAGAAGCATATGCTAACTTCGTATCGGCACCACCTCCACCTTGCCGATCGAAGCTAAGTATCCTATAGTTCTTGCCAAAATCCATCTTATAACGTTACTTCTAGACTCGTACCATCGCCGCTACTTGTATCGTGTAACGTTTTGGTGTGGCGCAAAAAGGGGTCAAAATCAAAAATAAACATAGTCCAAAATGTTGGCATAAGCGCCAAACTTTCGAAAGAAAATTCGCCAACACTCGCGTTATTTTGTTCGGAAGCTAGCGGGAAGTCGTAGTTCGATGCCCGAAAATGATCACAAGTTCAGATTTGTTTCAACACCCTTTTTATTTCTCACTGATACAATTTATATTTCATACAATGTAAAGATTGTCCAAGTTCATATAAAAAAAACACTATAGTGAGCGCTCACGGTCAACCTATGGTCCAAAAGCATCGGCACCCGTCAGCTGAATCGGTTTTGTGAGGTAGCACAAAAGGGCCGATGAAATTCTGGGTAAAAGCCACGAAAACCTCACATCATCAAACACTTTCATCTGAAGTAAAAGGCTTTACTTACTCTACCCGTCAGTGAGACAACTGCACAGGCTGGTGGAAGCGATCGCACCTTCACATCTCTTTCTTAAAACGTTTTTGTGGCATTGATAAATGTCGATTCCGTGCAAGGCGGGCTATTATGGGTGGATCGTGCATCGATCGACACCCCGATCGCTCCCATGCTCTTCCTTCCCGCGGCTAGCACATCTCTTAGCAGCTAGATGATCTCCAAGAGTGCAACGATGGCACAAGATCTGTCGATCGTGAAGATCGAACGGCGACAAACACACGATCACTTCGGTCCAAGTATTGACCGCACGGGAGAAGGTCCAAGTACAAAGTGAAACTCGTCACTCGTCGTCGTTCCTCTTTTATAACTTCACAACTCATGCATTTCGATCGTAGTTTCTGCTCACACTCGGGTAGTTTTGTGGCTGACGCTCGGGGTTTGCTTTGTCGGGTGTTTTGGGTGCAATGTTTTCGCTATCAGGGTGTTCAACAAAACCTGAACCCATGGTAAAATGTTACAATCGGAATGCAGAGACTGTTTTCAACGAGATTCGTCAGCGCTTCTACATATCTGGGCTACGAAAGCTGATACGCACTATAGGTTCCCGCTGTCAATAGTGCTAAGTCTACGGAAGCGTTCAGACACTATCGAAGATGGCTCCTTTACCAAGAGCTCGGCTTTTAACAGCATTCCTACAGCCTTTCACATTCACTGGTCTGGATTACTTTGGCCCAATTCTGGGGAAAACTGGACGTTCTCATGTACAGCGCTGGGTAGCACTCTTTACATATTTCACCACACGGTTTATTCACATGGGCGTGGCCCACCAGCCTATCAACAGTTCCCCGCAAGCTATGCATCTGCCGCTTTATAGCGCGATGAGGAGAGCCCGCTGAAATATATTCAGATAACGGCACCAATTTCAGGGGCGCTGCTAACGAACTACAAAAACATATTCTTGACGTCAACCAGGGGTGCGCAAAAACGTTCCCTAACACAAATACAAAATGGTTCTTCAACCTACCAGCAGCACCACATACCGGTGGCGTGTGGGAGCGTCTGGTAAGGGAGCGTCTGGTAAAACCGCATTAGACGCCTTTCACGATGTACCAAGACTTCCTGATGACGAAACATTCAAAACAATCATCCTTGAAGCGGAAAGTATGATAAACAGTCGATCGCTATCGTACATACCACTCGACGGGGCCACAGATGAGGCACTGACCCCTTATCAGCTTTTGCTTGGTAGCTCAACCGGAATCAAGCAACCACCGCAAGATTCTACTAGTGCCCTGTAATGTTTACGTAGCAACTGAAAACTAGCTCAGCATATTTTGAAACAATCGCCAGACACACCAAGTGGTTTAACAATACTAAATCCCTCGAAGTAGGCGACTTAGTTTTTGTTGTAGATGACAATCGTCGCAACAGCTGGGTTCGTGGTCAGATTGTAGAAGTCGTCCTTAGGAAGGACAAGGTTGCCAGACAGGCCGTGGTTCAAACTACCTCCGGGAAGGTTCGCCGAGCTGCGGCTAACCTGGCGGTAATTGACGTCTTGAACAAGGACGAGTCTGGTAATAGTGCAACATCGTCTTACGGAGGGGAGAATGTTGAGGCCAACTGTGTCTCCGTCGAACCTTCGAAGAGTTACGGCTCTGTAGATCAAAAGACCTGGCAACACTTAACCACCCTTCCTTTAACCAATGACATGAATAGGTGAATGAATGTAAACAAATGGTCAGTAGACAACGTGATTCAGAGAAGGCGGCGAAGAAGTTCGTAAGAGCTCTTAAATTTGATAAGGACACTTTTATGAAAGTTTACACAGACTATCCTTTATAGTTACATCTATCATCCAAACAATTGAAATAAAATTTGTCTTATTGTGAAAATAATGGCAGAACAAAGTTTGATGTTATGTTAGTTGACCTAGTAAATTTTTATGAGGTAAGAAAAAAGTTTGATGTTTAAAAGAGCATATTAGCAAAATTTTTTAACGTTATGATATTACCTTTACTCAACCTTCATTATCAGATACGGTCCATTAGAAGCACTCTAGTTCTACTTCGAAGGGGCAAAATTTTGATAATACCTGACCGTCAAATTATATGGTATCGTCCATTTTGACGCTAATATGCCAACTCGCTTTCTTGTGATACAATAGGTTTCGTAAAAAAGTGTCGTAAACTAAGTCAATAGTTCCGAGTTGGTGAAGAGCAACGGAAAAGCCCAGTACAAATCCGAAGCCAGCAATCATCCAACCAAACCGCCGTCGTTTCAATCTCAAGCTACTGCAGATCCTGGACGCCAAGAGCCGTATCACAGAAAAGCCTTCCAGGCCATGGACATCGATGACGGAATCCTGGATCGTTAGAACTTTTTCTAACCTTTGCTGGGGACGACCGAGCTTCCAACGCAGTACCCGATAGCATTTCGGGCTGATCCAGGTCGTTTCTGCGAATTAGGTAAGGTACAACCTATAGGCCTTCGCAAGTTTCTTGTGCACTCTTAACCCCACACATACCTTCAAACGCAAATTCAAACCGAAAACTCATAAGCTCATTAAGCTCATACTGTCCAAGCTAAAAGCATGGAGATGTACTAAAACCGAAAAGAGATTCGTCAGCAATTGATAAACATAGTATGGCCCTACCCTGTGTCTTTTATAACGTAAGCTTTTTTGAAAAAAAAAACGCTCTGGTTATTCCGCAAATTTTTTTCTAAAGTTGAGTGAAAGCACACATTGATGTCTTTGATAAATACTTTATACGCCATAATCTAAGGAGTGTTTTCGAAAAGAATGCAACTCTTTGTTTTCTGAGAAACATTTGAATTCATGGATGGAAATTGATAAAATTTTAAGTGGAGTTTGTAACGTGTACACGTAAAAAAATTGTCGCTGTCAAGTGGATTTTGAGATAACGTCCAATACAGAAGCTCCAATTGACAAACTTTTTTGGGCAAGATTAAGGAAAATCCAGGAAGGTCCTAGTTGGAGACTATTCGACCAAAGTTCATATGGTAAATCGTTAAAGAGAGTAAGTAAGTAAGTAAGTAAGTAAGTAAGTAAGTAAGTAAGTAAGTAAGTAAGTAAGTAAGTAAGTAAGTAAGTAAGTAAGTAAGTAAGTAAGTAAGTAAGTAAGTAAGTAAGTAAGTAAGTAAGTAAGTAAGTAAGTAAGTAAGTAAGTAAGTAAGTAAGTAAGTAAGTAAGTAAGTAAGTAAGTAAGTAAGTAAGTAAGTAAGTAAGTAAGTAAGTAAGTAAGTAAGTAAGTAAGTAAGTAAGTAAGTAAGTAAGTAAGTAAGTAAGTAAGTAAGTAAGTAAGTAAGTAAGTAAGTAAGTAAGTAAGTAAGTAAGTAAGTAAGTAAGTAAGTAAGTAAGTAAGTAAGTAAGTAAGTAAGTAAGTAAGTAAGTAAGTAAGTAAGTAAGTAAGTAAGTAAGTAAGTAAGTAAGTAAGTAAGTAAGTAAGTAAGTAAGTAAGTAAGTAAGTAAGTAAGTCCACTCGCTAAATTTTGAACTTAACCTACTAAAAAAACGGACTTTATGATGGATACACTACGAATGAATTTTTTGAGGTAGAAAAGTGATGACATTTCATGAAAATCTTAATTATAGTGATTTCCTTTTATTTTTGAAAATAACATTACAATCGCTATTCAAATGAAACAAAAAAAAATCATTTTCACATCAAATGGATTTTCTTCAATGAAATGTTATTGTTCTACGATTTGATGATACAGGCAATGGCTTTTGCGTTGAATGAACATTTCAGGCAACTTACAAATCACATCAAGATTTCTGTAGATTGTCAAAATCCGCGGGGAATTTCAGGTGGAAAGTTGGGGAACCATGACTGATGAAAACAGTTTAAAAGTACTGTTTTGAAGCATGCAAGACTGAAAACATCGAATGTCCGGGGGCCAAATAAAAATATGAATCATTAGAAATGCCATCTGAATTTAATGTTGGTATGTAAAGCATACTTCTCGAAGCAAAACCATGCAATGGGCATTCAAGCAATGTAGTAACTAAACGATTCTATATACATAGATCTAATAAAAACAGCATCAAATAAAACTTACAAAAACAGCTCAATAAGCTAAATCATCGAATCGCAATGGAAACTTTGGTCTGGTTACTAAGCAATGCTATTAAAAGAATTTAGTTCCGTTGATTAAGTTGTAAGTTTTAAGCAGCATCAGCATTATCCTCTAACTGCCCCCACTATGACTTCTTTCCTTCTTCGGGGAATCGAATAGCGAAATAAGTTCTTTAACGCTGGTACAACTTATGATAAGCTTCCGCAGCTGCGGTTTCGAGCTACTCGAGCTTTTCGTCGACTCTTTCGACGGTTGTTTTTTCTTGCCTGTGTAATGTGTGTTCCATCGACGAATTCGATCAAGTGTGTTTTCCGAATGTTCAAACCAAAGTTAAACAAGCATTAACCGAAAAAGAAACAAGCGTTAGAGGGAAAAGAGAAAGAAAGAGATTAAACGAAAGGAGAAAGTTAAAAAAAAATCAAGCGGTTGGTTGTTAAGTTGAGGCTATTTTTCGAATGTGACAAGAGGGGAGCTTTCGATTTGTGGAAGCTTTTCTGTCGGAGTTCGGATTTTATCCAAAGCTTATGGTTAGACTAGCTACTTCAAAGCCAGAACAAACTTGCTAAAAACGTTTCGTGCAAGCTCGATTTTACTACTTGAAGCTTTGATAACTACTGTCGTGGGGGGATGAAATCGCTACTTTTTCAAACCGATCTACAGCAATGAAAAGGTTCACTTTATGAGGCTTAAGCAATTGAAATCAATTCTGTGAAATGGAGAAGTCAGATTTCTCATGCTAGTGTTAATATTGATTTCAAGCATGTCTTTTGAAAATAATCTGTTATTAAGTACTTATCCAAATAATATTTTAAAGCATGAAATCAATGAACGGACTAAGCTGGTTCAATCATTGTTTGAACAGTTTTTTTCTAGATCTCTTTAGAGTTCCGCAATTATAGCCTTATTATCTGATAAAAAATTACAAGACACGATACTGCACGAAAATATCCAATTTATTTTAAAAAATCTGGTTTTAATAAGTTTTTTAAACATTTAAGGACAAAGGTCGAAAAAGTCAGTCCTCCAAGCTCAATAGCTGTAACTTAGCCGAATTACACCAAATAATTTTTGTTAATTTTGAATATGTTGACCACTATAAATTTAAGCAATTTGAGTTTCTTGTAATGCGGAACGTTATTTATTAATTTTCAATAATTGGTTCTCATATGCCCTAATTAATCACGAGCAAATGATTATGAATTTTATATTTTCCCCAATTTCCAATTCTCCTTATTCTTCATTCCCTTTTGAATTTTTTTGAGATTATCTTTGCCTTCAAAATTATCTTATATATTCGCTTAATTGTTTAAAAAATGTGGAGCTTTCTTCTATTTTAAGGCATTTCTATCATATTTTGTAAATCAACAGATCCTAGGCCTCTCAGAAAGTTTAAAAAAAAATTGGACCTTTAAGTGCAGACAAGGACATTTAATAACAGTCAAAATTTCTATGACTGATTCAATAAACACAACATTAGCTAAACTCAGAAACAGCCTTTCTTTTTTTCAATTTAATAAAACGGCAATATCCTTAAATTTAAATTGAAATTTTCATCAGAGGGATTTTTTTTAATTTAGACTTACAAAAATAAATTTATTTTTTCTAACATAAATTTTAAAAATAATAGAATCAGATTATTTTGAAAAGCACTAAATTAAAGTGACTTTCATGGTTAGCACTGATCACAGAGATTTTACATAAACCCGTTCCAATCGTTTTGAACATTTATGTCCTATTTGAATTTTTTCATGAAAATCCTAAGAGTCAGTTCATCTACAGAATTAAAAAAAATCATTCTTTTTAAGGGCGTTGATCACTAGATTCAAAAAATCGGATATATCGAATTGCTGAGATAAATAAACTTAGAAATTTTAGTGGTTAAGTAGCGGAGTATAAAGCATAAAGCTTGAACTTCTTAACTAGAAGTAAAAATTTTATCATCTCGTTAATTAAAAAACAAAATTCCATAAGTCTGCAAAAAATGTCATTTTTATTTGAAAAAGTTTGCTTGAATTTTGAATAATTTTGGTATCGATTACACGGTGTGAAAAGTAAAAAAAAATCATAGAAAATAACATCAAACAAATACCTTATGTTAGTTAAAAACGCTTCAAGAAAAGACTGATTCTCGCGTGAGTTTTTATTACGTCGTATGAAAAAAAAAATTGAATTTCAATTTAAAAAAATACAAAAACTAACAGAAACTAGTCGCAACTTTTTCCCATTAGAATATTTGTAGTCTGGACAACATATTCTATATATGTGAAATACTAATTTTAAAGTTGTTTTGATAACATTTGCAACAGTTTTCTGTGAATTCTGAAGATATTTCATACAACGTAATGAAAGCTCACACGAGTATTGAAAACTAATTTTGTTTTAATATACTCTATAAGGAAAACAGCATTCTTTAACAATTGAGATAAGATCTAGTTTAATTACGCTTTAAAATAAAAAAGATCCTCCCACTCATGTTCATCAAATTGTTTGTTTTGGAACAAAAGCAAATTCATGATTTTTTTTTTTCATTCGGTATGCAAACAAAAAGATTTATTCGACATGTTGAATTAAGTTATATTTATTTTTATTTTCAATGGCCTTGAAAAATGTTTCAGTTTTTCCACTTTTCCGGAATTGGAAAGTTAGAAATTTAAACAAAGTATGATATTTGATCAAATAACTCATCGCAATGACTTTGAAAACATGTTCAATTACTAGCCTTAAACTTAATTGAATATTTAAAGACTATTTTTTACTGAGTTTTATTTTCCTGAGTCGTGAAAAATCTTCGACTTTTTTTTTGCAAGTTTCAAAGTTTGAATTATTTATATTTAAAAAGAAGATAACCTGACTTCATGATATTTTTATTATAAAATTTAAGTTAATTTTTTACATATAATGAATTATTAACCTTTTTTTTTAAAACAGCTTTATTTGAAATATAACATTTATTTTACCTTTTTAAGTTGGTACCAATGTTTTATTTTTCATTTGGAAAATATCTAAAAAACTGTTTGGACATTTTCAAATGTGTTCTATAAATGACTTTAAACTAAGAACAGATGAAAATGAACAGTTTTTGATAAATTTTTGATGCCATTATGGCCATTATGTATAAAATTACCAATTGCAGTAATTTTTGGTTCATTAAACTAATTTTACATTTTTCTGAACATAAGGATGTTGCATACATTTAGGGGTAGGAAATACAACAGAAAATTCTGCTGGCTGAAATCATATAATATAATATTTGAATTAATGATATTTCCATGTATACAAACGGGTGATACAATACAATCATATTTCAGCATATGGAAACGAGAAAATTGCTCGTTCATACAAGATGCCTCTTTGATTTGCATTTTACTTGATTTTTTCCCCAGACAGGTAACTGAATTAAAAAAATATTCATTTTAAAAAAATTTGGTGATTATCGGAAAAATATTTTTACACAAACAGTGTTGGATAAGGATGATAAAAACCAATTGAAAGTTTATAGGTGATATTAGCCAATCCTTCATTCTGGGAAAAGTTTGTTATGGCATTGAAAAGTGTTAAAATTTGTACACATTTTCTGCTCAATTTTTAAAATTTTAGACGGATATTAAAAAAAACATTAAAAATCTAGTTTAGGATGTGAGAAATTATGTCATCATCAATTTGTAATTATTTAAAAATAACTTGTTTACATTATGATAATTTAAAAATTAAATCAGTGCTGTGGTACCCAAATTTCGCATCTAACCCCGCTGTTGCGTAATGCTCCGCTTGACGGTATTTTAGATTCAGAAACACAACACAACACAACACAACAAATTGAATTTAAAAATTCACAACTGTTTTTGACATCATTCAAGATAGTCTTTGATTGTTCGATGTTTAAGATTTGAACTCACTCAACATCTTTGTTATTGCCTGCAAAACGGTTTGATTTATGCTTCAGAAATATCAAAGATTCTATTTAAGATTCTTTAAAATTTCATCAAAATCATCGTATTGTGTAGAACTGTGAAATGCTGACAAAATTAAATCTTCTATAACAATTATTCAAATTAAAAAATATTTGTAACGTTCTATAGATTTTTTTTCCAAAAAAATGCACAGTTTTATAAAACGACTTTCAACGTACATTCAAAAGTGATCTCGTAACCTATAACTGATAGAAGAAAAAAACTAATATTGTTTTTGGACTCAGCCCCTCAAAATTTTCTAAATATCGCCTTAATTTTTTGGCACCTAAGAAAAATGAAAGCTTGGTTGTTAAAAATATTTTCCTGATATTAATTTTTCATTGAAATTATATGCTTTGAATATTTTTTTTTGAAAATATTTGGCAAAAATTTGCATCTATTTTTTTTTTGTTTTAATTCTATCTCTTCTTAAAGAATAACTTAAAGGGGTAAGTTTAAGCGTTCCATTTCAACTTGTTTTTTCGTATTCAATTTCCTAATGGAACTATTCTTTTTTTATTAATCCTTTATTTGAAACGGCTCAATCCAGTAGGTTTAAGGAGCCAAGAATGAAGTTGTTTTTGCACTTTTAACATTTTATTGCATAAACTAGAAATTAGTAACAGATAGAGATAAATTGTACAGAATAAGATCGAAGCTTTAAAGAATAGATAAAGTTCGGAAAAGTAAGTTAAGTCCATCGCAGCCAACACATCTCTTACAGGTGCATAAGGTTGCCTTCCTTGGGCCCGAATGGAACTATTCTTATTTGTAAAAATAAATTTTAATTACAATTAATTATAAATTGTCATTTTTTGCCAATTTTCAAAAGATAAAATTTCTAGACTTTTCAAAGTTCGATTTTTACAACTTTTAATTTTAACTTTCTTCAACTCCTAGACTTTGATAGAATTAATTAATGGAAAAGATTTGAGCTCAATTGGAATATTTGGAGTCAATTTGGAAGATCGTAGAAATTTCTGTTCAAAAAGCTATAATTTTTCAAAATGAAAACAAAAATAGTTACATTAAAGTTGAACATTTTTTAACCAGCACGTATTCGGGCCTCAAAAGAGCGCCGATGTGGTCTAGTGGATAGGCTGGCGCGAGTCTGGTATTGGTACGCCAGGCGTACTGGGTTCGATTCCCGGTATCGGCAAGAAAAACTTTTGGGCGGGCCGACAGGTAAGATAAGTTTCATTATATAACTGACTATATAATTGGAATGTTCAATCAGTTGCCAGCTGGCCAGGTATATACACGGATGCCGGAATACCTGTAAGTAAACTAGCCCACCTGATTGATTCGTTCTTCCAAAATATACCTACATCAACACACGCAAAACATTCACCACATAACAGTTCATACGAAGCCATGGGGTCCGGGTATGGTGGCGCGCTGCATTGGAGATTTGTCGAACCTAATAATCTAAGGAATGTATGTGAACCCATACTTTGGCAGAAACTGCGGTGAATCCGTGCACCCATGGTGGATTACCAACATACAAACATACAACATACAGCACGTATTCGGGCCTCAAAAACCCGGACACTTTTATACAGAAACCTGGCAAAATCAGAGCATTTGATTTCAAAATTGACGATCAAAAATCCGCAAAATATCTTGGTATATTTTGTCAAAACCCAGAAATTACTCAATAAAAATCAAGAAAAATATTCAAAAATATTTTTTTTTCTACAAATCTCATTTGAATAAATCTTGACTAAATCTGGACTTTTTTCAATGAAACCCGGGCAAACCATTTACCAATTCGTTAGGCTCTAGAAATAGAGGAGAATGGGGATTCTCGTTTCTTTTTTTCTTATTTTCAAAATAATTGTTTGGGAAAATTTGGGCCTTTTCTGCATTTTTTGACAGCGTGTAATTTCAAGTTTATATGCTCCAAAAGTTAGAATGATACATGAACTCGTAGATGAACTAAAATCATTCTCGTGTGTCTAAAAAAAATGATATTTTTTAAGTTACTGGAGACTTGATCCTTTACTAAAGGAGACTTGATCCTTTATTCAGGATGCCTAAAACCTAAGAAAAAATCTAGTAATAGTAATCCAAAGATAAAAGGTCCGTTGAATATTTTTTGCCATACAAGTTCTCATTTCACAGTTCGTAAGTATCAGACAAAGATTATTCAAAACGTTTGTTTACCACCCCATTATCGTTGCATACTTTTAGGTGCAATTTTCAAGTTTTTAGACAGTATTTTTATTGCTTTCCAACAGGTAATTACTGGGAAAACATTAGTTATTGGACAAATATTAGTAATTTCATGACAGCCAATGATCACGATCCATTCAGAAGAAAAATATATCTTTTTGGACTCTAGGGATTAATTAAACCCATAACATACAATTTGGAAATCTACTTCCCTATTGCGCGCAATGGTTCTATCGATGCGCTAGCCGTGTTGATATTTCGTTATCACGGCATGAATGCACTGTATGAGTGCTAATCATTAGGGTCAACGGTCCAATTTGGCTAAGCCCGAATTATTTTGAACCATTGATTTGATTTGATTTTTAAAGCCTATTATTATGATTTTTAAGATAAGTTAACCACCGTTAATTAATTTTGTAAATTTATTTTTCGGCATATCGGTGAAAAGTAGTTATGAAATTGATAAAGATGGATAGAGAAGTGAGAAGAAAATTAACAGATGTTAAAGAGAGCGAAAGAGCATTTTTGCGAGGAAACTTATTAACGTACACCATACTTTACCCTGCAACATTTCATTATTTAGGAGAAGTAGTACCGGGATAGAGGTGGCACTACCTTAACCTATACAATGAAATCTGGTTGGTCCGAAGTCTACATGTGGTGAACACGTATACTCCGGACGGAAATCTACTTCTAAAAAAATTGAGTTTACTATTGCTTTTAAAATATGGAATTATGAAGTTCATATTATATTCTAACGATTAACATATTAAATCAAATAATTTTATTTTTATTTTTTCAAAAGATTCCACTTTTTTCACGTGAGCAACATTGTAAAATGATAAAAATAAAAATCATCAGATCAGATTTTGTTATATGTATTTCTCACACGAAGCTCAATAAATCGAAAACTTTAATTTTTAAAATTCGTTGAGATAACAGCATTGTTGTTTTTTTTCTATTTCGCACATTTTCCCAGAACATTTGATATCTGTAAAGCACTCCTGTTTCGAGGTTTAGCAAAGGAATCAAGAATTCCTAGTGATCAAGTATCCTTATTCTCCATTACATATTTAGTAGAGAAGTTCACGGTCCGGGAAATTTATGTTTAAAATAAAGTCGAGAAAGGGAGTTTATTAAAAAAAAAAAGTTAGTGCAACCTCTTAACAAATTTATTTTTATCCAATTGTTACCCCTTAAAAGATTTTTTTTCACTCAACGCTTTTGGGACAATGGAAACTGAGCCTTAGAGTTACGAACAAAGTGTAATTTTGAGCAATCATATGCAGACACTAAGGTTGTCAGATTTTTTTTTCAGCATCTATCCGGATTATTTTATCTCTAAACCTGTCTAAATCAGGGCATGCAATTTCATAATTGCCGATCAAAAATCCATATTAGATCCGGGAAAATTTGGTGGAAACCCGGAAGTTTTTTGACAAAATTCAAGAAAAAAACTTGCAAAATAATTTTTTTCTTAAAAATTTATTGGCAGATTTTAAATCGTGTATGAGGCTTCCATTTAAATTTTCACTTTTATTTTTATAAAACCTGCTCAAAAAATTTTGTTTTTAAATTAATAAAATTTATAACACAATTTGTTTTTTTTTGTTAGATTTTGCAAACAAGATGAAAAAATCCTGGAAAAATCGGGATTTTCAATAAAATCCGGACAACCGGGCCGGTCTGGACTTTTCTCAAATTCAGTAAAAAAATATCCGGGCAAACCTGGATAAAACCGGGCAAGCTTAAACTAAATCATTAATAGAATTATTTCCAATTTGATTTCTTATTAGAATGGGAAGAGTAGGAAGAATCTAGAACTTTAAATTTCTAAATAAACTGCAAATCGAAATCTTCTTCTACACTTTAACTCCAACCTCATAAAGTGAACCTGTTTCTACTTTTCTACTGTAAATAAAGCTCGACCCCTAAAACGCTTACCTTTAACCCGATCCTTGACGTAGCGCTGCCTCTGCGAGGGGGTCTTAATCTCCGGCAGGATTGTGTTCGGCGTCAGTGGCTGAGATCGTTGAAGTTTCTGCATGAAGCCCAACTGGTGGCTGTCGTTGTTATTCTCCTTGGAAGATTTCGACGAAACGTAGGTGGAGGAAGCACTTGGCTGTAGCCATTCATGCCTTGCCGCCTCTTCCGGGGTCATTCGTTTCTTCGGGTCCCACCTGGGAAATAGGAAAGATGAGAACATTCCAGTCAGTAATGTCGTTTGCTGTGGTTTGGTTTGATGAGAGCTAATCAACCTTGGTATTCCGAAACTAAAGATAGATATTTGATAGGTTGACAATAATTCGAGATAATTTATTTGTTAAAATCAAACCAATAACTTTGCTTGCAATTTCATTCAAATTGCGAATTTTATTCAATTGTGGATATAAATTGAGATACAAATACCAGGAAAAATATTAATTTCTTCTTCTTTGCTCAAACTAACCATCACAAAAGCATTCACTGGCCGCACCACTAATTTGTCACATCCTTTTTGTTGACCACTTCCGGAGAGGGGGAAAATGCAAAAAAGAACCAATTCACTCGTTGGCGCCAGTTCGAAAAGTTATGGTTATGAATGAAAAAACTCCACAATGGATTCGTTGCCGCGTCGCCCGGTCAGTTTGAATCGAATAATAAGGATGATTTTTTTCGGGCAAGTCAAAAGAAAAAACCGGAGAAAAAAAAGTAATCGAGAACAAAACGCTTCCAGTAAAAAAGTAACAAAAACGATGAAAAAACTAAAAAAAAATGTGGAAAAATCGTGAAGCAGATTTCATTCGAGCGGCAGCAGAAAAGTGGTGAGAAAAACACTTAGGAAAACTAAATTTTCACACTTCTCCTACTGCTTCTTATTTTTCAGAAACGTTTTTTTCTACTATTGGAACTCATAGAGGTGTTTGTGTTTCTAACCGAAATTAAGCAACTTAACGTTGGATCTGCTGTTTTCTGCGTTCAATTCCTGGCGAAGCCACGTGCATTGAACGATTAAAAGATTCGCTCCGAACTTATGTAACAATTTGTGCTGCATTCGCAGCCCAGTCACGTTTCATAAACCAACTCGTTTCATTGAAACATGTGTTCGTTATGGTTATTTCTATTTTAAGTTTTGGTCATTTCCACGAAGATGAAGATGAGTTTAATATATTGATTTGAAAAATTATAACGTTAAAAATTAATACAAAATAAAATAGTCTGTATTATTTTTAAATGGTTTTGAAAGCATTCGAAACAACGAAAAAATGTTTAAAAAAATTGCTGTATGCAATAAGCATTCATAAAAATAGATTTTTAACAATGATTTTGAAAATAGTTCAACACCAAAAAATATTCTTCATGTTTATACGCATATTTTTTTAACAACGTTTTCAATAGAAATAAAAAAAATCATGCAAAAGAACAATAGATGGAATCTTCAAATTATCTTTCTAAGTAATACCTACTAGGGGAATTTCTGGAAAAAAAAGAAAAAAGAAAATCTTGGACATTATTGAAAACGTTGTAATCTGTGATCTGAATATGGTTACAATCTTGGGAATTTGAAAATTTTCTATGATATTTCTATGCATAGTTAGCATACCCGATCAGAAGAGAAAAACAAAATTATATCAAGATTAGATATAAAAAATTATAAACATTTCCTACTATAACTTTTAGTTACAAAATTAAATAAAACTTTATACCCTTTATAAAATGCCATAGGCACTCCTACTGTTCTAATTTTCTTTCCTTCTCTCAAATTTTACTAGGAACCCAACCTAGCTTTTTGTCCTATACAGGCTTACTTTTGGAAAATGTCCCTATTTTTTAAATATTAAAACTTTATTTATCACAAAATGACTATAAAAACAACACTTAAACAAAGGAAAAAATTAACTTTCAATTAAGAATCAACCCGTTTGTTTCTACATGCTTTGAATTAATCAGGAGAACTGTTTGTTTACGAGGAGTCGAAAAAATATATGTTTTAAGATTTTGAAATTACATTTTTAATAACAGGAAAACATTCAAAGGAATTCAAACATCTGTTTTAAAGGGTTGATTTTTTGCAATTTCGTATTGAATTTAACATTCATCATTCTTCGTAATGTGTGTTTCTTTTTGAAAAAATGTGGGCAATTTTATATAAAAACCATGCAAAACACGAGCATTTTATTTAAAAATTGTCGACCAAAAATCCGGGCAATATCCGAGCAAATTTTATCAAAACCCAGATAAGACTAAAAAAATATCAAGAAAAATAATTTAAAAAAATTGTTTATCAATACTTATCGACAAATTTTGAATCGTATCTACGTCTAAAAAAATATTCATGACTATTTTTGCACAAAAAACTTTGTTTTTGAGGCTTTGATAAATTAAATTTACCACCCGATTTGTTTTTTTTATTTTTGTTTGATTTAACAAATAAACTGTTTAAATCCGAGCTTTTTTTGAATAAAATCCGGGCAACTGGGCCGGGCGTGACTGTTCCTCAATTTTGTATCAAATACCCGGGCAAACCCCGAAAATACCGGGCAATCTGGCAACCTCAATTTTGGATACTTTAGTTTGAATTAAAATTCATGATTTCAAAAAAAGAATCCTTCAGATTCAGAATTCGAGTTTCAAAATTATGGTAACCTCTTTTATGGTTTCTGGAATTTTTGATACACGGTTGCAGACCCGAAGATCTGGTGACTAAATATTTCCTATAACTTTTTTGCTCAAATTATGCATACAAAAAGAAAAGTAGAAACATGAGTAGATTCTATTTTTCAGTTTTTAGTAATTTCTTACTTAAAGTCATTTCCCAACTTTCAGAAATAAGTCCTAGAAGTTCCCAATTTTCATGAAGTTTATAAATTTAATAAGGGATTTTGAAGGCTTCATTCAAATGATACAAATTTTGTACATACTGAATTAAATTTGCAAATCAAAAGCTATTCATTTTTACCACACGTATAACCATTTTAAGGATAAGTGAAAACGTATCAAATATGTTCTCGGAAATAATAAAAGTTAGGGATTAAGTTTGTTGAGACGAACCAGCCAAAGGCTGAAAGTTTCTGTAATAATGACAAAAAAAAATAAGTTTGCAGTTTAAAACAGATCTATTATCTACTTTTGTAAACTCGATTGAAATTCAAGAATTTACATTGAAATTTGGTTTTTGAAGAGGCTGGAATAGAAATAGCGTTTAACAAAAAAAAACCAATAAAATATATTTCCAACTAAAGTTTCACTCAAAGATTAAGTACAAGTATTTTAACACAAAAAAAAATCATTTTAAATTTATTTCATTTCAAATGTAATTTCTTCTGATTTGTGTTGCCAAATTGAATCTGAGGGAGTATAAAATTGTGATCTCGAATCAAGAATCAAAATTATGAAACTGCGATTTTTTGCAAATTGATTCTTTGATGACATTCTCCCATTGATATTTTAATCTTTAATAAAACCTAATTTCGATCTCAAATTGAATTTTTATTTTAAATTCCCAAAATTTTCGACCTGATTTCAAAACTGAATTTTTAGGATGGTTTTTGAATCTGTGTTCCAGACAAAATTCGTATGAATTAAGTATGAATGAAAAAACGGAATTTATATCAGATTTCTAACAAAAATATCTTATTCGAATATTGAATTAATGGTTATAAAATTTCACCATTATGAATCTAAGTTAATTTTAATTAGAAATAAGAAATTTTAAAATAAATTTCAAATCCAAGTCTTAAATCTGGTTTGTAATTTTGATTTTTTTTTTCATACTCCGAAAGAATGGGTTTCGAATATGGAAATTGCATCTTATTTAAGTTTGAAATGCAAAACCAAGATTCGAGCCAGGATTTTGTCCAAGTCGGACAAAACCCAAGACCAAGGTTGCCGAAATCACAGAAAAATCTTTAATTCCACAGAATTTTGAGCCAATTTTCATCAACAAATCTGTGTCACAGAACACAGATTTTCGGAAATATTCAGAGATTTCACAGAATTATAAAATGTAGGACGGGTTTTCAAAATAAAATTTATAATGTAAATATAATTTTTGGATATTTACCTATTTTTGAATTGGAAAATTATGATAAAATTGGCAATGTTAATTGATTTTTCTCAAGTGAAATGTAGAAAGACGCAATTTGACACAACTTTTGAATGAAATTAATGGATAAAGCATCACAGAAATCCATCACAGATTAAATCACAGGTTAAAATTGCAGAAAGTCAGAATTATTTTCGTCAAAACACAGAATTTTTTGTGGCAACCTTGCCCGAGACTTTTATTTCGATTTTTCCCAAAATCCGACTTATATTCAGGAAAATTCAGCGATTATTCAATTCATATATTGTAGAAAACATTTCGAAAAGTTCATTTTGAAATTCATAATAACAAATATTCAAACAAAGTGAAAAAAAATCGGACTAAATCTTAGCAATCAGGCAAACTAAGTTTAGTGTTATTGAATTTTGATAATAGAGACTAAATTTCAATCAACTAGTGAGTATTTTTTTTAAACTGTATTAAAATTGTTTACCTGTGAAAAGATTTCGATGGTTTGGCTTTAAACGTGAGTCGAGATTGTTTCTCTTGAATAATTTTAGTCGTTCCTTTAAAATTTTATTAGGAAATTGATATCAGTTATCAAAAAAACGTATTGTTTATCTGGTAAGGTGATTTGAAAGCTAGTGAATTGAATTTGCTTTATTGATATTTAGTTGAAATATTTTTGAAGACTAACTTCTTGAGAACTTTAGCTGATTTTCAAAAAAATAGATCGACCGTTAAAATATGTTTGAGTATTTTAAACACTGTATTAAAATTTTGTACCTATGGAAAAATTTTGAAGGTTTGGCTCAAGTCAGAATCGAGATTTTTACTCTTTAATCATTTTAGTCGTTCTAAAAAAACGATTGAAGGATTTTCGTATACGATAGTTTGGAAAAATGTCGACAACTCTAACGGAAATGAGCAATATGATCATCATCAGGCTTGAAGTTTATGTGTAAATGATGAAAAAATTCATACCAATTTCATTTGGAGTGCGGAGCATGAAATGTGTATTCTAAATAAGAAGTTCACATGATTATACGTTGAGCTGTAATATTTATTGATAATATGTGTATTTGTGTTCAATTGACTGTTGAAATTCTTATCTAAAAAATTCAGAACCTTCTAGTACGTAGATTCAAATTAATTAGAATTTAAAGTAGGCTTCGTACTATCTACGATTTCTTGATAAATTAAAAAAATAAAATAAAAATTCCTTATAGTTAGTCCGCGTAATCCAACATTAAATATAAATTTAAAAAAAAAATTGAAAGTTTTAAAATTGAAGTTCATTTAGCAAAATTTTTTTTTTAATGAGAAGTTTGAAATGAGTTTTCTGATACAAACCATTTTTTTTCATTTATTTTAGCTTAGCTTAGCTTAGCTTGATTGACTACTCACATCCACCTTGAATCATTGAACCCGAAATGCTCCTTGAGATGTCTGGATGAAGAATTTATTAGTATTCTAGTATACTCTGTGATTGATTTCTTAATTTGTCAATACATTTCGGATTTCAAGTTAGCAGGCGTGGCTCAGTAGAACAAGTTCCACATCGCAAATGGTTGCTACTCCGTGATTGACCGAGGCCATCAATTTTGCTCAGAGGTCAAATGAACGGAACCTGGGATTGGATACAAATGCACTGCACAAAACTGATGCTCTCTCTTCAAAAATCAATAACGGCGCCGGCCACGTCCTAGTAGTCAATTGATAGGATAGAAAAAATGAGAAAGGGATAAAAGAACAACTTTATGCTCAAGGACCGAGGTCACCTCTGCATCCTTGCAAAACAAATTTGTAGGGAAAGTGGGGGAAAGAAAATAATAAGGAAACACTTTTGACTAGTGTTATGGTGATAGTATTTCCTCCTGAAATATAATTTATTTTTATTAAAACATTTTTGAGAGGTGATTATGACTAAAACACATTAGAAGTCAATCTATCAACTTCATATATTTAATAGTTGTTCATATATCTAATAGTTGTTCATTTTCATATACCTAATAGTTGTTGTTCAATTACAAGAAAAGTTTGAAATGATATTCGAACTGGTTTTCTAAATCATATTTTTGTAGAAATTTAAAAACCAATAAAAATTTAAAAGTTTTAATGTTTTGGAAAAAAATTTCCGAAAAAGATTGTCATAACTAAAATGTTGAATCCAAATAGAACGTTTTTCCACTTTTTTCAAGAGAAATGGAGAGAAGGTGATCTATATATATAAAAATGAATTTCTGTCTGTCTGTCTGTCTGTCTGTCTTTCTGTCTGTTCCCTATAGACTCGGAAACTACTGAACCCATTTACGTGAAACTTGGCAGGTGGGAGTATTGGAGACCGGGGAAGGTTCCTATTATGGTTTGGGACCCCTCCCCCTATCATAAAGAGGGGGAGGGGCTTCCAAAATAAAAGACAATTTTTTGCATAACTCGAGAACCAATCAAGCAAATGGTATCAAATTTGGCATGAGGTGGTATTTGGGAACGGGGAATATTTCAATGAATATAAGGCACTCCTCCTTCCTCTCAGTGGGGTGATAGGAAGGGGGGAGGGGGGCTACCTTACAATTGTTCATATAACTCGAAAACTATTCAAGATATTGGAACCAAATTTGGCATGGGAAGGTATTTTGATACGAAAAATATTTCAATGATTATTTGAGACCCCTCCCTTTTTTCAGTTGAAATGGGGAGGAGCCTCTTTCATACTTTTTTACATAACTCAAAAACTTAGAAAGCAAATGGAAACAAATTTGGCATGGGAAGGTATTTGGATACGAAAAATATTTCTATGATTATTTGAGACCCCTCCCTATTTACAGTAGAGAGATATAAAGGAGGCAGGGGCCCTCTTTTTCATTTTTACATAGCTCAAATACTTATCAAGCAAATGGAACCAAATTTGGCATGGGCGGATATTTGGGAACGTGATATGTTCTAATGATTGTTTGAGACCCCTTCCTTCTTCCAGCGAGGAGAGAGGGAGGGAAGTTCCATACAATTTTTATTGCATAACACAAGAACTAAAATAACAAACGGAACCAAATTTGGCATGGAATGATATTTGGGTACGAGAAATGCTTCTATGAATATTTGGTATCCCTTACTTCTTCAAAAGGGTGGATGAAAAGGGAGAAAAGAGAGCTCTTTTACAATTTTCAGTATAACTGGAGAGCTGATCGAGCAAATTGAACCATATCTGGCATGTGAGGGTATTTGGATGTTGAAATGTTTCTATTATAAATTGAAGCCCCACCTTTTTTCAACGTAAAGATATAAAGGGGGAAAGGGGGGTTTCCATATAATTTTTTTGCATAACTCGAGAATTAATAGAGCAAATGAAATAAAAAAATCACTTTTATGAATATTAACCCTTTAATGCATAGTGTTGTTTTAAAACAACACTAATTAAAATCCAAATATATCGAAAACGCGTGGATATTTTTCAGTAATATGTTCACAAAAAATATTCTAGAGGTTAAAAGAAATTAGTCCATGGTATTTTATTACGATATTTCAATGTGTGTGTGTGAAATCGCGCTTCCTGCACCCAATTAACAAGATTTTGAAGAAGTTAGCAAAACCGTATTGAAATGCTCTAAGAATTTCAAAAAATATTTATTAAATTTTTAGGGCCGTAACTTTTATAACACCCAAAATAACGACTTCAAACCTGTTGAGTTTAGTTATTCGAATTAAAATGTTATTATTTCACTGAATCAATAACTGTAATTCTCATTTAAAAAAAGTCATGCATTAAAGGGTTAAGTTCTCACCCTTCCATTCAATGGGGAAAACGGAAGGGGGATGGTACTTCCTTCCAAGTTTATGCATAACTCAAGAATTTACAACGCAAATAAAACCAAATTTGGCATGGGATGGTATTTTAATACGAGAAATTTTGTTTATGTCGTCAAACAATTCCTTTCTTGCAGTAGGATGATAGAATTGGGAATAAAGGAAAGGAAGAGGAAAGCTAACATTTAACTATTTTTTTCCGAGAAATGGACAAAACTTAACATAGAAAATCATATTGGTCTGATTCTGACACCATTCTTCTTTCAGTGAGTAGGTACATAGGAGGAGGGAGGTGAATCCAATACAATTTTGTTAGCATAAGTTCTAAATTTACGCTAACGAAGCCAACAAATGGAAACAAATATGGCATGGAAAGGTACTTGGTTACGAGATATGTTTTTACGATTGTTATAGACCCTTACGCTTTACAGTGTAGAGAGGGATAAAAGGAGGGGGTTCCATATACATTTTGTTGTAAAGCTTAAAAATTTATCAACCAATGGAACAATATTTGATACAAGAAGATTTTTGGGAATGAATAAGATAGGTATGATTATAAAAGATCACCCCCCCCCCCCCCCCCTCCCATTCAGCAGGGGGGAAGGGAAGGACAGGGGGGGCTCTCTTATCACTTTTTTAGCATAAATCCAGAATATATCAAGCAAAAACAACCATATTTTATCAGTTGGATTGTTTGCGTACGATTTATTTGAGAACCTCCTTTTTCAGGGCGAAACTTAAAGAAACAGATTAAAATTATCAGATCTTTAACAAAAATTTATAGATCAAGATTCAGAAAATTAGTTTAAGTTATTTTTTAATTGCAATCCGAAACTTCAGCTGCAGCTCTCATTTTATTGCGATTGTTCATGAATTATGTTATAATTTGGTTTAAAATAATGCCAACAAAACAATAAAAATTTGAGTAAATTCTAAAAATATCATTCGATTTTGAAAGGTGTAGCAAAGCACACCGGGTCAGCAAGTTACATATAAAAACTTTAAATGTTGATTATTTTAAACAATTTCAATTGAAAAATTCAGATAACGATTTTCCGCATTTGATCAGAAATATTAGGATTTAACGTGTTCACTGTTTATGATTTAATCATGCTATAAATGAATATCGATGAATCTTCAAAATTTTGAACATGTGAATAAAGAAAAATTGAAGAGAAATGCAGAAATTCAAAACAAGTTATTTAATAAATCAATCCATGTTTTAAACATTTAAAAGGACCAATTTTATTGAAGATATAATTTGAATAACGATTGGTTTGAAAACATTTAAAATCATTTTATAAAAATAACGAGATGTTTCTTTGTTTCATTTTTAATATGACCAAAATATTTGTGAATTGCTTTCCGCATTGAAAACATCCCGAGCAGACTTTGATGCCTAAATCGATAGCAAACAGTAACCAAAATGAGCTATCGATGCCAAAATGATAGCATAATTTAGTATCGATTATTTCCCGATGGCAAAATCAGCTTTTATTGAAGCATCAAAATGTCGAATTATGAGGCCGAACCAATACCTAAATGAGGCATTGATACCAAAATGAGAGCACTGTTTGGTTTTGTGTTTTCCGAGATAACAAAACAAGGCATCATTAAGGTCTTATTAATTACTAAGTAACAGATGAGTGAGATCTAAATGGTAGCATGATTTGGTATCAAATTTCTTGTGATGGAAAATCAGATTTATTTAGGTCTTCAAAATTCAAATCGATAACACAAACAGCAAACTTGTTTATTACCGACATAGTAGACGCATTTTGAGTGTTAATTTTTCAGATAGCAAAAATAGGCATCATTAGGGCATCCTTATTTTAAGTTACACATATATAAATTTATACAGGTCTAACTTCAGTTTACAAATAATGACACCTTAACTAGACGTCATAATGGTATCGTTTGTTTTTAAAAGATTAGGTAAACCCTTCTATGAACATTTATCCAAAATAAATCTTATTTGCGTTTGCGTCGTTCTTCAGAAATTTCCCAAACGCTCTTTTAAAAATAATCATCAAAGCCAACATCCCGGAAAATGAAATCAAGGATTAGTCATTCCCTTTAAAAAAAAAACTCGTCCTTCATGAACACGCTTTTTATTAGTAAAATTTTAATATATTCATATCGGTATCGAATTTGAATGCGGCGAATGCGCCAACATAACTGTTTCGAGAAAAACACGTTTGAAGTTTGACAACTCTATAAGTTCCCAGAAAAATTATTATTTTTTACTTGTTTTCTCGAAAACTAAATATTCTTCAGATAACTTTTTACAATCAAATAAAGGTCTTCGAACGAGGTCTTGATTTGTTAGATGTAAGAGCACCTGTATCCTTGGTCCAAACAGCCGGTTTAGACCCAAATACTGACCAAAGCAACCGCACTGGTGGTATATCAGTTTCAACTCAACTTTTTCTAAGAAAATTAAATAACTGTTTTAACTTGATATTTCAATGTTATTTGATATAAAATAGGCGTTTGAATATCCTAAAAAAAATTTATACGTTGAAATGGACGTTTTCAAATTCATCTAGTTTTTAAAGAAAAGGTAATAAATGTATTATTGTTCGCTTGTTGAAATAACATTGGTTAAAAAAAAGAAAAAAAAAGTGTGAAAATATAATAATCAAAAATTTCAACAATCATACTGAAGAGGAAAAAAAACCAAGAAAATTAAACTCATTTTTTTATCACCATAATAATTTTTAATTATACAAAAATACCACAAGACATATACACTATGTTACTGATCCACCCGTGCAGAGAACGAAAATGTAAATAAACATTTATCTTGTCTATTTTTTGTTTACGGGTGTCAGAACTATTGAGCAGTTTTATCGCGTTTCTTCGAACCAACCAAAATCCGCGTTCCGGAACCTGTATGGACAAGGTAAAGGCAAGTTTTTTGGTTATAAAGGTTGAAATATTTTGTCATCTTTATTTTTTTTTTTCGAATTAAAGGATTCTAGAAAGCCGATTTCCAGGCTGATTACACTACCGATAGCATGGAAATCATTCCGTCGGCTGCAAATGCCGAGTACCGATATGATCGCCGAAACTGGTTCGCGTTCCGAAATATAATCGTTCCGGAGAATCCCCGTTTGGTGAAGGTCCGACAGCAAGAGCCGCCACTACCCGAAGTTCCGGCTCGTAGCTAACAACGTAAGCCACGAAGGTTACATTCTTTTTGTTTAAGTTGTCTAAAGAGAGATCAAATTTTGAATTTATTTTTCTTTATAGCTTTGCACACGAGTTTAAATCGACATCCCGCTATATTCTCTGCCACGGTTTGCAGCCACCAATCGATTGACGCTCTTGGGAAGATTGGTTGAATGGCACAGTGGATTCCATCCTAATTATTCTGGAAAATTCGCACCACAAAGAACAGCTCAGATGGCTATTTGAAGATGATGAAATTTCGGATCGTTTGAAAAAGAAGATCAATTCTTAAGCTGAAAGCTGAATGAAAATATTTGCTCGGTAAGTGCCTCAAAATTAAAATATATAGTGTGAATGATCCAAATAACTATTTTTCATTTAGGTTTTATTTACATTTCGGATGCTGCACTTGCGGCTGGTGGAGTAATGCACCACATGAAGAAGCCTGGACCAATTTGCAGTTGTTTGCCAACCGGAGCAAGGACCTGGCGAGGGTCTAAGTATTGCGAAAACATCTGAGTTTTTCCAACAATAGTTTGGAAATGATAAGTAATCTTTTAAAAATTTCTTAAATTGAATTCCTGAATTTGGTTATTCGATTCTTTTAGCCAACACTGAGCCGGCTGAGCATCCTAGATCGTTTCAACATGACAATGGACAAATTTTCTTCACCAGAAGTCAATTTTCGAAATAACAACTGCTGCAATTCCGATTTTTCGGGCCATGATCTCTCGTACGAGCCAATATTTGTTTGTCCTTGTTTGCCGAGCCGAACAATCGAATACAAATCACAAATAGGATCGACAAAGAAACAGCTGATTAACCGAAAAACCAACAATAACAGTTCAACAACATGGTTCATTCTGCCTGCTGCCAGGGATCAGGTGAGTTTTTATTTCACTACCCATCATCATTATTTACTTTTTACTCAGTGATTGGTTACATTCCATTTTTGTCCAGAAAATGCGGTCGCAGACGAGAACAACGTCGGATATTAGCAGGAAACTGAGACAATTTAGTGATGAAGGATAAAGTCGGTAAGGGGGTAAGATGCTTAATACATATTAGGGATGAATCATCCTACAGGATGAAAATCCCAGAAAAAAATAAATGCTTAATACATGTTCTATGCTCAGGGATGATTTATTTATATCCATTTACAGGTTCCCTTACGATAGAAGCTAGCGTTTTTCGGCTGTTTGTGATGCACCAGAGAATTCAACAAAATGTTTCGTTAACGCGGACATCCAGGACCGTTTCAACATCCATCGGGAATCGATGTTGGCTCACTAGTATAAGAAGCTAGATCACGGATAGATTCATGACTGTTTGTTTAGATGCCGAAGTGCAGATTGCACGCGACTATGATTGAAATTGTAAACAAACAACAAGATAATTTTATTTGATTAACTGAAAGTATTAATATGTATGAATTTTTTTTTTTTTGATAATTTTTAAACATGTTATACATTTATGTTGCATAAGAGTCTATGCGTCCACGTTTTTCTCATAGTTTGTATGAATTGAGTAAAGTATGTGTAAATGAGTTGCATAACTAAAGGCGATTCATAAACTACGTTTTTTTTTTATACGGGATTTTCAACCTCTGGGATGATTCATCCCTATGTAATACGTTAATATTGCACATTGTCTAAATAACATCTCGAAGCGATTGGAACTTTACTAGAAATATTTATCAAAAAGTAATTAATAACTTATTGGCAAAATATGAACAATTTAAAAATATAAACCACTTTCAAAATTATGACCAAAATAAAAAAAAAAAAAAACCTTCATTAAAGCCAATTTATGATTGTACGATGCGAAATATACCCAAAAGATCGTAACATTTCTTTTTCAGCTAGCTTTGATTTCACATAATTTATACCATAGGATTTAATTAAAATTTTTAGGTCAATTCATATGCATAGCAAATCTTCAAAGCCGTTTTTGCCGATTAATAGGTTTTTGCAATATTTTAAAGAAGTATAAATGCCCATACAGACTGAATAATATGATAGCTCCAAGAAAAAAAAATAAATATTCTATTTTATTATATTTTTTTCCAGAACGATCTATTGACATATTATTTGCAATCTAAAATAGATAGATATTCTTTAAGATTAAGTATAATATCATTTTTGGTATTCATCAAAAATGAACTACTCGATTTCGATTGGATCCGTAACGCTAAACAAACATTGGAAGCATTTTAACAGGAAAACAATTCACAAATTTCAAAAGAAAATAATAATTTCAATGGTAGGAATATTTTGAAAGTATATTTGTAAATTAGTTACTCATTATTCAAAATGTCAAAAAAAAAAGCTTATGTGAGTCAGAAAACTAAAAAAAAAGTTACTTCTAACAGAATTAAAATTAGTAATTTGATAATAATATGCCTAATGTTGGAAACAAATTATACTGAAATTTGAATATTATGATTTGATCGGACTGTTATACTCTATGATCAATACGATGCCTACACAAAGACGTTAACGTTATGAGATTCTTATTAGATTTTTTTTTGTATCAGTTGTCATACCTGAGCAGAATTCAAAGATAAAATGATTGGAAATTTTGCTATCGTGCCTTGTTAGAAAATTTTGGAATCATTTTGACTGAATAAAACTGGTTTAATGACAAAATTTATCTCTCATTTTCTATACATGGATAGCACAGTTCTGCCAAATTTTGGTTTTACTGAACGTTTTTTGATACCTCGTTTAGCCATCCTTTTAAAAAGAATTTTGAGGGCACAACGATGCCAAATTCTGCTTCTAGTTAAAACCAAAAATTGGCATTATTATGCCCTCAAAATACGTTTTGAAACGTTGGCTAAACGAGGCATCATTGAGGTTTCAGTGAAACCTACACTTGGGATAATCGAGGTATCCATATATGAAAAGTGAGACCCAAATTTTGGCATTGTACCACCTTTATTCGGGCATAATGATACCTCATTTTACTTTCAAGGCATGATAGCAAAATTAGGTATAATTTTGCCATAAAAGTCTGCTCGGGATTGTAGTATTTAAGGTTAATTTAAAGTTTTGACTAACTGATCATGAATAAGTTAGGATACTTAGCTTTACTGTTTTCCGGATACCAAACATGAATAGTTAACTTCGAAAGTTTTAATCCTCGATATGTATGATTTGCCGACCGCATTCCAGAAAGACAGGACAAATAAACTTTAGAAATAAGGGTTTGAGAGCACATGAAATTTTTTCCACGAAAATGAAACACTCAATCGACGGTCACAGCCTACCCAAACCAATTTTTTTCATTTATTTTATGCATACAAACTTTACCCTATGTATGCGCAAAAACTTTAATTTATTTAAAGTCGAGATGCAACCTTAGATTCATTGTATGAAATAACTATAATTTAAAAATTTATTTTACCAAGTGTTGTTATCTAGTAAGGATTTTTATGAAAGTGCCAAATACACTATCTTAAGTATACAAGCAACCGTCATTTTTGCAGCACTAAAGTGAAACTGTGCACTCAAGGTAATCAAATTTTACTATTTCTCAATTGACATGTGCAAGATTTAGCCATTTTAGCTGGTTACGGTAAGAAAAGGCACACTTTCGGATAACGTGATGTTTTAAATAGATTAGGTAGCATTTAGAAAATTTGGTAAAAAGTAAAAATACAAAAATACTCTAGCATTGCTCTTCTATGTGCGTTACTAACTTTTAAATATATTATAAATGCGTGTAAAAATCAATTTAAACCTCAATTTGTTTTTGTATATAAGTTTTGAATCAGTTTTGAATAAATTTTTAACCCTTGAATCAAGAACAGCTTGATTTATGGAGGTTGAACCTTTGTACTTTTTTTAAACTAGAAATTTCTTGATTATCATTCTTCGGGTTTGCATCGGACATTCATAAGCCTCCATGATTGTATGTTATATAAAAACAGCAAATAAAAAAACTGGTGAACACATATCTTCGTGACTAACTTAAGCAAACTAGGAAAATATTTGAACACTTCCCGCACGTACCCGTAAAACAATTTTCCAACCGTTCGCTGCTCAAGAATGAATTTGGAAAGGGTAACTGGTGGCAAGTTTCCTCGGATAGAAACATACTCGACTGCAGTTGCAAGACTCCACCAAACATTCATTCAAAAAGTAGGAAGGGTCGGGAAAAGCTTTTGGGGTGGGAGCAAGAAAATGCCCACAACGACTGGAAGTAGGAACCGCTGCTGGAATAAAATCTACGGGGCAATTGACGGCCACCGTTCAGTTATTTTTCCACATTTACTCGGCAGGTCACCAAAAGTGGGCTACCAACCACCATTTAGCCAAGCAAGTTGGTAGTTAATTGAGATTCGTGTGGTCTGGCCTAGTGACCTCGAATAATGTACTACGCTTTCTACTACAGGAAGTTCGTTAGATGGAGGTGGAGCTGGGAAAATGGGGAATTAATTTGCGGCATAAGTTGTCGTTTCGTGCCATTCCGTTTTGGTTGGGCCGCAGGATTTCTGAACGGAAATTCTCAACGAACAAACTACTAGCTAGGAGAGTTATGTGGAAATCAGCACCAAGGTTATTAGGTCGAGACTTAGCCGGCCCACTGCCATTGAGTTATTCTGCTCTGGTGACCGTGTTTCAGGAATAGAACATTATCCGACAGAATCGAGCAGAATTGTTTATAGAGCTACTGTACATTTTCTCTGAGGATTAGGAATGGATATTGGACAGGAGATTTAAAATAAGTCTTCTATTTGCATTCAAACACACAAATTATCTGAAGATCAAAATCATAAAATGAGACTGTTTTAACAGCTCTTGAAAGATGATTTTTTTAGAAAAAAATGTTGTGAATACACAGCAAATAAATAGAAACTTGTTCTTGAAATGAGAGACCTATCGAATGATAATAAAAATCAACAGAAAGTTAAAACTTACTCCAAACATTTGCTAACGAAATCGATGAACGCTGTATCATTGCACCTCAGGGCTTGGGAAATGGTTTTCGATCCCGGCTTCCGTTTGCGTCCCTTCGAATTGGTTATGCATCGTGGAATTCCTCGTGAATCTGTAATCAAAATGAAAGAACAGAAAAAAAAGTTTAATTACTGTGCTGTATTTTTTGTTGTTATCTCTCCCATACGGTTCCAGCTTACCGAAAAATAGTCTCCTCCGGGTGGCGGTATTGATGAGATCATCTGGGGGAACGCCGAGAACTTCCATGATGCACGCCAGCTGTTCGACCTCATTCTCACCCGGGAACAGGGGATATCCGGTGTATAGTTCGGCTAGGATGCAACCTGGAAAATGGATGAATGGGAAGCGATATGTCATTAGCTGAAGAATAAATGGAAACAGTTTTTAATTGCTGTCTTTATTCAGAAAATAATGGCTATCGATTGCTGACTGATTGAGTGTTCGACCATAATTTTATTCAACTTCAACCATTTGCTTACAATAATTCGATAAAGTAACAAAATTTGATTTCATCGGGAGAAAAAAATATATATAAAAAAAAATTTATTTCAAGATAAGTTCTGTGAGAATTTTCTAATCATAAATTGTTTTTGTAAACTTTTTAGTGAAAATAAACAGTAAAGGTAAATGATCTTGAGCGGAACTAGTCAAAATCTGATCTTGAGCGGAACCATCTAGTTTTCCTAAGATCTAGGCAATGATTATTAATGAATGTTATCGAAATGTAGAAATAACACATTTTCAAGATCTTTTCATACGACCTACATATGTCATATTTGCGGAAATTTATGAATTTAAATAATGTTATTAGAAGCTTTAAAAACATACGCATTTCTGCTGCAATTTTCACCAATCTAAGCTGACTTTGAACGTCAAATTATGTAACCCTTGGCCGTTATAAACTGATTATTAATGTCTTAAATGGTAGAAAAACCCGTAAAAAAGCATTATTCAGGTTTTTGTAACAAGTTTTCCATCACAATATCAAATCATCCCGTGGTTTTTAAAAGTAAAATATGAACTTGAGTGGAACAATCTTGAGCGGAACTACTAGCTTTCAAAATAAACCGCTAGGTGCGCTGCCTTATGCCTTATGTCTCACACGTAGTTTTTACCCCTGAATGTATGCAGCACCTTTTATTTATCATCTTTAGGGACAGAAAAGATGTAAAATTAATTTCGAATAGAACTGAAATTTTTTTTATTGGTGTCACAGCGTACCAAACCATGCACACAAAAATTGATTCTTTCTTTCAAAGGGACGACAGGAAGGAGGAGGAAGGCTTTGTACATATATTTTGACATAGTTCGAGAACTAATGAATCCAATAAAGTAAAGTCATTACCGAATAAGAATCAATCTTCATTGCCATTACTATTCGAACATCAATATTTTTTTGGCCAATATAGGTAGTTAGTTTATAGAAAAGATTAAAAAATAAAAGGATATTTATTTGGAAATTAAAATGCACTTTTTGGGTCCAGGTTCCAGATCTTTAAAGTAGAGATGTACCGAATATTCGGTCGGCTGAATATTGCCAAAAAACCGTTACCGAATAGTTGAGTTAAGTATTCGGACGAATAGGCCGAATATTTATTATTTAAATTTATACAATAACAAACTTATCAAAATTTTCAAATGATTTTGAATAATTTATTAAATATCCCAAAGTAATGTTGAAAGAGCTACACAATCATCAAAATCTTATGGTTCAGCATAGCATCTTGGGGATATCTGTATACCTTTCACTGTAGATCGTACAGGAGAATGTCGATGAATATCGCTTTATACTTTAATTATCGTTTATTCCAGATTTTCTTGATATATCTAGGCTTGCCAATAAATCCAATAAAGAGAAAAGTTAAATCTGGCTGGGATGCCCAGATATTGTTTAAAACTTTCCGGATTCTGCCCGGGTTTATTCAGATCTTTCGCTATATCAAATAAAAAAAAAATTTCTTTGGATATCTTAAGATTTTATATTCAAATACGATTTTTAATATATTCCAAAACAAACATAAATTTTTATTTAATCCTTCGATACGATTTGTACAGTGCTGCTGTGATTCAATGAAAAAACTTTAACTTTAAAGTTTTTTTTCCTCTTGTATGTTTCAAAATAAATCCTAGATTTTCTTTAGATTTCATTCAAAACTCATTCGGCCGAATATTCCTTTGACCGAATAGCTCAAAAGCCGTTCGCCGAATTCGGTACATCTGTACTTGAAAGTGTATTGATTAATTGATACTATTTTCTCATGCCTATCTTTATAAGTGAAGTTTGTTATCTTATTTTGATCGCCGCTGGGATATATTCTTATCTAAGTTTGTGGCATATCGGCAAATTGAAGATCTAATTAGAGAGCAATTATGATAGACATGAAAATTGATAGGTGGAAAGGTCAAAGCTAGAGCGCTTTGGGTAGAAGAAACGAATAGATGGTGAAACTGTGAGCTTAGGGCATTGTTTTTATCGACAGCATGAAACTACTTGTGTGATTCTTTACCGCGCACCTGCTGGCTGTTTGTAGTAAGTGACGAAGAAGCCACATTGCTACCCACAACCAGCCCAGATGGGTCGAACACATGATATTGCGTCCGACCGGGCGCAGATCTTCAATTTGCCGATATGCCACAAACTTAGATAAGAAGTGAAGTTTCCATAACGTTAAACACGAACTGAGAATCACTGATGTTTAAGAACAGACTTCCAAATCTAAATTATATAAAATGGTTGCCAAATTTCCCGGATTTATCCAGGTTTGCTCAGCTATTTAATTGAAATTTGGAACCGTCCGGTCCAGCCCGGTTTCCCGGTTTTTTTTCAGGATTTATACACTTGATTTGGCAAATCAAATAAAAAAAAAAATGCTGTAAAAAGGATTAATTTATGCATTCAAAATTAAATTTATTGACAAATTTTGCAAAAAAAATCATCAAACATTTTTGAAAGCCTAAAATTTCTAGGTTTTGACAAAATTCGGCCGAATAATGCCCGGATTTTGGTCGTCAATTTTGAAATCAAATGCCCGGATTTGTCCAGCTTGGATAAGTGCTGGACACAATAATAAGGATAAAACCTGATAATTCAAGCAACACAGGTAAAAATCCATGAAAACTAGTTCAAAGATAACAGTTTCCATGTTGCGTGATTTTTCGTATATTTTTGCTATGTTTAAGTTTTTGTTCGTCCAAAAAACTTTTAGAAAACAAAAATTTCAAAAAAGCACCAATAAAATTTTTGAATGTGAATAACCGCTTGGAATTATTGATTTAGAATCGTTCAGTTTTGCATTTATTTTCATTTTGGTCAGAATGGCTCAAGCGGAGTTGTAATGAATGTTGCTAGTTAAAAAAATAACAATAAATGTTCCAGCCAGCGAAACATTTTTGGAGAGAAATGAATCCAACTGTGTAAGTTGAAATTTCAAAGACTAGACAAGATAAAAATTGATGTTGAAAAACATGGGAAAAAAAATTAGCCTTGTCTCCCGGTAGGACTTGAACTCACATCTTGTGCCTCTCCGCGGCCCATGTATTAACATTCTACTACAGGAGACAACCTGGCGTATGAAAGTTATACTGGTCGAGTGTCGATGTCTATCGGAATGCAGGGAATTGTTCTCCCATGTGATCATCATCAGTTTTCGTCGTCTTTCTCTCTTGTTTATCTCCTTTTTTTTCTCCTTGTTTATCTCCGGGAAATACAGGCGAAACTTGACAACGAAAAGTTTCTGGTTGGAAACCTGCCAGATGACTGTTAAAGAGTTCGTTTTGCTGTCTGTTACGATATCTCTATTACGAAATATCTCTCCACTAGCAGTCCAAATATTTTGCGCGTGATTTGACCTCCGCATTTTGTTTATTTTACCGGTTGACAGCTTTCCTACCTTGTACAAATGAGAATATGCCAGTTTATTGGTCAGCTAGACGAAACAGTCCGAATAATTTATCTTTTTCATCACTTCCTCTATTGATATTTTTGTGAGCTTGAAAAAACCTCTCACATTCCTTAACTTCATAGAATCAATCTTTAATTCAATTTAATTAATTTAATTCAAATTTTAGCTGACTATTGGATCCTCTAGGCAGGGATGAAAAACCTGCGGTCCGCGATACCCTTCTGTGCGGTTCGCGAAGCTTTTTCAAATTATTATGCCTTAAATTTTGTCAACTATTGATTGTTAGGAAAATTTATACGACTTGATCAAATATGCACTTATCTGCAATTGCTCCACTATCATTCAGGTTGTTAATTTTTTTCTGGTATTTTAAGCATTCATTGTATTCTGTTCAAGGCTTATTGTTCATTGGCATTACGTCATTGTTTATTGGCATAACGTAATATTGGAGTTTGTTTCTTATTCAGGATACATTTTGCCTAATTATTTGACTTCTACCTTATTTAAAAGCAAAATCCATTAAAGTGATTCGTAGCCAAAAATCGGAAGCAACACCTGATCAAAGAAATTTAGAATTCAGTTGGTGAAGTCATTTTTTTCGTTTCCAGCAACAATAGAGTTGCATCATTAAAAATATGCGCAGCAGATAATTTTATTTTAAACTATTCTATCCAGTTAGAAAAAAGGCGTGTTCTGTTTGCATTCAAACACAGACAAAAAAAATTTTAAACAAACCCTTGTGAATTTTTTTTTTATTTTTGAATATTGACGAACATTACGCAAGTTTAATAATAAAGCCTGGATAAACATTGTTCATTGAACAATTTTAAATTTTTTATCAACACGAATCAATCGCTCAAAAATACCGATAAAAATTAATAGTTCTTGATAAAAACAAAAGATATCTTAAATTCTGCTTCAACCCAAAAGGTCTTTGAGGATTATCTGTGATGTTTTTTTTCAGAAATTTGATAGATAATTTATAACAAACATCGATAAATTGAGTCATTTCACTTATAATTCGCATTCCACGTAAGTTATAATATAGCTTAAAAAATCCTCCAGATTCCAGATTGGCACAAAGTGTTGTACACGTACACAATACATTACTGGTTAGCTTCACTGAAAATTTCAAAAAATTCCAGTCATGCATTCAAAAGTTATTTACAAAACAAAGTGTTGCATTTTATTTTTCGAATACACTCCTTATAATTCAAAGTAAAAGTTTTTATATTTTGAAGAAAAAACTGGGAAAATATTTTGTCAAACTTTATATAAAAATATGGTTTTCTGCCTGTCTGTCTGTTCCCGAAGACTCGGAAACTACAGAACCGATTTTTTGAAACTTGGCAGGTTAGTGCTTTTGAGGCCGGAAAAGGTTCTTTTTACAGAGGTCTCCAAAGCAAAAATTTAATGCTTGAATTACTTGAGAACCATTGAAGCAAATGGTACCGAATTCGGCACGGAAGAGGATTTGGCTACGGGAAATATTTCAATGATTATTAAAAATCCCTGGCTTCTTCTAGTGGAGACATTGAAAGCGGAGGGGGGGCTTCCATTGATATAGGAAATGGTTCTATGATTATGTTTACGAAACTTCTCCCAGTTTGCGTTGGGAGGGTAGGGAGACGAGAGGGGACCCATACAAATTTTTGCAATACTCGATAACTCGATAACAAGCGAGGGGAATCAAATTTGGCATGCGAGAATATTTGGATGAATGAAATGTTCCCAAGATGGTTTGAGCGCTTCCCACCTTTCATTAGAGAAACATAATGGGGAAGGGGGCTCCCATACCATTTTTTGCAGGTAAAATAGCCAAATGAAACAAAATTTGACATTGAAGGATATTTGGATACAGAAAAAGATTTGATGGTTGTTTGAAACACCTCCTTGATCTCAGTTGACAAATAAAAAGAGAAGAGAGGACCACCACATATTTTTTTAAAGATGTCGAGAGTTTATCAGTCGAAAAGCACCGAACTTAATATTTTATTTCGATACGAGTAATGTTTCTAAATATAATTATTTGGGACCCTTCTCTTTTTCCATTGGGTGAGATAGGAAGAGGAGACAGGAGCCTCATACATTTCTATTGCATATTTATAGAATAAGTCATACGAATGAAACAAGGCCGGAACACGTCATCGATGATCTAAAAATTGATCTGCATATTGAAGCCTCCTTAAATACGAGTCTAATCATCGATGTCGTATTATCATAAACGATTTTATTGAACTTATTTGTATTCTTTTACGATTGCCAGCAAATACGTTTTACGAAAATCAGACATGCGAATTAATTTGCATAGGTATACGATTGCATGCACGTTATTACGAATCAATGCAGTTATAAACGATTTCATAGCATATATCTCCAAGTGGCAAGCAAAGTTGCGAGCTTATTTTCTTTCTGCTAAGATCTAACACCTGGTTCTTATGACGATATAAATCCTATTTCATGTTAAAAAAATCTTAATTTCGAATAATTTTATGCATTGCACGACAAAATCTGTCAATCATGGCTGATCATCGTTCCAGACAACCATTTGTTGGGTATTTCGAATTTGCAACACAAATATACGTGTAAACATATCGTATATAATGCAGCAAAACCAGTATATACATATTATTTTGGAGTCCATATAGGTACATTGGCACATAATTTCTTGATTTGGATTGTATTGTCGTAATATAATCATGCAATGTATTCAAATACGATAAAGAATTTGCATGGGCCGCACATTGTAGATGCAGATCTACGAAAATGAATTCAAATTACATTGTATACGATATAATCTGTAAAATAAAATACGTCTTCTGGTTGTCTGGGGTATATCGGTCGTTTCACAGATTTTTTGCGAATTGTCGTACACAAAGGTCGAGTACATATGTACATTAATACGAATCTCTCTTCTTGTCGTAATAAAATCATGCAATGCATCTAAATACGATATAGAAAATGCATGGGTCGCACATTGTAGGTGCAGATATACGAAAATGAGTTATAATAACATTCTATACGATTTAATATGTAAAATAAAATACGACTTCTGGTTGTCTGGGTGTCCAGTGTAGAGTTTTTTTCTGCCAAACACAATAACATTTTAAGCAAATGAGGTCAAATTCGTTAATAAGAATTAAGACTCCTCCTTTCTTTTCAGTGGGGAGCTTGAAAAAAAGAGAGGGTTGCACCCATAGTTTTTTTAATAACTCGAAAAATTATCGAGCAAATATTACATAGAAGGGATTAGGGTACGAGAAACGTTTTCTTGATTATTAAACAGGAGGACTCTCATAATTTTATTTTTAATGACTTGGAAAGGGATCTAGCAAACAGAACCAAATTAGGCTTAGGAGAGGAATTTCATACAACTACAAAATTTATTGTGGCAGAATTTAGGAACTAGTGAATAAATAATTACAGAGTTTTTATTTAAGATAAAAAATAATGATTGGAAAACCAATTGTAGGACAAGTTTTGAAAACAGAAAAGTATATTTAAGAAAACAAGAAATTTTTTTTTTTCGTAAATTTCCGTCTATTTTAGAAGTTGTAGCTAAACACATCGGGTCAGCTAGTAATAAATAAAGACAGAAAAAATCAAATGTCAAATGATGTCGAGTTTTAATGTCGTACGTCTCTATTTTACTTAGTTTCAGAGCTGAAAAGTAAAATGACGGAAAATGAACAATTTTCGTATAATTTTTAAAGATTATTTTTTCTACAAAACACTCGAATGAAAAATGAAGCAATCTTCACAGAATTGAACTAGAGTTTTTGGAAAACAGTTTTTTTTCCCTATAATTTTACTTCATATGGAGATTTAGGTCCAATTTTGCAAAAAAAATCCTTATAAAAATTTGTTAAAGAAACGCTATGCCATGGAAAAATATTACAATCGAAACTGACGACTTTTAATAGTATTTTTAGTTGTTAAAAAGTTAAAACCCATTGTGAGTACAGAAGGAAATTTTTTGGAACATTCTTTCCTTGAAACCCCGATTCGGTCGACTAATAAGTAAAGCCGCTCATTTTATGTTGTTTTGTTCCGATCCAATCCAATTTCCATGCTCGCAGATCGTTTCACCCTTCAGCCAGATTGTACCCGGTATGTACACAATCAATTGAACCAGTAATTGATTAGTACGAAGTGCTTGAAGTTCCGCTAACTGGAAGTGATTTTCATTGAACCAATTATCCTGTCCCGGGGAACTTTCCATTACTAGCAAACTTCCGGCGCTATACGATACGTGGGTATAAACGTGGTTCGCTAAAGAAGAAGGAGATAGATTACTTCCTCCCGGAAATGCTCATTTGTGCTAAACAGACATCAACCCTACTCACTTACTTACCCATTCTCACCTTTTGCAGGAGCGTGAAAGGAGTTTTCCGACTAAGATAATTAGATCGAACATGCAAGGTTCCAATAAAATCTTCTATGAATGTTTTCGTGTCGAACTGGTGAATGCTCATAACTATAATGTTGGTTCAATGTAAATTACTATAATTGAAAGATACAATTCGGTTTGAAGCTATTTGCGTGGAAGCAAAAATAAGACTCTATTTATTGAGCCGCTAACAGCCGCCAATTCAAAACAAGTCGGAACAACCTCCGAATAGGGCGTTGATGTTGCAGGAAAAAGGATGTTTATTCAGGAGAAAATCCGGTGCGTGCAAACATTTCAGCCGAAAGTGTTTTTCCCATTTCACGCCCTCGTTTTTCCAATCCACCCCCGCACCAGTTAACTTTTATATGTATTATACTAATGATGCAAAGCAATTGGCTGACCTTCATGGGAGGCAATAATGAAGAAAGGCCGTTAGCCCTTCTATCGACTGGCTGGCTATTGGTAACTGGTAACTGTTTTTCCGTCGAGAAATTTTCTTGAACTTGAATCCTTCTGACTGGTGGAATTGGCGTGGAATGTTTTGATACGGAACGAATGGCAGGGCTGAATAATGGCCAAGGGCGAGGGTGAAAGAACTTGGACTTGAACCGAACACTAGGAGGTGAAATCCTTGGAGCAGGTTAGCATTTTTGGAATAAAATATATTGAATTCAATCATTATGTTTCCTTAACAATTACAGCACCGTTCATAATTGTAAAGAAATTGGAAGCACGCGCATTGTCACTTCGACTTTGAACTTCCATAACTTTTTACTCTGATCATATTTTTTGATCGAATTTTTTGCATTAAATAGACCAACTATCACAACGTTTCCTCCACCAATCAGACAAAAAATGTCTGGCAAAAGCAATGAAGAAAAGAAAAAATGGAATAATTGAGCCATTTGTGTTTTGAAATCAGAATTTCGCGATATTGTTGTGATTTTTCGGTTGAAATAGATTTACTGATTGTTAAACAGAGAATATGATTTTCCTATGGAAACATTCGTCCAAAATTCTATAGAAATAGCATGAAATTTGCGAACGGATCTCACGTGAAAATCAACTAGACCGGAACAAATATCATCTTCATTTTTTGTCACCCCTCCCTTCGATTTTTCCGAAAATTCGGATAGAGGGAATAAATAAAGTTTAAGGTATTCCATTAAAAAATTGATAATTTTTTATGTTGTTTTATGTTGTAATGAGATTTTTCATACCTTATATAGGAAACCAACTTGTTTAAAAAAAAATCAGGAGTTAATATAGATGACCGAAGTTGGTGATAAAACAAATGATTTCAGTATGAAACATATTGAATGAAGAGCTTGAAGCGTTCTAAAACTTTATTTAAAAAATAGTTGCGAGAAAAGATGATCTATGAATTTAATACTTTACTGTTTACGAACTCTAAACTCTTGTGTTAAATGATTCATTAGGACTATTAGATGAATCCTCTTGCCATTATTTATAATTTCAAGCTTACAATTTACTTGAAAATAGTGTCCAGTTGAAACAATTTCTACAAAATTTTAGATATTTTCGCGACAAATTCACGTTTTATGCAGAACCGCAAACCAAAACGTATTTAAAAAAAAATCATCAATCTGGGAAGTGAAATTTATGAATTTGAGGACCGTGTCGTACAAATAATTATTTTTAATAGAAAAACTAAAGAATTCAGAACAATGCTCGCTAATTTTCATAACAACTTCGTCATCATTTTGAAAATCTGATAATAAATATGGCGGATAAGGTAACCTGTTATTTTGAAGAACTTTGGACTTTAAATTTGTTCCGGTCTTTGTTGAAAAAAAAAAAATATTAGATGTTCAGCAACCCTTGAACTTAACACATGCACGTTTAACGCTTAGAATGTAGGCGCTGACGTTTATGGTTTTCAGACATAGAAAGATAAAAATAGAGGAACTACATTTAGAATAACTAATGATTTATTATTTGTTAAATCTTCGAGTTCTCATTAATACAAACTTTAAAAAAGTGCATATAAGTACTTTTTATAAAACACTAGCTGATCCCATACGAACTCCGTTTCGTTTTCAACTTGTTGTATGAATACGCCAATTGTCAAGCATTTTCCAGATGCACTTCCGAAATCATTGTTGTTATTATTGCAAAAATATTGGACGTTCACTTTTCTGTCGTCTGCTACTAAATTTTAAATCAGAAATCAATTGAACGTGCCAAAAAACCCCCGTGTATGAATTTCGACTCGACAGTTTCATAACAACGCAATTATTGCCAAAAAGTTAAACCCCTTTCGGTGGCCTCTTATACAATCTTTGATATCTGAAATTAATTTCCTTCCCTCAAAACTCCCGTGCGCAAACTTTCAAAGAAATCTATTGCATAGTAACGTCAATATTGCTAAAAGCAGTAAAAAACTAATGGACGACTCCTGTCGTAGACCCCTGGCAAAACATATGACATCTATAATCGATTGTCCGTCCCTGAAAATTACCGTGCTAATTTTCATCCCAATCCGTATGGTAACGACGATATTGCAAAAATATTGAAACGTTAATATGGACGCCCACCTTTTGCCGGCCCCTTACACTGAATTCAATACCTGAAATTGATTGCCTCAAAACTCTCGTGTACAAATTTTCATCCCAATCCTTCATCCTTTCATGAAAAACATTTTTTACAACCATCATTTTTTAGAAAGCTTGAATAGATTTGGCTGAATAGTTTTATCTTCAAAAGATTAAACTGCTTTTTTATTATTTCCATCCCCTATCTAATGAAAATATCTGTTGAAGATTATTCCACTTTTCAATATGGATGATCTCCCTGTAAAATGGCATATTTAAGTTTCATTTAATTAGAAATTTCTTAAAAAACCTCCAAACTTTGTTGAAGCATGTTGAAAACTCACTTTGCATGTTTTCAATTGCATGTGAGTATTTTTTCGCTTTTCAATTTCGCCCTGTTGTATTATTAGTTTACCTTAAATGTTGAAAGTTCAACTAAAAGCTTTTAGAAGTTATCGAAAGCAAATCATCCCGAAAACACCATTTTTATATTATGAAAAAAGTTTTTTTTAGTTCTGTTTTTGTTCCATGAAGGACACAAACATCCCATTCATAGATCAATGATAACTCAAAAGTTAGAAATTGGCCAGTGAAATCAAATTGTATAAAACTCAAAACCTCAAATTTAATTATCTTATCAATTTTCTAATCCCCCATTAACATCCCAATTGGAGCGTTAAAATCACAGCATTGAACTTATAACTCTGAATCTAAAAAAAATTTCTTTCTCTATGAGGAATTCCAAAAATATAAAAATCGTTGATCCTCAAAACCCCCCAGCGGCGGTGAAGAGCACTTTGAAAGCCACTACTATTCAAGTCAATATATTCCTACAGGCTAGTTTTATTTTCCAATCAAAATGTAGGCTTATAATTGCATCCAAATATCTCGTAACGGTAGCATGTGCTTTGAACAGTAGTAGGTACAAAAAACACCCGCCAAAATTTTTACTTTCAAATTTTTAATGCTGAGCAAGCTTTGATTTGCTATCCAGTACATGTGAGCTCTGGATGGTCGTTTCTAATAGCCTGCCTATGGTGATGGTGAAAATAATCCCGCCAACGAAACGAACGGAAACGAAAGTCGGTTCAAAAAATGGGTGCCATGACTTTTGGTTCGGGGGAATAAAACCGTTGTTGAATGGACGACCGCCTTCAAAAGGGGTCATCCGAAAATCTAAAAACATTTTTCATCATTCCTGGTCCTAATGAGCACCCATGCCAAATTTCAGCTCTCTAGCTCTTAAGGCAGCTGAGCCTATTGAAGACAAACATACAAACAAACAAACGGAAATTACTTTTTATATATATAGATAGAAGAAGATAGATTGAATTTTCGTGAAATGAAATAAAAAAGAGAAAAAATATAAATGTCGTAATTCTACGTAAAACTTTTTTGTTGTGTCTTATACACAACCTCTTCAACTTTTTTATATTAGTTTTATGACCAGTCTGCATGTTAAAATGTTTACAAAGAATAAACATTGATTGCTTTTTCAGACTTCAATAAATTAAGGAACCTGGAAAATTATGTACGGTGAGAAAATGTAAGTAAACTGTATGCTCAATGCTCAAGAGAACTCCAGCAAAATGAACGGAGATCGAAAGGCTGTCTTGAACATTCAAGATCCTTTTTCTGTAGTTCGCTTCTATCTACGAATATCAATTCCTTAGTTTTCAGAGATTTTTATTTGTTATGGCTCAAACTGAATACAAACAAATGAAAAACTTTGAAAAACCAGTTTTCAAATCAAAGCGACTAAAAATTTAAGCTTCTAAAGCATGGGTGGTCAACAATTTCAGCTGGATGGCGGTCCACAGTTTAGAAATGTGATTTGTCTGCGGGCCAAAAAATTTTTGTCAGCACATTTTTTTTTTCATACTTTTATAGTGTGCTTTCAACATATTTGATTAAATCAAACAAGGAAAAAAAACCCTTCAAAAGTTGTTAAAATATTCCAGTGTCTAAAAGAAATTGGCTCATGGTATTCCTGTTACTTTATTTTAATATGAAGATGATATCGAGAAAAATTAAAAAATACTTGTTTATTTAATGCTGTAATTTTCATAGATCAGAAAATCTTTTTAATCTCAATGAATAACAGACATCTTCTAGTACTCAATTTCATGTTTACAAACCTTATTGTTTTCAACCTAATAATTTTCCTGGTTTTCATTACGTTAGTATTTCAATATGAATACACGGCTTAAAAATTTTAACAGTTTTGAGAAAACGAAGTCCGCAACCCTGTTCTGAAATTTAAATAATTTAAACGAAAATGTATCACGTGAAGAAAGAGACTTTTCCCAAAAATCGTGTTGGCTAATCGTTATTTATAACTACAATAAGTGAATATGATCTAAAACAGGAAAGTTTGATAAAAATTGTGACGATTTAAAAAAAAAACCATTCACCAGCATATCAATTCGAATGAGATAAGCGTTGGCTCAAATTTAAAATCATGTCCACAATGCAAAAAAATCACCCTTAAATTTTTATTTTTTTAAATTATCTTGAATATTTGCCTTCGTAAGTGCTGACTTCAGTAGATATCAATACAAATTAAAAAAAAAAGAAAATATTTTTTAAAATTTCGTTTAGCAGTTTAAGAGTTACAAATAAAGATATCTAAATAAACTTTTCCAAAAAAATTGTTTCCTTCTCGTTATGCAAAATAATACGCTTAAAAACTTTGATGTGAAAAATTCTCATGAACTTTTTAAGGTTTCCTGATGAAGAAATGACATTCCAAACATTTTCCCTAAATTCCCGGTTTTTCCAGTTCGCTAGCAACTCTTCATCAACAAACCATGTTTACAAAATGTAGGATACTTCACTTTATCCAAATTTGTTCTATGAAGCCTTTCCAGACCAACCTGATGATTTTTTTCATTAACTGGGTATCACAGCACATTTCGCAGTGTTCCATTTGTAATAGTTTTGTCAATCAACTCAAGTGAACGGAAAATTGTGTTATTAAAAATATAGAAAAGCATACGATGTTTTTCAATATCTTTGGATATGTTCATAAATTCCAATAGCAAGTTCGAAACTCGACATTTTTAGTAATTTTGTTGATGTTTGGCTTTTATTTAAAGCTTTTGATTAAATTTATACGTTGAACAATTCACACATATATTCAAGTTCAATGCAGCGACTTTTAACTGTCCCCGAACAACAAATAGTTATTTTATTCAAATTTCAAAGGGCGAACATTTGAAATAAATTCGAGTTTTTTTTTAAATTTACAATTAACAGAAGTCTGCAAATATTATGGTCTTGCTCTGTTTCATAAGAATATTTTATTTCATAACATTGAAGCTAATCAAAGCTCCGCGGGCAACAAATTGGCGTTCGTGGGCCATATGTGGGCTGCGGGCCTCAATTTGCCCACCCATGTTCTAAAGGATTATTTTTGTGAAGAGCCTGAATCAAAAAATTCTAAAATCTGGTTCTGTTATATTAAACTTTGATAGTGAAAAAGGCATAAAACCAATTTCCAAAAAGTTTACAATGCATACAGCACATGAATTATCAGATTTCAGTACATATTTTCGAAAAAGTCAAAATTTAATATAAACATTTTGATAAAATATAAAGATTTTCTTTGGAGGTTTTTTAACTTTCCTTTACTTCAAACATAGCCAAGAGAGAAGTTGTTACCAAAAATATTAACAGTTTTCATGACTCCATTTCAGTTTTAATTTCAAACAACTTTTGTAGTAGAGCATTTTGAGAAATCGAACTTTCGATACAAATTATTTTAGCACATTCATTTGAGAACATTTTTTTATACATTTTCAACACAATTTTTTTCACGATTTTACGATTTGAATAGAGATAGAAAAACTTGATTTTAAAATTCAGTATTCTAAGTTTGAAGAAAATTTACAAAAATGATTCAATATCAAAGCAGTGCTAACAAGAGGGGAGGGGGTTAAGGGGTTGAATCTCCTCCCCCATTTTATAAACCTTGTGTATTGAAACTCAAATCATGGCTTACAGAAAACATAATTCGTCTTTAAAATTGGTTTTCTTTAACTAGTGTATTCAACAAGTTCATCCATTACTTAAATACTAATTTATTTTATAATAATAAAAAATCTTCATATCATCACCCACTTTATGCTCATATGAAATATTTTTCAAGAAACAAATTTGGGCGCTAATTTTGTTTTGTATTTCTTGTTCATCTTAATGCTCAATTCCACGTTCAAAAACGTTTTGATGAATTACATAAGGACACAAAATTCACCTTTTTCTTAGGTGCAGAGAACTAATGAGTAATTTTGGTTTTATTTTCTAGTTTAACTTTTGAAAATAGTTTGAATTTCTTTTAATAAATTCTCCACTTTTCTGACAAAACTTTAAAACATAACAAAAAATTTCAAAATAAAAGTTTTTATCAACTTTCCCCAAAATTGTAAGAAATTTTCAATTTTGCAAAAAAAAATATTAAAATACTTTCTATTTGTTTACTTTATTTGTTTACATTTCTGTCAAAAAAATAGAATTTCATCGAGTTCTTAAAAAAGTATCACCTACAGAGCACTTTAGAAAATAATTAAAATCATTTAACAGACATTAACAAATTTGTTTTATAAACAAATAACTTTTTTAAAACATTTTTAAGTTATGTCAGCAAGATTTGTATTTCCAAGTTAAAATAAAGTAGAATTTAAGTATTTGAGATCATTTACGATCGTTATTATAATATTAATCCTAAATGGAATTAAGCATGATTTACAAATTCCATATCAGTTTTTTTTCTTTCTTATAGGTTTGTTTTATCATCAGTTATCAATAAACAACGTTACTCGAAACTGATTCATTTTAAACTCCATATAATTTGAGGTTCTAGACAAAATTTGCTAAAAGATTTGAGTTCAGGACGCCAAAACCCACTTAATTAATTATTGAAAGATAGTTACCAAAATTCTGTCTCGTGAATTATCAAAAAATATATTTTTATTTATGATGAATTTAAACACCATTAGTTATGTTTGTTTATTCAATTTATCGTCCCTACCGGTGAAAATTATGATCTTTTAGTAAAAACATTTCAAAATTATGCAAACTAAGTTTTGACCAAAACTATTTTCAAATGTTTTTTTGCATTTTTAATGATATCGTATTTGATATATGATAAGATAAAGATACATAAACATATTTTTACAGCATTCCATACGCCACTAGTATTTAAGGGGGGGGGGGGGGGGGGGGGTAGGGTCTAACACTTTCAAAAAATCGATTTTTTTATTTTTTCATTTTCTTATTGTAAAACATTTCAAGAATGTTGTGTCAAATTTTCAAGTCATTTGAAGCAAAACTGTAGAAGTTATAGGCCTTTATCTCCTCCTATCTAATACTGCAAGAAAGCAAGAGCAGAAACTTCAAACGCGTTTTTCTCGAAAGCACATTTTTAAAGCCCGTGGACATCGTCATTTGAAAACGTCTTATCCGATTCTTTTCAAATTTGGAACATATTTTCTACATATAAAATACCAGACCCCAACGTTTTTGTTTTTTGATTTTTTTTACTTTGGGGAGATTTTACAGGTGAAAAATGGCGGATTTTTTCGTGAAAAATCGTAGTTTTTACTTCAAACAGCCACAAAAATTTCATAAAAATTTTTTGAAGTTAAATAAAAACGTTGGGGTCCAGAAAAACATCTATTAAGAATATTTTGCTCTGATTTTTTGACTTCAGATGATTCTGTGCTGAGATACAGTGTCCACCGCAAATCCTGTTTTCTAAAAGGCATCCTCGAAAGTGCTCCGTCACCGGCTCATTTTTCAATATTTTTCTACGAAAAAATTACTAAGGGTTCTTTTAACAATGCTTTCTATAATGCACAAAATTTGAATACATTTGTTTGAACGATAGCTCTAGAAAAAAATCGTGAAAATGGTGTTTTTTTTATACCCGTTAGACCCTACCCCCCCCCCTTAAAAGTGAAAAGCGAACTTCTGCATAAATAACACAATTAGCAAATTAACGGTTTATAGTTTTCTGATTTTAACCACAAATAGTCAAAAACCTTTTGGAATCGCCTTTATAGCTTTTCTTTTTTTAAATGGCATGATGGCATCGTAAAATTCATGACTAATACACAATAGTACGATAAATATGAGGGTTTTAACAAAAATGAGTTCAAGTTTACTCTATGAAAGTTAAGAAAATCGGTCAACTAGCCATTTTTGAAGCGATTTTTCTGTGATACGCTTTGAAGTGGGATATCCTTCAAAATATATTCGACCCCAGTACAAATTGAGATTTCAAATATCATATTTCAGATTCCCAATTTATAATTTTATGTTTCAGATTTCAGATTTCATAGATTTAAGATTCAGATTTTAAATCTTAGATTTAAGATTTCAGATTTCAGACTTCAGACTGCAGATATCAGATTGCATATTTCAAATTTCTCATTTCAGATTTCAGATTTTTAAGTAAAAATCTTCACTACATTCCAGAAATCTTGATGAGAGAGTTTTTTTGCTTTTTTTTGTAAGGTTTCTCATAAATTTGTTAACGTTTAAAATAAAGAAAAAAGTTCCTAGCCTGCCATTGCAATGTTTTGAAAATATCTGTTCTGCATCAGCTAAAACATTAATCAAACGCCCCCATCATGCACTCACCTAAGCTCCACATATCGATGGGCGTCCCATAGGAGAGCCCCAGGATGACTTCCGGCGACCGGTAAAACCGTGACTGGATGTAGGTGTAAACCTTCCGGTGCGAATAGCAGGAGCTGCCGAAATCGATGACCTTTATCAAACTGCTGCCACGTTGCTTGAGAAGGACGTTTTCCTGTTAAATTTTGAAAACGTGGTTAGCAAATTTCCCGATGACGTGTGTCTCTTGTTTATTCCGAAAGTCTTACCGGCTTTAGATCACAGTGAATGATGTTCTCCTGGTAGAGCAACCGTAAACATTTGACTATCGAGTTACAAAACCGTCGGATTAGGCTGAGGCTGAAACCTTGGTAGTTGTTCTTCTTGATGAGCTCGTACAGGTTGAGGCTGGGGGGAAGTTTTTGGAACGCGGAAAGAAAGAAACAGACAAAATAATTAAATTAGTTGAAAACAGTCTGGTGGTTGGTAAAGTGGTAGCTGAGGAACAAATTCAACTGATTTGCATGTAAGTATAGATTAAACAAACCGGGTGGGGCTTGGTTGACATTTGAGCAACATCAAATGTTAAGAACAGATTCAAACAACCATTAAGACTACAATCAAGATTGAACTTTTTTCAACATTTTTCTGAACATCGACTGTCGTTAGGGTATCTGAAAAAACGTATGGAAGTAAAAACATAAGCGTAGCCAAACATTAAACAGCATGCAACAATGAAAAACTATCAGAATATCCTCCTAACAGTGAATATTGCTGGCATGTAATGTAATGTTTACCTGATTGTTTATTCAAACTTCAATTCAATGCAATAGAGTAAGGAAAATTAAACTAGATTTTGAGTTAACTCAAAATAAAAAATAATGCTAAAATTAAGCACTTGTACAATAAATAATTTTTCTCAAGCACATAACATCATTATAAAGCATATTTTTAATTTTCAATGAGAATAAATTTGATTGATCATATCACTTTTTATTTCTCTATTTTAAACTTTTAGATATAGAGGAGTCTAAAAGTTTGTCAACAACCTTTAAGACAAGGCATACTTTCAGGCAGCATACTTATTTTTAGATTAAATCTTGCTTTCAAGCCTTTCCAACCAGGCAATCATTGGATAAACAATAGTTTCTGAATAAACATTAGTTATATCGTGCCTCATTGTGATCATGATTCTTTTAGTTCAAAAATATGTCTTTTTGAACCCAAGCGATCAATTGTACTCAATGGTAACATATTATTTAGGAACAAATTTCTGTAAAAAATAAAGAATTAATTTTTGCTCTGAAATTGTGGCATTCCTCAACGATTACATATTGGAGAAAAAAATTGATAAATATTTTCATGTTGGAAACATTTGGAAATGATGAAAAAGGATCTCTTTGACATTTTGTTAAATTTATTATCAAAAGTTCAATAACTCAGATTTTTTAAATCATCTAAGGTAAGAGCATTGTTGCATTGCTCCATTTTGCACATTATTGAACATTACATTTTTGTAAGAGATTCCAGTTACGAAATAAAGCAGGGATCAAGTCACCCCAGGGATCAAACATCCTCATTCTCCGCGTTTGTTGATGTTCGTAATATTTTGATGAACAAATCGATACAAATTCTAAAGTACAATTTGAAGATTTTTAAAAATATTTAAAACAAATACATTCTATTTCCCTTAACAATCAAATAAAGAGTTTTGGAGACCATTCATCACAATAGATTGAATATTGATGAAAGTGTGATAATATAACATTGTTAGTAATTTTTATTACAGGAAAAAGTACAGTTAGTAGTAGTTCACATGCCAACGAATTTCATTGAGTTTGGAATACGAATGGAAGGGATTTTGAGACATTTTGTTTTGGAAAAAATTAATAGTCAAAGTCAATATGGCTTTTCAGCAGCATTTTATTTATCTTCATAAGTCGATTTCATTTACATATTTATTTTCTTAGAGCTTAAATCATAAAAAAAATCTTTTCACTTCAAGAATGTAATAATAATTTTGATCAGTTTTTGAGGTTATTCACCGAAATTTTCCTTCAGTGTTTTAACAATAATAAAATGTAAAGATAAGAGATTCATTTGGAGTTTAAACCATTTGATATTTACGAATATAAATAGATTCAAAATATTATTTATGTTCATGTAGGTTAGTTACTTCATCAGTTATATTGATTGATTTAACTCTAAATTGATATGTTTTAAAATTACTAAACGCCACAAAACTAGAAGTGATAAACCAAATTTGACAAAAAAATAGAGTTAAGGAGGCAAAAATCTTCCTAAATCATTTTCCCTTTTTTTTCTTGTGAATTGAAATTATCCCTGTTATCAGTCGATTATTTTTTCAACAACAAGGCAATCCAATCCATTTGGAAGATCTTTTAGTGATTTTTGACTTACGCTGGTGGATTTCAAGATCTACACCAGTCATATTGCCGTAACTGCTTTCAGCTCATCCACATAATAATATTGGAATTTTCGGTAAGCAACATTGATACTCTGCGTCTGAAAGTTTGGCTAAATATTTCAAATGCAATTGATTAAGACTCTTCACTAGAGAATAGTATTAACAATTAACTATCATAAGGTTGCCAGATTGCACGGTTTTATGCGGATTTGCCCGGATATTTGATATAAAATTTCTGAAAAGTCTGGTCCGGTTTCCCAGATTTTATTGGCATAGCCCGGATTTTGCCCGGATTTATTCTCATTTTCATTCTAAAATCAAACCTGAAAAAACAAATTGTGTTTTAAAACTTTTTAATTAATGCGTCCAGATCGAAAATATTTGAGCAAGTTCAACTGTTTTTTCCTGATTTTTTATGAGTAATTTCTAGGCTCTGACTAAATTTGCTCGGATTTTGGTTGACAATTTTGAAATCAAATACTCGGAATTTACCAGGTTTTTAGATAAAATAGCTTGTATTTGTCCGGCCCGGATACGAGCAAAAAATTCTGGCAACCTTAAACCATCAGAATTAACCCATCAATTCGTGTTTTTTTTTTAAATAATTCAATATTATTTTTAAAAAAAACTTTGAATTATTCAGGTACCTAAAAATGAAAAAAAAAGGTATTTTAAAATTTTTATAATTTATTTGTACCAAATTTGTTACTATTTCATTCGTTTTAGTACAATCAAAATTGAAAATGTAGATTTGTGTTTGTATGATTAATTGAATTCCAACTAATAATCAATTAAAACTAATTTCCAGCAGCTTAAGAAACTATGTTGTGTGGGTTTACATCTTGAGCTATTTTTAAAAAAAATTTCAGGGGAGAGTGGAGTTACATAAGTGAGATATCATTTTTGTTTGCACCATAACTTCTTTATTATAAAAGACTAGCTGATCAGGAGGGCTTTGCTACAGTTCTCGTCAAAACAATTAAGTTTGTTAATTTGTTTTTATTGAAATAAACTTTATTTTAAATTTATTGTCAATCATTATTCAAAAGCTTACTTTTTTTTCAAAGCTAAGCATCCGGTTTTGTGCTTTGTGTCTAAATGTAATTTGAAAGTTTGAAAATTGAAGAAGCCATTTTCTACAAATAGTTGATGGGATCTTAAAGACAAATAATAATTCCATTAAACTTAAAGACAAAAAATGATCCCTTTTAAAGTGGAATGGGAACAGAGAATTCTCCACATAAAAAATCAAAAAATATTAGCATACTTTACGAAAAATACTTGAAATTTTTTTTTGTTGATAATATGTATGTGACATTTATTGAATATGAGAAGCTTCTTTCGTGAAAATAGGGAGGGTCTATCAATACAATACATCATCCATTTTTGTCAAAATTTAAGGGTCTGAAAGTATTTATCATTGATCGGATCAGTAGTATCCAAAAATTGTTCAACTTTTTTCATATTTTTGTGAATTTTGTATAGGAGACACCTCCTCCTCTCATTTGGAGGGATTTGAAAGTATTATAGAAACCAACCCCAGTCATAAAAATTGCTACATACATAATTTCACATTGATCGCTCAAGTCGTTTCTGATTCTATATGAGGCCCTTGGAGCCAAAGGGGTATAAGTGACAAAATGGAAAAAATCGAGATAACCATCTAGAACGAATCCTTGACTGTCAATCATCATATGCTATTTTAATCATAATTTTATTTCACTATTTTGTTATGTTTAGATCTCGTTGAAAAAATCGTGCTCACAGAAATTTCCTTTTTGTTTGGAGCCAAAGGGGTATAAGTGCTGCACTTATACCCCTTTGCCTCCAAAGTCCATTAAACTGATGTAAAGCTTAGTTCTTTTAGAAATGGGACACTTTCATTTGCTAATAGCTCGTTTATTGGTTATCGGATATTCAAAATTTTGACAGCATTTTGTTGCCTGTAAAAAGTATTATTCGACCTATTTTTTTCAAAATTTAAGATTCACGCGTTCTTGAATTATGTACGATGCAAGAGAAAAAGAAAAAAAATATTTTGCACAGTTTCCTTTAAAATTCGTCATTATCAAATTGTTAGCTGACAAAACCGTTGATTATTCAAAGAATTACTGAGTTTTTGTGGTGGATAGGTATGCAAACACTATCAATAATGTTCACAAAGTTCAAATCAAGCATTGGAGTGAAGCACATGATCGGCAACTACGGTTTAGGGTAATCTGGTAAGTCAAGTCTCATACCAGTATTTTTAATTTTCAATAAGCGAAACACTATGAATAGATCGCTGAAATGTCCAAAACAATTTTCTCCGATAAGCTGAAAGTGTTGCCTAATGATGACTCATTCAAACCCAACCTCAAACAACCATTTTTTGCTTATTCCAGAGCTCGTAAGCTGTAAAGCCGGCACCGAGGCTATGGGACAGATGATTTCTGATGAACGACAAAACTTATGAAATACCCTATTTTAAACAAATTCCAGCGTTTAAATCCTATACCATGTCTGCTCGTTGCAAGATCCCGAGTATATTAAAGTATGTATTTGCTGGTTATTTTGTATAAAATTATAATGATTTGCCAACTTTCTGCTCCTGCGAAAAAAAAACAAAAATTTTCAAAACGAAACTTTGGTTTTCGCTATTTTTAAAAGCCTAAAAAGAGTAATCTTGTATGTACCACCCGCAACCTACGATTTATACTAACCGATTTTATCTTATTATAACATCTTATGATGGTTTTACTTCGTTATTGTATGATTTTTCCAGAAGAAATTCCATTAAAAACGTTCAAAAATGTGGTCCAAAATAATCAAATTTGTTCAATTCGAAACAACTGTGTCCACTAAAATGCTTCCAGTTTCTTTTAAAAGAGAAGTGTTGGACCGAAAAGTATCAGAAATTGAAGAAGGAAGGTTAAGCCACCTAAAATATAGATTCGACGAAGTATAAGTTGGAAAAACTGATCAATACCATGACTGAAAAAAGTGTGCGCCAGCCATAGGAGATACCAAGAATAAAATAGAAATTTCTCTAACAAAAAACGATGAATAATTTTTTTGAAATTTTTTCATGAAATATCATAACATTACCTTCATTTTATTCATAGAAAGTATTTCGATCAAACGAATGGTTTTTGAGATACACGCATTCGTAACTGTCCCATTTCTAAAAGAACTACGCTTTATTTATACCCCTTTGCCACCAACCCTAACTTGATTTCATGAAAGTAATGTTTTTTCATCGGGACCAAAAAATTTCAAAATTAATGCAATTCACTTTTCTTTTGAATAGCTGATGATGTTTAAAAATTTACCATCAACTATGATTCATCTGATTGCATTTAGTGATAATTCTAGTAGAAAAAAAATTAATATATTTAATTATTTTTTCTATTTCAATAACAAATTAGCAGATCACAAATTCCTGATTTCTGGATATATGAAGTGTGTCACGGATTAAAGGCTTATAAAGTACAAAAAAAATGTATTTGTACGAGATAATTGGGTTAATATTGAAGCGCCTATCGTTAATTTACTGTAAAAACCAACTCAGAGTGACCGCAAGTCCCATTCCAATAGCCAATTGATTAGGCAAAGGCGTACAAAACACGTGGTGATTGGAATTTAGTGGAAAATACCTTTCACAAATTATTATAAATTAATCTTGATGAAAAAAACGTTGTTTGGAGAGATTTAGTAGAAGTTGCCAAGACCAGGTCGATCTTCAGCCATAAAATCTCTTAACCTACTGTACCAGAGTATATTTCTCATCAAAACAACAAAAAATATATTTATACGAAAACTTATTGACTCTTGTAGCAATGAATATTTATGGTTTCTTACCCATATCAATAAGATAAAAAAACCTGGATGTGAAAATTTGTTGGTGGCAAAGGGGTATAAGTGAATTTATTTGGTGGCAAAGGGGTATAAGTGCATGTGTTTGGAGCCAAAGGGGTATAAGTACCAAATTTAAAAAATATGTATCGCCTCAATAAACGTCAAATAAACGTTGTTTTTTGGGAAAATGTTGTAAAATGCTTTGTTTTTATTTAGAAAAATCATTCACATGAAAAAAATTCATAAAAAATATCTATGGAATTTACTGAAACACAATGAAGTTCAAGTGCTTTTTTCTCGAAATCAGGTTTTATGCACTTATACCCCTTTGGCTCTAAGGGCCTCATATGTAACAGACAAACATTGAAATAAGATTTTAGAATCTGATTTAAAAAAAATTAAGATACCGTAAAACGGGGTAACATTGATCACTGGGGTAACTTCGATCAACATGAAATTTTTCCACATAATCATCAATAATTATGTTTTAAGTTGAAATATCTCAAAAAAAAAATTCTACGCTCAAAAACCTATAAGTTGAGTTTCAAATTGGGAAAAAATGGTTTGTTTTTGAAAACTTCAAATGTAAGTAAAAATTTTATTTCAAAATCATGAAATATTTATTTTTTCAAAGGCTCCCAAACAAACTCCCTTCCCGATAAAGTCAAAGCGTTTAGAAGCACCAGGTTGATTTTTGTGAGAGATAATTTTTTCCTTAGCAAATGTATAGTTTTGATGTAGTTTTTGTAGAATTTTGAGGTAAATTTTTTATTCCTAAAAAATAGGGACATTTTCCAAGAGTAAGCCAGTCAAGGACAAAATGTTAAAAACACTATAAAATGATATATTTTGAAAAAATAAATAAATGGAGAGTAGTGCAAGGGCTAGGGATTTGAATGAAGGCAAAATTTCATATTTTTCTAGGTTAGATTTTATAAGTAATGTATGTTCCCGGTTATTGAGCCTGTTTTTTTATTCAGCATCATGGTCCATCTTTCGATTTTATTTGTTGCTCAGCCTTAACACATAAAGGACTGCGATGCTGTTTTTTTTGGACTGCGGAAAAATCTAAACCAAAAAACACCTAAATTCAGCATTGTATATTTCAGGATTCACTGGCCAAAAGCTACAAATTTAGTATCTTTGATGCACCGAAAGAGTTGTGTTCAATTTTCTAGAGTTTATTGATTATATCATTCCAGCTTGTTCCGAACTGCCTAAGAAATAAATAAACTAGCATTTGTAATTATTATGAAGGTGTTTTGTATGCTTTATGATTGAGAAAACTCATTAAAACCGTCAAAATAGAGACTGATCAATGTTACCCTATAGAATTAAAAATTTAAACTAAGACGAAATCGATTTTTTAATCAAATTTAAAGTAGTCTAAATAATTTCTGCAACCTTGTTTTACGTTCATAGGAGTCCAGTATAGAGTGTCCATTTCCCGATAGTTTTTTTCGTTTCCGGGAATCAGGAAATTCGATTACCCATTTCCCGGGAAAAAAGTGAAAGGAGATATTAAACCTCTACTACATACAAAAACAAACATTAACATTTGGTTACTAAACATTATTTAGCTAAATTAAGTACTGTGAAACAATCAGAATAATTGAATAACAGTAGACATTTTCTAACTAAATTTTACTTCTTTCATAATATATGCTGTCTAGAAGGTTGGCACATGCATCTAAGAAATTTGAGCCAAAATACGATTTCTATAATATTTTGGATTATGAATTTTGTAGTGTAAAAACATTTCATACAAATTCGCAAAAGAAATAAATAAGCTTAATTAATCTGTGTTCTTAGAAAAATATGAACTCAATAAATAGAGTGTATTAGTACTTTGACCGACATAATTGACATAATTTTCTGCACAACATTGAGAAGATTGAGGATGATTTGTCACTACTGGTAAAAATTGGTTTGCTAAACTTCAGATTATTTTCAAATCCCATGAAACTTTCAGAAAACTACCCATGAGTTTCAAAAAGTGTGATCCTTCGTTACAGATTTAGTGTCGTTTTTTGACTTTAAACAATGGGTTTTCAGACAAAAAAACGTTTTCTTAAATTCAATAACTAAACCCTCTTTTAAAAAAACTGTCAAAGTTCATTTTCCTTACTGATCCTGGCTATTTTTCCAATTCAGGTCGTGTAAATTTTTGAAAATTTGGGAATTCCCAGGATTTGTCAACCAAAAATCCGGGAAATCCCAAAATTCCTCAGTTCTCGAGAATTCCTGGTCGGGAAATTCCACCCTCCTTTACAGGGGGCCCTCCTTTACAAGAATGGAAAACTTCTTATTATATTATAAACCGTCTTGTTACCTCAAAACTAAGATGTGTGCCAAATTTGATAAAATTAGTTTGAAAACTGTTTGAGTTCTGTAAAATTATGTATTATTTATTTATTTATTTATTTATTTATTTATTTATTTATTTATAATGTTTATTCTTGCAGCGTAAGATGACAATCTTTTTATTTGTTACAATCTGGCATAAATATTTCATTTCCATTTCTTCTTTTAATAACTAATGATTAATCGTTCCGTCTGTTTGTTCTAGTATCATTTATCTAACTATGTCGTTTTACTTCATGAATTCTTCAAGCAACCTCTTCTTAAACTCCTATTTATTATTAATGATTTTTAAATAGATGGGAAGATTATACCAATTGACAGTGCCTCTGACAAAGAATGTTCGACCATAATAAGACGAACTATGTGAAGGGATCAAGATATTGCCAGTTCACTAGTTTCTTAGTGGCGTGAGCAAACTTTTTAAATAATTTGGTGTACCAGTTTTTAAAATTCTATGCATTACTACACAAGAGTGATACTTATAAAAATTTTCAAATGAACTACCGATGAGAAGTTTTTGTAGATGTGACACTCGAGAGAATCGCGATAATTTGAAAACATATTGACACAGGAATTGAGGGCTATGCGTAATCTGTTTACAGATCGTTCAGAAGCATTAAAATACAGAAAATCACCATAAATAAATAAAGGAAAAACGTAAGTCGTGAACAGTTTAAGTTTAGTATTAACGTCCAGATGATTTGTTGTTAAATTTAGCCTCATTATCGAACCATAAATTTTGCTGCATTCAGCATTTATTTGTCGGTTCCAGGAGAGATCCCGATCAAAAATAATACCGAGGTTTTCAGCATAGTCGACGAACTGAATTACCGTATTGCTGAAAACTAATTGTGGTAAATTTGAGAAGGGTAACTGTCTTCCAAAGTCTTCCAAAAAAAAATCTGAAACCATCAATAAGTATTCAAAAACGCTTGCTAGAGCTTTTAATAATTTGATGAAATGTTTTTGCAAAGATTGTATAAATCAATAAATTCCCTGACCACACAAAGCAGTTTTTTTAGATTTTTTATTCTCATCCTATGGTTTCAAACAGCTTTCAAATAAAGAAATTTGCGAGTGCTTGTTTAGTTATATAAGTCAATTTTTTAAGCAATTTATATAAAAGAAGCATATGATGCGTACATGTTTGTAAACAACATATAGAAATATATGCTCACGAAATGCGACGACGATCATAGTTGGATTGAGATTTTTATCTCAACATACAGCTGAGTCATTTAGTGTGTTCAACGATTCCTCATGGGCCACGTTACCTCACTCTCCTCTAGATATTATTCAAAATTTTGATCTTTTGTAGTTTTTATTTTCTATATTTTGAAATTAACGATGGTTTTTTTCTATTAAGCTCCAAGTACGTTTTCAAGCATTTTCGAAATTCTTTCGATGGGAAAACTTAAATAAAAAATTAAGAATTTAGTATTTTACATATATTTTTTGAAAATTTCTATTTCTTTCGAATGTTAAAGTATGTAAATAAAATTGTAAAAATCCGAAAAAATCATCAAATATAGTTTGAAATGAAGAATCGTTTGGCATTATTAACGCAAAACCGACCATTCTGTCACTTATACCCCTTCATATGTTCTCCTCTACTAAGAAAAAAAATTAAACGCCATTGCCTTTGTTAAATCGGTCGCTAATTTAGTCAATAATTCTTGGAACTTTGTCCGTTGAGCCCTCTTCCCCAACCACCAACAACAAAAATATGAGCAACAACCTGTCCTCGATGGGTGGCATCACTCCGTCGTGGAAATTATTGATGAAACCAATTTTCCGGGAGCACTCCGGGTCAGAGCAAAAAAAAAAACAAACACGTTTAGTGAAAACTTTTTGTTTGGCTCATGCCTTGGTGGGTAAGGATTCTTCCTTTCTTTCAATTTTGTTCGCTTGAACTTCGTTTTACCGGTTTTTTAATCAGTTCAGAAGTTTAAAATTGACATTGTCCCAAGGCTCAGAAGGGTTTCGTGTAGCTTTTTTTGTTGTCTTATTTGAAATCATCTACTCTAGGTTTCGTCGTTGCCATGAACGTGAACCTCTCTTTTGCCATAGACTATTTAGAGATACATGGTCATGAACACGACAAGATCTTTTCCGTTTCATGTCCAGGAGTAATAATTTTCAGTGGCTGTGACGACGTTGTGCAGTTCGGGTTTGTTTATTTGAATATATTTTGTTGAAGGAAGCATGGAGGATGCAAAAGTTTGCGCCATGAACTTTGGTTTTTTACTCGTCGCATGGATCAAACCACAATTAGGACCGTAAATTAGGGTTTAAATTATGGTTGAGTTTTTAATTGAGTTTGATTTAAAGTTCGGTACCGATACTGTTTGGGTCATTAATTTGAAAGTTTTGATGTTGTCATGAGATGTTAGAAATAACGAGCCTAAGTTTCCGGAGATTTGAATGTCGAGGTTCATCCTTGAAGGTTTTCGATCTAACAAACGACTTCGAAAAAATGAACTTTATATATTTTTGTTAAATCAAGCTTAACAACATGTTTGCAAAACAAAATCTTAAGATACCGATATCACCTTCGAGAAAAAAAGGTCCCACTCCACCGGAAGGAAAAGCGACATCAAGAAAGCACGATTGTTATGCTTCGTCTGGTGCCACTTTTCGGCACCTTTTCCCTCGAGAAAGGTGGAAAACTGGCATACAAATGGCAGTTGTTACCGTTGATTAAATTCCGGAAAGCGACCCGAGACGCAAAGGTTAGACTGGGGGATTTTCTGGAAGTTGGTCCCGAGGTAAGGGAATTTTGCTCTATCCAATCATATTTTCCGCACATTTCTATAGTACATTTTGAAATCGGATAAGCCCAGGATGAAGATGCCGAATGAAGGAAACGATGAAGATCGAAAAGATATCAGACGATGGCGTCAGCAATTCTGTCAACAAAACCTATGACGTCGAAAGACGGATATACATGGAATCACTTTGAGCTATTTCTCCTCCAGACATCTTAAGACCTTTTGGAAACTGTTACTCGTAAGCGTCCTTTACCATCTTTTTGATATTCAATCATCGTGCGAAATTGATTCAAAAGCTCATGCTCTCGAAAAATTTAATCACAGAATACACTATAGGCATTCTAGTCAACATACCCATCGAACTCAATTGGCTAGTGAATTATGGAAGGCAATTGAAATTCCTTTCTTCCATGCTGATAATGTATAGAATTTCTATAATGATTACTCTTCATACTTCATTGTGAATTGAAATAAAAATGTCAATTCCATTTTAGTATCACCATTTTTCAAAATCTTGGACAAATTATCCTTCTCATATCATCAACAACAACGATCGAAAACAGGCTCCGGCCTTCATAAATCATAAGGACACGTTCGAACTCGGTGATGTTTCTTGAATTCTAGCGTCCTTGCCTGAGGCTGCTCCATTATTATAGGGGGTCATCAGGGAAATATATAGAATGAGAGAAAAAAAATAACGTTCGAAAAATGGACAATACGTGCGCCCGTAGATGAATGGCAATTGACTTTGACCTCGTCCGTTATAAAGATTAACGATAGCACCAGAGAAAAGGTCTCTCAAATCATATTGGACGGGTGTGCAAAAAGCGTTGAAAGGGAATTTTTTAGAAGGTACCCATATCTTTTCTGAAAACGGATAGGTTTGGAAAATATCGAATTTAGATTGTTGAAGAAAAATGAAACACGGATATAAAAATTAAAGTAAAGTTTTCCTAAAAAACTGAAAAAATCTAAGCAATTCCCACCAACATCTGGGTTAGTCTAATCGATGAGAAAAGTGAAAAATGAGGTCATTTAGATCAACATTTTAATAATCAAAGCACAATACCACGTTCAAGTTGTATTTTAGACTTATACTTGTTTATTTTTTTTTTTTGATGAAATTTTCTCAAAAAAAAGTCACAAAAAATGATAACTTGTGATAAAGTACTTGAAAATTCTTTAAAAATTGTTTTCCAAAAAATTGCAGAAATCCGGGCTCAATACAGATATTTTATCTCAACATTTTGGCAATTGAGCAACACCGGATTTTTCAAGAACTCTGTATTGAAAATCTGGGCACGTCTTGTATGTCCAAACCAACTGAAATACTTTTCCTAGATAAATTAGCTTTATTCAGATTTTATCAGTACATTACTGTTTGCATATTGGAGAAATTTGTTGAATTGTTCAGTTTACAACATTTTCTTACATATTTTGTCAGGTTTGGTTTCATCAAAGGATTTGATATTCATAAAGTCCAAAACACTCGTGGACATAATTCGTTTCTAAATTGGTCCTCATGATGAAAGTTGATAAAGATATCATTTTCTTTCAAAAATCAATGATTTTTGTTCACATTAAATTAGTTTAAAACAATCTGAGATGTTCAAAATCCTTTGTTTAAATTAGTTTAAAGCTTAAACTTTAAATATTTTAAAAATATTTTTCGTCGCTTTGACCTTTACGCTCAGCTTACGTCATCCTGTCAATGGACTTATGTTTAGAAAAGCCATCGATTCTGTTAACTGTCAATTTAGCATTGTTAGTAAAGATCTAATTCACATTGTTGGTGACCAATAATTGGATCATCGAAACGGCCAAAAATTGGAACGGCAGCCAAGAAATTAGAAAACCGCAGTGAGTTCTTTACTGGTATATTTCTCACATTTAAAGCTTAGTTCATTTAGAAATGGAAAACTTTCTATTGCTGATAGCTAATTTCCTAGTTCTCGGACATACAAACTTTGGACAGCATTTTGGTCCCTGTAAAAAGTACTAGCTGACATATTTTTTCCAAAATTTGAAATTAACGCGTTTTTGCGATATTTACGATGCAACAAAAAAAAATTTGCACAGTTTCCGTAAAAATCCATCATTATCAAATCGATAGCAGACAAAACCGTTGATTTTCCAAAAAACAAAAAAATACTGTGCGTGAGCGGTGGAAAACACTGGCAAAAATGTCCACAAAGTTCGAATCATGAATTGGAGCACATGATCGGTAACTATGGTTAAGGGTCAACAGGGATATTAAGGCTCATACCAGAATTTTTAATTTTTTATAAGCGAAAAACTAAGTGTGGATCGCTGAAATGTCCCGTAATTTTTTCTCCGATAAACTAAAAGTGTTGTCATGTTATGAGTCATTAAAACCTAACCTCAAGCAACAAATTTTTGCTAGTGACAGAGCTCGTAAACTTATACAGCTTATGGGTCGATTCACGTACTGGCTGAATTCAATTTTGACACTTCGCAGTTCCTGCATTAATTTCATATTTTCTAATCTGCACGCTGAGAAAACAAAACAGATATTTGGGTTCTTATTTAATTTTCACTACACATCTTAGCAATAGTTCTCAGCTAAATTTTTGGATAAAAAAAATTTGAAAATGAAATTAGTAGTTAAAAAGTTAGATGTTTGTTGTATCATATAATGTAAAATGAATCATTTTGTTTGTTAATTCAGCTGAAAACAGTAATATTGGAACAAATGAACTTCAATTCAAGAGTGAAATTATCCGACGTCAATTTAATTCCTTGAAAATATGTCGCAAAAATTTAGAGTAGTTCAGCCTTTTCTTTCACTACATTTACCGAAAAAATTGGTTTGAAAAAGGTTTTTAAAAACTTGTTGAAACATTTCAATAAACAAACCTTATTTCCGAACTTTTTCAAGAATTTTCTACTTTCTGTACATTCCCAGAGAGATTTCCGCCAGGAAATCTAAAAATGCACTGAATTTAATTCACAAAATGACACTTGCTTTTTTTTTTGCTATCCGTCAACTTTGTTTTGAGTTCAAATTTTTGACCGTGCAGCTACACGAAAAATTTCTCCGCATCCCATTTCTCGATCGTGAAATTTTGTAAACAGGACCTGCGAACTGTCACCACAAAAGGGAATAGAGTTGTTTTTGATATTTCTCACGCACATTACCTGGCCTCCCACTGACGTGTACGGACAAGAACGGGACAATAAACCTCCTTTTTCATAAATCAGGACTCCGGAAGAAAAAAAATCAGAATTTTTCATGACATCCCTAGATTCATGGAAATTATATGCAGCTCAGCTCAGATTACATAAATAAAGGCGAAGTACAGTTGCTGTAAACGTCTTAATTTATGCAACAGAAGTGAGCAGAATTTTGACTGCATGCAGTTCCCAAGTAACATATAAAGTTTTATTGCAGGCTACTAGACAAATTTTTGAATTTATAAGGGGCTTTATGAGTCTAATAAAACTCTCGGTATTTCTTGGGTTCATATCTAAAGGCACCATCCAAATATTATCTGAACCGAAGATTGGTTTAATGGGTTTTACTATTTTAACAAAGATTGTTCAACGTTCTGATAGTTTCACTACACATTCAATTATATTTCAGATGTTTTTTGAAAATCAAGACAATTCAGGACATTTTTAAGAACAATTCTCAAAACTCAGGACAATTCGAGAGTTTTTGAAAATCAGCAAAGTCTCTTGAAAATCAGGACAAGTTCTGATAAATCGGGACACCTGGCACCTCTGATTCCAGTGTAGAAATTGAGCAGCCAGCCGCCGAACACGGTCGTCTTAAGGTTAACGTTCCCAAAATGAAAAAGTGTTAGTGAAACGCCTTGAACTGTGACACGATTACTTCAAGCGTGTTACCAAACGTTTCACGATGGTCACAATAAAAAAACGGTTCTTAGATTAGTCTAACCTGGAAAGATAAAATTAACTTTTATAGGGACGGAATTAAAATTTGTTTGCATTTTTGGTTCTCTTTAAATATTGTTTGTAGATGTAAAATTTTTTGATTCAAATATTTTGTCAATTTTTGTTTAACATAATCATAAGAAACAACACTAACACATTAAAATTTCCAACCCTTTAAATAATCCACGACAATTTGCGAACAATTTTTGTGAAGGCTCTGCATGAAGTCGAGACATACTAACATGATTTGTAACGGAAAAACCGCAACGGAAAAGAGGCAAAACGACCCACTAAACTGTTATACCATATAAACGTATGCCGACTACATCGAGAGACATTGAACAGGTCTTACTTTGGGATGACGAGGAAAGCGGACCGGATATGTACGGGATCAGGGAGAGATGAGATAGTAGGAGAGAGAGATTGGAAAAGGAGAAGGATTGTGGGGGATCTGGGCAGCCTCTTGGAAGCGAGTCGGCCACTTTGTTCTGGACTAGAAGAGACGCAACACCTATAATGTCTCTGGTGAATTCGCGAAACCGCGTGTAAAAAGTTTTCTCAACATCAAATAGTGAAAACGTAGAATTTAGACCCCGATACAAATGGTCTTTCACCCCTAGTCCGTAAAAGTGAAATTATATAAAGAATCGCGTCGGAATAGTTGCTCCGTGAAGAAGTGTACCACCTTAAGTCAATACAAGGTGACTTCGAGGGATTTGCCGCACGTTACAAATTATGACGGCCAACATCCTACATATCGCGTGACACTGCAACATCCATACGTTGGACGCTAGTGCGATTATCAATCCGCATCCAACATCAGGCGCAACATAAACGACGGCGCTCGTTTGGCGCGCTCTACATCGACGTCGGCGCCCCGATTGTACCACACCGGAAGCAGCGGACCTGGATTTTGGTATTCGTCCGAATCAACGTAAGTCGAATCAATTCCTCTCTCTCTCCCAACCTTCCCCAATGGCTGTTCATCAATGGGCCCCAACGAGAAACCGATCGGTAGCACGTGAAATGTTACAATAAAGAAAGGTAGCATGATTAAACCCAATTCTTATTATTTCTATGCTCAGATGAACCAAATACTATTTCCGTAGAAGAACTTATTTTGTTGAATCCACCTTGAATTTACAGAGTTGGTCGATTAGTCCTCCCGTGGTCGGATGCCGACCTTGAGATACAAAAATCGTTGAGCTAACGGGTAGTAGGGATTCGTCCCTACTTTCAATTGGCGATCCACAAAATGATCAAATATTACAATCTTCAATTGTAATATTTTACCCCACCTCGGGAAGAGTCGAGATTTCGAATCGCATCTCGATAAAAATCGCTATTTCTCACTACAAAAGTTTTGGGCCCGGAAGGTTGTTGAGCCGTAGAGTAGAGTATTAAAAAAAAAAATTGCATTTGGAGTTGTTAAAAGTGTGCTATTGGTCGCAACGAGTGTTTTTTTGCTTGGTGGTTTCGCACTTGCCAGTTGAAGCCTTTGTTTGAGTTTAGAGAGAAACACGATCGAGTGATATTTTTTTTACACACACGCCACAGAAGTATCATTATGGATACGGATCAACGCTATACGAGAAACAATATCCTCTTGGAGGCATTTAATTTGCGCGTTGATTTATTGAAAATAGATGAGTTGGATCACGAACTTAGGATCAGAGGAATTTTCACTCCTGAGAATTGGACACTTTCTAGGCGAAGAAGAGCTTTAGTAGAAGCTATCAAAAACGAAAGAAAACAAGGTCCGTATAAACGAACTCTATTAGAAGACGCAATTTATGAGCTTAGCATTTGTGAATTGAAATTGGATACTTTAGAGAAAACGGAATTATGTTTGAACGCTGTACCTACTAAATGTCATGCCGCATTGCTGCATTTAGCAAATCGATTGTTAGCAATAATTGAGAACACGGAGGGTAAAATTAAAGATAGTTCAGAAGGATTTTTGGAGAAGATAATTGGTTATTTAAATAAATATTTTTCTGATTATCCTATTGGATCTAAGGAATACCTAAATATTATGTCTGAAACAGAAAATGGACCCTTAGAAAAGGAAGTCGAGTCTACGGTTGGTTTAGAACACAATAGTGAAGCACTGGAATTAGAAGGAGCAGTGGGAGGAATAAGGGAATCTAATAACCGGGAAGGGTTGTCCGAAACGGAAATGGACATAATTCGATGTCTTGAACGGTTGGGAATCGCGAATCCTTCCAAAGAAAAAAGAGGGACTAGTTCATTTAGTAACTCTCTGTTAGCTCTCGAGCAAGAACTAATTGAGCTTCGAAAATATCGCGAACAGCAGATCGAAAACGAGCAGAATAGACAGTCGAATAGGGCCTTGCCTTGGAACAATCCTTTGGATAATGATTCACAGGCTCGGTTAGGTGTACCGCCCCCGCATTTGAACACAGGCGCGTATCCTAAAAATTCAATGGCTGTTCAGTCAGTGAATCAATATTCAAGACCCATATCAGTAGCCAGCATTAATCATACAATTTATTCACAGGTCAGAAATCTAAATATTCCACCAACCACTGTTAAAGAAAATTATCAGAGCTTACCAGTTTCTAACGCCACTTTCGAATCATCGAAAAATAAACCGAACCCAACTTACTTTCAGAATTGCGACATTTTCCCGCGAAACACGCGCGCAACATCGGTTTGGCCAGAGTTCAGAATGGCCTCAGCGGGTTCTGATTTGAATAATTCGAACCAACCCCAAAATATTAATCCCATAGAATCTCCGAGAGAATTTTTACCGCCACGTGTCGCCTTCCCATCTCGTCGCACATTGCCTGTGTCGCAGTGGAGTTTCGAAAGATACTCTGGGACTGACCAGGGAATGAAGTTGAATGAATTTTTAGGAACGATTACTCAATTATCAATATCGGAATATGTGTCGGAAGATGAACTTTTTAATTCGGCATTTCATTTATTTACGGGTCCAGCAGCAAGCTGGTACAGATCGATGCGTTACGGTGGCAGATTACGTGATTGGCCACATTTAGTTCAAGAACTTCGAAACACTTTTGTACACCCTGAATTAGACACACTAGTGAGGTCAAGAATTTATTTGAGGCGGCAACAAAGAAACGAAACGTTTCAAGAATATTATTTCGAGATGGAGAAGATGTTTCGATCCATGATTGTCGCGATGGACGAAAACGAAAAATTGAACGTTCTAAAAAGAAATTTACGATCGGATTATAAAAAAGCACTTTTGTGGAAGCATGTAGATGATCTTTCAGAACTTCTGGATGCAGGGCACAAGATTGATGCGTCTAACTATTCCATGTATCAAAAGGTATTTGGATTAGAAAAAACCGTTAATCTTGTTGCAACCACGTCGAACACACAATTTCCAAAAATGAACCATCAGAGTAATGCTAATACATCGTCTTATAATAAAATGAATAATTGGAAAAAATCGGATAAGAAACCCTCGAGTGTAGGAGCAAATTACGGAAATTATCAAAATGCTGATCGTAAGATCAAAAGGGAAAACCAGGTCGAGTCTGACATTCCGAGACCAGGCCCGTCCAAAGTTCATCGAACTTTAGAATATCTCGTCAAGGGACATCAACCGCCAGAGCAGGGCGAATGTCTAAACTGTCGAAAACGCGGACATCAAGTAGAAGAATGTCCAACATTAAAAGGTTTAATTTGCTACATTTGCGGGTTCAAGGGATTCGATACTCAATACTGTCCATATTGTAGAAAAAACGGTCTTCAGACGACCGAAAAACGCCGGCCGTCGGAGAAATCTGCGTAGATAGGACCTTTTGGGAACCCGTACCAGCCAAATATTACCAAACCCCAACTTCCGATATTTTACAAATCACACTTCCAAATTTTGCTGATAATAGACCATACGCGTTAGTGAAGATCCATGGTGTCACCATAAAGGGTCTATTAGATTCTGGAAGTAACAGGACAATTATTAGTAAAAAGCTATTTAAGAAGATTCGTTGCACTAAAATTCAACCTCTTTCAGAACCATTAGAACTGCGTTCCGCAGATGGAAATTTTTTAAATGTAGTGGGAGAAATTTACCTACCTTTCACATTCGATGAGAGTACAAAGATCATCCCAACGATAGTAGTTGATGGATTGTTAATTGATTGCTTGTTAGGTATGAACTTCTGGACAACCTTCAATATCTATCGACAAGTTCAACATTGTTCCCTCATACAAAACGATGAAAATTCAGAACCCAACCCTGAATCAGTTTCGACTCTTTCTTCATCAGAATTAGCCGAAAAAAAAAAAAAAAAAAAAAAAAAAAAAAAAAAAAAAAAAAAAAAAGTTTCAAAAAGTTAAATCTTTATTTAAAGTAGCACAACCAGATGTTTTGGGTACTACCCCACTAATCGAGCATCGGATTGAAATAGCCGATGAATGGAAGGATAAACCACCTCTGCGTTTATACCCTTATACCATGTCACCTAAAATTCGAGAAAAAGTAGCTGAAGAAATCAAACGAATGTTAAGAATAGGAATTATCGAAAGATGTCAATCGGATTGGTCACAAAACGTTGTGCCCGTAATAAAACCGTCAGGAAAGGTACGCCTCTGCCTTGACGCGCGGAAGCTCAATGAGCGCACCGTTAAAAATGCTTATCCATTACCACACCCAGGCCGAATCCTGGGCCAGCTACCGAAAGCTAAATACCTCAGCACCATAGATTTGTCTGAGGCCTTTTTACAAATCCCCTTGGAGGTATCTTCACGAAAATACACTGCTTTTAGTATTCAGGGGATAGGGATGTTCCGTTGGACCCGTTTACCGTTTGGGCTGGCTAATAGTCCTAGCTGCCTTTCCAATTTGATGGACCAAATATTAGGCAATGGCGAGCTCGAACCGAACGTTTTCGTCTACCTTGACGATATCGTCATTGTTAGCGAATCGTTCGGCGAGCATCTACGATTGCTTCGTGAAGTAGCAGGTCGCCTTGCGAGCGGAAATCTTGCCATCAATCTGGAGAAGTCGAAATTCGGCGTTAGTGAGTTGTCATTCCTAGGATACTTGCTTTCGACCGAGGGTCTTCGACCCAATCCGGAAAAGGTCAGGGCAGTAGTTGAATATGATCGTCCAAATACAGTTACTAAACTCCGCCGTTTCCTAGGAATGGCAAATTACTATCGCCGATTCATCGACGACTTCAGCGGGATAACATCTCCTCTTTCGGATCTCCTGAAAACTAAAGCCAAAACGATTTCATGGAACGAAAATGCTGAAAAAGCCTTCTGTCTTATCAAAGAGAAGTTAATCACTTCCCCGGTGTTGATAAGCCCGGATTTTACTAAGGAATTTATCATACAATCAGATGCAAGTGACGTTGCGGTCGCCGGTGTGCTCACGCAAAGCCTTGAGGGTCAGGAGAGGGTCATAGCATACTTTTCACACAAATTGACAACCCCTCAAAGGAATTATCATGCGTGTGAGAAGGAAACTCTGGCCGCTCTCCTGTCAATTGAAGCTTTCCGTGGGTACATCGAAGGCTCGCACTTCACTTTAGTTACCGATTCATCGGCACTAACGCACATCCTCAGAACAAAATGGAAAACCTCGTCACGTTGTAGTAGATGGAGTCTTACGCTTCAGCAATACAACATGACAATCGTCCACCGAAAGGGTAAGGACCACGTGGTACCTGACGCGTTGTCACGTTGTGTTGCTGTTGTGAATGCTCGAGTCCTCTCTTCGTGGTACGAGGAAATGAAGACCAAGGTTCAAGAAAATCCCGACGATTTCGTAGATTTTCAAATACGCGACGATGTTCTGTACAAATTCGTTTCAGTTCCAGACCATCCCTATGATTACAGATTCGAATGGAAGCTGGTAGTCGCCCCAGAAAAGCGGGAGGCTATCTTGAAGGAATGTCACGATGAAGCATTTCATACGGGTTTTGATAAAACGATAGCACGGATAAAACTTAAGTATTATTGGCCGCGTATGACCAGTGACGTTAAGGAGTATATTCAAAAATGCCAAGTGTGCAAGGAAGTCAAAGCAGCAAGCGTGCCAGTAACGCCTCCTATGGGCCAACAACGCGTAACCACACACCCTTGGCAAATTGTTGCCATTGATTACATTGAACCCCTCCCCCGCAGCAAAAAAGGGAACCAGCACATTCTGGTCACCTTAGATCTGTTCAGTAAGTGGGTAATGCTCACACCTGTTAAAAAAATAGACGCTACTTCCCTCTGCACGATTCTCAGGGACTACTGGTTCTATCGATACTCAACACCGGAAATCATTTTATCCGACAATGCTTCGGTATTTCTGTCCCGGGAGTTTAAGGCACTTCTCGAACGGTTCGAAATCCAGCATTGGTTGAGTTCTAAATACCACTCTCAAGCCAATCCGGTAGAGAGGGTAAATAGAACCATCAATGCTGCAATTCGAACGTACGTTCGTGAAGACCAAAAACTCTGGGATAGTAAACTACAGGAAATTGAAACCATCTTAAACACTTCGGTACACTCTGCAACGGAACTTACCCCTTATTTTGTACTACACGGTCATGAAGCATTTACCAAAGGTTCTGATCATAAATTATTCACTAAAGGCGCCCAAACTACTGAAGAAAGACAACAGTCTCAAAAAGAAATATTTAATAAAATTTACGATCTAGTTCAAACGAATTTAGAAAAGGCTCATGAAGCGGGCAGGACTAGATACAACCTTCGACATCGACAACATGCAAAGGTATTTCGGATAGGACAGCACGTATTTCGACGCAACATGAAGCTGTCCAACGCAGTAGAAAGCTACAATGCCAAATATGGACCATTGTATCTTCCTGCTACGGTGAGAGCTAAAATTGGAACGTCGTCATACGAACTGGAAGACAAGCAAGGAAAATCCCTGGGGGTGTGGCCCGCGGCCCACCTCAAACCAGGGTAGATTTATTTCACAGCACTAGCACTACTACAATTCAACACTTGAATACACAATTTTCCAGATAAATTAATTCTCCGATGGATAACATCAACGTCGACAGCGACAAGTCCTAGAAGTAATTTGAATAATATTTACAATTGAATCTTAATTATGTTCAACCAATTCTTACCTGTATTTTGTAACCATCGAGTAATATTATCAACCCAAGTCTGACCGGCAATTAACCGGTAGGGAGACCGGGACGGCACCAACGTCCATCTAGAAAGATTGCTCCAGCTAAGCAAAGATCGGAATAGCATCGTTCGTTCTTTTGCTTTCGTGTTCGCTTTCATAAACAACCAACCATGAAAAGTTCACAAATATTAGAATTCTGTTTTACATTATTTTCACTCGCTTCTTACCTTTCCCTGAAAGTAGTTTCGATACACTTGTCAGTAACGGTATTCCAGATCCAGAAATAAGGAAGTAATCCGTATTTTTTCCTTCTTAAACAAGAAATTATCAATTTGTAGAAATTGTTAGCTCGCCAATTTGTTTTGGTTTTCGTAAAGTAAACATTGTAAGAATCGGCGTCGATGCCGGCGTCGACGTCGCGTATGTGATCGTGAGCTGGGTTGCCAGGTGCCCAGATTTGTCTGTAAAACCAAGACTTTTGACCCTTCGTCCAGATATTGGTCAGACACAGATTTTGCCCAGATTTTTGCTGAGAGTGCCCAGATTTTACAGACTTTCAAAATTGAGTGTTAAAATCAATATTCATGTGTCAGATATGACCCGTAAGTGCCAGATTATACTAGAAATCTTGCTTGTATGCACTGGTATTTTGCCAATCATTCATTAAAATTTAACTTTTTAAATGAAATCGGCATGGTACGTAGTAGGAAACAGCGTTTGTTTTATTGTCAACTCGAAACAGAAAATAAACCACACAAACACAACAACAAACCCCTCCCCCCCCCCCCCCCCCCCGCTCACACACAGCGCCTACATTTCTGTTTGGTATCAAATTTGTGATCTTTCTTGTGTACAGACATGCCCAGACTTTTTTCTTCAAATTGCCCAGATTTTTTATCCTCAACACCTGGCATCCCTGATCGTGAGTCCGTGTTATTCCGCAGTCTTCGGTTGACGGTTCACATCTCTACTATTTCAGATAGGGTGGTTAGTGATCCACGAGGATTAGAATAGTTCAGCTGCTCAGTTAACGAGCTAGAAAATCGTTAAATTCGAGACAATTTCGAGTAACTTCGACTGAGAGATCGATCTGGTGTTGACTTAACTTGGTGGTCTTGCTGGAGGCCGGAGTCTCACGACATTGATGGCCAGTACAGGCTGTAATAGCACAGACAAACCTGAAAACTGAGCGGAGTTGTAATTGCGCAGCGCTGATGCCCTATGACCCCAAGATTTACCAGTTAAGAAGACCCTTATCATCTCCAGTCAAATAACGTTACTTATGAGAACTGTTTGGTTGTGAATACCATCGTTCTGTTTGTGTCAGTATGACCAATATGTTAGTTTTGGTTAGCTAATGGTAGACAATGTGCAACTCGAGACCCCATACACCCAACCTTCGGGTAGTGGTCATATCACCTCTTGTCTGCAACTCCGATTCTCAACCTCCCCGTGGTGCTAGCTGGGGTGCGAGCAACTTTAGCGGAGATCGGGTACCCAACCCCGGTGGATGCTATGGTCGCATGCAAACCGAGACGGGGGCAAACCCCTAATTCCAAGGTGTTACGCGAGCAACCGTGCCGAAGGATGAATGGGCAGGGGGGTTTAATCCTGCCCTCTAACGGAGCCTGTGGGGAACCAGGGTGCACCCCACAGTATATATCCCTTACTGTGTTAAAGCAGGGCACTGACACAGCGGACCATTTCTTCCCTAGCTACTCGTGGGATTCAAATAATGAACACACCAAATCAAAATAAAAACATAGCGAGTGCCGACTGCTTGTCTCAGCCGGAACCTATGGAAGCCACAGAAGGTGAGCTCGAGAGACAGCTCTCTATCGAGTCGTTCACGGGAGTGCCATCCATTTCCTCTTCCGCCTTGGACTCCCCCGCGGAAGACGAGAGCATCGATGATGGGGTTAATGTCACCATCAAAAAGATCGACACGCCAATCAAAGAGAAAAACTTAGATACTCGGCAACTAAGTGGTGCGGGACGGAAGCGACTGAAGAAGTATCTCGCTCAAAATGTACCGTACGAAGAGGCCATGCGCCTAATTTCCACTGCAAAATGTACACCCCCTGCTAAAAATGCAAAACGGGCTCGCAGTGGAGATAACAGTGGTTCGAGCAGCGCGGAAAAGTCAAATGCCAAGAAGGCAAAGGGACCTTCAGCCCTTACGACAAAACCGGATCCCAAAGAACCAACAAAGTCTCGACCACAACAAAAAACAACGAGTGGGAGGTCAAATGGTGCCAATCGCCCAGGAAGACCGTTCGGAAAAAACAAAAGGCCGAAAAAATGGCAACCAAAAGCCCTCTTACAAAGAGGTTGCTAGCTCTGTTAGGGTAGGCATACTCGCCAAAAACTACCCAAGCACACAGCTGACGACAGAGCAACTTAAACTGATTCAACAAGCGATAAAACGGGCAGTTCTCGGCCAACGGTTGGAGAAACTAAAACCGAAATTTGCGCAGTGTTGTTATAAATCTGGGTTCATGGTAGTGACATGTCTTGATCAGGCCACAGCGGACTGGCTACAACAAGTCACACCAGTGCTCAAACCATGGGTAGATGCAGAGCTCATCGCCGTTGGGGAAAACCAAATTCCCAGATCGGAGATTTTAAAGGCTCACCTACCAGGAGCTGCTGAAGACGACATCGAAACTGTTCAGGCTACTATAGAAAGCCAGAATGAAGAGCTGAGCACCGAAAGCTGGAGGTTCTATAATATCCAAAAAAGGAACGAGGCTCTCGAAGTAGTCTTTACCGTGGACGAAAATTCTTTGAGGGAGTTAGAGAAAAGGAAATTCGTTATCTACTACGGATTTGGTTCCAGTAAGATCTGGAAGATAAACCGAAAGAATCCAACAGACAGCGTTGACCGAGGGGAAAACACCGTCAAAGCTGCTCAAAGACCTGGGCTGCCTAAACCGGGCCTTGTAAAGGACCAGTCGGCGATAGACCAAGTCCGATCCGCAGAAGGAGAGACGATTGGCAAAGGTACCACTGAGGCCTCATCAGATCTCAATGAACTGGAGTCTATGAACCAGGGCCAACCTATGGACCAGGGACAAGACCCCGGGACTAACGAGAACAACGAGGAGAGCCACAGTGGATCCAATGCCGATTGCTCACCAGAAGGAACTGGTAAGTTGTATAAGGGCCGTATTTTGGAACTTAATCAACAGAAACCAGGACCGAGCGGGATGAGCAGCGTTGGGGGCATTTTAACCTCCAATAAACCTGTTAACACAAAACCGAAGACCGATAAAACGGCTCCGAAAAAACCGAGCACATGGAGCAAACCGAAAAAGGATAAGCAAACATGTGCAAATGGCAAAAAGCCGGTGCATTGCCGCTGATTCGGCGGGCAAAGCACTACCAAAATAAACACCTTAAAATGTGTCCAGGTGAATCTTCACCATGCCGTAGGAGCCTCGTGCACACTACTCAGAAGATTCGCCGCCGAAGACCTGGACCTTGCCTTTATCCAGGAACCTTGGATTAACAAGGGTAAAGTTAAAGGGCTATACACGCCGAATGGTAAGATTCTATACGATGAAAGCAGTTCTCACCCAAGGGCTGCTTTACTAGTAAACAATAGAATTAAATTTACTCCCTTTACAGAATTCATCAGCGGAGACATTGCAGCTATAAGGGTCGAAATACCAACACCGAAAGGTAAGCACACGGTAAGTGTAGCGTCAGCGTATTTCCCCGGAGATAGCACCGATATACCCCCACCGATGGTTGTAGAATATATGAGAAAGTGCCGGGCTCAGAACCAGCAATTCCTCGTATGCTGCGACGCCAATACAACATGACAATCGTCCACCGAAAGGGTAAGGACCACGTGGTACCTGACGCGTTGTCACGTTGTGTTGCTGTTGTGAATGCTCGAGTCCTCTCTTCGTGGTACGAGGAAATGAAGACCAAGGTTCAAGAAAATCCCGACGATTTCGTAGATTTTCAAATACGCGACGATGTTCTGTACAAATTCGTTTCAGTTCCAGACCATCCCTATGATTACAGATTCGAATGGAAGCTGGTAGTCGCCCCAGAAAAGCGGGAGGCTATCTTGAAGGAATGTCACGATGAAGCATTTCATACGGGTTTTGATAAAACGATAGCACGGATAAAACTTAAGTATTATTGGCCGCGTATGACCAGTGACGTTAAGGAGTATATTCAAAAATGCCAAGTGTGCAAGGAAGTCAAAGCAGCAAGCGTGCCAGTAACGCCTCCTATGGGCCAACAACGCGTAACCACACACCCTTGGCAAATTGTTGCCATTGATTACATTGAACCCCTCCCCCGCAGCAAAAAAGGGAACCAGCACATTCTGGTCACCTTAGATCTGTTCAGTAAGTGGGTAATGCTCACACCTGTTAAAAAAATAGACGCTACTTCCCTCTGCACGATTCTCAGGGACTACTGGTTCTATCGATACTCAACACCGGAAATCATTTTATCCGACAATGCTTCGGTATTTCTGTCCCGGGAGTTTAAGGCACTTCTCGAACGGTTCGAAATCCAGCATTGGTTGAGTTCTAAATACCACTCTCAAGCCAATCCGGTAGAGAGGGTAAATAGAACCATCAATGCTGCAATTCGAACGTACGTTCGTGAAGACCAAAAACTCTGGGATAGTAAACTACAGGAAATTGAAACCATCTTAAACACTTCGGTACACTCTGCAACGGAACTTACCCCTTATTTTGTACTACACGGTCATGAAGCATTTACCAAAGGTTCTGATCATAAATTATTCACTAAAGGCGCCCAAACTACTGAAGAAAGACAACAGTCTCAAAAAGAAATATTTAATAAAATTTACGATCTAGTTCAAACGAATTTAGAAAAGGCTCATGAAGCGGGCAGGACTAGATACAACCTTCGACATCGACAACATGCAAAGGTATTTCGGATAGGACAGCACGTATTTCGACGCAACATGAAGCTGTCCAACGCAGTAGAAAGCTACAATGCCAAATATGGACCATTGTATCTTCCTGCTACGGTGAGAGCTAAAATTGGAACGTCGTCATACGAACTGGAAGACAAGCAAGGAAAATCCCTGGGGGTGTGGCCCGCGGCCCACCTCAAACCAGGGTAGATTTATTTCACAGCACTAGCACTACTACAATTCAACACTTGAATACACAATTTTCCAGATAAATTAATTCTCCGATGGATAACATCAACGTCGACAGCGACAAGTCCTAGAAGTAATTTGAATAATATTTACAATTGAATCTTAATTATGTTCAACCAATTCTTACCTGTATTTTGTAACCATCGAGTAATATTATCAACCCAAGTCTGACCGGCAATTAACCGGTAGGGAGACCGGGACGGCACCAACGTCCATCTAGAAAGATTGCTCCAGCTAAGCAAAGATCGGAATAGCATCGTTCGTTCTTTTGCTTTCGTGTTCGCTTTCATAAACAACCAACCATGAAAAGTTCACAAATATTAGAATTCTGTTTTACATTATTTTCACTCGCTTCTTACCTTTCCCTGAAAGTAGTTTCGATACACTTGTCAGTAACGGTATTCCAGATCCAGAAATAAGGAAGTAATCCGTATTTTTTCCTTCTTAAACAAGAAATTATCAATTTGTAGAAATTGTTAGCTCGCCAATTTGTTTTGGTTTTCGTAAAGTAAACATTGTAAGAATCGGCGTCGATGCCGGCGTCGACGTCGCGTATGTGATCGTGAGCTGGGTTGCCAGGTGCCCAGATTTGTCTGTAAAACCAAGACTTTTGACCCTTCGTCCAGATATTGGTCAGACACAGACCAGAGCTGAGCACCGAAAGCTGGAGGTTCTATAATATCCAAAAAAGGAACGAGGCTCTCGAAGTAGTCTTTACCGTGGACGAAAATTCTTTGAGGGAGTTAGAGAAAAGGAAATTCGTTATCTACTACGGATTTGGTTCCAGTAAGATCTGGAAGATAAACCGAAAGAATCCAACAGACAGCGTTGACCGAGGGGAAAACACCGTCAAAGCTGCTCAAAGACCTGGGCTGCCTAAACCGGGCCTTGTAAAGGACCAGTCGGCGATAGACCAAGTCCGATCCGCAGAAGGAGAGACGATTGGCAAAGGTACCACTGAGGCCTCATCAGATCTCAATGAACTGGAGTCTATGAACCAGGGCCAACCTATGGACCAGGGACAAGACCCCGGGACTAACGAGAACAACGAGGAGAGCCACAGTGGATCCAATGCCGATTGCTCACCAGAAGGAACTGGTAAGTTGTATAAGGGCCGTATTTTGGAACTTAATCAACAGAAACCAGGACCGAGCGGGATGAGCAGCGTTGGGGGCATTTTAACCTCCAATAAACCTGTTAACACAAAACCGAAGACCGATAAAACGGCTCCGAAAAAACCGAGCACATGGAGCAAACCGAAAAAGGATAAGCAAACATGTGCAAATGGCAAAAAGCCGGTGCATTGCCGCTGATTCGGCGGGCAAAGCACTACCAAAATAAACACCTTAAAATGTGTCCAGGTGAATCTTCACCATGCCGTAGGAGCCTCGTGCACACTACTCAGAAGATTCGCCGCCGAAGACCTGGACCTTGCCTTTATCCAGGAACCTTGGATTAACAAGGGTAAAGTTAAAGGGCTATACACGCCGAATGGTAAGATTCTATACGATGAAAGCAGTTCTCACCCAAGGGCTGCTTTACTAGTAAACAATAGAATTAAATTTACTCCCTTTACAGAATTCATCAGCGGAGACATTGCAGCTATAAGGGTCGAAATACCAACACCGAAAGGTAAGCACACGGTAAGTGTAGCGTCAGCGTATTTCCCCGGAGATAGCACCGATATACCCCCACCGATGGTTGTAGAATATATGAGAAAGTGCCGGGCTCAGAACCAGCAATTCCTCGTATGCTGCGACGCCAACGCACATCACACGCTGTGGGGAAGTACCGACATCAACGCTAGAGGTGAGTCCTTACTAGAGTTTCTTTCACAAAATAATATCGAAATTTGCAATGAGGGAAACAAACCAACGTTTATAACGAGAAATAGACAAGAAGTCCTCGACTTAACTCTATGCACACCACTACTTCTAGATAAAATTAAAAACTGGGAGGTATCGGATGAAGAATCACTGTCTGATCACAGACATATCTCATTCGACATAGTGGGAGGGGTTATAATCAAGGACGTTTATAGAGATCCCAGGAAAACCAACTGGAGTCTTTATAAACACACACTTGAAGCTTGCAATCCTTTGTTGGAAACGAAAATACGAACAACAAAACAATTAGAGGAAGCTTCAAACAGGTTCACAAATAAAATTATATACGCTTTCGAAGCCAGCTGCCCACTCAAGGAACGTGTTTCAAACAGGAAAGTTCCTTGGTGGAACAGACAACTAGAAAAGTTGAGGAAAAAAACAAGAAAACTTTTCAACAAAGCAAAAGCTGACTCAAGCTGGGATAATTATCGTAAATCCCTAACAGAGTACAATAAAAACATTCGAAAAGCTAAGAGGAGTAGTTGGAAGCACATGTGTGAAACCGTGCAAACTACACCCGAAGCTGCCAGACTCCAGAAAGTTCTATCAAAAGAACATTCAAATGGACTGGGTCAATTGAAGAAAAAGAACGGGGAGTTCACTACAAACCCAAATGAAACGCTTCAATTACTACTAAGTACGCATTTCCCAGAATCCATTGAAGGAATAGAGATTAATGACACTCCGATTGAAAGACTCACTCGAAATGTCAGACGTGATGAAGCACTTCGCAAATCACGCACAATCTTTACACCTTCAATGGTTGACTGGGCAATAAGTACATTCGAACCATTCAAAGCAGCTGGTGAAGATGGAATTTTACCAATTCAAATACAGCAAGCTAAACAAATGGTAACACCTGCCTTGGTAGAGATGTTCGTCGCCAGTATGACCCTCTGTCATATTCCAACTCAGTGGAAGAAGGTGCGCGTGATCTTTATCCCGAAACCAGGGAAAAAAGATAAAACACAACCTAAGGCATTCAGACCTATTAGTCTAACGTCCATTATTTTGAAAATAATGGAGAAGATACTTGACGAGTACATTAAATCGCAGTATCTTAGCTTAAGTAAGCTAAACAACTTCCAATTCGCTTACAAAAAAGGTATGTCCACGGTTACGGCCTTACATACCCTTACACAAAAACTAGAAAAGACTGTAGAGGCAAAAGAAATAGCACTCGCTTCTTTTTTAGACATTGAAGGGGCATTCGACAACGCATCTCACACTTCAATCGAAACAGCTATGAAAAGACGAGGGTGCCACTCGGCAATTGTTAACTGGACTAGTGCGATGCTAATAAACAGAACCATTTATGCAAGCTTGGGAGGACTTACAATCAAAGCCACACCAACGAAGGGATGTCCCCAAGGCGGGGTTCTATCACCGTTGTTGTGGTCCTTGATAGTGGACGACCTCCTAAACAAACTTGTATCCATGGGATTCGAAGTTATTGGCTTTGCAGACGACGTAGTTATTATAGTTCGGGGAAAACATGAGAATGTGCTGTCTAATAGAATGCAAACTGCACTCAACTACGCACTATTTTGGTGCAGGGAAGAGGGACTAAACATAAACCCTTCCAAAACTACTGTGATAGCCTTCACTAGGAGACGAAAAATTACACTAAAACCTCTAACATTAGATGGGGAAGTGTTAAACCTCGAATCACAAGTGAAATATTTAGGCATAGTACTAGACTCAAAGCTATCATGGAACCCACAGATAGAGCATGTAATCGCTAAGGCTACAACAGCTCTATGGGTCTGCCTCAAAGGAGTAGGGAAAAAATGGGGACTACAGCCGAAAATTATCTACTGGATATTTGCAGCTATTATAAGACCCAAAATCTCTTATGCCTCCTTAGTATGGTGGACCAAAACTATGCAAATTACGGCCCAGAAAAAACTAGCGAAGCTCCAAAGACTTGCAACGCTATCTATAACTGGCGCAAAGCGAAGCACACCGAATGAGGCTCTAAATGCACTACTAAATATTCTGCCTCTACATCAATTCATTGAGTTAGAGGCGGAACGTAGTGCCTTGAGACTCTCCAAATACAAAACTCTCTATGAAGGAGATCTTACAGGACACCTCAAAATCCTAAAGAAATTTAAATTAAACTCACTTATTGTGAAAAATGATGACTGGATGGAGCCCATTTTCAACCTAGACATACCATACAATGTAACTATCAATGATAGGGACGTGTGGGAGTCAGGTGGACCTACGGTTCCTCCCAGATCGATCCTATTCTTCACTGATGGGTCAAAAATGGATAAAAGAACTGGGGCAGGGGTTTTCGGACCTAGACTCAGGATCTCAATTCCTATGGGAAACTGGCCAACAGTATTCCAAGCTGAAATTCAAGCCATTCTAGAATGCACCTTAGCCTGTTTGAAAAGGGGATACAGGTACACAAGTATCTGCATGTTCTCTGACAGCCAGGCTGCTCTCCGAGCACTAAGTACGTTCACATGTTACTCCAAACTAGTTTGGGAGTGTATAGTTGCACTAAGAAACCTGGCCATAAGGAACAGAGTATCTTTATTCTGGGTACCAGGCCACTGCGGTATCCTAGGGAACGAAGAAGCAGACCAACTAGCTAGGGAAGGATCTCAGGGACTGTTGATTGGACCTGAACCTTTCTGCGGAGTATCGAGAAGTGCTTTGACTATGGAGCTCAAGAACTGGGAAAGTACCACTATTGTTTCCAACTGGAAAACAGCGGAGGGAGCAACCCAGGCAAAAAGATTCATTGAACCAAGCGCACGACTCTCAAAAAACATGTTGAACTTAAGTAAGCACGAATTAAGTACTTACACAGGTCTCTTGACCGGACATTGTCCAACAAAACAGCATCTCAAAAGGATAAACATAATTCTGAACGATGACTGTCGGTTCTGCGGGTTCGAAAAAGAAACTGCAGAGCATCTTCTATGCAACTGCTGCGCCCTCCTAAATAGGAGAGAGCGTGTACTTGGGGCAAAGTTAATTAGCGCACAAGACATATGGTTGCATATCAGCCCTAAGAAGGTTATATCATACATCTTTGATATCATACCCGATTGGGATAAAATGCTTAGTCAGCAATCAACTGTCACTCCAATCAATAGTGCAGGTGAACCTGACAGCATATAGTAACGCGGGGTAAACACCACAATAGATCAACTACTGGTCGCAGTGGGCTCTCCCCTACAGGAAAAAAAAAAATGTTAGTCTCGTAGTATTATGTGTTATGAATGGTTGGAATGAAAGATAGAATGAATGTTAGAAGACGCGTCAAATTGTTAGGGAATAAGAATGAATGTGATGAGATGAATGGGAATGGTATGAATGATCAGATAAATTTAAAAAAAAAAAAAAAAAAAGTGTAGGTTTTGTCTAATGAATGTAGGCAGTGTGGAAAAAAATTATATCACTCTGGATCGAAACTGAAAACAATAAAAAAAAATAAAAAGATAAAAAAAAAATTAAACAAAAAAAAATATTTAAACTAAAGTAGGAAGCAAAGGAACATAAGATGTGATCAATAGGACGCAGTAGTAGTGATTGCTCCGACCCAACGGCTACCCTTAATAACCTGTGAGAACTACGATTAACATTAAAAGGACGAAAAATTTCTTGTGGAAATTTTTCTATCTCAGGCGGGGGGATAATTGTTACCAAACGTTTCACGATGGTCACAATAAAAAAACGGTTCTTAGATTAGTCTAACCTGGAAAGATAAAATAAACTTTTATAGGGACGGAATTAAAATTTGTTTGCATTTTTGGTTCTCTTTAAATATTGTTTGTAGATGTAAAATTTTTTGATTCAAATATTTTGTCAATTTTTGTTTAACATAATCATAAGAAACAACACTAACACATTAAAATTTCCAACCCTTTAAATAATCCACGACAATTTGCGAACAATTTTTGTGAAGGCTCTGCATGAAGTCGAGACATACTAACATGATTTGTAACGGAAAAACCGCAACGGAAAAGAGGCAAAACGACCCACTAAACTGTTATACCGTATAAACGTATGCCGACTACATCGAGAGACATTGAACAGGTCTTACTTTGGGATGACGAGGAAAGCGGACCGGATATGTACGGGATCAGGGAGAGATGAGATAGTAGGAGAGAGAGATTGGAAAAGGAGAAGGATTGTGGGGGATCTGGGCAGCCTCTTGGAAGCGAGTCGGCCACTTTGTTCTGGACTAGAAGAGACGCAACACCTATAATGTCTCTGGTGAATTCGCGAAATCGCGTGTAAAAAGTTTTCTCAACATCAAATAGTGAAAACGTAGAATTTAGACCCCGATACAAATGGTCTTTCACCCCTAGTCCGTAAAAGTGAAATTATATAAAGAATCGCGTCGGAATAGTTGCTCCGTGAAGAAGTGTACCACCTTAAGTCAATACAAGGTGACTTCGAGGGATTTGCCGCACGTTACAAATTATGACGGCCAACATCCTACATATCGCGTGACACTGCAACATCCATACGTTGGACGCTAGTGCGATTATCAATCCGCATCCAACATCAGGCGCAACATAAACGACGGCGCTCGTTTGGCGCGCTCTACATCGACGTCGGCGCCCCGATTGTACCACACCGGAAGCAGCGGACCTGGATTTTGGTATTCGTCCGAATCAACGTAAGTCGAATCAATTCCTCTCTCTCTCCCAACCTTCCCCAATGGCTGTTCATCAATGGGCCCCAACGAGAAACCGATCGGTAGCACGTGAAATGTTACAATAAAGAAAGGTAGCATGATTAAACCCAATTCTTATTATTTCTATGCTCAGATGAACCAAATACTATTTCCGTAGAAGAACTTATTTTGTTGAATCCACCTTGAATTTACAGAGTTGGTCGATTAGTCCTCCCGTGATCGGATGCCGACCTTGAGATACAAAAATCGTTGAGCTAACGGGTAGTAGGGATTCGTCCCTACTTTCAAGCGGCAAATAGGACTATTACGTCATCGTGAATCCACCCATAAAGCCGGTATCGAGGCAATGAAACAGGAGATTTCTACCTAGTCAAAAAAAAATTGCAGCGGTTGAATCCTATAACATTTCTGATCGTGGCGAGGTCACTTGCATATAAAAGAATGCATTTGCTGGTTGTTTTATAAACAATACTAGCTGACCCGGCAAACTTCGTTAAGCCTTTGAATTTCGCAAAAATAATGAACATGTTAATAAGCAGAAAACAGGTTAATAATTATTTACGCTCATGAAACTGGATTGTTACCTTCAAACGGAGTGAATCGACACAATTTTTTGACTATTTTCATAATACTTCTGTCATATTATGGTAGTGCCCACCTCCAGGGGCAAAAATTTTAGAAAAAGATTGACTTCCAACAAAACTGGAAAGCGAATATCTTCTGGGATAAAGTTAAAAATCTATTTTCTTCCGTTTTAAATTTTACAGAGGATCCTTGACACTGATATATTCAATTTCTATTAACCCCAAGATAAGTGCCAAAAAGTGTTTCTTTGAAATGTGTCGTTTTTTTAAGCAGTTTTGATCAATTGCCTTTCCTTTTTCGCCAAAACCATGTTTGAAATTTTCTTTATCGTATAGGTAACAAATTTGTAGAAATGGCCAACACTTTTCATGGTATGAAATTTCGCGATTTTTTTTTATGCTGCAAATATATAAATATCAACAAATTTTCATATACCATTCTGTTTTTCGTTATCTATCATGCATTTGATATATTCTCTGTATCAGATAATCTCCTCTTAATTTTTAAAATCATCTTTTTTATATCGGCTTTAACTTTATTATATTTATCGAGAAATGGATGCTTAAGCACTGAACAAAGAAAATTAGAACATTCAATATATGTGTATGTACATGGAATTTCCATTCACAGCTATTTCAAATCAAACGGTTATGAAAACTTTTTTTACTTTGCGATCTTGAATTCAAAATCAGAAATGAAATTCAAAAAAGTCTTTGCAAATCTAATTCAGTTTTCATTATCTCTGTTTTGGATCTTGAATCATATTTTCGTCGAGACTAAAATTTTTATTTCCCAAGCTTCTTGTATTTGAAGATATTATTAAACCAATTATCTGTTCTTGATTTCTGATACTGAGTGTTGGATCAAATTATGAATTTTATTTTTACAAAGTCAACCCTATTTATATCCTTAATTTTGTTTAGTTTTTTAGCACCTAAGTATGAAAGGAAGAAGTGGATAGTATCTAACATTTCCTTGATTTTCTGGTGAAATTCACATAGAATTACAAAGTTAATATCATTCTATTCTCGAACTAACTCATTACATTCTTGACGTTTACAAAAACGAAGTAAATCAATTTATGGTCATCTTATTCTATTAATTAAAAATTAAACGTTCTCTTGGTGTTATAGGACCATAAATATGAACAGAAGATTCTGTAATGGAATATTTCATTTTTATCTGTTCAGTTGTTTTGGATATGTTTATTCTATCTAAAAACCTAACAATATCCGGGCATTTGATTTCAAAATTGTCAATCCAAAATCCGGGCAATACCAAGCAAATTTGGGTTAAATTCAGAAACTACTCAAAAAAAAAAAATTAAAACGAAAAGAACTTTAATAATTTTTTTCTTTGAAACACATCAGAAATTTTGAATCGTATTATAAGCATTCAGAAGCCGTGCATGATTATTATGTTAAAAGTTGCGCAAAAAATTTCGTTTTAGTACGCAAAATAAAAAAAAAATTAACTTAATAAGAGATTTTTTTTTATTTGGCAAATGAAATGACTAAATCCGAAAAATTCGGGTTTTTTTAATCAAAATCCGGACAACTGGGCTGGACGACTTGACCGGGCCCTTTAAATTTTGTTTTATCAATTACCCGGTCAAGTCCGGGTAAAACCGGGCAATCCGGCTAGTTTTGGGTAAATAAGCTTAAAAAATGTTAAAGTTGCCTTGATGCTGAAGCAAAAATGACAATTTTCAAAAATAGGTATACTCCATGCCGGCTTATTGCGTTCTTGTTTTTTTCACCACATACGGAAGGTGAACAATTACATCCAAGTATCCATTTTACTGGTGCCACGTGAAAAGTACACTTGCAACGAAAATGGGCGCCAAAACTTTCTATAGAGAGATGGATGGACATTAGTAAGCCTTGATTGCTTTTGGCTCCTTCCTACTCTGGGTGATTCGAATGAAAAAAAAAATGGAAATTGGGTGCCATGACTTTTATTTGATACGAATAAAACTAAAAATTAATTTTCAAATTCCACAAAAAAAAATTCGAAATTATCTCTCCGTTGTGATGTTCTTCGCGTGAAGACGAACACAACAAAAAAAATCGCATGCAAATCGGATGATCCAGTGAAGAGTTTTGCGTGTTCGCACATTTCTGTATGGTCTGTCTCTCTCCCTGTTTTATATATATAGATAATGATTTGCCAAGACTCTGCTTCTGTGGATAGAAACAACAATTTTCAAAACAAAATCTTTGGATTTCGCTGTGTGTATATTTTGCAACCTATGATCTCAACTAACACATTATTCTTTCAATACAATCTCATGATAGTTTTGCTTCGTTATTGTCAGATTTTTTCAGCAGACGTTTCAGGAAAATCCCTTTTAGTGGCACAAAAATAATCAAGTTTTGATAATTTCGTTAGAGCTTAATCCACCATTTTGCCCCCATTTTATTTAAAAAGAGAATTATTGGGCCAAAAAGTAGCGGAAATTGAAGGAAATGGATGCACCCACTCTAAATACAGATTTGACGAAGTGTAAGTGGGAAAAACTGATCAATAACATGATTGAAAAAACCCGATTTAATACACTTAACAGTGGATTGGAGGCTTTCTTACAGAGTGTAAATTATGTAAGGAAACATACTACACAATGATGGATACCTTATTTCTGAATAATATATGATTATTCTATAAAAAAAAGATTATGATTAAAGTAAATCGAAACAAAAATTACTAAACTCAATATAAAAAAAAGATGGCCAGAACGTTTTTTGGAGGATAAGCGAACTGATATTCAAGGAGTTCATCTACTATCAAAATATTTCAAACTGTTCAAGTTTAAGAGCCACATTTATCGACGCACACTAGTAGTCTAGGGGTTAGCCTCCTAGATTCTCATGCTAGTTGACGTGGGATCAATTCTCTGCTGTTTGTTGAACTTTTTGTCAAATTTTCGATCGCCTCCGTAATAAATTTAGCGATTGCTGGCTACTGCTGCTGAGCAAATGACTACCTTTTTTGGATATTTTATGCAAACTTGTGTTAACATGATTATGGTTCTATCATGAATTATGCTCAACTAACAGAAAAGGAAAAAAAATACGGATTAAAAAAACAACTCCAAAGTCGAAGCAGTTTCCTGTGCAACCCCTTTTTATCGACGACTGAATCTAAATCTGAAATATAAACCTGAATTCGTAATCTGAGTTCTGAATCAGAATCTGCATTTAGAATTCAAGTCTTGAGTGAAAATTTTGAATTTAATTTTTCAATATTAGTTCAGAATCCGAATCTTAAACTGATGTCAATTGTAAACTCAATTTCTAAATGAGAATTTCAGTACTAAATCTGCATTCTACATTTGAATTTTGAAACAAAATTATGAACAAAACTTTTAAATCGATCTGAGTTCTGAGTCTGAATTTACACTTTCTGATTCTTTTCTCAATCCGATTGATGGATCTGAATCTGAGATTGCAATTTGAATCTGAATTCTGAGTTCAAAACATTGAACCTGATATCTATTCTGAGTTCAATTTATAGTTCTTAATAAGAATTATGAACCTGACTTCTAAACTGATTTTAATTTCCATAAGCATTTGAATTTGAAACCTGAAATAAGAATGAAACTTTTTCATCGAAATTTTTCTTATGAGTTCAAAGTACAAATCTGCACTCTGAGCCTGAATTTTTTTTAAACATTTTATTCCGATTTTTTAATCTGAATCTGAGATTTTAATTCGAATTTAAATTTAGAATTCGAATTCTGAGTTAAAATTTACAATATTAATTCTGGATCTGAATTTAAACTCTGAACCTGATCACTATTCTAAATAAGATTTATAAAACGGAATCAGAGTTTTAAATATGACTTCTAAATCGGAATCTAAATCTAATGTTTGAAGAAAAATTTACAACCTAAATTGTATTGCCATTATGTATTGACAAAAAAAATTCAAATTCTGAATGAATGAATTAACTAAAGTGGATCTGGATGTTATATCTTAAGTCTGAATTTGAACCAGAATTTCGCAAATAAAAAGGTTATTCAGAATCTGAATTTGTATTGACGTTCTTTGAATTCAATATTTGAATTCTGATACTGGATTGTGACTTTGAAATTTTAATACTATTAGAAATCAATGATGGCATGCCGTTGAATAAAAAAAAATCAGAAATTCTGAATATGAATTCGAATTTAAATTCTAGTCCTGAATTTGAATTATGAATCTGAGTTCAATGATTATGAATTCTGAATTCCTTTAATGTGAATTAAGAATTTCAATCTTATACTTGATTCTAAATTTTGTATTTTAATCTGATTCGGAATATCGAATCTTGATTCTGAGTCTGTCATAAGTTAATGTTTAAATGCAGTGCTCGATCCTTATCATCTGAAAATTTAAGCTTTAATATTGAACTAAACTAAGCTTAAAAAATATTGAACTAAATAAATCAGTTTATTTTGAATTCGATCATGGCTTAAGCAATTGGTTAAGAACTAAGAAAGCTGAATGAATGGTAAATGGTGAACATGAAATTCGAATTCGAATTTTGTGATCCAAAATATCTTTTAATAGATTCCAAAAAGAAAAAATAAATTTTCATCAAATTAAAGGGCAACTCTTGGTAATTATAGTTATGTCATCTCCGTCGAGGGACGGAAATAATATGATAATGAAAATTAACCGAATTGAAGCTAATAGAAATTTATAAATTGGGAATCATTTTCATCAATGCCCCTACAACAGATAAGTCGAATTGTAGAGGCAACAAAAATGTTCAAATTCAAACAACGAAAAGGGGATTTGAAAACGGGTGAGAATAACCTCCCACTGTAAATAATGTAATTACCTACTGCATATACAGTAAGTTCATAATACTCACGGTTCTCAGATTGGAAATCATTATTGTTCCTGTCCAGTTAAACAAAATTTCTTTTCTGGATTTATTGGACCTCACAACCATGGACCGTAGGGGTACGAGCATGTTAAATCTTCAAAATAGGTCGTCTACCAAAATACATATTTCCGATCCTCTTTGTTTTTATTATTGCTCCGATTGAGTATGGTTATCCATCGATGAAACTAAAACGAGAAGAAAACCACCCCGAAACCCCCCCCCGGAAAGTTCCATCAATAAAAAACATTATTACTAATACATACTTTCTACTTTCCTGGGAAAAAAAACCGCCACATCAGCCTGGTTCATCGTTCCGGTGATTAAACGGCCAGATCCGGGGGTGTCCGTCGCAAGGAAACTCCGTCGCAGCAAACAACCATCAGATCGCACTTGAATTTTTGTTCACTTTGACGTCTCTCGGTTTTGTTTTGATAAGTTTTCGTGAGGGGTACGTTCACAGAAGTGGGTGGAGGATGAGTTCCATGCTGATAGGTGTGTTCAGTGTTATTTGTAAGATAGGTTTATTCTTATTTTCTTTCGTAAGAAAGCAAATGCAGAAAAATTGGTTTTCACGTACGTTGTTTACATGAAGCTTTTTCTAGTCAATCAGGACAAGTTAAGCTTCATTGCGTCGAAAATGTTACTGTCATGTTTTTTGTCCACATGATACGTTTTTCGAACATAAGGATGTGGTGTAGTTTCAGCACGTTTCAGTGCGACAAACCAATCGATGTTTTGTGAAGTTTATTTAGTCAAAATTTGTCATATGAAGTTTTATTTTACTGAAAAAAGATGTTTTTTTAAAGAAATTTAACTCACATGAAAATGCTTGCTGCATTTGAATTTCAGAAGAATTCCCATTGACAGTAGGTTATTATGTTTGATTTTAATCAGGATTCCGAATCTAATAATGATTGATTTCTGATACTAAATTTTGACCCCGTGATTTAAAATCCTTTTAGGAATAAGTGACAGCTTGCTGTTAAATTCATGAAAAAATCTGAAATTCTGATTATGGAATCAAATTCTGAATCTTAATAGCTTGATTGTGAAATTGGAATTTAATAAATGTGAATTGAGAACTTCAGATTCAAAGATTTAGATTATAAATCTGATTATAAATTTTACTCAAGTATTTAGATTGGAATAAAATCATGCAGTTATAAGTTCATTAAAAGTCCTGAATCGGAGTTCCATTTAAATTTTTTTTTTCATGAATAACAACAACTGTTGTCATCGAAAAATTGTATCAGTAAGGACAAATTTTGAACAATTTTTATCAAAACTTGCTGAACCATGGGGCCTGAAGAACATAATTTTCAGTTTTTCCAGTCGTAGTATTTACATAATCAAACCATTTTTTTCCTTAATTTTTAAAACATATTTTTGCTTCATAGCTAAATTTTTTATATAATTTTTGTTGTAATTGTTATGTAAATAACTGGATATAAAAATTTTTGTAAAAGAAAACTTTTTAGACATATGTCAATCTGGTGTTGTTTTTTTTTCGGCCCAATTTTTTATGCAAATTTTTCAGAAGCATTTACAGGTGGGGTTGAGTTTTAGAGGCTTAATATAACTTCCCAATCCGAATCTGAATTCTTAATCTTATTTTTAAATTCTAATTTAAATACCAAACAGAAATAAAAAACCTAAACTAAGTCTAGCCAAACCGAATCAAATCTGTCCTATCTAATCTGAATTTTTACTTTCATATGGACTTCGATTTGAATTCAGAATGTGAATCCAGAATGTGAATTAAGAATTATATTTTTTTGATTAAAAAATAATATTCAGAATTCATATTTACAATTTACCTTCATTCATCTGAAACGGAATCTTTTCTTTGAATTTTAATGTTAACTCAAAATGTCAAGTCTGAACAGAACTCTGACTTTACAAGATTCCTAAATATGTATTTTTTTCAAAATCGATATCGATCGATAATGGATCGCGATCCATAAGTTTCGAATCCTTAGTCCAAATAGTAATATGCACAGCGGTAGAATAGATTTCATAAATAAAAGTTTAATGATGAATTCCATAATTCACACACAGCGTATTATTGATAATTCACTCGTGACTCATTTTTAACTCCTGAAGGTAGGCTCATTATTACATCGAAGATCATCGTGCCGCGTTCTTCGAACAGAAAAAGAAACTTATTCGAAACGGCGAAAATTTCAAATTTTCTACCATCAGCAAGCTTTGTCCAGTACACATAAACCTTGGATGGATATTAGAAACAACCCCTGCCCATATGGTTATGAAAATAACCTCGGCAAAGTTGGGTGGAAAAAAATATGTCAGATCTGAATTCTGAAACTGAAGTATGATTCTGAATCTGAATTCTGATTTGAAACATTGTGTTTATCTTAATTCTGTCTAAGCGCGCTGTTCTGTCGACGCTCGGCTGGGACTCTCTAAATCATTACATTAAGAAAATACACTTCAAATTTCAAATTTTAGTGATAAAAATTATATCAAATCTGATTTCTGAAACTGATTTATGAATCTGGATTCAGAACCTTATCCCTGATTTGAAACTTCTTCTCAAGCATAATTCTGTCTTGGTATGTTGGTTCTTTTTTTCTGTGCGGCTGCGCTGTTTTGTCTACGCCCGGCTCTCTGAAGGTAAAGCTGCGGTTGTTGTTGCTATGCCCAAAGTCGCCATTTGCTGTATCGAAAAGCGATGAAAAAGGAGAAATCAAAAAAGAGCCAGAGAATATCGGAGGGACCGACAAACCGCAAACCGGCCAAGGCACCAGAAAGGTACAACTGAGTTTTACCATCAACATATTTCAAACTGGTCAAGTTTGAGAAGCACAATTTTCGACGCTCACTAGTGGTCAAAGGGTTAGCTCTCTGAACTCTCATGATAGATGACGTGGGGTCGATTCTCGGCTGATTGATGAACTTTTTGACAAATTTTCGATCGCCTCTGTAATTAATTTAGCGATTGCTGGTTACTGCTGCTGAGCATATGGCTACCTTTTTTGGAGCCAACGTAAGCAAGATATGTTCTATGGAATAGAAAATTTTTAAACAATTTTGTTTTTTTTTGGTTTTGAGATAGGACCTACAGGAAAAAAAATGCAATTTTTTGATACTAAATTCATCAAAATCGTGAAACCTAGAATAGGAGTTAATGTGTTAAGAACGTTTTTATGGAACATACAAATTCCCGGACATCATCGTAACTCGTCGAGCTGAGTCGATTGGTACCTATAAAGTGGGGTCTTGGTCCCTTAATTAATGATATCCCCAACTGACCGTTCCCTATGCCTTTCTGTAAGAAAGCCAAAAAGTGTGCACCAGCCTAGGCTCAAAAATCTAAAATTTGAAGTTGTTGGGAAAAATTATCAGCAATGATTAAACAAATTTGTTTGCAAATATTTTGAAAAAAGTTTTTGTAAACCCTTCTGTAGGGATAAGATGAAGGATATGCAGAAAATAAATTAAATTTATTAAAAAAAGAAATAAAATAGTGGTATTCGATAACACTGAAGATAACTAAAATAAAATAAATGCCTGTGGCAACGTTTGTTCTTTCGGAAACACAAGGCAAATTAAACAAAAAAAAGTCAGTCACAATGACGTTGTTGTTGTTTTTAAAGCTGCTGCTGAATAATTGATTTGATTTGGCCTCCCGGTCGAAAAAGACGGATTGGCTTTAGAAGCGCAGATTTTTAAGGCTGCTGCTGATTGTTTTGATTTGGTCATTCGGGAGGTAAAGACGGAATTGGCTTAGGAAGAGCAGATTTTTAAGGTTGCTTCTGCTGATTGTTTATTATGGTTTGGATTTTGGCAGGAAGACGGGTTTGCACAGGGAGCGCAGGTTTTTTAGGCTGCTGCAACGAAAAAAACTGTTTTTGATACGGCCTCCGGTAGAAAGACGGATCGGCACAGATTTTAAAGGCTGCTTCTATGAACAAAATTAATTCTGATTCAGCCCCTGGAAAAGACGCAGATTTTAAGGCTGCTGCTGATTGTTTGTTTTGATCTGGTCATTCGGGGGATATAGACGGAATTGACTTAGGAAGCGCTGATTTTAAAAGTTGCTTCTGCTGATTGTTTAATTTGGTTTGGCCTACCGGTGAAAATTAAGAAGGAATTGGCTTAGGAAGTGCAGAATTTTAAAGCTGCTGTTGCTGATTGCTTGTTTTGGTTTGGCCTTCCGGTTAAAAAACGGAATTGGCTAAAAAAGCACAGATTTTTAAGGCTGCTGCTGCTAATTGTTTGTTATGGTTTGGCCTTCCATTGTATAAAGACGGAGTGGCTTTAGAAGTGCAGATTTCTAGAACTGTTGTGGCTGAATGTTAGCTTTGATATGGCCATCCGGTGGAAAAAGACAGAATTGGCTTTGAAAGTGCAAATTTTTAAGGCTGCTGCTGCTGTTTGTTTGCTTTGATTTCGCCATCCGGTGGAAAATACGAAATGGCTTGGGAAGCACAGATTTCCAGGACTGTTGCAGCTTATTGTTGTTTCGGTTTGGCTTTCCGGTGGAAAAAACGGAATGGATTTGAAAGCGCAAATTACTGCCAGCTTCTGCTAATTGTTTGCTTCTATTTGGCCTTCCGGTGGATAGACGGAATTGGCTTAGAAAAAGCATATGTTTAAGGCTGATGCTGATTGTTTGCTTTGGTTTGACGTTCCGTTGGAAAAAGACGGAATTGGCTTAGAAAGTGCAGATTTTTAAGGCTGATTCTGTTGACTGTTTGCTTCGATTTGGCCTTCTGGTAAAAAAAAAACTGAGTACAGATTTTTAAGGCAGCTAATGCTAATTGTTTGTTCTGATTTGGCCTTGCGTTGAAAAAAGACGTAATTGGCTTAGGAAGCTCAGATTTTTTAAGCAACTACTCATTGTTTGTTTTGATGAGGCCATCTGGTTGGGAAGACTGTTGCAAAGAAAACTATCGCATTAACAGAGTTACAAAGTTGTTTGTTTTGATGAGGCCATCTGGTTGGGAAGACTGTTGCAAAGAAAACTATCGCATTAACAGAGTTACAACAGTTTGAGGAAACTGTTGTTTAGAAAGATTTTGGATTGTTCCGGCTCTAGTAAACGATTAAAAGCGACAGGAAAAGCACACAATGGGGAAGATTTTGTAGAGAATAAGTTAGGATTGGATGAAGAATATACAAGAAACAAATGAAATTTTAAGATTTGAAAAGCTTTTGTTATGAATGGAATGTAGAATTGAGATGAGGAATGTCTGAAAGATAAAATTTTGTATTTGAGAAAAAGAAAAGTCTGCAGATGAAGATTCTATTCAGAATAGAGTTGAGACAACATGTAAAGATGAGATGAATGATAGGCTCGGTTCCACAGAAGAAATAAAAATGATGTTGATTTTCAAAACACAATGTTCAATTTTTCCATACAACCTTCAGAGATCAAATTTTCTCAAAAATTCTGCAAAAAATCCCACATGAGTTTTGAACCTAAGCAAAGCATTTTAGACCCCAAGGTTTGAGAAATTCAAGTATTAAATAAAATTAAACACTGCATTTTTTAAGTTAAGCGGATGCCTTCATCTTAGACTTGGGATATTTTTCCTCTGGTACCACGTTAATGGCGAAAAATCGCCTAATACTCAAAAATCCGTTTCTTCTACTTCTTTATTTTACTCTGTAAAAATCGTAAAATAAAAGAACGCAGCCTAATCAAAACCTAAGTTGCAATCTAAATAAACTTGCACTATTTCCAACTTTCATCCAAACCATTTCGCATTCTGATTATTGCTAATACACACTAATACAAATAATAATTCATGTAAAAAAAAACTCAACCCTGTATTACAGTTTATTCACAAATAGAAGAGATATTTATTTCATTTTCATGGAAAACGGAAGTGAAACAGTAAATAACTCTAAGAGTCACTAGATGTACGAATTGAATCATGCTTTCATAATTATTTCACTCATTACGATTGTTTTTAAAAAAATGTATATGAATTCTTAAAGCTAGTATCACAGAAAAACAGACAGGACACTCTGAAGGAATCCCGTTAAATTTTTCGCAAGAACTACTGTATTGCCATCTGTTGGCGACATTGCCTACCAATCAATTTCGATTTGAGAAATGGATCATGGTCACCTCTGACAATTTGGCGTTTCAAGTCCGATTGTAAACAATAAATTTATCATTTGTTCGGAGGTATTGGATGGATTATTCTTTTTTACAATGTTACTCAAATTTTTGTTTGTTTTAGATTTGTATGCGATAACAATTCTGCTGGTCACGAAGTACATACAATCGAATTCATCGAGTCAATCAAAGGTTTAAAAACGAGGATATGAGCAATGTTATTTTCGTTCAGTTCATGCTCACCAATATGCTGGAATGGCTGTTGCAAACGGAACTTTTACCAAAATGCACGTGAATCTGCACGTTATGGGAAGGAAATTGTAAATGTGAATACTCTGTATTCCAGAATAGGAAAGGTTTATTCTATTTCAGATTCGTTTATTGTTACTAATATCATTTTTTATCACCTCAGAATAGACTTTCATAACCAATATACTCCTGAATTCAATATCTATTGTAGAAACGAAACAGAATTCTAAATTGATGAGAATAGCTACGAAATAAAGAATACTTATTTTATTTAACATGTTTTTTTTTATTGGAATCTATAATAAAAAAGAAACAATTCACTCTCGGGTTCTGCTTCAACACCGGTTATCCTCGGTTCAGCCTCTTAGTTACCAGTTAAATTCTTTTGGGTAAACTTACAGCTTACATTTCATTGTCACAGGATGAGAACAGGAATTTCAAACGAGTTGAAGTTTCCACACTTTGAGCGGGAATGATGGAGTTGTTCCGATTTCACTGGACTGATCAATTTGCCAATCAATACTTGCATCGAAATGCATATGAGTTGTCACTTTAACTTCACAACCTTTAAGGAATAGCTCATATGGCCCTTCTTCCATCCAAGAGGTTTCGGAACCCAAAGTTATCGAAAATGTCGGGAAAAAGCTACAGCACAAATTTTTCTTGAGTTCAAAGAAAATTTGCGAACACAAAGGTACTTTGTTTATGTTGATTTTGAATAACATTGGAGACCATGGTGATATGGAAAAAACGGAAGGCTACCACGATCAAGAATCTTTTATTCGATAGCGGTGTACTCTAGTGTCGACGTTGCCTAGCTTCTAGAGTTCTGAAACCGATTTGCGAAGAATGAAAATCGAGTGTCCCGTCTGTTTGTCTGTGCTAGTATCATCAGGAGACAAAAAATAACACTAGTTTACAAAATTTAAAAAAAATCGTGAACTTGATTAACTGACCAAAATTTTTAATGTAAAATCGGGCGCTGAATCCGAAAATTAAATTCAAAAAAATCTCAGTAGAACCGTTTTTGAGTTATGCTCCAAATATGAAATTTTGGAAAAATAAAAAAAGTTCTTGTACTTAGATGAAAATATCTCAGACGGCATAACAGTAATTTGAAATCCCTCTTTTGCATATCGAAGGTGAATAATTTTTCTATCGATCATCTGAACACTGTTTTTGCGTATGATCAACAGTATTGTTGATATTAGAGACTTTATGATAGAAAAAATTAAAAAAAACGCATTTTTTTAGAGAAAATTTTGTTTCAGCGGAAGTTTTAGACTCGATGGTAACATTTAAAAAATTTGTTTTTATTCTGCGCCTAAATGTCAGTTAAAAACAAAGATTTCAAGTGGTTATTTATCGAAATCGGTTGAAAATTGAAGAAGTTATGGCTACTTTACCATAACAGTATTTTTGTAGTTTTTAATAATTTAACGAACCGCAGTACACTTATCATAGTATAGGAAGAATGAAACATGATAAATCTCACTCGCTCCAAGTCAAAATTATTTATTAGCTTACCAAAAGGTCACATGCCAAATTTCAGGAAGATCTGACCATAGGGAGGGGTTGCTTGAGTCTCAAACGTGAATAAAGTTTTAAGGTATTTTGCCCGGGAGGAACGAAAAATACTGGTTTTTCATCAATAACTTTTTTCATCACAAGCCGATTGCTTTTGAAGGTTGATTTTCTTACAGCCTAAGTTGAGACAAATATTTCACCCGAAGACTGCAACACGATTGGACTTGAAGTAATAAAGTTATTGCAATTCAAAGGCCGCAAATTTTGTCCAATGAGTACTTTTTACCCATTGCGTTTTATACGAGAATTTTCGACCAAAATACAATCTTGGAACCACAATAACTTCCCTGTTTCAAACCCAATCGAGTTACAGTCTTCGGGTGAAATATTTGTCTCAATTTAGGCTTTAATAAAATTAACCATAAAAAACAATCGGCTAGGGATGAAAAAAGTTATTGATGAAAAACCAGTATTTTTCGTTCCTCCCGGGCAAAATACCATAAAATTTTATTCACGTTTGAGACTCAAGCAACCCTTCCCTATGGTCAGATCTTCCTGAAATTTGGCATGTGGCCTTTTGGTAAGCTAATAAATAATTTTGGCTTGGAGCGAGTGAGATTTATCATGTTTCATTCTTCCTATACTATGATAAGTGTACTGCGGTTTGTTAAATTATTAAAAACTACAAAAATACTGTTATGGTAAAGTAGCCATAACTTCTTCAATGTTCAACCGATTTCGATAAATAACCACTTGAAATCTTTGTTTTTAACTGACATTTAGGCGCAAAAGAAAATCAGATTTTTTAAATGTTACCATCGAGTCTAAAACTTTCGCTGAAAAAAAAATTTCTCTAAAAAAATGCGTTTTTTACAATTTTTTCTATCTTAAAGTCACTAATATCAACAATACTGTTGATCATACGCAAAAACAATGTTCAAATGATCGATAGAAAATTTATTCACCTTCAATATGCAAAAGAGGGATTTCAAATTACTGTTATGCCGTCCGAGATATTTTAATCTAAGTACAAGAACTTTTTTTATTTTTCCAAAATTTCATATTTGGAGCATAACTCAAAAATGGTTCTACTGAGATTTTTTTGAATTTCATTTTCGGATTCAGCGCCCGATTTTACATTAAAAATGACCTTCAGTTTACTAAGTTCAAAAATGCTGTAAACTAGTGTAATTAATTCAAACCAATCCATAATTTTCTGATTTAAATTTCATTAACATATTAAGGTTGAGCTCATAATCAATCTAACTCGTCTGTCACCATCGGTGGTTGTTGATACAAAAATTAGTACCCATGCCTAGCAGGATGTCCTGAAAAGCCACCCCAAGCGATTCTTTATGTTCCTTTTCTATATTCTCTCCTAGAAGTATGTACATTATTCATTTTCTATAGGTTTCGGGTGCCAATTACCGATTATATGAATATGTGAACTGGGAAACTTTCTCACTGTAGATGATTTCGTTAATGATGGAGAAGGTGGGAGCTCCCCCTCAAGGAACCGTTTCGTGTTATTAACGTATGTGTTTGAGTTTCGAATTCGGTCATATAAATTATCAATATAGTCTGGCTGGCGCGGCGAGAAAGAGAGAGAGAAAATGAGAGAGAGACCAAGCGTGAATGAGGAAAAACACACAGCAAGGTGAGGTTTTATGTGTTTGCATACACATACACACACCCACACAAACACACACATACGCAAATGCAAACTTTCGTGTTGGTGTGACGCAAATACACCCGAAAATCAACCGTGAAGGACGAACTAGCGAGACCTTAATTAAATGACTCTGGCTTACGAGTTAATTTAGTCGATATGTTTATTTTTCCAGAAAAGGGGGGGGGAGAGGGTCCTGGGGGCTTTTCAGACGGAAGTCTTTTGAAATGGTGCCCACAACGTTGTCTTTGTGGTACTATTTTGGGAACAATTTGAACTTATGAATGATGGGACTATCGCATTATGCCTTACCGTGGGAAAGTTGTGGTTTATTGAGTAAACATCAAACTGTGAGCGTTAGTTTTCGAATTTTATTCATAAATCACGGTATATACGGTTAACTGTAGTCTCTTTCGAAAAAAAGACGTATAGACTTAGACTTGTTCCTTTCATTTCATCCTCAATTCAAAATTATTATTTGAGTTGAACCAGAGCAAGGGTGAGCAATCTTTTAATCCAACGGGTCAAATTTAATTTCAAATCTTTCCAGTGAACCGCACTTGAAAAAAAATATGTGTTTTGTATATTTTGCACAACTTTAATGATAGTAATTTGCATGGAGAAATAAAGAAATAAAACGTCAATTTTGTTAATCAAAGACATTTACATTTTTACGAAACAAATAAAAAACGAGAAGGCAAGCAAATTCAAGTGTAATTTTGAAACAGCAATATAGATACATATGCGCAGAGTTAAGCTTAAATCCGAATTGAAAATATTCAGTAGGTATTGAAAAGAACATAATATTTAAAAATTCTGTAATGAAACAACAGCTTTTTTCAATCTTTTGTACAGCATAAGTCAAAATATTGATTCCTAAAGATTAAAAAAATGGAAAACAGAACTATTCAACCGGAAGGAAGAACATCCGTTGGAAAAACCAGCTCATTAAACCAGAGTTTGTCATTTGCACTCATAAAAACAGCCCTTTTCTTCTCCGGATTTGGACAGTGCTTATCCGTTATAACTTTTAGTTTTTTTCCGTTCCAAGCTCCAAGCTAATGTATAATGCATGTTAAACGTTCTCCACCAGGGGAGTCATAAGCTGCGACCAGATAGCCATTTTCGACCCACCTCGGTGTCCTTTTTCGTTCTTTCTTTTTAATAGCGCTCCGGTCTTTAGCAGCAAGTTAGAGCACAAAAAAAGCACAAAATGTAATTTATGTGTTTTTGTTCACTTGACGCTGATTCCTGGTCTACCAAATCTACCGAGCCCGGGAATGATGGATGAACATTTCTGGTAGCCACCCGGCAAAGTTACAAAGATAAACCGGCACAAATCAAAAGCCTTTTTCGGTGTTTCGTTTCAGCTGCAAGAAAAATGAGAAAAGGTTCGAAACAAATGCAGTTCCGTCAGTGTTGTTTCTATGGATAAATAGGATACAGAACCGGTGTAAAAAGTTTTTCCATCCAACAGCGAGAACAAAAACTCTACCGAACTGCATTAAATGATAAATCCTGGTGACCAGCTCTCTGAATTCGCTACAAAGCGAGCGCCATTTTGGGGGAAAAACTTCGTTCAAGGTCAATCGTATAACCGTAACAAAACAATAACCCTAAAATTACGACTATATGAGGACCTTTTAATAGTGACCGCATGTAGGTATGTTCACATGAATGTGACCAGGAGCTTGGCTCAACCGAAACATGTCCTGTGTGTTTGTATCTTTGCTCTATGAATTTTTGATGAACATCTGCAAAGGGCAGAAAAAGTTGCTGCATTCCGGAAGCGCTTCATCTCACGTAGCTACGGGTGATGCTGAGTGACCATGAATTTGACCTTCACCCCAAAAACGTGCTACCTTTGAGGCTTTAGGAGACTTGCAATTTTCCAGGGAAAAAATAAGCTGAACTTATCTCTGCATAAATTTGTTAAAAAGAAGTTTTCAACAGGGTTTTGAAACAATTTTGAGAGCTGTTCCCTCAATACCAATAGCTTGCCGCAAGTCCCGTACGACTGGGAGACGAGCGAGAAGAAGTTAATATCGTAGGAAGAATTGCGTGACATCGCAAAATCCCTTCAGCTGAAAAAGGCAACGCTCCCGGTCAAGTTGGTATTCCGAACATTACAGTTAAGGCCGCGATTATGGAATTTCCCGAAATGTTCCGATCGTCATTGCAAATTTGTATTGAGAAAAGGATGTTTCCAGAAGTTTGGAAGCGGCAGAAGCTGGTTCTGCAACCCAAAGCAGGAAAACCATTGGGGAACCCATCGACATACAGGCCAATATGCCTACTGGATACGGTTGGAAAGGTTCTGGAAAAGGTAATTTTAAAGCGCATCCAGCGGTACACCGAGGGCGATGGAGTATTGTCCAACAATCAATTCGGCTTTCGAAAAGGGCGATGCACAGTCGACGCCCGACGCCATTCGAACTGTCATCGAAGCGGCTGATAAAGCCAGACTCAAGAAGAGAAGGGGGATCGTTTTGTGCGGTAGTTACATTGGACGTGCGCAACGCCTTCAAAAGTGTCAGCTGGACAGCGATTGCATCTTCGCTTATAAAAATGGCGAAGGCTTTTAAATATGAAAAATATGATAACCTAATTGATATTGTTTTTATGTTTATATGAAAGCATTTATCTACTTTGAGTGTAAGATAAGTTAGGACCTACATTTATTTTAAGAATATGCATAACATTTCCATAATAAATAAAAATTGTAAGGTATTCATACTGTAATCATTCCCTGAGTTTTATATAACTTGGATATTTAAATAAAGAAAGTATCAATTTCCGGAAAGCATCACTTTTATTAATGGCTCATAATCATGGCACAACTTTTTTCAAGACATTAAAAAAGTTCACAACTAGCAGCAGCCGTTATTGGAGTCTCGGATAGTGTAGCACGGCCCACAGGGCCCACAAGGTCCGCACGGTCCACAAGGCCCACATGATGGTCCACAGGGACCACACGGGCCACAAGGACCACAAGGTCCACAAGGACCACAAGGCCCACAGGGTCCGCAAGGTCCACAAGGTCCACAAGGGCCGCAGGGAGCACAACCCACCTGGGAACAGGCTCCAAAACAGGGGGAATAGGGTCCACAGGACGTCGGACAGGAACCGCAGGGATCCTTTTGAAGGAAGGGGAAAATGTTGAGTTAGAAAGAAACCATTATTTAGACTGGATCCTCCCGGCTCCGGAAGTCAACTTACACAGCAAATTGGACCACAGGGGCCACACGGCACGCACGGAGCACATGGAGCACACGGACGGTTAAGGGGTTTGCAGGGCATTTTTGCTTGAAGGTTTCTGGTGAAAAGCTTGAAAACTTGTTAGAATTGGTGCTTGATTGGGACTGGCTTGGATAAATTCCGGAATTTTTCGTTCTTTAAATTTTTTAAGACTTGAAATTTTGCTACCGCTTCGGCCGAAAGATGAAAATTGTTTGACTTTTTTTTCTCAAAGTCCAGCAAAGGCCTGCTTGAGAAAATTTTTATCGGAAAAGGTATCAGCACCTTGTTTGAAATTACATATAGCAATATGTGTATAAACCTTGGTTAAGATTTTAGTGCAAATTTACTAGATTGGTTCAAAAGGTGCATTAATTCTAGAACCTTGAAAATTATTTGTAAAAAGATAACTGAAGGACTGATTTAGGAGATTGATAAATATTCATTTTTTCATATTTTGAGTTTTTTAGTTGATCACACTCATAATTGATCAATTTTCGGAGTCCATTTCGTTATTTTGGAGCAAACAGATGGGGGCAAATAAAAAAACTAAATAAGACAATTGTATTCAAAGCATTTGCGAGATCACTGATATGGTCCAGTTAGCAAGTCAGTTGCTTCCAGAGCCAATGTCCGCGAGATCGACTCCAAGAGTAAACATCGAACACAGTTGTACCGGATAAGTTTTAAAAAACTGTCCGTCATCTGCAACGTTGATATAAAATCGCGAATGCATAAAAATAGTAATACGACTACACTCAGGCAAATGTTTGTTATTATTTTTCATGAGATGTGTCTTATGAACCGTTTTTTTAGTGTAAAATAATTTTTCATAAGAGTCTTATGAAATTCTGGCAAAACGATGTTGCTTTAAAAAATGAAGGAAACGGTATTGTGAAAAAATAATGAACACATTCATTTATCCAGTCACCTATTAAATCGTCGTCAGAAGCACTAACCATTTATAAAGTTACTTTGATCTTCGATGTCAATGTGATTCTGATATTCTGAATGGCAAATTTTCGTTGAAATTTAGTTTTAACGAAGGTTGAAAATATTTGTAATCTTAATAAATAGATACATTTTATTTTTTATTTACATTTCAGATTGGCTACCTGCAAGAAGCTCGAAGTCAAAGGGCCGAGGCGGCAAAAACTGGCTGCTGATTGTTGCCATGATGTTATTTCAAACAAAATTAATCAAAAATAGAATTATTTGAAAAACTATCTTGAATTATTTTTATTGTATGCAAATTTTTTTTTCCCATAACAATATCTTATGAAAAACAACAATCTCTCATTGATACCGGTGTTCATTCTTTGAGTTCATCTCCATCATAAGACAACCTTATGAATTTCATTATTTTTTTCTTATTTCTTATTTGGTTCATAAATATTGTTATTATAAGTTTAAATTACACAAAAAAAAAGCACTCAAATTCTGACTAAAAAAAATCATACAAAAATTGAATACTTTCATTTTTGAAAAGAAGCGGATATGACTTGCCTCACTTTGGTAACAAAGCATGGGTGAGCAATGGGAATTTAGTTCTGTTATTTGCCCCAAAAATATGTAACAGTTTACTGTGCTGTTATTTCTAGAAATTGCGTCAAAAGTCATTTAAAGATCGACAAGTTGAGTCTTTCCATTGAAACGTTACTATTTTTATTAACAATGTCATGAAATTATCAATAATCAGTAAAAGAAATGCTATCCAAAAGTATCAAAATTCGATTTAAAAAAAATCTTTTTAAGTCTGAACAAAAATTTAACAATCAAGAATCGTAAATGAAACCAAGATTCTTGGACCAAGTTTGCTTAAAAATCTGTGAAATAATAGTTTAAGAAAAGTGAAGTAAACAATTGTTTGCGAAAAACTTCGAATCAATTAAAAAATTAAATTATTAAAAGAAAGACCACTAATACTGACTATGATTGAATGATAAATCTTACCAATGTTGTCTGGTTTTGTCCGTCTAGCAAAACACGATAATACGAACGAAACGAAATAAATAAAACATAAATAAATTTGTCAGACTTTTCTTTTTTTCCGTGAAACATGTGTGGTCTTTATATTCTTATGATTATTTTGAATAAAGATCAACAAACTATTAACGAGATTTCTTTGAAAGTTAGACCCACCGAAAAGATTTTAAATTCAAATGACTCGTTGGACAAAAGGCTGCTCACCTCTGGTTTTATAAATTCTGACACTTGAAGAACACACAAAGCACGCCGAGAAAGTTAGACCGAATTGGAATCGATGATGTTTGGGATTTATTTTTATTTTGACAGCAACGGTTCCGGTTAAAAAGTTTTTTCCGGACTAGGATAGATTTTTGATATTTTGGATTGCAGATAGAATACAGTTGCCAGAATTTTTCCAAGCGTGTCTAGGCCGGGCAAATCCGGGTTCTTTTATCTTAAAACCTGGCCAAATCTGGAAATTTCACTTCCCAATTTCAAACCCTAAATCTACGCAATATCCGGGAAAATTAGGTCAAAACAAAGAAGTTATTCAAAGAAAATCATGACTTTATTACGATTGCAATATTTTTTTCATCGAAATTCTTCATTAGCTTTTAAATCGTGTTTAAGACTAATTAAAAACCAAAAATTTATATTTTGATGAAACTTGATCTACAAATTCGTTTTTGGTTACAAAAGTAATAAAAAAATTATCTGAGTTTTTATTTATCGATTTGTCAAAGTCAATATATCCCAGCAAATACGCACATTTTTCAACAAAATCCGGTGAACCGGACCGGACCGGAACATTACCAGATTTTGTATAAAATATCTGAGCACGTTCGGGTTGAAAACGGGCAATCTGGCAAGCTTTAGATCAAAGGAAATTTTAGACCAAAGTATTATGGGAACGCTGGCAAGTAATGTACTGCTGTAATAAAAATTATTATTAAATTTTCATCAAAGAGCAAAACATTTAGTGTTGATCTGTCTGTCCATTTTGAAGTTAAAAAATAATTGTATCAAATCAATATGTAAAGACGGCAGTGTTCATATCAAGCAATCCTTAAGAATCTTATAGTCTCCTTAAAAAAGCTACAGCTAGACAAAACTTCTAAAGTTCTGTAAAATTTATTAATTAAGATTAATCACCGTGATGTTATGTTATGAAATTAATTTTACGGCCTTATCGGTGAATGTTATGTTCTCATAGTGAGAACATTTCAAGAGTTGAAAATTATAGATGGATAGAAGAAGATCAGAAGAAAATTACAGGTGTTGAAAATGAGCGGGTAGAAATTTTTAAGAAGCATTTTCACCACATACTTAACTTTTGTTCAATCACGGATTAACTATTTTGAAATGTTAGAATCGGACAGGGTTTGAGTCGAACACAACACAATAGTTCTGTTAAATATTTACACCAGTGTTCAAGACTTCAAATAAAAATCTTCGTGAAAATAGGAAACAATTTTATTCAGTTATTTTACCCTTGTGGTGGATTTGCTCCAAGTTGCTTCAAGATGCCTTTTTTCAGAAAATACCGTAGTAACCATTGAAAACGGTTGTTATGTAGAAAAAAATTAGCACTTTGAAAACATTCATCTTTCATCTTTCGGCCCGAGTGGGAGCAAAATTCTCTGTCCAGGAGCAAAAAGTAAATTTTCAAGAACCGATCAATCATCATGCCGTACATTTGCCGTCATGTGATTCACTGTGGACCATATAGTCGACCAATGGTATGTTATATTGAAATATTTTTTAAAACTCTCATCAGAAAATGATAAGTTGCGTTTTCTCACAGCCAGGACCCCTTTATGGACCAAACAGAGGTATCTGTGGACCCGGCATGCCTACCATATTTCCCTGCAGTCGGGATACACCTTGTGGCCCCATTTCCCGTCCATGTTGGGGACCGAATGGGCCATGTAACAGAATCGAATACTACGATCGCTAAAGAAAATAAAGTGCTTTTTGTTCCTCAGTAAAAACCGTCTTAACTAGCTTCAATTTCTTATAGTAATCCAACTTACCTCATCAACTCGAAACTGATGCAGAGATGATTCCGGAAGTAGAAGTAATCTAGCATGTGAATCACATTGTACGATCCATCGGCATCCTTTTTCCTCAGCTCGTCCAGTATCCGCACCTCGACGAGGGCCTGATGGTGGAAGCGCTTCTTGTTGCGGATGATTTTGATTGCCACGTGTTGATTGGTTTTGTGGTCCAGGGCCCTAATGACCTGACCGAAACTGCCCTTTCCTATAACTTCCAGGATTTCGTACCGGTAGCAGATGTGATCGTGGATGACTTTGTTGTAGCTACCGTTATCGTCATCGTAGCCGGAATTCAGCGACGTTCCCGGTTTGGCGTTGATTTTGCAGGCATCCAGACCCAGATAGTACACTTCCGGGTACTTTTCGATTTCCTGCTTTTCGTAGTCCGTCAGCCGGGTGCCGTGGTATTTGAGGGCTTCTGAAAGGTAGAAGAGAAAAAACAGCATATTCAGAAAACGAACTAGTGACAGAGTTCGATAAAAAAAAACAGTTTTCCATTATAAAAAAATTAAGCTTTTGTAAAAAGTTCTCCTGAATGTGACAAAACAATCGGAAACAATAATTCAGCATGGAAATTAAATGTTCCAGACACAGAATCATCCATTTGAAATAAGACGATATTCAAAATTTTCAACTAGAATTTCAAATCTTTGATTCAAATAGGAATAAAAATTCAATTTGCCGATTGATCTATTTTGTCAACTACAGTTACCTATCTTTTTTTTTCAAACTCAAATGGGCGTTGAGTGTAAAATTTCAATAATGATCGAAAAACTAACATTAATTTTGCATTAATTATACTCATACTTATGCTTATAAAGTGAGCATTCTAGATTGCCTAGTTTTATTAATTTTATTCCCAACAAAGCCCGAAAAAATTTCACTGTCAAAGAACTTTTAATGTTTTTCTTCATTTTCTTTACTTTTTCAAATTTATGCAAATTTTTTTTCAAAAACTGATATTAGTTTTTTTTAAATATTTGACAAATCAAAGAAAAAGTGAATGTATTCCTTGAAAAAGCCATTGCATTTTTTTTATAAATGAGGAGAAAAAACTTCTTTATCAGAGCATGATGCTTGATTCGCTGAAAACTCGTGAAATATTTTATTTATTCAACAAATAAGAGAAAGTGATGCTTTATTTATTGTAGGGTATGCATTCCAGATTTTTCGGATTCATTCTGGCATCCTGAGGTTTCAAAGTAATGTGGACAAATAATGCATACTAAACTAAAGATCTAAATAAGGCTCAAATTTTCGGTGCTTGTTTTATCCAAATTTCTTTTGGGAGTTTAAAAAAAGATTCGAACGCTGCTTTGAGTTTCGATTAAATTAAATGAAAAATTTTTGGTAGTCACTGTCTTTTTTATTTTTTTTTTTTCAAATTATTACCGAGTTCTGTTTAGATTTGTCCGAATTTTATGTTGAACAATTAGAGATCAAATGCCAAGGTATTGCCAAATATTGTTTAAATTTATACTCATTTGTTCAGCCAAACATTCTGTAATGCTGCCTTAACATATATTAGACTAAAACTATTCGAGATATTTTTTCAAGGGTGCCCCCATACCTGATACAAAACATTTTTATTTCGATTTTCATTTTCTCTCCTTGATTTCTATAACTTTAAGAAGTATAATTAAAGTAATGTTTAAATTATAATTTTCATCAGGGGGTTCCTCTGGGCCGGGGAGGGGCTCGGAGTATTCGCTCCCATTGCCCCCCTTAATACTCCTCTTAATATTTTGATCTTAAGTCACATGAGTTATCAATTTAAAAAAAAAATATAAATGCAATGATTATAGTAGAGTTTAGATGCACTTGATTTTATTGATTTCCTCTTTTCCCTTCGATTGGCGATATCAGGTTTTTGTAGTTACTAGAAAATCTGTCTTTCGTACCTTAAAATAATCAATTTTTCAAGGTGATGGAAAATTTTTGGAAAACCATGAGGCTCGAAAAATGGGAAGAACATCAGCCATGAATGTAATGAATTTCTCTAAAAAATACAAAGGCTCACCGACAGGACTTAAACCTGCAAACTCTGCTTCAGTACAACGATGCGTTAGCCAATAACACTACGGTGAACGTGATGGAATCGACCGGTACAAGCGTACAAGTCGATCTCCATCGGTGGAACTGCTGGACCATCCATTCCACATCCACTCCATGTATATCTCGCATGTACTCTTGCCCCCAATTGATCACTCTTGTATCTCTATCACCACCCACCGATTAGGAATTTTATTCGAGCACGCTGTTGTACTGAAGCGAAGATAGCGGGTTCAAGTCCTATCGTTGAGCCAATGTATCTTTTCACGAAGAAAAAAGTAAAATTTTATCATCTATATTTCGCCTATTTTAAATCATATTGATGATTGATTTTTGACCAACTATATTTATTAAATACTAGCTGATCCCATACGAACTCCGTTTCGCTTTCAACTTGTTGTATGAATACGCCAATTGTCAAGCATTTTCCATATGCACTTCCGAAATCATTGTTGTTATTATTGCAAAAATATTGGACGTTCACTTTTCTGTCGTCTGCTACTAAATTTTAAATCAGAAATCAATTGAACGTGTCAAAAAACCCCCATGTATGAATTTCGACTCGACAGTTTCATAGCAACGCAATTATTGCCAAAAAGTTAAACCCCTTTCGGTGGCCTCTTATACAATCTTTGATATCTGAAATTAATTTCCTTCCCTCAAAACTCCCGTGCGCAAACTTTCAAAGAAATCTATTGCATAGTAACGTCAATATTGCTAAAAGCAGTAAAAAACTAATGGACGACTCCTGTCGTAGACCCCTGGCAAAACATATGACATCTATAATCGATTGTCCGTCCCTGAAAAATACCGTGTGCCAATTTTCATCCCAATCCGATGTATGGTAACGACTATATTGCAAAAATATTGAAACGTTAATATGGACGCCCACCTTTTGCCGGCCCCTTACACTGAATTCAATACCTGAAATTGATTGCCTTAAAACTCTCGTGAACAAATTTTCATCCCAATCCTTCATCCTTTCATGAAAAACATTTTTTACAACCATCATTTTTTAGGAAGCTTGAATAGATTTGGCTGAATAGTTTTATCTTCAAAAGATTAAACTGCTTTTTTATTATTTCCATCCCCTATCTAATGAAAATATCTGTTGAAGATTATCCCACTTTTCAATATGGATGATCTCCCTGTAAAATAGTATATTTAAGTTTCATTTAATTAGAAATTTCTTAAAAAACCTCCGAACTTTGTTGAAGCATGTTGAAAACTCACTTTGCATGTTTTCAATTGCATGCGAGTATTTTTTCGCTTTTCAATTTCGCCCTGTTTTATTATTAGTTTACCTTAAACGTTGAAAGTTCAACTAATAGCTTTTAGAAGTTATCGAAAGCAAATCATCCCGAAAACACCATTTTTATATTATGAAAAAGGTTTTTTTTAGTCCTGTTTTTTTCATGGACACAAACATCCCATTAATAGATCAATGATAACTCAAAAGTTAGAAATTGGCCAGTGAAATCAAATTGTATAAAACTCAAAACCTCAAATTTAATTATCTTATCAATTTTCTAATCCCCCATTAACATTCCAATTGGAGCGTTAAAATCACAGCCTTGAACTTAAAACTCTGAATCTAAAAAAAATTTCTTTCTCTATGAGGAATTCCAAAAATATAAAAATCGTTGATCCTCAAAGCCCCCCAGCACTTTGAAAGCCACAACTATTCAAGTCAATATATTCCTACAGGCTAGTTTTATTTTCCAATCAAAATGTAGGCTTATAATTGCATCCAAATATCTCGTACCGGTAGCATGTGCTTTGAACAGTAGAAGGTACAAAAAACACCCGCCAAAATTTTCACTTTCAAATTTTTAATGCTGAGCAAGCTTTGATTTGCTATCCAGTACATGTGAGCTCTGGATGGTCGTTTCTAATAGCCTGCCTATGGTGATGGTGAAAATAATCCCGCCAACGAAACGAACGGAAATGAAAGTCGGTTCAAAAAATGGGTGCCATGACTTTTGGTTCGGGGGAATAAAACCGTTGTTGTATGGACGACCGCCTTCAAAAGGGGTCATCCGAAAATCTAAAAACATTTTTCATCATTCCTGGTCCTAATGAGCACCCATGCCAAATTTCAGCTCTCTAGCTCTTAAGGCAGCTGAGCCTATTGAAGACAAACATACAAACGAACAAACAAACGGAAATTACTTTTTATATATATAGATTCAACTATATTTTTATGATTAGTTTTATGAATTCAACTACAAATATGATAGCTTCAATCTGAACTGCATGATTGATTCAACCATAAATATGATTAATTCAACTTTATATATACAGATTGATGTTGAGCATTCAACTAAATTTATTGTATATGAAACTATACAGCTATTGTTGATACGGATAATATGTTAATGCTTTGTTCGGGTAAACGGTCAGCACATCAATGCTTTTTGCATTGTCCAGCTATTTCTGCTCCTCGATAAAGCGCAAATCCGTGCCTTTCAAAAAGGAATGTCTACTAACGATTCCCTCAGCGGCATCGTATCCTTCGCATGCAATTTAGTTGCCCCCGCATCTGGTTAGGATTAACCTTTTTTTAAAAAAAAACTTAACGTTTATTAGGCATTTAACTTAAATATAAAGTAATAATTTACCGAGGGTCATTTAATTAAATTGTATGTGGAAATGGGGATATGGGAGGAAACAGGAAGTGGAAGGATATGAGGAAGAGAGGATATTAGGGTTTCTCTGGTGGCCGCACTTGCTGCATACTGCGCGTCACGATTGATCGGGTAGAGTTTGTTACCATTTCTTCACGAACAACTTCTTTTGCCGAAGTTGCAGGAAGAGAGGTTGGAAGAGGGGTCCTTTTTCGAGGCGGTGAATCTGAACCCAAACTGATGACATCAGTCTGGGAGGGTTGTTGCGTTGCTGTTGGAGTGTGTGGTTTTTTCTGGCGTTCTTTTTTGGTTCAGGATCGTCTGTTGGTTTGATTCTTCTTTTGTTTTATCTTGTTGCTGATGTGTTGTACCTACTCTGTTGTTTCTGGTTGGCTTTAACTGCGTTCGCGTAGCTGGTTGTGCTGCTGCTCGCTGTTATCATTCGTCGGGCTTCGTTGATCGGGATATTTTTATCGGTGCTGAGTTTTTGTGCTGCTGATTCTGCTGTCCAAATGGGGCACTTTCTATCCAAAGGGGAATGACCTGTTGTTTTGCAGTTTCCACAAAAGGGTTCGGCTTGGCAATCGGCACTATCATGACTTCGGGAGCAATTTTTGCAAGCCAACAGATTTTTGCAACGGCTTTTAGGGTGACCGTATTGCAAGCATTGTCGGCATAATAGAGGCTGCGAATAATATATGCGCGTGAGAACTCGAAGGAGTCCGAAATGAATAAATTCCGGGATAATGGTGCTATTGATTGATAAAATCAACGTTGATGTTCCTATGATCCCTGCGTTGGTTTTTTTTTGTTATGCGGCGGATGTCGATAATTTTTTTTTTCAGCTCTTAACAGGCTATTGGCACTATTTTTTATTTAAAAAAAATAAATGTGTACACATCAGACTAAATATTTTACATCGAATTCTTACTTCTACATTTTTTAATCCTATCATAAGTCTTTGTAAACGTTGATCTCCTTTAAAAAATTTATCACGTTTTTATAATCTCCATTTAATTTCAAGCTTTCCTCATTAATATTATACTTTCTTCGACTATCGACTACTTTATTGCAATCCACAAAAAGATGGTTGATTGTTAATTGGCAGTTGCAAAATTTGCATAGTGGGGGAGATTGTTTTTCAAATAAATACGAATGAGTTAGTCTGGAATGACCGATTCTAATTCTTGTCAAAATTACTGAGTCTTTTCTTGAAAGGGTATGCATTTTATGCCATTCTTTTACCACGTTATGACACATTCTTAATTTATTATTTTCAAGATTAGTCCAAAAATTTTGCCATGATTTAATAATATTAATTTTAGCTAAATTTATGAAGTCAAATATAGGAAGAGAAATTGGCGTCAATGTTTCCAAGTGAGAAGATTTAGCTAGATTATCGGCTTTTTCATTGCCATCTATTCCTATATGGCTTGGAATCCATATTATTTTTATTGTAACTAAAGGTTTAGTTTTAATAATTTGGTATATTTTTTGAACAATTGGGTTGTCACTGGATGGATTTTTCAGTGCTAAAATAGAACTGAGAGAATCCGAGAATATCACGAATTGATATTGCATTTCTTTTAAAAGAGCAATTTCAACTGCTTCTTGAATTGCAAGAAGTTCAGCGGTAAATATTGACGATGCTGAAGAAATTCTTTTCTTTATATTATTAAACCCATCGTAAACTGCAAAACCAACAGTTGAATCTGTCTTTGATCCATCTGTGAAAAATTTCAAATAATTTTCATGTTCTTTAAGTATTTTTAAGTAGTGGGCCTTAAAAGTCATTGGACTTGTGTTTGTTTTTTTAAATTTATTTAAAGATATATCAAATTGTAGCTGCGAATCTTGAGTCCAAAAAGGGGTAGGAAAAATTGACCTAGGCATCGGGAACTGAAAAACTAAATCATATTTATCAAATTTGTGCAAACAACGATGAATGAAAGATTTCGAACATTCGTTAGTATTTTCACACCTATTCCGATTTCTCAAAAGCACAAATTTTTTCCTTAATGGATGGTCTTCTAAAGAACATATTTTAATTCCTGTTTTGATTATTTGTAAATCTCGACGGTAATCCATTGGTAAAATCCCAGACTCTGCATGTAAACTCAACACTGGACTTGTCCTAAATGCACCAGTTGCCAATCGAATTCCTGTATTCTGTATTGTTCCCAGTGATTTTAGTAGTTTCTCATTAGCAGTGCCATATACAATACTTCCGTAATCTAGTTTAGAAATTACCAACGATTTAAGAAGGGTGAGTAAAGTTTTCCTATTAGAACCAAATGTGGTATGTGCTAATGTCCTGATTATCCGTGAAGAATTTTCTGAGCTTTTTCTTAGATTTTTTTTGTGAATGTCCCATTTTAGTTTTTTGTCAAAGAAAATACCTAAAAACTTATGGGATTCAACATACTCTAGATTTTGATTGTTAAATACTAACGATGGATTATGAATACATCTGAAGCGTCGACAAAAATGTATTACCTTCGTTTTCGTGGTGGAAAAACGGAAGCCAGTATGATCACACCATTTTTCTAGATTTGCTAAAGTTTGCTGAAGTTTTTCTTGAACTACCTCTAAAGATTTACCAGCTACATAAGCTACTGTATCATCTGCAAATTTTAAACTTCTAACATGAGGAGGAAAACTAGTTTTCATTGAATTGATCGCAATTAGAAAAAGGGTTACACTTAAAACTGATCCTTGTGGTAATCCATTATTTTGTTTGAAAGATGATGATAAATGATTTCCTATTCGAACTTGGAAGCTACGATCTTCTAGAAAATTGTTGATAAAGTGCAACATATTTCCTCTTACACCCATTTCCGAGAGAGTTTGAATTATTTGTACTGTCCACGTCATATCGTAGGCTTTCTCAATATCAAAAAATATGCAAATCAAATGTTCCTTGTTTTCGAAAGCTTCTTGTATCGATGATTCTAATGTAACTAAATTATCCAAAGTGTTACGAAATTTACGAAAGCCGGACTGTGTTGGATCAAAAAATTTACTATTTTCTAGAAACCATTGGAGTCTTCGATTCACTAATTTTTCCATTAATTTACACAAACAGGAGGTAAGAGATATTGGACGGTAGCTTTGACTATTGAGCGGACTTTTCCCTTGTTTAAGTATAGCTATAACTATCGATCGGCGCCATTGATCAGGAAAAACTCGTTCAGACCAAATTTGGTTAAAAATTCTTAACAAATAAAACATTGCATCGGGAGGAAGATTTTGAAGCATGTGATAGTGAACATCATCGACACCTGTAGATGAACCTTTACATGTTGCTAAAGACATCTGTAACTCAATCATCTTGAACGGAGTATTCAATACATTGTTTTCTAACTCATCGAAAGAAATATTAGTTTTTTCAGTTTCGTCGGACCAACGTGTGAAATCCTTCGAGTAATTCTCGCAACTTGATATTTGTGAAAAATGTTTTCCTAATTCTTCAGCTATTCTATCTGGCTGTGTTATCAAATTATTGTCTACTTTCAGCGAAGAAATTAAACAGTTTTTAGTTCTTCCTCTAAGATTCTGAATTTTACTCCATACAACATTATTAGAAGTTGAAGCTGACACAGATTCTACAAAATTATTACAGCTAGCCTTGGATTGTCGTCTTATTAAATTTCTTGATCTTGATTTTGCTAACTTGTAAGCTATCATGTTTTCTGTAGACATATGTTCATTGAACTTTCTTAGTGCTTTTCTTTTTTCCTTAATACTATTAGATATTTCAGAGCTCCACCAAGGGGGACGGAATTTTTTGATAATATCAGACGTTCTTTTAATAGATTGAGTAGCTGCTTCAATGATAGAGTTAGAAAAATGTGTCACTTGTTCTAAAGCACTTAATGGAGTATTTTCATTAATATTTATTGTCACTAAGTCCTGAAACTTAGCCCAGTCCGCTTCATTAGTTAACCACCTAGGTCGTTTGGAAATGTTAAGGTTAGTTTGCAAAGGATTGATAACGATAGGATAATGATCACTGAAACATAAATCATCATGAACAACCCAGCTAAATACAGTAGATAAAGATGGCGAACCAAAAGTAAGATCAATAGACGAATAAGTATTATGTGCTACACTAAAGTGAGTGGGTGATCCGTCGTTTAAACAATTCAAATCAAAACGTTCGAAAAAATCAACCAACATTTTACCTCTCACACTATCCTCTCTACTACCCCAACAAACATTGTGTGCATTACAGTCACTCATAATCAAAAAAGGCTTGGGAAGTTGCAAAATCAACTCGTACAAAATCTTTTCAGAAATGGTCTCTCCAGGTGGAAGATAAAGACAACATAGAGTAAACTCTACAGGGTAAAACAATTTGACAGCAACTGCCTGCAGCTCTGTTTCTAAATCGAGTTCTTGTGCTTCGAAGCCTTCGCGAATACAAATTACTACACCACCGCTTGCTCGATGGTGAATTTCGTCAATCTTATAAAACAATTTGAAATTTTTAAGTGTTGGAATGTTAGTTTGCTTAAAATGAGATTCCTGAATACCAATAGCATAAGGATTGTATTGACTAATCAAAAGTTTCAGTTCCTGAATGTGTTGCTGAAATCCATTACAATTCCATTGTAACATGGCCATTGCGAAAATTATTGTGAAAAAAAAAGTAAAATGATTTCTGAAATATCAAAATTTTTGTTCCGATGTGTCAAAGTGGTAAAAGAAAAGAATCTTAATATCTGTTATAATTTATATATCTTGGTCGTTAATTTTCGTATAATCTGGAACATTTAATAAAATGGAAGAGGATATTGCTTGTGATAAAATACTTAATTCTGATACTTGAGGTGGATCAACGTTTTCAAAGTTTACACTAGTCACATCATTCAAATCTGAATCTGATTGGTTTTTTATATTACATCGTTTTTCGTGATTTTCATTCTGCATACCTGGAGGAACCCAGTTTGCTGGGTTCGGCGTTGGTTGTTCCGTGTTCTCATGTTGCGTCGCTCGTGTTACATTCGATGTTCTAGTGAGTGTCGTCGGTTTGCTGCTTGCCAGAGCCTTCGTTGGATTTTCTACTGGAGAGGTCTGCGTTTGAGTTGGTGATATCGATCCATTGCTTCCGGTTCTCAGAACACCGGCAAAAGTTTGAGAGGGACGTTGAGTGATGATGAGTTCAAGGGGTACCTGTTGCCTCCGTTTCTGTCGTGCTTCCTTCATCGTTACTCTCTGGGTGACTCGGATTTTTTGAATTTCTTGCTCATCAACATAGATTGGACATTCCTTCGAGAATGCCATGTGAGAGCCCCGACAGTTTACACATTTGACTGGATGCAAACATGGCTGTTGGTCGTGAAATAACTCGGCACATTTGGCGCACACTCGATTTCCTTTGCAGCTTTCTTTTTTATGACCGTAGCGAAGGCACACATTGCACCGCATTGGGTTGGGTACGTAGAGTCGCAGCTTACATTTGTAGAAACCTACATCGATGGTATCTGGTAAGTAACTCAGATCGAAGGTCAATATGAAAGATCCGGTGTCTTCTAGGTTAGGTTTAGTTTTTTTTCATTCTCCTTTGGTTGATCGCTAACAGGTGGTGGTGATGGCGGCGTTGTGGTAGAGGTTACTCGTCTGCTGATACGTTGCATTCGCCTTACTTCGACAACGTGGAACTCTGCCAAATGTTTTTGAATATCCTCATCTTTCATAGGCTTGAGATCCGGACAGTAGATTGTGCCTTTCGTTCGGTTCAAAGAATCGTGTTCTACAATATTCACGTGTATTGAATCACATAACGATTTTTGTTTGCACAGTTTCTCCGCTTGGTGTCGATCAGTAGATTTGAGTAGAAGTTTCCCATCCTTGAATCTGGTTATTTCAACTCCCGATGTAATATTATCAATACATTTTTTAATGAGAAATGGATTGACATCATCCATCGTCTTGCCTTCATCGGTACGAGTGAGAATCAAGAACCTTCCGCCGTTATCCTTCCCATACAGTCGAAGTTGCTTGGAGAATATTTGCTCGTTTTCCAGATCACGTTGTGCTGTTCTCTTCACGTTTTTAAATTTTTTAGACGAAACGCCTCTTTCAACGTTATCTTGTTCATTTGCCAACATCTCGAAACGGGATCCGAAGACTCTAGGAGGCGTTCCGCCACCTCCCGGATCCGCGGCCATAACTACCACGGAACTCACTCGTATGTCTTAACACAAATGTAACCACTCAAAAAAAAAGTCTCTTTTCAATAGCACTATTTCAAAAACCAACAATTGTTCAACAGCTGCTCACTCTGTCACATGTGACTTGCTCAACGGTTGAAACAGAACTGCCTCGATAATTTTTTGAGCAGATAATTCTTCCAGCAGTATTTTATCTTCCATTCCATCCACTTCTCGGCAGGTGACCACTAATTTCCGTTGGTTTAGGCTTGGATGACGACCTACCATAATCGGTGTACCGTCTAATAGGGTAGTTAAAGTTGTCAGCAGTCTTCCTTGGTTCTTGTTCCTGATCTTAAGCACGTACCAATTCCGGGACTTTTCGTAAAAGGCTCCTTCAATTTTACCCGCAAAATTCTCGATGGAACGTCCAATCAAGAACGGGTTTTTAGTCATTTGTTTTCCTTGAGCACCTTGAAGCGTTAAATAGTATAACCGACCGTGTAAACTTTGGGCATCCATCCATTCCGGAATGATCCGGTTTGGATGGTCACCCGGTGATGGGCTCATCACCACGCGTTCTACAACACTTTATCAATAGAAATAAATCACTGCCTTTTGATCGAGGATCGAGAGTTAAAAACATCCGACTCCGACGAAGGCTAAAAGCAAACTCCAGAATTAACCTGAAGGGAGAAAAAAATTTGTCACTATATTTTTGAACTAAGCAAATGTGCTATCCAATTGCTTATTATCACTTTTTGACATTGATGAACACCAGCTGCCTGCACACTGAGGGCACACTAGCTACACTTATGAACATGTAGTGTTTGGATGTTTAGTAATTATTAAAATATCACACAATCAATCTTAAAAATATAGTTGAATTCACTATATCTATAGTTCAATGCCTAAAATCAATCATACATTTGTAGTTGAATCTATCATACTTCCAGTTAATTCAATTAAACCAGGCATGTCAAACTGGGGGTTTGCGGGTCGCATGCGGCCCGCGGCCTTGATCAATGCGGCTCGCGTAGCCCCGTCTTAAATTGTCACATAAAAAAACACCACTGATTTTTATGTAAAATACTAGCAGACCCGGTAAACTTCGCCTTACCATGTTAAACTTGGCGTCCATTTTTTATTTTTCCTAGTTTTCTTTATATTTTCCTTCTTTCCCTTTACTCGAATTGTCCTGCTCAATCCTATCAAAGTTAAACCAAAGAATTTAAACTCAACGGGTCTTTTAAAATCCAATTTTAGAAACTTGTTCAATAAATAACTGCATGCAACTGTATGTTTCATTTGCTGTATTCCATTCAGTAGATTTATTCCGTTTTGTTATATTGTTTCAAATATCGGGACAGTTTTTGGAGTATTTGCCGAATATTTTGCCTAACGCAGCGCTTTCAGCTCCCAATTTGCTTTGGATGGTGTAGTTTTTTAGAGCTGAAGAAATAAAAAACATAAGAAAAGATTTTTTACTAACCATTTTCAATCAGCTGTTTATTCACCATCCTCATCCTTCGAAGCAGTTTGAATCAAGATCCATATTTTCACAAAAATCATTTCCAAAAAAATTCGCCTGATACTAAAGTTATAGACTTTACACATTTCAACTTAAAGTGTTCCCAAACAGCACTTGTCACGGCATAAAATCTGTCGGTTTTGTGTGTTGCAAATTCCTTTTTTTTATTCAAGCAAAAAATGCAAATTAATTCCTTTGAACTTTAACCCAATGAATCAAAGATACGATTGGTTTTGAAAAGAGGAAAACATATGTTTAGATATATTCACCCATTATTTTAAAGATTTTAATTGAAGCAGTTCTGATTTCAAAATTTCCTGAACATTGTTGGTGGTGATCTGCGATTTCATTTAGGATTATGTCATATTTTTAAGATTTAATAACATTTAATTGGAAAGCAGATTTTTTTTAAATTTAATACATAAAAAAAAATAATCTGTCCAGGCATCGATGGTTTCATGAGTTTATTTTGTTTCCTGGAAATTATCATATAAACAAAACTCTAATAAAAATTATGTGTCTTTTTTACTGTAAATCTTAAATTTCAAAAATGAAACACCGGTTAAATCCTTACGAATATCACTTCAGTTCAATTTTCATATTCTCTGAAAAAGTAATATTTTCAAAAAAAAAATATTATTTATGTTGACAAAAAGAAATATCGAAATATACATTTATCCCATTTATTGGGGCAAGTGAAAACACATAGGTCTTTTTCAGATGCGTCAGTGAAAAGACTTTAAAATGAATTTAATACTTGTTCTCGTTTGTCTGTTTTATCAACTTTCATTGCTATATCCTAAGTTTTTCTCCGCAATAAATTAATGCTTGGTATTTCAATTTCACTGAATGCTGTTCAACCAAAAGACCTTGATTTACAAAGACCTTTATAATAATTTTAAATATCCGCTTCAGATTCAACACTCGGGATATCCATTCTGGCCATTTAGGAGATAAAATTCTTAAATTGTAGATGTTTCATTGCTAAATGGCGCGTTTTCACTTATTCCACCTAAGAAATTACAGGAATTAATATTATTTTTAACACTTTCAGGTCATATTAAAAGTTCATCATAAAAATCTTCTGCCCCTGGAATATCAATCACAAAAAAGCTTTTCAACAAAAAAGCGAATCAAAAGTATTTTCTATATAGCCAAAATATGAAAACAAAAACACACTTTTCATGATAAGTTTGTACTTCAATTGTGTGTAAGCAAACAGTAAACGTGTTAACATTTTTTGGTGAATGATTTAAAAAAAAGGGTTAATTTTATTTATGTAATCAATTTTTTTTTGGCCCACCAATTTTTAGATGAAGAAATAATGTATACATTTTTTGTAAAAGTTGATATTTTGCACTTACGTTTGCAAAAAATCAAATAGTTCATTCGGCCTTTTAAAACTTCAATCCTATCTAATCTATTTCAAAGAACAGACTCTTGATGAGAGGACAAATGACCAAGTTGGTTAAAATCCTCTATAAATAAACAAAATAGAATAGAATAGACTCTTGTTCAGTTAATGTGTCTAGTGTTCTAGGCGTATTGGATTATACGAAATTGAATGTAAAGCTTCCCAATTTCTTATTTTCAAACGTCCGCAAAGTGTCATGACATTATTTCATATTGATCTTTACCAAATTCATATTTTTTGGACAACAATTTACTGCTTTAATTAACACGAATTAAAAATTGTTTTTAATATTTGAAATCGTTTATATGGTTTTGATTCGAGCGATAAAATATCAATCCGTGTCACATCTAGGCTTCATTTATTATCATATGCTGAGTACAAATAAGCAAAAAAAAAAACACATCTTGGTTGCATATCGCTCCCACGTGCATAAGGAATATAGGTACTTGGTTGAAAAATAGGCGCCTAATTTTTAAATTTTTCCAGCGCTCAATGAACAGTATGCTTTGGTTACTATTATCTTGCAATGACGTTTGCTAGCGACGCCTCGCCCATGGAGACGAAGAACAAACCCCTCGAAGAAAAGAAAATCTCTAAAAATGGATGCGAGAAATACGCGCCAAAATATTCTCATATTCTCAGTATGCTATGCCATGGTTACTATCTTCTAACGACGTCTGCTCGCGACGCCTCGACCTTGGAGACGAAAAACAAACCGCCCAAAGAAAAAAAAATCTCGAGAAAATGGAAGCCATGACTTTTATTTCATTCAAAAAACTACAAATTTAAATATTACAGACAATTGATGCGACTTTTTGTTATTTTTATTCGATATAAACCGATTCGCATGCCTACAGAATATTCTGAAAATAATTTCATTTGAATCGTTTGGGCCATTTCGGAGGAGTAGTACTACAAACACCGTTACAAGAGAATTTTATATAATAGATTACCCCAAAAAACTAAAGTTGAATGTAACGTTTTCAACTTAATGCAAATGTTTTTCGATGTTCAAATATCCTATCAGAAAAACACGTGTAACATTGTTGCTTTGAACCACAGATTGAGGTGAGATTCCGCTTCCGTGTAAGATTGTGCGTAAACATTCATAGCGTAAACAACGTAAATATCTTCCAAGTATTTTGGTATTATGGTTTTTGCTTTACCGAAGGAACAACAGACATATTGTGATATTTGAAAAAAAAAACATTATTCGTTGTAAAAAGCACGTGCTAAATAATCAAAAATTTTCCGTGATTAAATTTGTGGCTCTGAATAATTTTATTTCAGTGACCACTTGTCTAACGTTTAGTTAAATTCGCGGTAAGTTTGTTGGTTGCGCCGGAATTGAACAAAAACATATCCCACCGCTGGAGTCTTCTTATTGTCTAAAACCTATCCGAATACGTGAGTATAAACAGCATACATTTTTAATAACACTAGTTAACAATACTTTTAATTCGTAAATTGAGAGTCATTTTTAATACCATACTGGTCACTGAAATGAAAAAAAATCGGAAATTCTGATTATTGCAGTTTTTGAAATACTGTAAAATGAAAAAAAATAATTGTGTTTTTTAAAAATGTCTTCAGCTACTGTTCATAAAATTATCATTTTCTATAATCTGACCAATAAACTGCTCTTCGCAGATATTTTTTTTGACATCTTTCCGGATTCAAAGATCGCTTTTAAATTTGAAACTTGACGTCAATAAATAAAGTTAAGTTTTTTGTAAACAATTGCTATCACATCATATGAGGGCCTCAAAGCCAGATGGGTATTAGTGCACAAAAGCTACTTTCGAGATAGCACGCTTCAAAGTTTCTCTGATGTGCGATTTTCCATATACTTTTTGGGAAGTTCACTCTAGTGTTTTTCCGTTAAAAAAAGTATGAAGATAAAATTATAAAATATATATATAAAAATCTGAAATAAGCACTGAATAAAGATTTTAATACAACTAATTGTTTAAAGTGATTATCTCAAAAATGATCATTTTTGCACTTACACCCCTTTGGCTCCAAGAGCCTCATATATAAGCCAATATGTCAGAGCTTTTTTTTTAATTTCTCAGAAAAATGGAAATTAATACAGATAAAGAATTAGTTACTACAGCACCATCTACTAGCAGGAGAAAAATTCAGGGAGAAAAAAGAATATTTCAGGCAAAATGGGAGTTGAGTTATTTTTGCACATCGATATTAAACAAAATAATCTGCTTGATATGTAATTTCTGCATAAGTGTGCCAAAAAACTACAATGTCAAAGAACACTACTCTAGCGACAAAAAAACTTATGATGCTTACACCGGAAATTTGTTGCCGGAATTCTTGCTATGTTTGCAAGTACCTATCTATGTGAGCAGTTTTTTCCATAATGAAAGCTACACAAACTCCTCATTGTTAGAGATTATCTGATACAAATTTATCATCAATAATAAAAGTGTCAGTAACAAATAAACTTCAACTTGATATTAATGAACTAGTATCTCAGAAAAGATGTCAAGCATCAATAGATATAATGCATTAAAAAATAAGAATGTTAAACATTAAAAGCTTTAATAAAAATTAAACGCAAAATTTCATTCCAAGTTTACTTTTAACTATATTCCATTGTATTGTATCTAATCTTCGCGAAGCTAATATGTTATGTTTTCTAGCTGATTTTGGCTGCGGCCCTCTACGTTGTAGAAAATTTTTAATGCGGCCCGCACACCTAAACGAGTTTGACATGCCTGAATTAAACCATTACAGTTGAACCTATCATAGTAATAGTTGGATGTAATAGGTCAACCAGTAATGTATAGTTGAACATATTATATTTATGGTTGAATGCCTAAAATCAGTCATACAAATGTTATTGAAACATACTTACGATTGAATCAATTATACCATTAAAGTTGAATCTATTTCATTCATAGTTGATTGCGTAAGGTCAATCATCAGTTTGTAGTTAAGTTTATAATATTTACAGTTGTAAAATCAACTACGCTTAGATGTTTTGTATAACCAGCCAAATAATTAGAACAACAGTCGTCTTTTTTCTCCGGGTTTTGAGAAATTCATGGCTTATGTTCTTCTATTCTTTGACCTTCATGTTTCTCTAAAATATCAAACCACTGCAAAAATTTACTTTTGGCATCCCTGTCTTTGCTTTCTCATCATGAGAACCAAATATAAGAGACATGCTTTTGATATCAGCGATAGCAATCGCTAGCATAACTGAGCTCTCAATAATCTAGAAATCCATTAACGACTCGTCCAGGATTCCACAGGTTCTCATATGTTTTTGGTACTTTTTGGGTCACCCAGCATCAGTGAGTTTGATTTGATTGATTCCTGAATTAGCGCAGTAAGTTTCAATTTTGTATGGCATTAATATAATCGACAAAGAAAGTTTTGGCATGTCAAAAATTCAAATGAACTTGAAATGGAGATTGATTTTAATTTTTTTTCAACAAATTCACTGGCTATGCCTAGCTAGCAACCATTGGCGACGTAGACCTTGTTCTGCTTAGCCACGCCAGCGATGATGGAATTTGAAGTGCATAAGTAGAACAAAGTCTAATCAAATATGTTTTCTGAAATTTTAAATGAATTATCATATCTGAGCACTTCAAGTTCAATGATTTAAGGTGGATATGAGTAGTCAACTAAGCTAAGCTAGCTAAGCTAAGCTAACAAATTCACTGGCTATGCCTAGCATTCCTGCGATTTGTTATTTTAATCCTACGGTAAGCCAGCAGCTTTGAAATTAGCGGTCATAAACGTTTGAATTCAAATACAGATCCCATTCGATTTTGGCAAAATTCCGAATCTTTAATGTTGTCAAAATGAAATCTTGCCGAAATCGAAAGGGTTTTTCTAATTTTTGTTCACTTATTTCCACAAAAAACTTCAAGTGTCATTTATTTCTATCATGTTTTGGATGCATTAAGCACTTTCTTGTTTGGTTTATAATGTTTTTTTTTTTTTGTAAAAGTTGCTATTTTTAGCATTCTCCATCAGTTTTAGTTATTTTATGTCATTATTAATATTTTGTTTGAATATTTCAATTATATGAAATTTTCATGTTTTTTTTGTCATTTTGGTTTCTTTACATTTTTCAAACTTTTTGCTTTTGTTGTTGTTGTTGTTGAAAACTATAAGATAATGTCGTTAAAAAAACGAATAGGTTACTGTTGGAAAAACCTATAAACAGATTTTTTTAAATAAAAGAAAAGGATAGAACCAGTTAAACATTCAGAAGATAAAAAATGTTAAGGTGATTATTAAGCTTAGCTTAGCTTAGTTTAGCTTGATTGACTACTCACATCCACCTTAAATCATTAACCCTCATCCGCATTAGAGTGTCATTTTGACACTATTGCAAGTTTGAATGTTTGTTACTTTTTTCAGAAGCTTCAGAAAAGAAAAATTTCTTCGGGGACCCTAAATGAATTCAAAAGTTCTTTAATATTGCATCTTTACTTTATTTATGGACAAACCCTGGAAGCCTGGACAAAAAAAAAACTCCCTTTTCCGACATTTTGACACTCCAAAAGTAAAATCTATTTAATTCGTTTGAATTATTTTGAACTTCATACCAAACATAAATCAATAGAAACCTTGTAATGTCAGTAAAATATGTTTAGAACATTATATATAGCAAAAGCTTCTAGTTTCCTCGTTATTCAGCATGAAAGAAAAAGAATCCGAAAAAACATGCCTCAGGAAAACTGCTGTAGTTCAAAGCTGAAGTTAATGTCTACATCATGAAGCCAAGAAATATTTTTTAAAATTTTTTTTAATGAAATGGTCACAAAAAGTTAAAAAAAAAAGTGGTCTGAAAAACCTACTTTTCTTTAGATTGCTATTAAAAACTGTTTTTCGTTTGCTTTCGACACGCTTCATTATTTCGTCTGTCGGCTTCGCTCTCTGCCGAAATCACCACCCACCGTACCTACTCGGAGAGCAAAACACGTTTTGCTGGACGTGCTGCTTGTGGTTCTAGAAATTCAGGAATGATTTTACGTTTATCATTTTCATATTTTTGTGAAATCTCACAGCGTGAATTGTTGCACCTCATTAGAATGTAGATTGAATTTGCTTTTCAATGAATATAGTTTTGATTGGTCCAAACAAAGTTAAAGCACTGAAAATCCGAGTACAACCTGACGGTGGACCACAAAAACAAATGAAATTTCAAGTTGTAAAAATACCGCGCAAAGTAGTGAACTTTGAAAAATTCCAGTAAATTCAATTTTTGTTGCATGGAAAATCTAAAGACAGCAAAATGTTAGAATTTTAATAGATTTTGTAGTCATATTTTTGCAAAAACTCCACCATCGCTCAAACAGTACTTACAAGCAATCGAATGAAAAGTAGGTTTTTCTCCCGACCATTTCATTAAAAAAAATTAAAAAAAAAAATTTTTCGCTTCATGTTGTAGACATTAACTTCAGCTTTCATATGCATAAGGCAAATATTTTTTTGGACTTGTAATATATGAACTACAGCAGCTTTCCTTAGGCATGTTTTTTCGGATTTTTTTTCTATCATGCTGAATAATGAGAAAACTATAAGCTTTAGCTATATATAATGTTCTTAACATATTTTACTGACATTACAAGGTTTCTAGTGGTATAAGTTATATTGTAATCGGTTAGATATAAGAAGAGTTATGACGATTTTAGCTTGGAGTGTCAAATTGACACTCCAAGTGCTGATTAGGATAATGAAATCTAATGCGGATGAGGGTTAACAAATGAAAGACAAGGATTAAACTTGTTAAACATTCAGTAGATAAAAAATATAGGATGATTATTTGTCGATTAAGTGAGAAAGTGAACAAAATATAATTGTGAAAATCATACCTTTGACAAATCTTCATCATTTTCATCTTTAGGGATGAATGTCTCCTGTGGAGTTAAAATCCCCTTAAAAAATCATTTTCATCTAGTTTTTAATTTAAAATTTACATTTTGTAATTTGGAGCCCACAAAAAAAACTAAATACTGGAAAAAATTTCTTATAAAAACGGGTTAAAAATGCAAAGAGATGTTGACATGATAAGAATATTTTATAAGGTAAATTGTAAAGACCTGAACAGCGATGTCATCTCAATTTTCTCCAACTTCAAAAACTTTACCGGTATCAGCTGTGGCTAACCCCCAAAGAAAGGATTCACTAACCTGAGACGCTGGAAGCTTCCAGCTGTAAAGTTATGAAAGTAATGGCAAATTATTCGATCAACCGCAAGGAAAAGGAAAAGGGAAAAAACAAACCCGGCGAAAAGTGCATGCTTGTAAACAGAGGAAATATTAAATTACCACTTCTTTACATTTTCCGGATCCTCTTCCGCTTGGCCATCGAGTCTGTTCCGCGTGACTCCGGCGAAAGTGACGATTTGAGAAGGATCCCAGCCGTGCCCGTCGTCAGTCGGAGAAGACTTGGAGGAAGATGGTTCAATTTAGGGTACACAGCTCGTAATTGAGGTGTGCTTTCAAAATGGAGGAAGGCGGCAACAGGAGATTCAAGAAATATCTTCATGGTTTCATAAGTTTCCTCCTTTACAACCTGCTTGCAGCGCGCTGCGATGAAATCATTTCGCCCCGTATTTTCAGAAACCATCGGCTTACCAAGATCTGCCATGGTGGAAACCGAAGCAGCGGGATGTCCGGGGAATTGGTGTGAAAATTGTTCAGATCCATAAACTAAGAACGCAAACACCGGCATTGTTGTTATTGTTGCTAGTCGTAGTTTTTCCTTGTTTTCACTATCTACATAGGTATAGGTTCAAAACTAACTGAAAGAAGGAAGTAAGTTTCGTGTCGAGACTTATTTATAATTCATGATATCCTAACACGAGAGTGGCCGCCGATGCAGGAAGTGAAACTAGGAACAAGCTACATTACGCGGCTGCATTCCTGCGCTGCTTCACGAAACAGCATCGTCATCTGGGGCGGAAGGTAGAATGGAAATGCCTCAACATTGTGAGTGTTGAGTATCCACCAATATACATTCATGAATGTTACAACGAGCATTGAATGAGTTGAAAGTAACGTGATGGCGTATCCAAAAGGGACCCCCATTTTCCACCGTCTTGAGCAAAAAAGGGGTTCGGCTGATTTGAAATATTGAGCTTTTATTGCCCCGGAAAGTGCAACAAGAGGGAGGTGTTAAATGGTTTGATGTAACCATATTGATTAAGTTAGAAACTTTATCGAGTATGGCACACATGGGCTACGTAACCTGGAGGTATCGAAAAATATTACTCTGTGCGTTAGGGTAGTCCAATCAAGCGAGATCGGAATGAAATTCATGGAGGCTGGAATTGTTTCATGGCCAGCCAGGTGCCAAATATTTCACAGCATTAACCCTCTAAAGCTAGGATATGCAAAAATTTAGCAGCGTTGTGTTGGTTATGATAAGGGCTAACTTGAGTATTTTTTCAGATTTTTTAAATTTACGTATGTTTGAGATATTAACAATACAGAAAGACATGATAAAAATTTGCACAATCACTTCGGAAATTCTTCATTGTCGATTTGAAAACACATGAACTGGTGATTTTTTCTGAATATTTTTTAGCTCAAATGGTTAAGAAGTATAGTTTTAGCCACTTTTGGATGCTCACGAAGTTCAAACCAAGCATCAGAGTGGAACTCTTGATGACAACTATGGTAAAAAGTCTATGGTTATTGAGGATAACTTAATGCAGACCGCTTAACTATGCAGTAAATCCGTTTCCGGCAGGCAAAAAGTTTTGCCTGTCTGGTAAACACCCAGACAATAACTAAAAATGAGCAGTTCCATGCATCGCGATCTGTGCAACTGGTTTTTACGTAATGTGACAGATGTGTTCTGATGGACAAAAAAATTTATGTCAAAACCGAATTTAAGAGGTCAAATTCTTCGAGATGTCTACTCATGAAAAGGCTTCATCCAGATTCCAATCGGGTTTTCCAGGTAAATTTGAATAAAATATCATAATTTTGCAAAAGTTTTGCTTCTGTGGTAAAAATAATAAATCAATAAATGAATGAAAAATGTCATTGAATCACCGAAAAAAATCAATCCAAAAAACGAGAAGAATGAAAAATGTGTGCAAAGATGAAAAAAGAGATTTTATGATACAGTAAGAGTAATTCTTGAAATCAAAGGAAAACTTTTTTTTTTATTTTTACATAAAATATCACATTAACACCTTCATTTGCTTCATAAAAAGTTTTTCGATCAAATGAATAATTTTTAAAATATACACGTTTGTAACTGCCCGGTTTCCAAATGATCAAAGCCTTATTACCCGACCCTTGCATCATCATCGGTTTACTTAAAGCGCACCGAATAGATCATGTTAATTTTTTTTCGCTAAATGATAATAAAAGATGAAATGTATACTAAGATTCCGTAATGATGACATATGCTTAGCATTCGCTCTAGCTTAGAGAAGCTTACTCCTCATCCGTCCCTAAAATTTTTATCCGTTACAGTCCCTGGAGTGTCAATAAAATCTATATATCTCTTTTGTTTTTCAATCAATTTTTAAAAAAATTTCAAAAAAAAAGTCACATGATGTCCAAGAAAGCTTAAGTTAGAATCTATACGTTGCACAACAAACAACATGGATTCATGCCCAAGCGCTTTACGACAACAAACTTGTTGACGTTCACATCTTCCGTGCAAGACAGCTTTGCCAAAGGAGCTCAGACCGACGTAGTCTACACCGACCTGACCGCAGCTTTCGATAAGGTAAACCTCAAAATAGTCATAGCCAAACTAGATCGTATCGGTATTTGTGGATCTTTACTGGAATGGTTCCGTAGTTACCTGGTAGGACGGAAACTTATTGTACGATCAGGTGATGTCAATTGCCTTCCCTTGAATCCCAACAAATGTACGGTAATTTCGTTTTCGCGCAAGCGGCTACCGCTATCGGCTGATTATTTTCTGGGACATGAGGCAGTTGTACGAGTTGAGCATGTGAAAGACCTTGGTGTCATCCTGGATAAACGGCTGGATTTCAAGATCCACACAAACTACATCGTCGATAAGGTTTCCAGATGCAATATGTCTCGGCTGTATGGTGCCCATACTATCAAAATGGCTCGGAGCGTATCGCGGCCATCCAGAGGCGTTTTTTGCGCTTCGCTCTCCGGAACCTGAACTGGCAAGACCTATTCCGACTTCCCAGCAACGAAAGCCGCTGCCGCCTTATCGACATCGACACGCTGCAGGCCTGTCGGACTGCAATACGGGCCTCTATTGTCGCCGATCTGCTTTCGTCGTTTAAGTTTAAATAATTAGTAGTCACTTGAAAGCAAGTGATAAATATGATAATTAAGAAATTTAAAATATTTGAAATTATCTAATATCAGGAAATGCTTATTTGTTTTTTTTTTTAAATAAGCCATTTCAACAACAAAAAAGAAAAAAATAGAGTTTTCTAACTGTCAAAATCTTTTTTGATAAAAAAAAACAACATTTGCCAAATATCCACGCTTGTCCACGGAGCGGGAGGGGGTCAAAAATCTCATTTTTTTTTGTTCACGTGGTATCTGAACGGCCCCAATGATATATTTTTTATTTTTTTTTACATCACGACCACAAAACATGTAGAAAAGTAGTGTGAAACCGTACTGTTCAATCAATGAATCATCAAAATTTACCCACCAGATAAATTAAAAAGAAGAACGGAAAAGTTTATGTAATCTAGCACATTTTTGCATTTTGAGACTATCTAAATACGAAATACAGAATTTTTGACGAATTTTCAAAGTTAGCTGATTTTCGAACTTTTGTCAATTAGCAATTTCTCAAATTTTCGAAGATTCATCTTTGCACAGAATTTTGAGAACATTATCGCGGAATTTCCGAAAATTTTAATCTCCAGAAAGGTTATTATACCGATTCTAGTGGTGTCAAATTCCGTCAACTTTTCAATCCTCTTTTCAAAATTTATCCGGTATGATGACTTAAACAATTTTGACGGTTCATTGATTGAAAACTACGGATTTACACCACTTTTTCCTTTTTTTGTGATAATGATCTTAACAAAATTTAAAAAAAATTCCTTGTGTGCTACGAATAGTTTTTTACTTTATTCGGTAGCTGATCTACAGTCTTTTTTCCTAAGCATGTTTTTTTCGGATTTTTCCTTAGACTTCGGGTCCCGAAGAAATTGTTTTATTTCGATGCACCAGTGCAGTTTCAAGCTGCCAAACTCCTGATAGAGCATACATTTTACAGTTTTCAAATATTTACCAGGATCTCGGGAATTCCCGAGAAATGAACTGTCAGATTTCCCGATTCCTGGGAACAAGAAAAAGGGCCGTGAAAAGGATACTCTATCTTTGATGTGCATGCAAAAATGAGCTTTTTTCTAAGTTTTGTACACATTCTTTTAGATAATAATTTTGTTAAATTTTTTTGATCACATAACTTAAATATTCCGGTTCGATTTATGTTTTTCTTTACAAAACTACCAAGGAAGAGCAAAGCAAATTAGAAGCGTTTGGCAGATAACTCCAAGCTTCATTCTTCCTTCGTTCCTGTATCTGTTGCGTTTTTATTACATGGTTGGCCTGGCTGTAGTAGTATCTGCAATGCATCGAATACTGCGATGAAAAGAAAAACGAGGTACGCAATTTTCTTATTTTCCAGGATGCATGAAATTTTTGGCCATGTTGGTGTTGGAAGAAAAAGGGAAAGAAAACCACCAAAATAGAGCAAATTTATGCTGATTGATGCTACTCTTCTACGTGGACTAATTTAATTGTAATGGTAATTGTTTTAATTTACTCTCAAGCTGGAAATGCCTCTTTCCTACCATTAGTTTCTCTTCTGCTGCTCGTATCATTTAATGGCCTTTGAAGTTATCAATTTTGACTTCTGGTTTCAACTATATTTGTAGAACAATTCACCCATACTCATAAGAATAAAATCAAAGGAAGAAGATGGCCGTAATCAACTAATTTACTAAGTAGTTTCAAAGTAATCAAGAATGGCTGGAGTACATTGAAAGAAGTACATTGAAAAACAAGGACCCCACTCTGTTCTAAAGCATGCAGACGCACATGATTGGAAAATTAATAAAAATTATCAAAAAAATCAAATAGAACCGAAACTAAGCAAAATTCATCATCAGAAGTTAACCGATGCATTTGAATTTTATAAACCACCTTTTCTGAAGCACACATTTAAACAGAGTTGAATCTATGTTTTTTTTTTCAATGGACTCTGACCATTTGCATGGTCCTCGTTTATATTTATTCGTTGAGAAATTCTTCCACCAGGTACAAATATTTTTATTATTATTATTATTATTATTACTAGCTGATTTTATTCGGCCTTGCTCGGGTTCACATAAAATATAAATCAAAATGAATCGTTTGACTTTTAGAAGTTTTTGAAGCTTTATATTCATCATTAAAAGAAATTTGGTCCCATGTAAGTTTCGTTAGTCTTTTTAAAGTTTTCATTGCGGTTATTCACTGTGTTTATTGTTTTCATATTATTAAAAAAAAAATTAGTAATGAGATTTTAATTAATCGAATTTCAAAAAAAAATTCCCTTGAATGCAAGTTCATCCTTCCGCAAAAAACATTTTCTACAAACATCATTTTTTTTATTTGATTTGATTTGATGGTTTATTTATTCATAAGTTTGCTATTTACATTATTTCTTTAATACTCCACTGGTCAAGCAGCTTAAGGAGTACCTGAATCATATACAATTTATACCTTAACTAATCTAAATATTCTATCAAAACAAAAGTGACAAAAAGAACTATATTACAGATGTCTTTTTTTTTTCAAGGAAGCTTGAGTTGATTTGGCCTCATATCTTTATCTTCAAAAGTTCTATCAGTTTTTTTTTATTTTTCTCATCCTCTATCTAATGGAAATCTATGTGGAAGACTATCCCACTTTTCAAGATGGATGATCTCCCTGTACAATGGTATATTTAAGTTTTATTTACCTGGAAAATTTCTAAAAAGACCTCCGAACTTTACTGAACCATGTTGAAACTCACTTTGCAAGTTTTCAATTGTATATGCGTATTTTTACGCTTTTGAATTTCACATTGTTTTATTATAAATAGACTTCAAATGTTGAAAGTTCCAAAGTTTTTTGAAGTTATCGAAAGCAAATCATCTCTGAAACAAATCACCATTTCAATGCTGTGAAAAAAGTTTTGTTTGGATGATAGAATCGACTACCTTGGTCATCAATGATAAATAATAGTTAGAAATTGGCCAATGAAATTGAGTTATAAAAAACTCAAATGCATAGATTAAATTATCTAATAAATTTTTAGACCCCCATTTAAATTCCTCGAAGGCTATCGAAGCGTTAAAATCGCAGATTGGGACTTATAACTCTGAATCTAATAAATTTTTCTTTCTTTATGAGGAATTCCAAAAATATGAAAATGGTTGGCTTTTAAAAGCTGGAATTTATGAAAATCGGTTCATAAGTTTTTCAGCACTCAGCCCAAATACCTAGTTATTCAGGTGAAGAAGTCAATTTTCTTATCGCTGTTTAGTTCACTGTATGTATTTTGTAGACCCTCAAAGCCCCCCAGCGGTGGTAAATAACACTTTGAAAGCAACTACCTACAATTCTAGTCAATTTGTTTGTAACAGGCTCGTTGTATTTTTCAATTCAAAATGTTAGCTTATTATTGCATCCAAATATCTCGTACCGGTACCACGTGCTTAGAACAGTAAAAGGAAAAAAAAACATCCACCGAAATTTCACTTTTAAAATTTTTAATGCTCAGCAAGCTTTGATTTGCTATTCAGTACACGCGAACTCTGGATAGTTGTTTCTTATGCCCAGCCCATGGTGATGGTGAAAATAAACCCGTCAACGGAAACGAAAATCGTTTAACAAAATGAGTGCCATGACTTTTGGTTTGTGGGAATAAAAACGAAAGTTGTATGGGAGGGTCCCTTTTCTTAGGTGGGAGGGGTTCAAAAGTATTACTAAAACCTTACCATGGTCCTAAAACATCTCTGTACCAAATTTCAGGCTGTTCGGTTAAGCGGTGTGGATTTGTATAAGGTGCATACAAACAAACAAACAAACAAACAAACATATATAGTCCAACTCATCTTTATATATTAGATTGTTGTCATTATTATTATTATATTATATTATATTATATTATATTATTATATTTCAACTTGTGTATTCCGCATGCTCGGTCATTTCCCTTAAAGGTGCATATTTCTTCGAAATACCCTATATGTTTTTCTAGGGTTGAATCTTGAGAATCAAAGATACCAACTTTCGCAGGATTTGTTTTATTGTTGGTAACCCTAAATTTGGGCTACGCAACCAATTTTCCTACGAATATTAGCAAGGATGATTAAAAAAGTAAAGTTCTTCGGAAGGCTTGTTAGGGGATTGTCTCACGTTTTTTATCCAATTTTCATCAATACCGGAAGAAAAAACAAGTGGGCAAAGTTAGACGAATCCAATGTTCTTTGACACTTTTTCTTCATGTGCACGTTGCCGAGTGTATTCAGTTTTGATAACTTTGTTGCATCATCATCTGCAATGCAACGTGATTTGCAACTGGATTTTTTCCACAGCCAAGCAGATATCTTTTAAAACTCGGAAGTGAACCCGAAAAAAAAAACAAGCTCCCAAACAGCTTTGTATTATCTTTTTCGACTGAGCCTAGGCCTAGGCTCACATTTTGGAAAATGTTACCCTGCAGCAGTATCGAAAAACCGAACACCAATCTTGGGAGGAAATTGTCACCGGGATTTCAGGAAGCGGCTCAGAAATGGACTTTTGTGGTTATTTTTAGGCCATGAGCTCTAAATTGTCGTCTGCTTAGAGGGCGTTTCTCGGTTGCTTATCCGTTTTTTCGTGTTTTTTTTTCCCAGGGACGGTTTTATTGATTCTGAGAAACTTGTGGCTAAAGGCCTCTGGCGAAGGATGTTATGGAACAGGTTTCAAAACACGATAAACCAACTAATCCACAATACCTTTTGATAGTGGGTTTTAAGAGAGTTTCAAAAGGTTAGGTTGATCAAAGCTTTTCAAAATCGTTTGGGGGATAGAATAGTTTTGTATTTTTTTCAAATTTATTAAAAGACATTTTCGAGGGAGAAAATTGTTTCTTGAAGTTTATAAGATGCCATTATTTTTCCGGCTTTGTTTTGGCGAAAAGTTGTAATTTATTGAAGTTGCTCAATGTATCTATGCTATTTTCCCGAAAATTCGTCCTCCGTCTGAGCGCCTTGAATTCGCATGTAGCCTCACAAATCAGCCGGTAATCGATAACGATATCTACAGAAACATGGCCGCGCGAAAGTCGATCAACAGATTTCAATCGGCATTCAATTTCCATTCAACAACTGCCAATTGTCGTGGAACGGGCCCATAACCGAAACCAAAAATGGGTAGCTGCTTCCCGAAAACGGATTTGTGCAATCGGTCCAACATTTTTTCCTCAAGCTACCCCCCACTTACAAACCTAAAATCTACCCACAAAACCCAAAAGTCAGCAGGAAGACTGTCACATAAATCAAAATTTATTCTATCCCCAGTAAATCCAATTATGCGAGGGGGATCTAAAGGCACTGGTAGTTTTTTCTTTGCTGCTTCTGTCCTTTAGTTGTTGTTTTGCTAGTCTTCCTTCAACTATTTTGACGATTTGATTCCGTTACTGACACGAGGCAACGCAGGTGAAATGGTGCGGCTATTATGATGAAGAGGCGGTTTGGGTGAATGGAAGCACCGTCTGAGGCCGTGTTTGTCAGTCACGTGGTTCAGTTGGCAGAGCTTTGGAGCCGCCCCCGCATAACCAGGAACACTCACCAAGGCACACACAGGTGACGGATGGATTTTAGAAAAACAACTGGGTTCCATCGTCTGTCACCCGCCTAAACCTGTCATACTTGACAACACTAGCACGGGCTCCAGGCTGTTTGTTTTTCCACCCGGTCTTAATCCTATTTTGAGGAGGTTACTTAATTTCATCACCGCCGTACCGGCGGGTGGGTTTTGGCTTCGTATTACATGAATTTTGGAGATATCCTTTTAAACAAGTGTTGAAAAAATAATGAATGGCAATATACACCTTTTCTACGCAGTTTTCGTTTTAAAGTCTGTTTCCATAGAGACTGGTCGCATCTTTTCATTTACAGCAGCGCCCCTAGTTGTCACATCGCGAATCTATTGACAGTGTTTTGCCGGATGGTTTGTTTACTTAGTGGTGAAAATTTCAACAAGATTGAAGCAGTCAGTCAAAAGTTATCGACGATGGAACGCTAAAGGCGAGAGAAAATTCTGCACATTCACGTAGAGAAACCGACGTGATCTGGGGTAAAGATCGCGAAATTCCTAAATTCTCCTAAATCGACTGTAAATTCGGTGCTGCAACGTTACCGGGAGACCCTTACGGTGGATCGAGCAAAACAAACCAGGAGTAAAATTGGAACATATGACCGGAAGCTGCGAGCAAAGGTAATTCGATCGGTTCGCAATAATCCAACAATTATAGATTTTGGACAAATACTCGGTAACAAATTTTACCTTGCGAAGCGTAAAGGGAAGTTGCGGGTAGATTGAAGTTAGTTTTTGCAGATAAATTTGCTCGTAAGTTGATGATTTGGCAATGGATCTGTAGTTGCGGGAAGATTTTCATCACTAGGGACACAATGAATGGAAATGTTTACAAAGAAGAATGTCTCCAGAAGAGGGTTTGCCATTCATTAGGTCTCACAAGGGTCCGGTGAAGTTCTGGCCGGACCTGGCAAGCTACCACTACAGCCGGGATGTCATTGAGTGGTATAAGAAGAAAAAGATCGATTTTGTTGAAAAAAGTATCAATCCACCAAACTGTCCGGATTTTCGTCCCATCGAGAAATATTGGGTAATAGTTAAGGGCAAACTGAAGAAATGTGGCAGAACCATGAAAAATCCCGCTCAAATGGAAAAGTGGTGGAACAAGATGGCGAATGAGGTTACCAGCAGTACTGTGCAGAAAATGATGGGTGGTATCCCAAAAAAAAGTTCGAAAATTCATCCGAACAGCTGACGAATGATTTTTGTGTATTTTTTTTCCTTAAAGTGCAATAAAAACCCTACAAAATGACACTTTTACTTTTTTTGTACGTTATTTCTTTGCGGAGAAATGATCTATTTTATCCGGCCAGATTCTATGTGAAACAGACTTTATTTCGCAGGAGGACCGTCGTGATGTTGCTGTTTTGGGTCCCGAACACCACCAGGACATTGTTGCACTCCGCACGCCGTCCTTGACAGGGAAAACAGACGCGTACAAAGCCCCCTACCTCAGTCTGCATGCGACCAAAGCATCCACCGGGGTTGGGTACCCGATCTCCGCTAAGGTTGCTCGCACCCCAGCTAGCACCACGGGGAGGTTTTTTTTTTAGTTAGTAACCACAGGTGGTAAATCCTGGTTTACGGATTGTATTCCAAGGCACGGTGAGCCACCGAGTCCCCCCAGTTTGCTACTCTGGGTCCATCGGTACAATGGGAAGACTCATGATATACTCCGTGTATAACATCTACTCCCTAAACTCCACCTGGGGCCTCAGACCTGGTTCCCACCTTGAACTGTTTAGTACACTATGCTTCAATAGTGGTAGGTCTATTCGCACTAATGCGCTCCAAGGCAATGCTCATTAATGAGGCCACTTTCAGCAAAACCTCTCGGCTTTACGACTCGACACCTGAACTCTCCTCTAACGACTTGAGAATCGACATCTCCTCGCAATAACTCGAGATTCCCACACAAACCTCTCCTCTTCGCGACTTGAGGCCTGATCTCTCCTCTAACGACTCGAGATCCGACCCCTCCTCGCATCGACTCGAGATGCGACCCCTCGTCACATCGACTCGAGATGCGACCCCTCCTCGCATCGACTCAGATTTACCTCTCCTCTGCACGATTCAAAGCCCGATCTCTTCTCTAACGACTTGAAATCTGACCTCTCCTCGTAATGACTCGAGGTAACCACTTGTACCCCTCCTCTTGTTGATAAGGGGCCTGAACCCTCCTCTTACGACTCGTGACTCGACCCCTTATCATAAAGACTCGGGGTTGACCACACAAACCTCTCCGCCTGATGGTTTGAGGCCTGACCCCTCCTCTAACGACTCGAGGCCCGACCTCTTATCTTCAGGGTTCGAGGTTTGCCACCTTGCCCGTCGTGTGCCTGATCGAGAGCAGCTTATCCTAGACTCGCGCCTGTCACGGCACACTTGCGGGACTTAACGCAACGACTCGGATGATTCCCGACGACGACGTCATCGTACTCCGACTCGATTGGCTCACCCGGCGTCGAGAGCCACTCTACCCGTGGGTATTCCCCGAACGTGGAATAACCCTTTCCCAACGATTTCCACTGCGAAGAAGGTCAGCTTCTGTCGTTGGGAACCCCCCGAAGGTGGAGCATCCTACGCACGAACGCGGCGCACCCACGACATCCGCTACGCAGAAGGTGTTGCCTTATCTTTGTAACTTCAAACCGTGGGGTCGGACGCACACTACTCCACAGTCCCCCGTCGATGGGGTCAGTCTAATCCGACCGTTGTCCGATCTTCTTTATCCCCCTTTGGCTGGCAACTCTAGAATTTTTGGCCCCCGGATTTTCCTGCCCGATGTGTGCTAAATCGAGAGCAGCTTGTCCTGGACTCGAGCCTGTCACGGCACACGTTTGGGACTTGGAACGCTACGACTCGGATGTTTCCCGACAGTGACGACATCCTACGCCGACTCGAGAGGCTCGCCCGGCATCGAGAGCCTCTCTACCCGTGGGTATCCCCCGACAGTGGTTAACCCTCTTCCTTCGAGGTCCGCTACGAGCAAGGTAAAGTCTTATCCCCGCAGTTTCCTTCTTAGGAAGCGGCACTACTCGGATACCTTCCGACATTGGGGTATCCTTCACACATTCGCGGCGCACCCCTGACCTCCTCTACGCAGAAGACGATGCCTTATCTGTGTAGCTTCGACCAAGGGATCGGACGCGCACTACTCAGATGCTCCCCGTCGATGGAGTCATCCTCCCTTGCGGGTCAGTCATGATCCGAGTAAACCCACCGCTGACTGCATGCCAAGTGTTGGAATCCGCACACATCCTCTGTACAACGTTATCTGCTGTCGTGTCGGGCCCACAGGCGGCAAATATGGAAGTACGTACCGCCGCAAACCTCGGACAGACAAACACCACATGCTCGGGTGTTTCCTCTTTGTCCCCGTAATCTGGGCAATATGGCGAAGCCACATGTACAAACCGGTAGTGATCCTTCATGAAGCATCCACGACCAGTCAGGAATTGCGTCATATAGAAGTCCACTTCACCGTGCCTTTTTCCGATCCAGATCCCGATTTGCGGGATCAGACGATGGGTCCACCTTCCTCTCATTGAGGTGTCCCACAGCTGCTGCCAGTTAGACATCGAGTCTTCATTGGCGAGATCTCGTACATTGGGCGTGTCTTTGTCTGTTGTCGTAGCAATAGACATCCTCCTCAAGCAAGTTCATCAGCCGTTGAACGCTGCTAAGTCGCTGCAGGTTACAGTTTCTTCCCAGGGCCTGCCTCCAGGCCGCTGCTCCGTACCGCAAGATCGATGTGGTCACACTTGCCAGGATCCTCTTTTTGCTACTTTGGATGGCCGAGGAGTTCGGCATCATCCGTGTGAGTGCGGCCGTGGCCATTGCCGCTCTCTTGCACACGTAATCGACATGGCTCGTAAAGCTGAGCCTGTCATCTATCATCACCCCTAGGTACTTGATTGCGCGTTTGGACACGATATTGCACGGTTTAACGGCAATGGTACCTGTTTGGGATGAGATCAGGTTGGTGATTAGCACTTCTTTTACTTGAAAAAGATCACATTTTTTTGAATCTCCCGAAAATGTTTCTAGTTCATCTACGGGTTCATGTATCGTTCTAACTTTTCGAGCACATAAACTTGAAATTACATCCTTTAAAAAAAATGCAAAAGACGGCCAGTTACTAAAAGCGAAAGGTGCAAGCATATGATAAAAATAAAAAAGGAGATCAAGTATCCCCATTCTCCCCTATATTTATTAGGTTTTCATTAATAGAAATCATTATATTTAAGAATATAACTTGTTATAAATATGCTTCCAACGGCAATACAGTTAAAGCAGACTCACAACATCTTTTTCAAATGTCCAAAAATTTTAGGCAAAAGAGTCCTACAAATCAAGCTTATAGCTAAAAATTTACTTGTTTTCATCGCATGGAGTATGCTTTTTCCAATCTCAAGTGCACAAGTCTACCGCCGAACTGTTCAATCAATACAGCGGACCCATTCATGGAACAACTTACTCCACGACTGTTGCCGTGAAACGATCAGATTTCCGTTTGCATAAAAGTTCTCATCTTCATCGGGTGACATCTAAACTGGAGCCATTTGCTCGGTCGGTTAGATTATTTCTTTTTTTTTTTTGTATTCTAGGGCAAAGAAAAAGCTACCAGCCAAGATGTCGACATCCTTTGAAAGGAAAAAGGAAAAAAAAATCACTGAACATGAAAAGACAGTGGATTTAGGAAATTGACGTCGCGCCATCGGTTTCGGCTTCTTGGCCCTTCTTTGTGTTGTTATTTTTCTCTTCAGCCCAACCCTCCCCATTTGGGACGGAAGCCGAACGGAATAGAACTTTAACGTGAGTACTTACCCTGGCTAGGGCATGTTAGTTGAAGTTGCCGTCGGTATAATGGACGTAAATAATAAATTTATGATGCTCGGTAATTGATGTTAACTTGGGGCCGAGCATGAATAACTTGAGGGGGACGCGCGGCAAAGAAAGGCGAACCGGAAAGAGGGTGCAGATAAAAAGAAGATTACCCACACATTTCGCTTACCGATCGGCCACCCATTTCTAGTCCAAATGCTTAGGGGTGGATTTGAGTCCGGAGAATGTTTGTCTGTCTACATGCCCAGTTTATCGACCAATTATCAAAATGGTAATCGAATTATTACAACCGGATCGGCCTTTCTGGTCTGCTGGTTTTGGCCGACTGTTGATTTACCAAAGGAGCACATAAATTTATTGGGAGCATCGCGGGGGTCGAGTTTCATGTTACCAATTAATTTTTTCCCATCGAAAACCGTTGCTGCCGCTCCATCTGATAAGAAAGATGGAATAGTTGAACGCTCAACACCAGACGGTGCTCCAGTGTAATTTAATTTCCCGAACCTGGCAGCATCGCGTTCATCAAAATGAAATTTATCTTCCTTGAGTTATGGCGCGCGTTTTATGAAAGCGATGCCGCGCGACACCCAACCAATCCGATCCAAGAGATGTTTGTCGTTTATCAGACCGGAGAAGGTGGTTCATCAAATGTCAAATACCCTTACCCACCTAAGTAAATATGTACATACATACAAATAGCACATCCCTGTCCTGTTATAAGGTTCATCAATCTCGAGTTCTCGAGAGCATATCAAGTTTATCGGAGCTCGGAAATGACGTCGTTAATGAATCGCGCTGTTTTTTATGTCAATGTCAACGTTCAACGATTGCGGTTGTTTGCTTTAAGTTTAAATTTAATTAACTTAAGACCGCTTAGCGCTCGTCGATCAATTTTATATTCTTAAATGCTCGCAGTTTCAATCATGTGAGTTAAACCAATGCAAATATGTTGAGTAAATAATATTCCTGATTTCTAATTATTAAATACTAGCTGACCCGGTGTGCTTTGCTACACCCTTCATAATCAAATGATATTTTCAAAAATTATTAAAATTTTTATTGTTTTAGTGGCATTATTTTAAAATAAATTATAACATAATTCATAAGCAACCGCTATGAAACGAATTGCAACACAAAGACAACTTAAACTGATATTCTGAATTTTGCTCTATAAATTTGTGTTAAAGATCTGATAAGGCCGGAACAAATTTCAAATCCTTCTTTTGTCACTCGGAGTTGGAACATCGCGAGGGGGGGGACAATAAAAAATAATGCGAAAAACAAATAAATTGGAATAAATTGCACGAAATCTTGAATGCAACCAAATAGCAAACCTATATTATTGCATAAAACCTATAAATTAAGTATTTTTTGATCGAAAAATTAAATAAAATCAAGAATAAAAAATGTGAATTAACTTCCATCTTCCAAAATTCCAATGGTTCTTGGTCTTTTAATCTTTCGGATATTTGAATTTTTATTTCAAATTTACTTAAAATACTTCAAACTTTATTTATTCCCCCCTTCCGGATTTTGGAAATTTCGAAGGGGGGGGAGACAAAAGAAGAAATTGATATTTGTTCCAGCCTAATTTTAATCTGTCAAAATCATAGAAATATTTTTCGTATCGAAATACCCTCCCATTCCAAATTTGGTTCCATTTGCTTTATTAGTTTTTGAATTATGTAAAAATAATATTAAAGAGGCCCTCTCCCCCGTTCTACTGGAAAGAGGGAGGGGTTTCAAATAATCATTGAAATATTTTTCGTATCCAAATTCCTTCCCATGCCAAATTAGGTTCCGATATCTTGATTAGTTTTCGAGTTATATGAAAAATTGTAAGGTAGCCCCCCTCTCCCCTTCCTATCACCCCACTGAGAGGAGGAAGGGGTACCTTATGTTCAAAAAAAAATATTCCTCGTTGCCAAATACCACTCCATGCCAAATTTGATACCATTTGCTTGATTGGTTCTCGAGTTATGCGAAAAGTTGTCTTTTGTTTGGGAGGCCCCTCCCCTCATGAGAGAGGGGAGTGGCTACAATAGGAACTTTCCCCTGCTTCCAGTACCCCCACCTGCCAAGTTTCACGCAAATCGGTTCATTAGTTTCCGAGTATACATAGATCTTCGCTGTCTCTTTTTAATGTGGAGAGGGTCTCTAACTATCCTAGAAACAATTTTTGTAACTAAATAACGTAACGGGAAACTTATTTTACCTATTCGTTCTCGAATTATTATACAAATTGTGACAATGACTCCCTCTCCCTTTCCTTTATCCCTAATGGAAGGAAGGGGGGTCTCATAACATCAGAAAAACACTTCTTGTATACAGATACGATTCCATGTCATATATGGCTTCATTCTCGATAAGTTCTCGAGTTATTCAAAAAAGTGACCCTCTCGCTTCTTTATATCCCTCCTCTTGCATGAGAAGGGGGTCTCAAACCATCAAACATTGCCCGTTCACAGATATGCTCCCATGCAAATTTGATTCCATTTTCTTGATTAGTTATCGAAATATTAAATATTGTATGAGTGACCCTCTTCTCACTTTTTATCGTTCCACTGAATGGAGAGAGGGGTGCTAAATCACAGGAAAAACATTTCTTGTGCTCGACTAACCTCTCATGCCAAATTTGGTTTCTTTTGCTTTATTAGTTGTCGAGTAATGCTATAAAATTTGTATCGAAGCCCTTCTTCCTACCTATCCCCTACCTGGAAGGAAGGGATAAAGATCAAACCATTCCGTGTATTCAAATGCACTCCCATGTCCAATTCTGTCCATTTGCTCAATTGTATGATTGTTCCCATGTCATATTTCTTTCCATTTGTAAGATAAGTTCTTGGTTTATATGCAAAACAATCGTATATTAGCTCCCGTCTTCTCTAACTGTATCCCCAATTGAAGGAGAAAGGAGTTCAAATAAGCAAATAACCAAATGTTTTCCTATGCCAAAGCTGTTTTCTTTTGCTTGATAAGTTCTCGAGTTATGGGAAAAAATGTAAAGGAGCCCCCTTTCACCTTTTTATCACGCAACTGGATGTAGTACCAAATATTCACAGAAACATTCCTTGTGCTCAAATACCATCCCAAGCTAAATTTGGTTTCATTTCTTGGGTAACTTCTCGAGTGATGCAAAAATTGTATGGGAGCACCCTCCTCCCTTAAGATTTTCCGACTTGAAGAACGTAGGTTTTTAAAAAAATATCATAGAAACATTTCTCGTAATCAAAAATCTTCCCATCCCAAATTTGCTCGATTATTTTTCCAGTAATGCTGAAAACTGTAAAGGAGCCCCCTCCCTATTATTAATCTCCTCACTGGATGGAGGGAGGGGTACCAAATATTCATAGAACTATTTATCGTACCCAAATACCCTTCCAAGCCAAATTTGGTTTCATTTGCTTAAATAGTCTTCAAGTATGTAATTAAAAATGGGTTAAAGGCCACTCCCCTCGTTCCTGAATCTTCACTGGAAGGAGGAAGGAATCTAAAACAATCATAGAACCATTTCTCATATTCCACTGCCCTCCCATGCCAAATTTGGTTGCATTTGCTTGATACGTTGTCCAGATATGTAAAAAAATTGTAAGGTTGCCCCCCCCCCCCCCCACCTTGCTATCTCCTCAATGGAAGGAAGAAAGGGTACCAAAGTACCGTAGAAACATTCCTCGTACTGAAATACACTCCCATGCCAAATTTGGTTCCATTTGTATGATCAGTTCTCGAGTTATGAAGACTTATCACTCTTATTTATATGACCACCTCCCCCCTTCTAGGACGAGGGAGGGGTCTCGAACTATAATAGGAACCTTTACCGGCCTCCAATACCCCCTATAACGATATTTTGTTTTGCTTGCAAAACCCTAAGCAAACTCGTTGGCTATTCGCCTTATCCGTGGCTATTCGGTTTTATCTAACCTCATAGTCTATTTTGAAAAATGAGCCCCGTAGTATTTTCGTTCAAGCCCGGCTAGCTCAGTCGGTAGAGCATGAGACTCTTAATCTCAGGGTCGTGGGTTCGGGCCCCACGTTGGGCGCCAATATAACGATATTTTGTTTTGCTTGCAAAACCCTAAGCAAACTCGTTGGCTATTCGCCTTATCCGTGGCTATTCGGTTTTATCTGACTTATAGTCTATTTTGAAAAATGAGCCCCGTAGTATTTTCGTTCAAGCCCGGCTAAAGCACTCTCAATGATTTTGAGGTACTCAAATAACCAAATAGCGCAAATGAGAAGGTTTGATTGTATGTTCATGAAGGTTCAATTGTGTTCATGCAAAATCCACATTTCCTTACAATTACTAAGATTTTACTTAAAGCTACTTTTGAACTTACGTACTACACACAAACACATCGATCATCGATGATACCTACTGCTGTCGTTTCACCCCAACTAGCGCGCTAGCTGCTTTCCGCATGCATCCGCTGGCTGCTGATTCAACCGCGCTGGTTAAATCTCTCTCGATTTTCCCGTCTCTCGCTACTGGTGGACGATTCGCACCTCGCTCTCCTGCTAGCTGCTCTATGCTGGTTGCTTGGCGCAATTTTCCGATGATGTTAATGAAGCTCACATGCACTGTGCTTCAAGTGTCCGTCTGCACCAATTTTCCTCCTACGATTGGAAGTTCGCATGCACTAAACTTCTCCCTATCGACTTGCCCAAACATTCGAAAGACGAACGTAAAGTGCTTGGATTGATGACGTCGCTCTCATGCAATCACGACAGTTCCTACGATTTCGATAATCGTCTACCTCCGCGTCCCTTCCTGCTCTCAGCTTTCGGCACCGCACGATTTCGGAATCGTTGCTGGAATTCGACGATTTAGCTTCAGCGCTAGAAGAATCTCAAGCTCCCAAAAACGGCCCTATGGTGTAGGTTGAACAAAGTCAGTTAGGCCAAGAAATGTGAGTTGGTGATTTTTAACTTACTTCTCTGTGAAGGCCGTTATCATGCACGGAGCTAAGTTTGCAGCTCGAGACGATGGCTGCAGAGCCCTTCTTCTTTGTATCTCCTGTTATTGTCACTTCTGTTGACTTTGAGTCTGGAGAAAACGTGGAACAATTTAGATGAGGATTTGTTGTCAATTTTGTTTTTCAGGTCAATGGTTATAAGGCGCTTCGTCTACTGATCGGTAGCCGGTAGATGTAAGGTGTTATAGCTGTAATTGGCAATTTTAATGGTTTTTTGAAAATTATTAAAGAACTTTATTTCTCACTTGGAGTTTACGCAGATCCACTTATTATCGGATGTTTCATCTCGTGATCGGTGAACGTTCGGCGTTCAAGCTGTAATTTTGCATGAGCTACATTTAGTTGAAATGCTTAAAGTCGTGTTAAAAAAAGAATCTTACAAGTTTCGACGAGGTCAATGACATGCAGCATGCAACTCGAAGACCACTTTCTTTAACTGCGCAAACGACTATAATCACGGTTTTACTTTAAAGCTCCCGATCAATCGACGTTTTCTGGCTTTCTTACCGATCCAACTCGGATTAATTTCACAATCCGCGGATTAATATTCGCGATGATTGGCGAGTACAATAACACCGACGTTCACGACTGTTTACCGTACCGATCAATTCTACTTTCTACCGGAAGCGGTTGTCCGAGAGCTGATGGATGATTCCTTCTCGAGATGATTTCCAGAAAATTGTTTTCCTGGTGCTTATTTTCCAGCAAGTGAGCTGTGCTCATATTTTTGGTGAGCTTCGAGCTTGAATACTTGGCTTAAAAGTTAGCCATACTAACTTGTAACACCCCATCTGCCAAGTTTCACGCTAATAGGATCAGTATTTTTCGAGTCTATAGGGAACAGACAGACAAAAAACTATCATTTCTAAACTAAAAGTCAACAACCATATTTTTTTCCTTATACTCTACCCTTCTTTTTTAATGTGAATTTCCAAATTCAAGCACTTCTTATCAAAAACCATACAATAAAGTCTTGATTTAGGCGCAATATTCTTCTTAACTCTCTTAACCCCAACAATTTTTCTCTGATAATTTCACAGAAGCTAAGTTTTAGGATAACATTCCCCTATTATTCTACTAAAGGGTGTCCACGATGAAATTGCCACACACAAAATTGATTCGCAAAATTCGAGTTTTCATCCGATTGCCATCATATTTTCAGGGATTGAATAATGACTATTAAACTTCATTTTATTATTTTTCTCGTATTTTATTCACAGTCCATACGCAAATGCCAGCACATTAGCCTTAACCCCGGCCATAAGATTCTGCACAACCTGTGAATCAACCGTTTTTTGCATGTAAACCCATACTTTCTTCAGTTCCTCGACTGTCTTCACTACCTTAGGTCGTTTAAGAAGGTGCTGCTTCCTAGTCGCCCAGTTCCGGAAGGACAAAACTAAGGCTGGGCTTCGAACGTTCAAGGTACAAAAGGCCCCTTATCGCGACGAGAAGCAGAACAAGTCCGAGAAAACCCGTGCCAGGAAGTTGTACCTCAGCATGCTGGCAAAAGTTGAATGTTGCATCATGGACGACGAAATATATGTGAAGGCCGACTTCAAACAGATCCCCGGCAACCTGTTTTTTACGGCCAAGGATAAGTTCAGCGTTCCGGAGCATTTCCACACTCAGAAGATTTCCAAATTTACGAAGAAATTTCTGGTTTGGCGAACTTGTTCTGCTTTTCGTTGCGATTAGGGGCCTTTTGTACCTTGAACGTTCGAAACCCAGCCTTAGTTTTTGCCTTCTGGAACTGGGCGATTATCAAGCTGCACTTTCTTAAACGGTAGTGAAGACAGTCGAGGAGCTGAAGAAAGTATGGGTTTACATTAGACTGCCCCAAATGGGAAATTCAAAACCTGTGAAATGTTATGCGCTGCAGGCTAGCCCATTTTTGAAGCCCAATAACTTTTTTATCTTAACTCTTAACGAAATGCAGTCTTCGGATGAAATATTTTTCATAATTTAGGCTTTAAGAAAAACCGTTTTTAAATAGGCCGACAGGAACCAAAGTTATTGATAAAAAACTTCTTTTTCATATTTCTCCCGAACAAAATGTCTCAAAATCCCATACAAACTTCAGGCTCGTTGAGCTACTCCTTCCCGTGTTCCGATCTTTGGCATGGGATCTTGTACTTGACCTTGGATCAATTTTAGCCTGCAGCGCATAACATTTTCAAAAGTCGGGTCATTTGGGGCAGTTTACATGCAAAAAACGGTTGATTCACAAGTTGTGCAGAATCTTATGGCCGGGTTAAGGCCAATGTGCTGGCATTTGCGTATGGACTGTGAATAAAATACGAGAAAAATAGTACAATGAAGTTTAATAGTCAATATTCAATCCCTGAAAATTTGATGGCAATCGGATGAAAACTCGAATTTTGCGAATCAATTTTGTGTGTGGCAATTTCATCGTGGACACCCTTTAAAAACTTTATCGTTAAGGAAAATTTTCCACCAAAATTGCATAACTATAGGGGCTTAGAACAAAACTCGTGGAAAACTAGATGGTCACTCCTATAAGCTGATAAACTACATTTGTTAACAAACTGCGAACCAAGTATGAGAATTTTCGTTCTTTCATTTCTGCGAATGAGCTACTCCTAGAGACATTACTTAAATAATATAAAATAAAATTGAACTCAACTCTTTAGGTGGCTCAAAGACCCTAAGTTTGTAACTTTTGGTCCAGTGAAATCATAGATACAAAATGCTGAAAAGTCCTTAAAATTTTTAAGCATGCATCAGAAATTAAAATTCATTTGCTGTAATCAAACCTATGTTTAACTTTTTAAAACATTTCATAACTCACAATTGTCAACGATCCACCGGTATCAATTTGATCGCCGAAACTATTCCATATTTTGGTCGACATGTCTGAAGCAAATCACATTACACCCGTAACAACTAAACTGCCAAAAAGGCTAAACTTTTCCCGGTGCTGACCCGAGTTAGGTTAACTTCAAGATATTCGTCTTCCCCTCGTTTTGCTCATAAAACCGTCGTTGGGAAGCAGAATAGAAAATTGTGAAAATCACTTTTCCGCGACAAAACCGCATTTCTGTCTAGACCAATTTTCCGCATTTCCTGTTCGTTCCGGGGATCCGTTTTTCTAAGCCAAAGCGTTCGGTGGCAATGTTGTAAAATTTTTTGAGAACGAATTCAAACTTCGGAAGGGAAGCAGCAGCAAATAAAATTACATCACTGTCACCGCATAATACCTCCGCCAGGCTGGGGGTTTTTTTCTAAGTAAACGGATTTTCGACGGAGTGGGAAGTTGTTATTCCTTATAAGTTTTCTTGGAGAAACAAATATTAAAACTATTCCCCACTTTGTGCAACGGGATCCGGGATTATTTGGGCTTTGGAAGGAACCCATATTTGGTGCTGCGTTTTGGGTGGAAGCGAAAATGTGGAAAATTTGACAAATGTAACAAGTCCCGGGATTGATTGCGTTCTTTCTTTTTTTTTACTATTATTACCTGCACCCACCATTCATTGACTGACTTGGCTGACTGATGGGAGGAAATTGTGAACGCGGTTTTGATAGGCAAATTTTTGGGTGTTCGTTTTTGTCAATTTTCGATGCAACATACCCAGAGGCAAATCCAACATATCCCAACCCTAAGATATAGAAACATTTTCGGGGTGGTTTTATGTTGTGGTTGTTGTGTTCTTCGTTTTTATTCACCCACTTACACGGTTCTTCGCCTCCCGTAGTTAGCTTATATTTAGATCATTTTTATTCGACCAAGAAAAAATGATAGCTCAGAAATATATCGCGTCATATAGCTGTAATGGCTTTTTTATTTGATTTTGGATCCACTTTTTTTTTATTCCTGGCTCAGTTCCGTACCTTGACTCTGTCAATTCAATTCAATTATTTTTATCGTTTTGGCAGTCGTGTATCGTCTTGGAATTCGTATCAGAAATGTTGCACAGAGCCTTTTTTGGATGGTTTTTTTTTCTCGTTTCGGATCCGCCGAATATCGACTGTAGACTCCATCAGAATTTTTTCTTCTGGAAACGACTGCTATCATTTGAGTTAGTTTTTTTCCCTACCTACTCTTTTCGAGTCTACTGTTGCGTGTAGCGGATATTTTATGGTATTTTTGTAACTTATTTACTTCTTGCAATCAGTACGCCAATGATGGATCAAATTACAGAGCACCTGAAGCAAATTGAAGTCGTTCTCTTATGCATTCGGCCATTATGAGTTGCAATCTTAAATTGGAATTAATAAGATATTTTGTCACGCTCTAAACATATAATTTTTTTTTTGAAGACAGTACTTCAGAATAACAAAGTTTCTTTAAAAATTAAAGTTTGACAATAATACTCTTTTACGTATAGCTACGTCTAACGTAAGCTGATCAGATTGCCCGGTTTTATCCGGGTTTGCCCGGAAATTTAATACAAAGTTTGAAAAATTTCCGGTCCGAACCGATTGCCCGAAATTTATTGAAAGAATCTTCGATTTTACCCAGATTTATCCCCTTTATTTGCCAAATCAAATATAATAAAAACAAATTGTGTTGTAAAACATGCGCATTTATGCGCCCAAAGCAAAGTTTTTCGAGCTAATTTTATGAGACTCATCATGTAAGGCTTCTTGAAACTTTAAATATGATTTCTGCTGATAAGTTTTGACGATAAAAAAATTTCTTCCAAATTATTTTTCCTGTTTTATTTTTGAAATTTATTGAGAATTTTGAAATTAAATGTCCAGTTTTTTGCCAAGTTTTTAGATAAAATAGCCTGGATTTGTTTGGCCCGGATACGTGCTGAAAAAAAATTAGCAACCTAAGTCTAACGGTAACTTTAAAAGAGGACAAGTTGATAGTCTCGAACGAATATCGTGTCAGAGAAAAAAAATTCTATTAGAGACAAAATTTGAAATTTTTTTCATTTGATTTGCCAAATAAAGTGAATTAATTCGGGCAACTGTACCGGGTCGGACTTTTCCCAAATTTTGTATTAAATATTCGGGCAAACCCGGATAAAACCGTACAATCTAGCAACCTTACTCTAATAGTTCTCCCTGAAACGAACATTTTTTCTACGTAAAATTGTCAATGGGCGTCAATTTTAAGCGAAAAATAAGTTTTCGAAACTTTGGAAATATTGAGCAGTTTTCGTTTCTGGCATGCACGGGCTACATAATAATAATGTGAGGTTGGGTTTATGTAATCGACCGTTTTTGATGTTTAATGTTTGATTTTTGGCTATTTTTCGGTCTTGGATTTGGAGCAAAAAACTATTTTTTAATAATTTAATAGTAATAATCTTGAACAGTACTAACATTTAAATTAAGGATCATCATTTAATTTCATAAAGATGAAAGATCTAAGATGAAGATGGGGATTTTCAGGGCCAGGGTCGAAGTCAAGATCAGGAGATCAATCCAGGTTCAGGGCCAGAATCTGAAATCAGCATAAGTACACGGGATGGGAATTCAAGACCGAGATCAATAACCATCATTTGTATCTGTTTACTGGATCTAGGATCTGCATCTGCAGTAATGTTTCAAGATCATAATTCGAGTCAGGATCGAAGATAAGGAGACAGGATCAAGAACCGAGATTAGGATTCATGAGGATCAGAATCAAAATGCAGGATCAGGATCAGATTCAGAAATCAGGATCAGAATGTTGAATCACGCTCTGATTGCTGAATCATGAAAATACTGGATCAGAATAATGGAATACTGGTCCAGAATCCGGAACCAGCGGCTTAGAGTGGAATGCGAGATCAAGATCCAGGATTAGAAAACGTATGAGAGATCATGGATCCATAATCAGGTATTAGGATCAGAATCCATAATAGGATTCGAGATGCTGATAAAGAATCCAAAAATCATTCTAAAGATGCAAGATCAGAACTCAAGATCAAGATATAGGATAAGGATCTGAGAAGGGTAAGTATTATTTAGGATAAGGATCTGCAAAGTCAAGGATCTAGGATTAAGAACCTAAGATCACGAGCCAAAATTAGTATCAACATACTTCTGGGATCTGAACTCTGAATCAGAATCTAGCATCAAGATCAGGGCACTATCTGGACATATTTTAAGCAGTCTTCTCAACCTACTAGATTTTACCTTCTCACTAAGCTCTTTTCAAGCTGTTCTCTCAAATAACTCACCAAGCTGTCCTTTCGACTCTATTGAAGATTTTTTGTAATACACTTATTTCAGGCTGGCCTCTCAACCTGCTTGCTGCCCGAGTTGTCCTCTCAACTCGCATCCTAATGATTATTTCTTACATTTCAAGCTGTCCTCTAAACCCGCTTGATCACAAAGCTGTCCTCTCAATCGGCTTGATCATCCAGTCGCCCTCTCAACTCGCTTATAGGTGTTTTATCATTTTTTTTTTTTAAACTGTCCTCTCAACCGGCTTGATCACTAAGTGGCCCCCTTAACTCGCTTATAGATGTTTTCTTATACATGTATTTCAAGCTGTCTTCTCAACTCCCTTAAAGGTTTTTTTTCATACATTTTTTCAAGCTGTCCTCTCATTCCGCTTGATCACCAAGCTGTCCTCTCAACTCGCTTATAGGCATTTTAATGCATTTTTTTCAAGCTATCCTTTCAATCCGCTTGATTACCAGGTTGTCCTCTCAATTTGTTCATTGGTGCTTTTTTTCATACATTTATTTCAAGCTGCCCTCTTAACCAGCTTGATCATCAAGTTGTCCTGTCCTTTTTTTTTCATATTTTAAATTCAAGCTGTTCTCTCAACCTGCTAGATTACCAAGCTATCCTCTTAACTCACTTATAGGTGGTTTTTTCATACATTTACTTTAAGTTGTCAAAAAGGAGCAAAATCGAGTTTTGTACTCACTATAGCTGGTGTGCGTGATGACCAGCTGATATTTGTTTTCGCTTCCATAAAATTTGGTTACATCGACCTGTCAAAATTTACGATAGTATTGGTGAGGGCACAAGCAACACTAGATCCACTGGATATTTTGAGAGTGTGCCACCGTCTGCGATCAGGTCACTATCGGTAGTGCACCGGTGCACAACTGAACGAAAATAAATACGGTATTACATTGAAACTGTCCTCTCAACCCGCTTGATCACCAATCTGTCCTCTCAATTCTCTCATAAGTGTTTAATTCACACATTAATTAAAAGCTGTTCTCTCAACCTGCTTGATAACCAAGTCCTCTCAACTCGCTTAAAGGTGATTGTTTCATACATCTATTTCAAGCTGTTCCCTCAACCCACATGCCGCAAAGCTGTCCTCTCAACTCGCTTATAGGTGTTTTTTTATCATTTATTTATTTCTTGCTATCGTTTCAAACCGCTCAATCACCAAGCTGCCCTCTCAACTTGCTTAAAAAAGGTTTTTATATATATTTCAAGCTGAATTGTCTTTCTCACCAAGCCGTCCTCTCATCTCGATTTTTGGTGATTTGATTATAAATAATAATGATTTTATAATTTAATTTGTTGTTGTTTTCTGTTTCCCATTCAAAGTAGCATTATTCCTCACTTGGAATCATAACTTATTAACTTTTTTTTTATGCAAAATAATTATTTTTTTTAAATTGGTTTTTTTCCCAACTTTTGGTATAATTTGTTCCCCGCATAAAATTTCTGACGATTTTTTTATTCTGTTCGATATTCTTTTCAAATTCTACCACAAATACCATTTGAGGCCCTCAGAGCCAAAAGGGTATTAATATTAATGCCAAAATGGTCGGTTTTGAGTTATTGATGCCAAACGATTCTTCATATTTCAAAATATATTTGGTGATTTTTTCAGATGTTTTCAATTTTATTTTCATACTTTTACGTTCCAGAGTAAAATACAAATTTTCGAAAAATATATGGAAAATGGCCGAACACAACAACTTTAAAGCGTGTTTTCTCGAAATAAACTTTTATGCACTTATACTCCTTTGGCTCCAAGGGCCTCATTTGATTTTCAAATACCTGCCACGGTCGCCAAATGTGCAAACTGGTCCTATGCTCGGAAGTAACACTACTGATTGACTCGACATTTTTTGAAAGAATTTAGAGAATTCTGTGAAAGCTACAATAAAACTCATATTTTTAAACTTGCTTCTAAACTTTAATGCAACTATTTTATCAAAACACTAAGTGTTCAAATATATTGGTGTTTAGAAAGGTCATAATGAAACAATTTTGAGATAACATAAGTGTTATTTTGTAGTAGGTTGGCTGCCCAAAAAAGTGATCGGGCCCATCCTCATGTAGTGGGGAAAATAGGACAGCTGCTTACAAATCAAGAAACCTCTCAAAATTAAGATCCATGAAACATAAAAAATGTAGGTTTCCAGTGAAAACTGGTAGCCGAAATGTTCTGACCTCAACGTGAAACTAATTTATTTATTCCCGTTTTACATTTTTTTCTAAAAACGTAGAAGATCCCAGATCTACCTCAGGACAAGTGTACAAAATGAAGAATATTAATTTGAAATGTGTCACCATTTGAAGCGACTTGTCTTCTTTTTTATTGTCAAAATCATATGCAGCTATGGCAAATCACTATTTGTAGATTTTCCAATCCACACTTGTCATGGTATGAAATTTCGTGTTTTTATGCTTGAAATTAATATCTTTTTTAAATTGTTTAAAAATTTACAAAAAAATTATCTTTAAAGATCATGAAAACAGAAAATAAATTCAGCTCGTATTAACACGATCGTCACCGAGGGTCACCCATACAAAAAAAAAATGTCTAACTTTGAAAAACCAAATCATCAACAGGTAATATCGTTTCGGCTTAAAATTTTGGATAGGAAAAAGTGAATTATTTGCTCTATTCTATTCTTTTCTATTCTATTCTATTTTTATTTATTAAAAGAGGATTTTAACCTTCGTGGTCATTCACCCTCTGTAAAGGATTTGCTCATAATCCGAGATAGCGTTAAATAAAAAAATATATTTCCAAATCGGTAATTTGACTTTTCAAATTTAGACGTATTTTTCGACGAACGTGTGAAACAAAGTTTTAAAAATAACAACACATCATGATGCACATAATCATAGAAATGTCGTAAATGAATCTGTCGTTAGGTTTTTGGCACTCCTGAATTTGTTCAGTTAGTATTCAAGTTGGGAAGTTCTCCTGAAAAAACTGAGAAATTCTAAGAGCTACATTACTAGAGATCGGATATGCAAAACTTTAGCAGCGTTGTGTTAATTATGAAAAGGACTATCTTTTTTGTTTTTACCAGATCTTTAAGTTACCATGTGCTCGAGATATTTACAATGCAAAAACACATGGTAAAAATAAATTTGCACAAATTTGCGCCTTTTGCTCATTTTGCGCCTCGAAAATTCTTCATTGTCGACTTGAAAACTCATGAACTGTGATTTTTTTCTGATTTTTTTTGACCAAATGGTTAAGAATGGTGCCTGACTAGTAGACACCATGTAAATAACTAAAAGTGAGAAGTTCAATACATTCCAATCTGTACAACCGATTTTTACGCAATGTGACAGACGTGTTCTGATGGACAAAGAAATTTATGTTAAAACCGAATTTAAGAGATCAAATTCTTTGAGATGCCTGTCGAAACCGACCGAAATTCCACGCGTTTATCTCTTCTAATTTACAGCTACTTCTCATTTTTCACCGACCTTTCCTTCGTAAAACTCGTTTGTTAACTGATCCTTCTTTCCTACTTCACTCCCGACGCACTCTCTTTTCTTAAAACTCTACACACTTTATTCTCTCTCTCTATACTAAAGACTTTGCTCTCTATTACCCAGTAAAAATGAATCGACAGAGAGGTAACTCAAATCGACAGAGGGATCGTATCGATCTCTCTAACGATTTTGCATCATCTAATCGGCAGAGGGGAACACACCATACGCGTGCCTTGGGTGAGTACCACGAAATAATCTAAGACACGCCCTCCAGAGAAACACACGAACACAATCTGAATCGTGTTTGTATGTTTCCCTTCGAGACGCGTGAGTGCCTGCCTGAGAAGTCGGCTGCTACGATTGAAAGGGCACACGGGAAACAAAGAACACGGGAACAAAATGCGAGCACATCGTACGAGGGTACGATTCAAACTAATTTCGCAAGTACGCATTCGTATTCGTTGCCTCTACGTATCTCGGCAGGACAAACCGAATGAGAATATTTGCGTTCTCGGAGGGTCGCCGAAATTAACCGTTTTATTCTAAGTTCGATGACTCAACTCTCAATTTTTTGCATGGTCTGTCGATTTCTGAGAGGACGCGCTTACTGGGTATCAGCATGAGACGGTGCTCTTCCCCAGTGAGCGCGTCCTCTCAGAAATCGACAGAGCATGCAAAAAATTGAGAGTTGAGTCACCGAACTTAGAATAAAACGGTTAATTTCGGCGACACTCCAAGAACGCAAGAATTCTCATTCGATTTGTCCTGCCGAGATACCTAGAGGCAACGAATACGAATGCGTACATGCGAAATCAGTTTGAATTGTACTCTCGTACGATGTGGTCGCATTTATCTCCGCGTTTTTTATATGCGTGCTTTCAATCGTAGCAGTCGACTTCGCAGGCAGACAAACACGCGTCTCGAAGAGAAACATACAAACACGATTCGGGTTGTTTTCGTGTGTTTCTCTGGAGGGCGTGTCTTAGCTATGGTGTGTTCCTCTCTAACGATGTGATGATGCAAAATCGCCAGAGAGATCGTTACGATCCCTCTGGCGATTTGAGTTACCTCTCTGCCGATTCAAATTTACCGGGTCGCTTCGGCTATTGATAGTGATGCCAATCATACATTTATTCTTATCCATACTCATTTCCTACAATGCCTACTCATGAAAAGGTTTCTATCAGATTCCAATTGCTTTTTCCAGTTGAGTTTGTGTAAAATATCATGATTTTGTGAAGGTTTTGCTTCTGTGATAAAATTAATAGATCAATACATGACTTAAAAAAGTGTGCAAAGATAAACAAGAGATTTTATGAAAAAGTAAGAGTATTTCTTGAAATCATTGATATTTTTTATTTACATTAAATGTCATACTAACACCTTCATTTCCTCCATAGAAAGTTTTTCGATAAAATGAATAGTTTTTAAAATACACACGTTTGTAAATGTCCGGATTCTAAATGATCATAGCCCTAGCTGTTTTAAAAGCTACAGCTGAGAAAACTGAAAATGTACCTTTTTTTTGAAAAACTATTAATTTGGTGGCCTCAGGTGGGTTTTTCGATTTAATAAATTGATTGGCAGTTAAGTCTAAAAGTAACCATTATGAATTGATCTTTGAGAAAGAAAAAAACTATTCTATGTTAGGTAGGAGAGTTGAAACAAAAGTCTCGTTTATAGGCGGGGTTAGAAAACAACGACAACAATCGGAAAAAAATATGCACAATATTCACTCTTCTAACAAGTTGATAAATCTCATTTATTCGTGGAACAATTTTGATTTTAGGAAAAAAAAATGGTTGGAGCGTGAGAAAACTACAACCGAAAAAGTACTGGAGTCAAGTTCCGTAGCCCCTGTGTTTATGCAATTTATTTAAAATTTAAAAAAAAAACCTCATTTATAGGGGAGAGTGGGGATACTTGATCCCTTTATCTTATTTTCACCATATCTTTTTGGAAAAAATAAGCAACTCGCCGTCTTTGACATTTTATGACAGCTTGTAACTTCAAGTTTCTATGCTCCAAAAATTAGAACGATACTTAAAGCCGTTGATGAACTAGAACCATTTTCGTGGGAGTAAAAAAATGCGATTTTTCTGAAGTTAGGGGAGAGTTGATCCCCTATTGAAGGAGACTTGATCTTTTATTCAGGAAGCCCTAATCCTTGTATAAAAATCAAACAAAACCCCAAGATAGAATGTTAATTGACTATTTTGGTCACGTTTGTTCTCATTTCACAATTTATAGCAGACATAAGAAGAAAATTCTATAACTTTGTCTCAACGCTAATAACATTGCATACTTAAAGGCGCAATTTTTTATAATTAAGAGAAAATTAATTAATTTGGCTCTTTTCTTCAGACAATTGTTTGATAAACATTAGTTTTTGCATAAATATTAGTAATTTCGTTATCAGCAATCATAACGATTAATTCAGGTGAAGAATATGCTGTTTGGAAGGGGGATCAATTATACCCAACTCTTGGGGATCAATTGTACCCATAATGACTATTTTAGAAAACTTTTTCTGAAAAAAGTTGAGAGTTTTTCATTGCTTTCAAAATATGGCATTATGAAGTTCATTTTACGCTCGAACGATTGATACATTGGAACAAATATTTTTTTCATAATTTTCCCATGTAAGGAACATTTTAAAGTGATGAAAAAAGATCTTCAAGTTACATTTTGTGAAATTTTTCAAACAAAGTTCAATTACTAATATTTTTTTCATAATTTTCTCATGTAAGGAACATTTTAAAGTGATGAAAAAAGATCTTCAAGTTACATTTTGTGAAATTTTTCAAACAAAGTTCAATTACTCAAACAATTATTTTGTTAAAATTTTTTAAACTACAAGCATTGTTATTTTGCTCATTTTGGCACATTTTTCTAGAACATTTGATCTTTGTAAGACATTCCAGTTTCGAGATATAGCTAAGGAATCAAGTATCCCCAGGGATCAAGTATCCTCATTCTCCCCTAAAGTTTATTGTAGAAAAATAGTTGTAAAAATCCATAAAACTAAGCTTCTGTGAATTTTTTAGTGAAAAAAAATTCTAGACGGTATAATAACGAAACATTTTCCAGATTTTTTCACTACGAAATCTTTAGTAGATGATTGGTTGAAAAGTGCAATTGTTGAAACACATTTTTACGTTTTTTATGGCCATGACCAATGAAAAAGTTAAATAAAAAAAACTTTATGTGCAGAGCAAATCTTTTTTTTTTTTGTGGCTTTCTAATGCATTTTTTTAATTCGAAGGCTGATTTACAGCATTGTTTCAGCAGTTTATTTTTTCAACTTTCATTTTGGACTTCAAATTATACAAAACTAATTATCGTAACTCGTTACCTATCGTTAATCTATCGTAACTCGTTACTATTGTTGTCTTAAATCGTGTTGTTCAAAAGATCGGAAGAGAATTAAAAGAGATTAAGCTTTTTTTATAGAGAAGTGTAAATTTGCCAGAATAAATCCTTAAAATAATACAAAATGCTGATGTATTGGATTAACTAGTTTTGAATTAGCATGGTGCGAGTTTTTAACTCGCTAAAAACTATTTCATTGCAGTTCTGACGAAACACAGGTTGCGACACACCTTTTTTAAAGTAATTATGTTCAATTGATCTCAAGATTATTTGTGGGCCGTACTATGAAAAAAAGTATACTACCACAAGATCAAATGGAATTTACGAAAATTACCGTTTTCTTGTTTATCACAAGAGAAAAATGACAAAACACAGATTATTGTTATTGTGCGTTAACCTTCCGATCGTATCTTCAACACCTTTTTAACTATTTTAAAATGGAATAGAAACTATCATAGTTTTTGAAACACAACGGTTTGTTTGTTGTATAAGTCAAAGCTTTGTTGTCCCTAAAAATATAAAAAAGAACCAACTCACCGCTCGGCGTCAGGGGAATCGTCTTTTGTTCCAGCTCACTTCCGGGCGTCGTCGCCGAGGAGGAGGAATTGTTATTGTTGTTATTATTATTGTTGTTGGAGGAGGGGCTCAGCGGGGGCAGAGCGTTTCCGTGTGAGTCCACCATTGTGTTGGCGTTGCTGCGGCTGGTCCTTGAAGATGGATTCCTGGTGCCACCACATAGACCAACCAAATCCAGCCGAGATCCGGACAGATGTGCTGTGCTGCTGCCGTTTGTGGCCGTATCTCGCTCCCGGCGCCCTTTTTCACTCTCTAAATGTACCTGCGAAAAGAAGTAAACAAAAACATAGCGAATAAGTAACAGGACTTTTGTTGCTTACATTGAATTTTTTTAAAATTAAAATCAAAGAACTTAATACACAACTGGATTTAAAAAAAATATTTGTTTCTTTTGAAAAAATCAATCTGAATTTAATGTTTCAAACGATAATAAAAATAATTTAAAAATAACATCAAGTGCAAAAACAGCTAACCAACTTAAAAAAAGGTCTACATAAAACTTCTTATAAATATGAAACTATAAACCTTTAAGTTATATGGTCGCGATTCGACCAGACCGAACTGAACGCCATAAACTTGATTTCGAGAAAATCGAGTTCGAAGTTCACAGCCCTACCAATTGATACCATTTCATCAGATATCTAATTTAATCATTTTATCATTACATTTAGATTATAAGAGAACCATCGAGGTTATACTGGTCGATTTCTGATTACACATCAAGCTGAAAACTGAACTTTAGTAGCATTATGTTTGCACCCAGTTCACTCTGGTCGAACAAAAATGTTTAAAAAATTGTCATGCACAATCATTTGACTGGGCAATTTGTTCTTAACGTAGGAGCCTACTTATAGGCGGTTTACAAGCAGCACACAACGAGTATGGCTGATGCTTGAAAAATCGGTATCGAATTTTGAATACGGCGAATGCGCCAACTGTAAACAAATCCAGATTATCACATAAATGCGTTAAACTCTTTATTTTAAATCCGAAAATATGATCTCCTTTTAATTTGTCTTATTTTAGTGAAGTTAAATTTAATTTTTTAAATAAGGCGAATAGCTTTTTTTTATGAGTGTGTAATCCCACAGTTCATTCGCCCATTTCCCCTCAAAATTTCGTCGCGAACAAAAGGGCCAATAGTTATTCCGAGATGGAAAAAGGGCACTGAAGTTTTTGAAATTTGTTTTCCCAGGACGAGGAGAAGCACAAATCAGCATTTATAAGATCGTTGAATGTGCTAATGTGTTAATGTGATCATTTGGACCCGCTTTCAAGCCGGAATTTGCTGGAATATTGCTTCTTTAATGAGTGATCCAAAAGGCGAACAGTCATTCTGCAATTCAAAAGGGCGCTCCAATTTGGCGAATGAACTAAATGAGAGCATCAGTCTGTGGTAAAAGGGCCCACAGTTATATTTATTAATTTTTTGAAGTAATTAGTACGGAAAAGCTATATTGATCGATCGGGTGATGAAATTAAATCAATTTGAAAGCATTTTAGCGACGTATTTAGGAAAATGATTGTACGCAGCTAAATAGGAAATTGATTTTATTTTCTGAAACTTGGAATGCGTTTTTCTCAAAAAAAAAGGTCTTGGCGCATTCGCCGTTTTAAAAATTCGATACCGAAATGTTTTTCGCTTTCGATACCATACAAATTTCGCTCTTTTGAAAAGCGGAATATCCGTGATTTTAACTTACCGGTTGCGTTCTGAACAACAGTAAGCAATAAAATAAAGCATCTTTTATCGTTAAATGTCAAAAATCCTAACATTCCCTTAAGTAAATTGGAAAACAAAATTCAAGGGATTCGGTTCAGTCTGGCTGAACGAGATTTTAATAAATGTTAACAATCCGCAACATGAAGTTTTTAGCTACGGGAATGTTTCTTACTATTTAATTTATTAGCTATTAGTTCCTGACAAACCGAAGAACTGTTTTGAAAAGAAAAAAACCAACACACATAAGCTTATTTCGCACAAAATCAGTTTCATGACCAAAACATGCTTTTCATCTTCACTTCAAAGCTGGCTCTCAGTTCACTTTGGCGCAACGCATTTTTGCCATTTCCATTGTCTGCAACATTGAAATTTTCTAATAAAATCAGTAAAAATAGTAAAAATGTTCTGATTTTCATTGGATAGGTAGTTTATCATGTTTCGCATCCGTTGCAATATATAACTCAATTTTTTTCAAATTGGCGTTCAGTTCGGTCTGGTCGAATTGCTACCAATGAACGAAAAGCATTTCAATTCGATGCCAAACTGCGAGCAATAATTTACCCACAGAGAATCGAGTACTTTAAAAAAAATTCATTGCCTACCGTAAGGCGTTTTCATTCCAAGCGTTCGAGCAGTTGGAGAAAAACGAGAAAAAATTTCTCGGTTGCTGTGGAAAAATTGCAGATACATAGATAGTAGGTCTATGTAGTTATTTTTTCCAAATGGATAAGTTCTGTTCGCAGAATCTCACCTACCATGATGAATCGTGGATAATCGGTAAAGCTGTTGTGGGTAAACAGGGGCGGGATTATGGAACTCGAAACAATCGAGTTTCGTTCGATTCGACTAACTTTGGCATTACCGATCTCGATTCGAATGGAACGTTTTGCGATGATCTACTACCCGATTAACTCGAAATCTAGTACTTTAAAATTTAGAACTCGAACGAGATTCGTAATACTGATTCTAATGCCATATTCGTTTTCATCTGGTGGAAAGATGGTTGTGCACCAACTGCTGTCATCTTCATATAAAAAAAACGCTTTGACAGCACTTGGTGCACTACCGGTGCACCACCAGGATGAAAACAAATATGGCATAAGTCGATTCGAGTTCAACTCGAAACGGGTAACTCGAATCGAATAGGATTCATAATTTCACCCCAGTTCTTGAACCCTTATCTTGCATTGAGTGTCGGTTGAATGAGTGCAAGTGCAAATATGAACGGAAGCTGTCGAGAAGAGATTGATAACGGTGAAGGGCAGCGAAATAAATAGGGTTAGGGCTTAATCCATATGAAAATATGTTTCACTGATTGTACTGGGGTAGTAAGAATGATGATAGCAGGGCCGTAAGAAAAACCGGCTCATTGAGAGGGGGGAGGGTTTGGTAACATAATTTTATCTAAACATTTTTGCTTGAAAAAGCATACACAAAGAAAAGTATAAGAAAAAAGGTTCTATATGTCACTTTTTTCAAGAAGTTTAAAAAATTAAATTATCTAGGCATTTGAAGATTTCATTTTAAAGAAAAATGTCTCCACTTACTTAAATTAGAAAATAGTATGCAAATTCTTTTTAATCACAAGAATGACCATTTCAGACATTGTCGAAAAATACATAGGTATTTAGGAATTTAGAAATTTAAAAATAAAAGTAATGGATTAAGTTTGCGGTTCAAATCAGATTTATTTTCTTCTCTAGTAAACTCCATTAGAATTGAAAATTTTTCTTTGAAACTTTGTTTAAGAAGAATCTACAATGTAAAGAATGTTAAACAAACAACATGTTAAACATAACATTGTGAATTGTAACAATCTTCCCACTTCTTTAAAACTACTTCCAAAGGAAATCAGAATTTAAAAGGAGTTTGCTAGAAAATAACATTGAGTATGAACGACATCAATTAAGTTTAGAATTTGGAAAATGGAACAAATAGTCATTAACTTAATAAATAGAAACAACATACATCCACCATACTGTAAAAACTTATAAGGTTAACATCTTACGTTACATGAATAAAAAATGAATCAATAATAATAATAATAACAAAAAACCAGTAAAATATGTTTTGAGTAAAATTTTCACTTGAAAATAAAGTTCATTGATTGATCATTTATTTCATGAAAAGAATCCTGTGAAATAAATAAAATCTATGTTTCTCAAAAATGTCTTCAATTTTTTTATTTCAATTTGTGATTTCTTCTGGTTTTGTGTATCAAACTGACTTTGATTGAATAAAAAAAAATAGATCCAGAATCAATATGAAAAAAAAACTTGAATCGCCTGTAATTTGAATTCTTAATGAAATTCTTACATTGATATTTTAATCTTGATTATAAAACTTAATTTTTATTTTGATTTCGAATCTGAGAACTACCTTTGAACCCTAGTTCGAAATCTGGATTCGGAATTTTTAAGTGATTTTTGAATTTAAGTTCTAGATATTATTTCTCACCAATTTAAGGCAAAACACGAAAATTAGATCAGAATTTTCAGCCAGAAATCTCTAATTTGAATTTTGTAATTTGGACTTTCCATAAGAATTCTTTCTTCAGTTATTTATTAGAAATTAAACATGTGAATCTGAATGAAAATTGCGAATGATTAAACAGCTTCAGATTTTTCAATTCTGGATCACCATTTTGATCAAACTTTCTTTACTTCCAATTCTGCAAAAGAATGAAATGAAATGAAAAATTGCAAATCTTTTAAATGGTTTGTAGATTTAAACTCTTTTTATATTCCAAAATGATGAGTTTCGAATAGAAACGAAAAGCGAATCCGAGATTAAAACCGGGATTTTTTTCCAATGATGATCCTAACCGACGCACAGTGGGCCAGGAACCACACTTTTGCGGTCAAAATTGACTGCAGGCCAGAGGCTTCGTTGTAGCTCATCGGTGTCTTCGACAAAGTTACTCGACTATATTTGCACTATCTATTGATGGATTTGAATTAGTTTTATTTTTCTCCGCAAGGTGGCGCCAAAATCTAACTTTTTACAGAAGCAAGATACAGGCATGATTTCTTCTACAAAGTTGTTCATTATACTTTGCACATCAACTTTGTAGAACATTGTTAAGCTCTATGTTGTGTACTTACCTTGCAAAAATAATAATTTAAGGAAACCTTGCAAAAAATGGTTTTTTTTCACATATTTTTGTTTTTAGCTATACAATACCTCAAATTTCCACAGTATTCGAGTGAAATGGACTCAAATGAGATATTCTAGTGGAAAACTTATTCGTTTCGTAGATTTTTTCTGTCAAAATCGCAAAAAAATAGGGTAAAATTATACATTTTTCAAATTGCAATAACTTGCTTGCGAGCAGTTTGGCGTACCTCATTTTTCGCGAAGTGACAGTTGTGATTATGATCTAAATGCATGTAGAAAATGTCGGTGGGTTCTCGTGGGTTCCTTGCCAAATGATTTAATAAAGTTGGTTAATTTTCAATACAAATTCACATATTTTAAGACCTTTTTCAAAGAAAACATCCGCATTTCTCGTAGAAAAGTCGAATTTTCGTCATTTTATTATTGCTTTAGTCAATTGCGATGCTTAATTAAGCGATTAAGCAAATTTGATAAAAAAAAAAATTTAAAAAATTAAAAATTATTGAAAACTGTTCTTTAATTAATTTTAAAAAAATAATATTTTTACAAATTTGATTAAAAGTGCAAAAAATGTGCGAACTATTCATTCAATCATCATGCAATGGATTCATCCAATAACTGAACAATGAAAATTCGACTTTTCTACGAGAAATGCGGATGTTTTCTTTGAAAAAGGTCTTAACATATGTGAATTTGTATTGAAAATTAACCAACTATATTAAATCATTTGGCAAGGAACCCACGAGAACCCACCGACATTTTCTACATGCATTTAGATCATAATCACAACTGTCACTTCGCGAAAAATGAGGTACGCCAAACTGCTCGCAAGCAAGTTATTGCAATTTGAAAAATGTATAATTTTACCCTATTTTTGCGATTTGGACAGAAAAAATCTACGAAACGAATACGTTTTCCACTAGAATATCTCATTTGAGTCCATTCCACTCGAATACTGTGGAAATTTGAGGTATTGTATAGCTAAACACAAAATTATGTGAAAAAAACCATTTTTTGCAAGGTTTTCTTAAATTATTATTTTTGCAAGGTAAGTACACAACATAGAGCTTAACAATGTTCTACAAAGTTGATGTGAAAAGTATAATAAACATTTTTGTAGAAAAAACCATGCCTGTATCTTGCTTCTGTAAAAAGTTAGATTTTGGCGCCACCTTGCGGAGAAAAATAGAACTAATTAAAATCCATCAATAGATAGCGCAAATATAGTCGAATAACTTTGTCGAAGACACCGATGAGCTACAACGAAGCCTCTGGCCTGCAGTCAATTTTGACCGCAAAAGTGTGGTTCCTGGCCCACTGTGCGACGTTCAGTATGAATTAAGTGGATGCCGAATCCAAATTCTTATAACAGACATCGAATTTTAATGTTTATAGGAAAAGAAGCAACCACAAAAACCGGAATTATTCTAACCTAACCTTTCCAGATATTTTTCCGCAAGTATCCAAGCCGTGCAGATCCAGGATATTTTCTCCGGTATCCGCCAATATCCAAATTATTAATCAAAAATCATAAAGAAACACATTTGACATTTGTTTATCGAAATACATCAGTCAATTTCAAATCATATTTTAAGCTTCAAAAAAATCGTCCACATTAATTTTGATAAATTTCTCTCAAAAAGTTTAGACGCCAAATACATCATTTTAATGACTAAATTAAAAATTTTGTTTGAAGTTTCAAGTAAAGTGCAAAAATTCTGGCAAAATCTGAGCGATTTGGCAAGATTTCTTTCAGCTCATTGGAATACGATACTTGGGACTAAATTTTTATCATTAAGTTAGAATTTTTTTAAAAACTGTAGCAGAACTATTAACCTAAGTTAAGATATCGGGGTTTTGTGTTTAGTTGTGAGTCGAAATAGTTACTCTTGAATCATTTTAGTCGTTCATCAAAATTTGATTAGGGATTGTAGTTTGGAGTTTGGAGAAAAAAAATTTGCTTGGCTTCTTCGGACCCTCATGGAGGGGGGGGGGGGGGGGGTTACCCTCAATCCCTCTTCTCCTCCCGTGCCAACGGTCATGCCCCAAATAAATAGTATATTTGGATTCAGAGGCTCGAAATCCGGCAAAATTAGCTTTTAAATTTATGGTACTAGAATTAAATTTTGAAGCCACAAACAATAAATATAACAGATATAAGAAAATAGGAATCATTTTTTTTAAATTTAATGTTCAAATCATGTATTGAAAATGCGGGATAGAACGTAAACGGCTAAAAAATTTAAAAAAAATTACAAAGTTTTAAATTTAGGAAAGATTTGAGTTGAAAATTTAATGATGGATTCAAGATTCAAAACCATAGATCTATTGGAAAATTGCAATGCATAATCAAGTTGAGGGTTGTTAAATTCAGATTTCAACACCAAAGATCTCAATTTAGAAAAGGAGAAGACTATGACCTCTCTAAAAAAAACAAGCTTTACACCTGGTTTCAAAGTTGTAAATCAAAATCTTATAGTTCAACGTCTTCAGAGTCGCCAAAATTTTGATCAACGTGGAAATATAAATAACTTACTTTTCTTCAGGTAGTTATTAATTCAACATTTGTAATCGTATGTTGATTTTTTTTGTTTGCATTATGGACGTGTTTCAATGCAATAAGCTTAAACATTAAGGCAACAATATCAAATGTGACTTAAGTTAGAATATATTGCACAAATTCATATCGAGTATTGAAAAAACGAATATTATATGAAGTTCATGCATACAAAGAGATACTCAAAATATATTGATAAAATAAGCATTGGAAAACTGCAAAAATATTTGTACAATTCAAAGGAACAAAAAGTCCATTATCAATCCAAAAATGAAAATAAGCTATCGAAATTTAGCGCTTAAAATTTACATAAATTCTAGCATTCGAGTTTATTCGACAACAGCTAGTTTATGCAAAAGAGACTAAAGTAAACACAAAAAGGCGTCATATGATTCATTGAAAAAAACTAGAAACCCTACGGTCAGATCTGTCAGATGCGAGCAGCACTGTCACTTTCGTTCCAAGTCTTTAGCGTAACATTTCTTGAGAGCGAAACTTCCAAATGTAAACAATTCGTTGCAAATCACTTAAATCATTAAAAAAAATTTATCAAATTTAACTGAGCGAACTACCTGTTGATGCATTTTCGTTGGAACGTGAAGCTATGCCTATTCCATTGAAAGAAACTTCCAGGCATAACTAGCGCCGAAAACTAAAAAGGTCGAAAATCGCCAATTTCTGACATTTATCAGAAAATGTAGATGTTTTGTTTAAAACGATTTTAAAAAAAAAAGACAATTTTCAAACATATCAAAATGGTCTGCCAGGTTGGAAATGATTGATGATATTTTCCTGGTTATATTGAACTTTTTTTTTAATGATATCTTTTCCCTTAAGTACACAAGAATCGTTTAAAAAAAGTATCCAGTATATTGCACTTTTGTTAAATTCATGTTGTTGAAATTGTTGAAAAGTGGCTGATTTTTTAAATAACATTTGATTTGATGTTCCGAAATTTCAAACACATTTTTCTTGTTTGGAAGTAACTGATAGTTTCGCCCTTTTTATGCGACATTTGTTTCAATAATTTATAAACAAACGAATTTGACACATCTTTTGCTCGATTGGAATTACACTGACAGATAAACGAAAATTCCAATTGGCACACGGCGCTTTGTTACAGCAGTCTCTTTAGTTTTTTTTGATTGAACATAATATTTTGTGAAAAAAAGAAAAATATGCACAAATCTTATGATATGACCTAGCGTACTACATCGATTCTTATTTCACTCATAATCCCAATTTTTTTAAACAGATTTCTCAGGATTAAATTGGGGAGATAAGGGCATAACAGGCACCCTGGGCAAACTGGGCACTTCTCTTTTAAAGAGGAAACAGTTTTGTGGTTCCTATAGTATTAATTTTTAAACAATAAGGAAATCTCCTTATCACCTTCACAGAAATATTAAAAAAAAAACAACACGAGTGACAAAATTAAAAAAAATTTCAAGCTCCGGAGAAAAGGTCTAAGTATCGATAAATCATCTTGATCTATAATGTACACACTACTACATTTCACATATCGTTACACCTTCTATATATACACACCTTGCGGCTAGTAAAACTATAAAAATTAGCGTCGCGAACGTGTTAATGCGCCTATTTAAGTTTTGAAAAAAAAAAAAGTTTGCTGGCAATATTTCCGTACAATTTCATTGGAAATGCTTGTAAATGATCACTTTCATACGTCAAAGCTGAAGTTTTACAAAAATGTATGTCTTTAATAATAAAAATTAAAGGAATAAAACTAAAGTTAGGGTTATCATATTATGGAGGCAGTTCATCCATAAAAAAACTCTATCAAATCTGTTAAGATGTTAATTAGAACTTAGTTTTGAAGTTTTGATGATAATATTTATTCAATTTAACCTTTTATTTCCGGATAGAGGCATTTTAGAAACATGATAAGGGCAAACGAAAACACTCTCTCATTCCACTTTCTAATCATTACTTAACCTTCATAAAAGCTTAAATTTGTTTAACTTTTCAAGTTCTTTTTAAAAAAAAGACAAAAACCACCCAAGTTTTTATTTTGAGCTTCCTTACGTATAATTTTTTAAAGTCAAAATATTATATCAAAAGGTAGCAAAACCATTTGTGGATTTTGAGAGTTGGTAAAATCACAAAATGCCTTCTTGTCTTATGTTCAAAGCGTAACACCCTCAAAATGCATTGGTAAGATATGTTGTCTTGTCAACCATTTCGCCAGAAGGCCGAAGGCGCATTTTTATGAAAAAAAATCATCTCTAAACCTTAGTTTATCTTTCCGACACCTTACCAATAGGCCAAATTGTCATTGACTGATTTTCACCTTTCGACAAAAATTTTAAAATTCTTTTATAAACGTTTATATCTACTTTTTCAAGTTTCAGCCATTTTGGAAATAATCTTTTTAGTGTCTGACGAAAGAATAATGAAACTTACATATAAGATCTGTTTTCTATGGTAAAACAAGCGTCCTACTTAAGGTGGCCATTATGCCCTTATTTCCCTTACCTACTCTAAGTTCATACTCGATGTAAGTATATAATTCAAATCTATGATTTTTTCAAATCATAAATGTAAACGCTTGTAAATTTCAAAGCTACAACCAATAAGTGATGGGTGTTTCAATTGATGAGATTAGCCTAACTAACTGATCTGTTACAGACCTCCCTCCGGGGTGCAGCAAACAAGGCAGAACCGAAAACGAAACATTTCCAATTGGAAGTGTTTCACACAATCTGCCCAGCGAAATCTGACTTCGAAATGTGTTAAACAAACTCCCAATCTTGTCCAAACGATTACTGTTAATTGATGCAAATTGAGTGAGTAGCGCCTAGAATCGAGGGGTCTCTCATGATTATCCAGTGGGGTGGGGGGGGAGGGGGTGGTGGGTTTGGGAGTGCAGTAATTTTACACCATTCCATTAGCTGCGGCTACTCGGCGCTACTTCTTCTGATAGATCGCCGCGACGTCTGGTCTGTGTTTAAGGTGAGCTGCAATTAATCGAAATCGCCGTCGGAATCGTGCAGCTTGAGCCAAATGAGCAGTAGCACAAAATTGATCGCCTTAAGAGCAAGCACAGAAAAAAATTGCAGCAGCAACGAAACTCCCCATTTGAATCACTTCGACAATGTTACGATTGATTGAATTTTCGTCGATGATTGCAATCACAATTGTTCATGTGAATGTGATTACCGAGGGGCTCATGTTTTATTCGGAGAACTTGAATTATAGAATCGCTGTATCGAATCGAATGACACGTGCAGCACCGTTTACTCGATGTTTGACGTTGCTGTCTCTCAATGATTGTTTTTGATCGTATTCCCATTTGAAGAGATATTTGCAGAGCTGAACTGAGCTAACTGAAAAGTTAGCAGCACTAATTAATCGCTAATCCGATCAAAAATATCGATTGCTCACCCAAGTGACATACAAAACTCAATTTAGTGTAAACCTTAAAAATTCCAAACACTTTAACAAGACAAAAAAGTTATTATTAAAATGTATCAGTTTGATCAGTGACTTTCAGAAAACATAATCGATTTTGAACTGTTCATTGAAGAATATTATTTACCTCGTATAAAACCGCCATTTTCTTGGCCAACAATGGTTAATGGTTCAACGATAGTTTTCTATTTTTAAAAATTGTCCATGATTTTTATAAGTTTCGACATTCTAATGGTTGAGATATTTAAAGAAAAACTTGATCGATTACAAAAAGATATTTGTACGTCCCGGTGGCCGAGTAAGAGTGGCAACACGGTAATCGCATGGACCACGTAAGGCATGAGTTTGATTCTCATCTCGGTACTAGATGTTTGATTTTTATCTTTATTTGATCACGTCTGTTCAGTCTGAAAAGTCTGAATCGACTAAAACGGCGTACTTTCTTATATTTTTAAACAAAAAGAAGATTCAATGCATGGTAGCAACATTACTTTCTATCGCCTATTATAAATAAAATTTGGAATTTTGGCATTTATTTATTTAATCAACTCGCTAACGTCCAAACCCGCCTTTAAACGGGGTTCACTTCAATCGGCATACATCCAAGACATTCATTGTTATAACTTACTTTTTGTGCACTATGCTTTAAACCACGTCAATTTTACAATCTACATTATTGGCAACTGTTTGATAAGCAGTTGTCAAAAGTTACAGCTTAAAGAAACTTAAAACATTTAAAAAAAAACAGGACATGCATAAATTTTTTATTAAGTCTTTATTTTTTATACTTCATGAAAAACTATTGACAGTTTGGTCTTAAAAATACAACCAGTTAATAGTAGAACAATTTTAACAAATGATAAATTCAACTAAAGCTTTAAGATTAATGTGGTTCAAAATTTAGTTTTTTTTAAATAAGTATAAATTACTAGCGAAAAAGTACTAAAAATCAAGTTTTTCAGCCCCTGTAGTTATCCATTTTAAAAGAAAGCGTTGAAGAATTTACACCAACAATAATTTTTTCGAAGAAAAAAGTTATTTCAAGGATAAAAATAAACTTTGCAAATTTTCCAGCGAAAAAAATCTGTCTTCAAGATGGTTTAAAAGATCGCATAATTCTCGCACATTTTTATCTTTTTTGAATCTATGTATTTTACAGAACTGAAGCCAAACCAAATCCACTAAAGTTTTTCAAGTCAAAATGCATCAATTGATGTTGCGGAGTTGATAATGTTTTAACTTCTCAAAATCTTAAATCTTGTTACATTGCAACAAACGACGACTATTGAAACATATAGAAAAAGCCTTGATCTTCGTAATGAACGGATAAAGCAGTCGAAAATTGTAACATGTACTTTTTTATTTCAGAAAATAGCATATCTACTTCCCAAAGCGGTTCAAAATAGGTCCGTTACCCTAGTTAAAAGCTGTCGATAGCACAAAGCCCTTAGCTCACATTTTCACCATTCACTTATGAGGAAATATCCCAGCGGCGATCAAAATAAGATAACATGATTTTTTTAGAAATTTCTTATACATATTTGCGGTAAACTTAAATGCGCAAATTAATGAATGGCGATGTCGAGACCGACCGTGCTATCCTAGCTTTTCTTTTATATTTTCTCACTTTTTCCTAACTTCATTCAAACCGACGATCTGTTCCGCCATTTTTTTTCACAATTCCTACTTTTCTTTCGCACGACACATAACGAGATTTGGCCTCGCCATATTAGTTTGTAAACTGATTTGTCTTCCTTTCGGTTCTCGTCAAATTCTCTTCTTCCAAAGCTCTACACCAGAGATGCTAATTTGACTGCATTTTCAGGATTTGCCTGATTTTTGAAACCTCATCCTGTAAACCTGATAAGCCTCATTATTCCCCTTACTTTTGGAAATGAGCCTGATTTTCCCTGATTTTTTGGTTTTTGACGGAAAATTGAATTTTTCATTAAGCAGAACTTCGAACAGATCCGTTTATAAATGAATAGAAATTCAGTGCTTATTCGTCATCACCCCAACCTAAAACTCTATAACTTTACACTCTGTTGGATTCAAATCTACTATCAACGATGTAGCTATCAACTACACAGGGGGACAGCATTTGTTGGAAAGTTTTGGAAAATTTGGTCGTCTCGAACTCGAATCTTTTGTCAAACTTTGTCTATCACATCTAGTTTTGCTAATAAGGCGCTTAGAAGTTTTAAATTTATTCAGTTTAAAGATAAATCAATCAATGTTTTTTTTTTGTAGAAGACTGCAAGCGTTAAAGTTTATACTTTGAAAAATATTTAAAATTCATTTTGGTTTTAATTTTTATTTGAATTCTTTTTCAACAGAACGAAGGAAAAAATTTGAATAACTTCAAAGTCAAAATTACTTGCGGTTTTCAAGAAATTGGTTGAGTCAAAATTTTAATTTTTTTAAATTTTGTTATAATCATTAGTTATGCCAAAAAAGTCCAAAATTTCTTAAATGAATTTTGAAAACTTGAGCTGGTATAAAAAACAGTTGCATATTTGTATTGCGGCTCCAATGAGTGTGTTGTGTATTGCGCCTCCAATGAATTAAATATCATGTTTAGATTTATGTTCTTTTTATCGATATAAATTTACTTGAGGATTAAGGATTTTTGTTTCAAATTTATAAAACTGTCGTAGTGTATCTTTTGATTTTAAAGCTTTTGAAATCTGCCACATCTAAGCTTGACTTTGCAAAAACTACTATGAAGAGTTTTTGAAAATGCTTTGGGTTGTATCTCAATTTAAGATACATTTCAAAGTATTTTGTAAAATATTCGAGATTCTCAAATATTGCAGTTCGAACAAAACAAGTTCAAAAAGGGACAAAGGTAAACTTTCAAACAACTGCAGAATCACAAAACACATATTAAAAAACGTTTTATTTCGTCAGTTGAGAGTGTGATAGTTGGTCAATTTTTGATAGAAAATTTTGCATAAAACGCATGAAAACAAAAATATTGCAGTTAAAGGTTGAAGTGACAGTGAGAATGTAGCTTTTTAAAAAGAATTTTGAACGGTACTGTGTATCAGTACCACAAAATTTTACAAAGGTGACCAAAACAGGCTCTCAGCTTGATCATTTTATGTTAGCTTGATTAATCCTGATTTTGATTTCCAAGTGTCCTGCATTTGGGGAACAAAGTCTCCCCCCCCCCCTGCAGACATTTTTGTTGCTATATTCTTATGCTGTTTTGATATACGTTCCAAATATAAAATAGAATGATCGTATGAATGTTTAAAACACAGCATTTACCTACCAAAGTGGAGTAAATGTACCTATCTACATGAATTAAATTTCTTTCTAAAGCGACCAAAACTGCACCAATTCGGCCTTACCCGGCATCTTATTCGTACCTCTCGGAAGAATGCAATTTTCGGCACTAGCGGCAAATTAGCGCCGCCAATGAAATCGCTAACTCATTTAAAGTTGGCAAGAGCTAATTTGAACCTCTAAATTAGCTAAAACAAGTTATCGTTACAAGCTTAAAGCGCTAATCGCTCACTGTTAACTAACAATAAAGTAAACCGAAAAACTTTGTATAACAATTTAATGTTATTTTGACTGATAGAACATATTTTTCAATTCAATTTTAAACATTATATCAGTTGGATAGGTTTGAATATTGTTGTCAACTGATCAAGCCAGTTTTTAGGGGTTTTTTTTCAATGACACTACCATCCTTGTGGCATTCGTTTCAAGGTTTATGTCAGTGATCCAAATTTACTTTCAAAATTTACATCGTAAGATACAAATACAGTTAAATAAAACTCCTAACATCAACACAAAAATATCAATTGTCTCAAGCATGGATTATGGTTGCATCTCATGTTTTTGACTCAAATACATTACTTTTACCAGTTTTCACCTTTTTCAAACTGCAGGACAAATGTGGCTCATTATATATTTTGTATTCGAATATAAAACAAATGCTAAATGAATTTCATAACATCTTAAAAATGCCAATTCATTCTATGGTGGATTAGGCTTAATTCAAAAAGAAACTGATCTGTAAAACCAGTTATAAACTGTATTGTTAACGGTAAATATCTCTATCACTAAAAAAAGAAGCTGAGCATTTTACCTTATTGAACAAAAAGAAAAGCTGATTGAAGGATGTTCAAAATATTTCAATATTGTATAAAATTTTTAATTTGATTCTTCTTCTATGAATGTTGAGAAAAGACGTGCAAAAAGAGAAAAAAAGTTAATCTGTATGACGTACACCTCCACTGAGATCATTTGTAGTGACTTTTTTCATATTGGAGAAAGAATGATACTTAATGTCTTCGTAACTTGACACATGACAATAGGTATATGTACTTCTATCAAAAGCTTGCCTGATTGTCCGGGTTAGCCCGAATATTTAGTACCAAATCAAGGAAAAGCCCTGCCCGGCCCAGTTCCCGGAAAAGTCCAGATTTTGCCCGGATGAATCAATCAAAGAAACCAAATGGTGTTGTAAAAATGCTTTATTTATGTGTTCAAAACGAAATTTTTTGAGCAAGTTTTAGAAAAATAATCATGAGAGGTTTTGAGGACGCACTAAACATGATTCAAAATGTGATGATGAAATTTGATGAACAAATTTTCATAGTTTTTTCATTTTTTCCATGATTTTTTTTAAGATTTTCAGGGGTTTGACCAAATTTGCCCAGATATTGCCCGAATTATCAGTTGACAGTTTTGAAATTAAATCTCCGGATTTTGCCAGGTTTTTAGATGAAATAGCGCGGATTTAACCAGCTCGGCTACGAGTTGAAAAAATTCTGGCAACCTCTTATTCTATCAGTAATTATTCGTGAATTGGAAACAAATTTATGAAAGTTAGCGGTCTTCCAATTAGCGGAACGAAAAATAGCTTAGCTGTTTAATTCGCTCGTTAAATTTTATACAGACGGATATCGAAAATTCAAAATAACATAAATATTTTCACAACAGGGATTTTTCTCAAAAAAATAATGAGAAACAAATGTTTTTGATTTTGATATGAGGGAAAATTTTTTGGTTCAAAAGTTATTATTGAAACTCAAATTCCATGAAACAATTATTTGTAGGAAAAAATACAACAAAATGGTTTGCCAAGGTATTATAAAGGCTGTGCCGATCAAACGGCCTATTCGTGCAATTAACAGTTTGTTGGAGTTTTGGTTTTTGATTTGTTTTCTTTTCATTTACCAAACGTCATTTTATAGCGAACGTAATTTTTTTTAACTTGGAATATATAAAAGACTAGCTGACCCGGTGTGCATTGCTACACCTTGCAAAAATAAATGTAATTTGTAAAAATTTATTCAAATTTAGATTTAAAAAGCCTTTTTTTTAATCAAACCTCATCATGGTTTAGAACCAAAAACTTTGAAATGAGAGCTGCAGCTGGAGTTCCGAGTTGCAATTCAAAGATGGTATATATTATTTACTGAAGCTTGATCTCTGAACTTGTTTTTCAAAATCTGAAATTTGTACTCTGTTTTTAAAGCTTCATAATGACTCAAATAATGTCAATATTTATTAATTTTCCACCTTTTTTCCCAAAGTTGGAAGTTACGAACTTCCATAAAAACATTTGTCACATCTATTTTTGAGTTATGCCAAATATCCGTACGCAAAAAACCCCTCTTTTAAAAAATGATCCCTTCTTTGAAAAGCTCTTTATCTTATACTTACATACATGGAAGCTCCCCCATCTTTTCCAATGTTGTCCCCCACTGCTTGATGAAGGTAGGCTGATTTACCTGGCTCGAGTTTATATAAATTTCTAATTGAAAGAAAATGATTCGCATATTGAAATTTATTGTACATTGTACTTTATGGAAATAGAATTTTGAAAACTGATCAGTAGCGTGAATCGGGACAGTTTTTTGAGTATATTCCTAAAATTCTGTCTTTTGAGCACTTCCAGCCCCTGATCAGCTTTAGATGATGTATTTTTTGGAGTTAAAAAATTAAGCTATCTAAATTTGGAAAAAAAAAACGACGAAAAGGATTTCTAATAATCATTTTCAAACAGCTTTTCTCACCATCCTCGCCCTTCGAAGCATTTTGAATATCTATCCTTTTTGCGCCAAACTTATGTTAAAAAATGTTTCGCCATATGCCAAACTCGTTGACATGAGACATTAAAGCTTGAAGTTTTCCTTATCATGGTATGAAAATTATCGATTGTATACAGCGCAAATTTCTTTTTTTTTAATAAATTTATGAAAGCAAAAAATATGAGTTGCGTCACTAAATAATTTCTCCGCGTTTTTTATTTTATCTCTGAAAGTCAAATATTAAAAAATGTTGGCAAAAACAAATTTCTCAGTTAACATTTTTCCCGTATATTGGGGAAAGTGTAAATGCAAAGCTTATTTTCAGATGCGTCAGAGTAATGGCTTCAAAATGGATTTAAAACGTATATCTGTTTGCTTGTTTTCTCAAGTTTCATTGATATATCTGCAGTATTCCAGCAGTATAAATTTATGTTTGTTATTCCACTCTTAACGAATGCTGTTCAAAGCAAATGGCCTTCATTTACAAAGCCATTTAAGAATTTTAAATATCCGCTTCAGTTTCAATATTCGGAATACCCCTTCTGGTCTTTCCAACATATTGAATCATTTTGAAGATTGAATTTGCCCTTGCCCCACCATGTTAGTTGGCAGGAGGGAATATTGTTTTAAACACTTTAAAAGTAAACTAAAGATTTCTCGTAAAAATTTTGCTTCCAGTTGAATATCAGTTCTAAAGTCTCACTTTTCAAAAAAGAAGCGAATCAAAAGTCTCTTTGATGCAGCCATGTAACACAAAAACACTTTTCATGTACTTACTTGAATTGGTATGTAAGCAAAAAGTACGATGTTTTTTTCAGAATTATTTAAAATAAAATGCTCCCATTTTCATAGCTGAATTCGTTTCAGTTGTGAATTTTTAGAAGAAAACATTTTTTTTGTAACAGAGAAAAGTTGAACGTTTAAACATGCTCTAGTGTTTCTTGAATGAAAATTCTTTCGGAGAATGAATTCCCTCACTTTTGGTCAATAAAAATCTGATACCAGATATCATCTGATACCTTTCACTTATGAACACGTCAGTCCTATCTTATCTAATTTAAAGAAAAGGTTCTTAATCAGTTCATATGTCGGAACGGATTTTTTTATCTTCTTTTTCAGTTAAGTACATTTTTACATGTTCAACAAAATGTTGCCGATCTACCTCTGTAGAAAACATCTTATGCATATTTCTGTTATCAATATGATTCAAAAATAACCTTGTAGGAAAAATGGGTTAAAAAATTGATGTAAGCTCTTTTCTTTCAGTATTTTTTTTTTCAATTGTCCGCAAAGTGTCATACCATTATTGCATTAGCATCAGAACTAAATTTATATTTTTTAGACAAAAAATACTATATGGACAACAAATATGGAAGTATTTTTGCAAATCTTTCAATTGCTTTTGATTCGATTCATAAAATACCAATCCGTGTCACATCTAGGCGTCATTTATTTCCACGTGCTGTGTACAATTAAGCACGAAAAAAATATCTAGGTTGCATATCGCCCCCACGTGCATAAGAAATATAGGTACTTGGTTGAGAAACAGGCGCCTAATTGTTAAATTTTTCCAGCGATCAGTTGACGATCAGATTTCGTTGCAGACGGACGCGTTTTTGATCAGAAGCTATATTGATACTTTTTGAGTGGTGTATTATACTCGTGCTACATATCTATTGTGCTATTGCCAAGATGGCTGACGGACTGGTGAAAAACACCTTATCGTTCCGGTTCCCAGATGATGCTCCAGGACCATCAATTGTCGAAGTTGCTCGTTTTGTCAAAAGCTTTGACGCCGATAAGTCCACGATGGAAACGTCGTATAAAATTGCGGAGGAAAAGTCGATTTTCATCAAATTTAGATCTCAGGATGCAATGAAAGAGGCGCTTGTTCAAAATCCAACAGCGCTCCAGTTCGAATATTCTAATGGAGATAAAGTTGAAATAACGATGGCCGTAAGAATCTTTGATTTGCCTCCGGAGATCTCCGACTCTGACATTGCTGCTGTAATGGGGAAATATGGCAACGTGAAAAGGCTGGTGAGAGAAAAGTTTCCGGCTGAATTAGAGCTCGATTTATTCACCGGAGTAAGAGGGGTTTACCTTGACGTCAAAAAGGAAGTTCCAGCCTCTCTGTTTTTCTTGAACCGTCGAGGAAGGTTGTATTATGACGGTCTGAAGCAGAAATGCTTCCTGTGCAAAAAGGAAGGGCATTTAAAAGCGTCTTGTCAACAGAATAAGCTCCGGAACAAATCCGGATCAGTAGCTGCTCCGGAAAAAGAGCAGTCGGAATCGACATCTGGATCTGGTGGAGTTAGCTACGCCAATGCTGTTCAACAGGGAAAAGCTAAAGGACCCGAGGAGAAACTACAGCTGAACATGGTTCCACTGATTAACACCAAGGAAAAGGAAAATACCGAGAAAATACCGGAAGAAATGGAAGCGGAGGAGTCGTCATCCAAAAACGTCATCAAACGCCAGCTTTCACCAGGTTCCGGAACAACCACGGACGAGGATGGTTCTACGATGAATGCCAGCCGACGTTCGAAAACTCGCCGGGCGACCAAATCTGTTTTGGAATCGATTGTATCGAAACCAACAGAGAAGATCACAAAAGTAGGTAGAGCAACCAGTAAGTAATATAGCTAAGTTCTATTGTAATATAGGTTAGACTCTTGTTGACAACGCTCAACGGTTTTTGTCCAACACGTGCTCCCTCTGAAAGTGTGTCACATCGTCATAATCAAAATGTTGCATCCTCAGTAAGCGTGTCACGCCGGTATGTTGCATCATTCTATTTCCAGACAGTGTTGCTAGCAATATTGATTTGTGTTGATTTGAAATGATAACAATTAGAAAAATCGCAACTATAAATTTAAATGCAATCACCATAGAACCTAAGAAACTTCTGCTCAAAGATTTTATAATACAAAACGATATAGATATAGTTCTGCTTCAAGAAGTTCTAATTGATGATTTTAGTTTCATTCCCACACACCGGGCGATAGTTAATATAAGCGAGATCAATAAAGGTACAGCAATATTAATCCGTAAATCAATCGATTTTGAAGATCCTCTCATGGACCCCAATGGGAGGTTGATTTCTGTAGCAGTGGAAGGAATAACAGTAGTTAACGTTTATGGTCATTCTGGAACCAAATTTCGACAAGACAGAGAAGATCTTTTCAGCTCCCTGACTAGTGTTCATTTTAATAAAAGGGATACAATCTCTACCATATTTGCTGGAGATTTTAATTGTGTTTTGGATGCGAGTGACTACAAAAATCAAACAAATAACTTTTCGAGTAGTCTTAAATCTTGTGTCAATCTAATGGGACTTATTGACGTTGATAACATGAAAAAGTTTAGAAAAAAGTGCTTTACATTTTGTAGAGGTAATACAGCTTCGCGAATCGACAGATTCTACGTTGACAAACGATTTTCTGACAGAATTGAAAAATTAGAGACAGTCCCAGTAGCTTTTTCTGACCATCATGCTGTGATAATGTCTTATAAAGTTGATTCTTCTGCTCGTTTGAAGGTCAAAGGAAAAGGATATTGGAAAATTAATAATTGCATTATCAAGGATGAATCTGTTAAAACTGAGTTTAAAATAGTCTATGACGAACTTAAAAAAAGAAGAAAGTACACTAATAGTTTTAGTGAGTGGTGGTCATATGACGTTAAGCACAAAATCAAACAGTTTTTCAGTAGCCGATCTTATGAATTAAACTCTCGGAATAGACAGCAGAAAGAAATTCTTATTAAAGAGCTATATGACCTTCATGATCAGCAAATAAAGGGCGTGGATGTATGTAGTAAATTGACACTTGTAAAATCCCAACTTTTGAATGTTCAGCAGGCTCAATTGAATAGTTATGGTACACGTTTTCAAGCACCAACATTGTTAGAAAACGAAAAGATGGGTTTATATCAAATATCACGTATGCTGAAAAATAAAACACAGGCAAATTACAATTACTTGAAAAATAACGAAGGAATCATAAATGATCCAGCTAGAATTAAAGGCTTTATCCATAATCATTTTCAACAGCTCTTTAGTGAAGACAAAACTTTAAATAGTGAATACCAAGCTTTGAACTTCATCAATAAAACACTGTCGAATGACAATCAAGATAAACTGTTGGCAATCATCGATGAGAATGAACTCTTGAATGTTATAAAAAAAGCCTCCAAGAAAAAATCTCCCGGGCCAGACGGGATAACCTACGAGTTTTATGAAGCAATGTTCAACATCATGAAAGAAGATCTTTTGAAACTTTTCAATGGAATATTGTCCGGTAACTTATTACCAATGGAAAATTTTTCAGATGGTATTATATGTCTTATCCCTAAAACAGGTTGCAGAAACATTATCGACAATTATAGACCCATTTCGTTATTAAATACTGACTATAAACTATTCACAAAGATTATTGCCGCGCGATTTGCAGCGTGTGTAGAGCAAATTATAGGAAAAGAGCAAACAGCATGTAAATCAGAAGGATCTTGTATAGACATACTTGATGCAATGAGAACTTTGATTGTTAGAGCGAATCTGTCTAAGAATTTTAAGATCACTTTGCTAAGTATAGATTTGGAAAAGGCGTTCGACTGTGTTAGTCACAAACGTCTGTGGGAAGTTTTGACAAAATATGATTTTCCGCCCCAAATAGTAAACTGTCTCCGAAATCTTTACAAACACGCTTCTTCTCGAGTGATCTTCAATGGTTCTCTTACAAATGCATTTAAAGTTTCGAGATCCGTTAGACAAGGATGTCCACTATCTATGTTGCTATTTTCCTTATATATAGAGCCATTAATAAGACAAATAAATGAAAAACTGAAAGGGATTCTCATTGAAGACAATTTTATGAAAATTTTTGGATATGCTGATGATTTGACAATGATAATACGAAATGATCAAGAGTTTTCTGAGGTCTTAGAAATCATCAAAAGATTTTCCAATGATGCTGGTATAAAAATGAACTTTCAGAAAACTGGTTTTATTAGAATAAATAACTGTAAAATTGGACCCCAGTTGGTAAAAGAAGTGAATGAATTCAAAGTACTCGGAATGAAAATTTCATCTAATTGGAAGAATATGGCCGATAAAAACTTTAACGCTCTCATTTCAAGTGTCAAATCAACTCTGAATATTTATAAGGCCCGAAGATTGAATCTGGTGGAGAAAGTTTTAGTAGTGAACACTTTTTTGCTTTCCAAAATTTGGTATCTGTCCCATGTAATACCTCCAACCAACAAGCATCTTGCTGAGTTAAGAATGATTATAGGAGATTTTCTTTGGTGTCATCATAAATTGTTCCGAGTAGAGAGGAATCAATTATATCTGGATAAAGATAGAGGAGGTTTGCAATTATTAGATCCTGAGACCCAGTGCAAATCGTTATTTATTAGAAACCTACTGTTTAACAAAACGCATTCAAATGACCATTTCCTTATGAAGTCAACCAGTCTACAGAAATGTACAATAAACGGAAGAAAATGGATTAATATTGCAAAACAAGTTAAACTCCAATCAGATCTCAAAACAAATAAGCAAATATATAGATACTTACTGCAGAAAAAAGAAATTACCATAAAAATTGAAAAAAAGTTTCCCGGACTTCAATGGAATAGTATTTGGAAAAATATTGGAAAAAATTATTTAACTACAAGAGCTAGGTCAACATTGTATGAAATATTCAATGACGTCTACCCAAACAGAATTAAAATGTATAATTTCAATGTATCGAATGTATCCTGTTTTTTATGTGAAATATGTCAAAACGATGATTCGAATTCACATAGAATAAAATTATGTAAAGATTCTCATATTATATGGAATTGGGTATCGAAGCTAATACGATGCCGATTAAAAATAAGGGTAGATGATCCAGAGGAAATAATGTACTTCGATATAGATGAATCAAATACTAATGAAAAAGCAGCGCTATGGCTGGTAGCAGAAGCAATGAATTATAACATCAAGAATTACAAAAATATTAGTTTATACATGTTTCAGAAATACATTCGAGAATTTCGATGGAATCATAGGGATTTATGCAAGTTACATTTTAACACATGTATTGATGTATGTTGAATAGGATTAGAATGTAGTTGTTAGAGCAAAATGTTGCTGAAGATATTGTAATCTATTTTTAAGATGCACGATAAATAAAGTTTAAAGTTAATCTGAAAAAAAAAAAAAAAAAAAAAAAAAAAACACGTCAGTCCTATCTTATCTAATTTAAAGAAAAGGTTCTTAATCAGTTCATATGTCGGAACGGATTTTTTTATCTTCTTTTTCAGTTAAGTACATTTTTACATGTTCAACAAAATGTTGCCGATCTACCTCTGTAGAAAACATCTTATGCATATTTCTGTTATCAATATGATTCAAAAATAACCTTGTAGGAAAAATGGGTTAAAAAATTGATGTAAGCTCTTTTCTTTCAGTATTTTTTTTTTCAATTGTCCGCAAAGTGTCATACCATTATTGCATTAGCATCAGAACTAAATTTATATTTTTTAGACAAAAAATACTATATGGACAACAAATATGGAAGTATTTTTGCAAATCTTTCAATTGCTTTTGATTCGATTCATAAAATACCAATCCGTGTCACATCTAGGCGTCATTTATTTCCACGTGCTGTGTACAATTAAGCACGAAAAAAATATCTAGGTTGCATATCGCCCCCACGTGCATAAGAAATATAGGTACTTGGTTGAGAAACAGGCGCCTAATTGTTAAATTTTTCCAGCGATCTGCAATGCTTTGGTTACTGTCCACTTGCGACGACGTTTGCTTAACCATAAAGACGAAAAACAAACCCCTCAAAGAAAAGCAAATCTCTAAAAATGGATGCCATGACTTTTCAAGATTTTGGAAAAATTAATGTACCTACATGTTTTAATCGATCGGCAAAATGTCAATCTGGATCACATCTAGGCGTCATTCATAACCATGTGCTGTACAAATGAGCTAGGAATCAAGTAGAAAAAAATCACATCAAGGCTTCATATCGGCACCACGTGCATTGAAAATATGCTTGGTTGAGGAATACGCGCCAAAATATTACCACTGATCAGTATGCTATGCCATGGTTACTAACCTCTCGCGACGTTGGCTTGCGACGCCTCGACCATGGAGACGAAAAACAAACCGCCCGAGCGCGCCCAAAGGAAAAAAAAAATCTAGAGAAAATGGATGTCATGACTTTCATTTGTTTCGAAAAACTACAAATTTTGTATGGAAGCCCCTTCTCCCTTAAGTCGGATGGGGTTTTAACTATTATAGAAACCATCTCCGGCCCCAAAAACCTTCAGATGCCAATTTTGACGATGATCGGTTCAGTAGTTTCCGAGTCTATAGGGAACAGACAGACAGACAAACATTCATTTTTATATATATAGATTATCCGGTTTTCAAGCTTTATTCAATTTTACTGTGCTTTTATAAACTTCATAAATAAAAGTTAATCAGTAAAAATCTATTGACTGGTTGGGTAATGAATAAATTAATTTTCGGCAATTTCAGTAAAGAAAAATCTTAAATTGATTTTTATTTTTACATCCGACGTTTCAGCATTTATTGCTTTTTTCAAGGAGTCTATTAATATGACATAATTAAATTATGGGTTTAAAAAGGTCTTACAATATTTGGTGTACATACTGAAATTTTCTGGTGTATTGCATTTTTGCATTTTGTTCATCAGTTTTCAATGGTCGATTTTACTCAAAATAGATCAATTTCAAAATTTCCACACTTCATATCACTAGTGTTATTAGTCAACTACAAGTATAAATAATATACCAATTACTGTGATAAAAAAGTGATTTGGCCGATTTACACAGGTAAAAGTCAACGCACCTTCGATAATCCGACGTTTTCAGAAATCGAACGCACCCTTCGGCCCCAACAGTTGCGCATCCGATTAAGGAGCAAGTACTGTTTTATAAAGAGGCATATAAAAAAAGCGGCCGAGAATAGCCCACACTTCCCCGTAACTTATCCTGGATTGGTTATTTGGTTCGTTAAAGGATTGTTCAGATGAGTTAAAAAAAACTCATAAATGTGTTGTGACACATACCGTTTCCCATTCAAGAGTTTTTTAATATCTCTTCCAGGAAGCCAACTCATAAAAATTTTCCTAGAGATTCATCTCGAAATTATATCTTTCGTTCTCTCTATCGACTTGAACTGCACACATTAAGTTCAATTTACTCCGGCGCTGTCAATGAAAGATTTATTTATTGTGTGCACGCCATTAACGGACTCCTTCTCTCTCTCTGGTAATTGACAGGTTCATCTTAATCGTGAACCACACCGAAAGACGACGACCTCCTCCTCATCAAGACAGGAACTGTGAAGAACGCAGTCCATTGTTATCTCGCGCACTCCCTTCAAATTAAATAAGTAAATATATGGCAGCAGGGTTAAAAAAAAGTGTTCTCTCGACGGAATAATAATGATACTGAACGCCATTTGTGTCGCCTTAGAAATGCAGTTGTGAGTATTAAGCGGATCGTGATAGTGAATGAGGCATTCCAAAAGTTAAGAAAAAAGAGTGGAGCTAAATGCTGCAACTCTCGCAACAGCCCTACACGCACTTGTCATATGTCACTCGTTCAATTTGGAAGTTTTTCGACTCATTGATCTTTGAGATTTATGCTTCGATTGTTAAAAGTGTTATCGGTTAATCAGTATTTCCCTCATTTTATCCGAGATGATACGGTCCTTCCACAAAAAAAATGGTTGAGAATAGCAAAGTGACGGTCATAAACTTGAAAACCACGTAAAAACGCGTTCCTCGCACAGCTGTGAGCCTTCTTTCAGCAGATAACGTTCGCCTGGGCCCAACTGCAATCAGCTGTTGTTTGAGTAATGCAGCACTTAGACATATCGGAACGGGAAAGGGGGAGATAATTTATACGTGAACCGTGGAATTTGTCTCACACTCGTTGATCGTCGTGGCAGCTATTGGAGGCAGAAAAAAAAACTAAGGCAACAATCATCAACGATGCGATACTCAGCTGTACCCAAGTAGTGTGTTGATTGATAGCTTGACAAAGCGTTTGAATCGATAATGTAAGGGAGCCAGTAAACGCGTTTGGCAGGAAATCTGTAGGACAATTGCTCGATCAAATGTTGAATCTCATAAACAATTAGAAATAATTGCTTGAAAATTAAAAACAGAGTATTAAGAATTTAGATTTATTCAATATTAGTTAATTTTATCTGGCCTTGCTCGGGTCCACAAAAAAAAATCAAAAGAGGTCGTTTGACTTTTCAAATTTTAATCATTGTAAGACACTAGCCAATTTAACCCGACGTTTCTCGGGTCCCACATAAAGTGTACATCAAAATGAGTTGTTTAACTATCAGAAATTTTTGAATCTTTGTAATCATCATTATAAGAAATTTGGCCCATGTAAGCATTGTAAGTTTTGTTAGTCTTTTTAAAGTTTTCATTGAGATAATTGACTGTGTTTATGGATTCCATCATATTGAAAATCTTATAGTTATGAGGTTTATATTAATAGAAAATAATTTCCCTTGAATATGTATACAAACCTTCAAAAATAATTTTTACCCACAGTTTTTTAGAAAGTTTGAAAAAATTTGGTCTTTTTTTATATTCAAATGAGAAAACGTTTTTTACCCCCCATCTTATGAAAACCTTTTTTGGAGGTTATCCCACGTTTCAACATTCAAGATTTATTTAGATACTAAGCAATTTATAAAAAGACAACCGAACCTTGTTGAAGACTTTTTTTTGCCTATTCTTTCTTTGTTTATTTTTGTTTTTTTTCGCTGCTTTATTTCACACTGGTTTGTGATCAGTTGTTTTAAAATGATAAAAGTTCCACTATTAGTTTTTGAAGCTATCTAAAACAAATCGTAATGGCAAGATGCCAAATCCGGCCAAAACAGTACGGAATAACCGTGTTTCTTCAGGAAAGGCAGCAGACGATTATTCAAACACTCTTCCACGTAAATTTCTTGGTTGACAGTCCCGGAAGCTATGAAAATGCTGCTTTTCAAGCCACAGGTACAGATGGCTTACCAAATCAGATATTTCTTCGCGAACTTTGACAGTTTCATGTGCTTGAAAATATCTTCTACCTTTCCCCTTTCTTTTGCCGTACAAAACTCCTGTCCCGGAAGCTGCTTGTAGTCGGCTTTGACGTAGGTTTCGTCGTCCATTACAACGCAGTCAAACTTCGTCAGCAAAGTCGTGTACAGCCTCCGGGATCGCGCTTTGGCCGTCGTATTTTGTTTATCATCGCGATTTGGAGTCCCAACCTTCTTGTAAGTCGATAGTCCGGCTCGTTTTTTGGCTCGATGCACGGTTGTAGAAGATACACCCAGCTTATTTGCGGCATCTCGGAGAGAGGTTAGGGTTTCGCTTGAAACTACCGACAACTCTCATTGTCGTCTCAGCGGCTTCCGGTTTTTGATTTCCCCCCGATCCAGACTTCCTGGCTGTCAACAAACGATCCCCAAACACTTTAATTACAACGGTTGATTTGGCAACTTTTAGCGATTTTGCCAGCTTTGCGTGCGAGTAGCTCGGATTTTCGCGATGCGCGAACAAAATTTTGATACGCTGCTCTTCTTCCCTGGACGGCATTTTGACAACTGAAGAGTGAATTCCAAAATCGAAATAGGAGCAACATTCTACACACACCTGCAAAATGAGGGGTGTTCAGGTTTTTTAAATGCAAAATTGAAAGAAATACGTCAAGTTGATATTGACCAAATTTTGACCGAATCACCCTTTACGATGTTCGAGATCCATCTGTCCTTTCATTGAAAAGCGAAATTTTCGATAAGTTTAGCGAAAACAAATGAATTTTTGCCAAAGTATGGTTGGTTTACAAAAATATGATGAACATGTAATGAAAAATTTGATGTTGATACTTACGGTATTCCGGACTCGATGTTTCGCGGCCACATTCGAAGAAAACCAAAACCGATTGTTTTAGTTTCGTTCTCTTTCGTCAATTCGCATATTGAGAACAATAGCGGTTGACAGTTAATGATGATCAATGATGATGCCAACAATATAAATGTTGTCATCATGCACGCTAAACTCAGCCAACACAGCTAGTGGTTATGAGTTACCCTGCGGTGTTGGCAGTTTATTCTGGGTGGTTAGCCCAGAATATGATAGTATTTAAGGAATGATTCAGAGTTGGGAATCACCTAGGTTAGGCGACAAGATTGTTATCGCTATAGGTCTTAGTTAGCTTGTAAGGACTTGATGAACAGAAATAAATAAATGATATCTCATTTACAAACCAAATCCCTGTTGCTAAATCATTGAATTTTATCATAGTTTTTTTTTTTTTTATGATAATACGTATATCTGATTCCTGAATCGTCGTAAACTTCAATTTGGTTCGTAATTGATTGGTATCGATGTAAATAGCGATTATGCTTAACTGGTGCGCCTTGTACAGCTTTCCCCTATAACTTGAGAATTTATCTAACAAATGGAACAAAATTTGAAAGAAAAAGTATCCGAGTACGAAAAACGATTCTAAATTTTTGTAAAGGAGAGATTCCATACAGTACAGAGCTGGCAATGGGGGTGGTTTTATAGCACAGTTTTTAAACTTTTCAAGCTAAAGAAACCATATTTCACATGTGAAGTTTTTTAGTAGATTCAAGACCTCTTCTTCTTCCAGAGGAGAAACGGGAAGAAGGAAAGTATGTATAGCTCGAAAACTTATCAAGCAAATGGAGTCATAAGGAAAATGCGATGTCATTTGATCACGAAAAATATTGTTATGGCAGTTAGTGGATCCTCATCTCATTGTAGGGGAGAATGTCAAAAAACGAGTTCTTAATACCAGATTTCAAATAATTATCGAAAATCATGTACAAAAAAAATCATTTCAGGGAATCTAACTTTCTTTGTATTCCAATAAAAGGCGTAGAGTTCACACTGGGTAGGCTAGTTATAAATACGAGAATGATCAAACAACAAATTATGCCATTTAGTTTCAATTTAATTGATGAATTTAGTACCACTGGCTCTTAAAGCGTCATCTGGTCCTGATATTCTTTGTTTATACAGAGAGGTGGTCAAATAAACGAATCTTCTTTGACCGGATTTTGTTTGAAAAATGTCTGAATTGTGCCAAATTAATTCAACAAAAGATATCTCAAACTGAGTTATTATAATTTTTAGTTTGCGTCCAAAGAAGTTTTTTTGGGCAAATTCAAGGCTAGAACAAAATTTAAAACCTGCTGATTTGTTTTGAACTTCAAAATAATCTAAAATGTTTTTATTCTTGATTTCTGTACAGTAATTTCTGGGTTTCATTCAAATTTTCCAAGACATTGCCCAGATTTTAGGTTTAAAATTGCGAAATCAAGTTTTCTCAAGTTTTTAGATAAAAAATATCCTGGAATTGACCACTACGGATACTTGCGTGAAAAATACTGGAAAGCTTATTCTAGTTGAAAAATGCCGCAGCCCGTGGCGTAGAGAACAGCCTTCGAGTCTTCTAAGCCAACGGTCATGTGATCGAATCTCGGTCACGGCATTCCTTGTACATTTTCTGTGGGTTGGTGGTTTTTAGCATTTGTTAGATACATATCATCGAAATTTGTACGCTCTAAGTAAAAGGAATCTCTTCGAGAAAACATCAAGTTTCATTCAAGTGTTTTTCAAGTTATAAAAAAAAATGCGACAAAGCATTGATAAAAAAAATTGTAAGCTTTCTCTGTCTTTTGTCTGTTCCGCAGTAAAATTTAAATTTTAAGTCCGAAATTTTGGGAACTGCAGCATTAAGATTTTAGTTTTTGACAGATATCAGCGATTTTTTCAATTGATGACTGGCGATTCTGAGCAGAAAGTAGCATTTAGAAACTATGCAATTTTCAATTTTTCTGGGATTGATACAAAGCGTGTGTCTTTTTAAATAAGCTCCATAAACATTGCGGAATTAGTTTTATTCATCGGTGCAAGCTGAATCAAAATTACCAGGAAACAGAGAAAAATTAAGATTCCTTCAAAAGGTTCCATAGAAGTTATTTGTCGATTGGGTACTTAGTCAGACAAAAAAACAGAAGTTTATTTCCTCGATCCTTTTACAACAAATAAGCCATAGATACTCTTTTAACTCGAGATCACTTAAAACAAGGACAAAACCGAGATAGGGAAAATGTCTCATGTCAGCAAAAAAGAATTTGTTTACACTTTGGAAAACCAAAAAATTAAGTTGAATAATATTCTTTCAAGTACGAATCTTTTGGAAAAGAAACACAAGAAAAAATGTCGATAATTAAGGATAACCATTAAACAGTGTTAGATTCAAAAGCCAGGCTTCACTGTACCTAAGCGGAAAAAATTACCCTGGAATTTTCAAAATTTCAATCAAAGAAGCAACTCTGAACATAAATAATAACAATTTTTCGCGGCAAGACCATTTGTCACTTAATTTCTTGCCATTCAAAGCAAGTTAATTCATGTTGCAAAATATGGTAAAAATATTGACACTGTAGCACAAATGTAGCACATTTTGAACATTTTACAATGAACTTTTTTTTTCAAGATTTGCGGCAGTCAAATATTTATTACAAACTATGTCTATTTCCTTTGCTGTGATGCAATAATATTCGAATTTATAGCACATTCGGCTGAAATAGAGCCAGTGTTCTAAAAAAACAAGGTAAGCATTGCAAATTTTTCAAAATGTGCTAAAGTGTATTTTCCCATAACTAAAAAGTTATCCCGAAAACAAGAGCTTGTGTCTAAAAACTTTATGCACATGAGCAAACAGCTGTTTTATAAACATGGAAGCAATTTTTCTGTTAAAATCTCTTTCAGTTTATGAGTAAACTATTTAATAACAAAAATTGTAAAAATAGCCAGGACGGGTTAAATGCGTATTTATATTTTTGGGGCAATATTTCAGTTCTCTTTGATATATTTTCGAAGAATTTAGTAGCAAATGATAGAAACTGATTATAAGCGTAGGTAAAAGATGAAATTTTGATGAAATTTTAAATATTACAAGTTTTCCACTTTTGGATACTCTTTCATGGCAATATTTTGTTCATATTATTTTTCTTATGAAATCAAAATAAATAAAAAAAAATCATGTCTTGTGTCAAAAGCGGTTTACCCTCAAACTGGACTGATTGTATATGTTGGATTATCAGCCAACCAATTGGCACACTTCCCCTATTTGAATTCAGCACCAAATAAGTCAAAATCAGTTTTCAAATTCCTTGCTACTTTAAAAAATATTGTTTTTTTCCAAATTTTCAAACTTTTGATCATCACCCATGTAGGACAGATAACGCCAACTAGTATTAAAAATTTGTTATGATTTTATTATGGCATTTTATATGCAGATTTATAACTGATTTATTATGGTAATGAAAAATGCTTAAATTCTTGATTCAACCATTTGCTTGCATGTAGTTCTAAAAATTCTAAAAAGCTTTTACTAAATATACTGTACAAATTGTTTAGAAAGAGTTCTGAATGCTCTTTTAAAACTCCAATGATCAAAGATCCAATAAACATAAACTAAGAAGTGTGTTACAAGCTTTTTTTTTCATGTTTTACCAAGGCACGCAGTGCTTGATTTGAAAACCGTTATAAAATACGGTGACAGTTTTCGATCAAGATGTTGAAACAGGACCCGCTCAAACTAGATTGCACATATTTGAATTGGAATTCCCATTTTTACGCATTTTTGATAAGTCATGGGAATTTTTTAAATACATCAAATCACCATGTATATCTTTTCAATATGAGTTTTGAGTTAAAGGGCTTTTTTTCAAACTTGTTTTTTGCTGATCATCTCTTGAAAGCACCATAATATGAGTATTGGGTAAAAGAGCTAAACAAGAAGAAGTCGAATTGGCGGCTTCCACTTAAGTTGAAAATGCTGTAAATCACTGAAAATCAAATGAAACCCACACTGTATTCATCTCGGGTGAAAAGGCTATACAAGAAAAAGTTGAATGTGGTATTCTGACGCTATCTTGAATTCCAAGATGGCGGCTTCGACTTTTCGTTTAAAACCTGTATATTTTTGATATTCGCTTGAAACCCCCATATTATGGGTATAAGTTGAAAGGGCTTAACAAGGAGAAGTCGATTTTCACTGTCAGCCGCCATCTTGAAATCCAAGATGGCGGCTTCCGTTAAACTTCAAATGCTGTAAATGATTAAAAATCGCGTGAAATCCCTCAATATGGGTATTGCGTGAAAAGGCTTAACAAGTAGAAGTTAAATATCGCTTTCTGACGCCATCTGGAAATCCAAGATGTTGGTTTTCGCTTAACTGGAAAATGCTGTAAAAGAGATTTTTGACCTTTATTCAGCATTTTAAAGATCAGCAGAAGTCACCAACTTAAGTGGCGTTAGATAGCGAAATTTGACTTCTACTCGTTTAGCCCTTTCACTCAATACCCATATTGAGGGGGTTTCTGTAATTTTTAGTGGTTTACAGCATTTAAAAGTTAATCTAAAACCGCCAGCTTGGATTTCACGATGGCATCAAAAAGAGAAATTCGACTTCTTCAAGTCAAACCCGCTACCCATATTGTAGCGGTTTAACCCTTTGTTTAATAAAGTAACAATTTTCAACAATTAATGTATGGAAAAAGTGAAAAATCGTATTTTATTTTAATTTTTTTCTTGATGTACTCATCATTTTTAATTGTTTAAAATGATTTTTGAGACAATATTAAAAAATCATGAAATGAAGGGTTAATTAGATTTGCAGTGATTGTCAGTATTTTGAATTAAGCGAAATCCGTCATCTTGGATTTCAAGATAACGTCAGAAAGAGAAATTCGACTTTTTCTAGATCAGTCCTTTCACCACATACCCAAATTTTGAGGGTTTCATACGATTTTAAGTCATTTACAATATTTTAAAGTTAATCGGAAGCCGGAAGCCGGATTCGAAAATGTCGTCAGATAACGAAATTCGACTTCAACTCATGGTTTTATTTATTTATTTTAAAAAGTCTGTTCTCTTTTACTGGAATAATGTTCAACAACTAAGAAATGAGGAACTCATTTTACGCGTGTGATTGGTTGGAGAGAAACATCATATTATAGCTTTTTATATGGATCTCATTAAACCGCTACAAAAGCTTTATAAATGTTTTGGAGTCCAAAACTTTATAGCATAATGATTTAATCGAGGATTGAAAAATTAGTCATAATAAGTTACTTGGACAGGACCAAATAGCCCGATTATAGCTTTATTAGAGTTCTGGTGATGTATAGAGTCTTATGAAAATTAATTCTATAGCTCTAAAAAGTTATGCTGACCATGATAAAGCTAAAATTACTTCTTGGGCAATATATTTTTACACAATTTGATGCATTAAGCTATAGAAATATTTTGACTACTGAAGCCAAATTTGAGAGAAATTCGTTTTTTATTGAAACGTACCCACACAAATAGGATCTCAATAAGAATATCAACTTAACATTAAAGGTGATATTTAAATGATAAAATGACTAGCATCTTACAAAAAAATATACTACCAGCCCACAAAAAGTCTTAAGACGTTAGACCTTATAGAGAATACAAACTCATTTGGTCCGTGATGTAAATGAGGATTTATTGAAACAAATTTAATAAAATAAATTGTTATTCAACTGGATGATATGCAAAACTTGATACGTCAGCAAAAATGCATCATGCAAAAAAAATACAAAAAAATAAGTAATCTTTGGAAACATTTTTTTTAAGTTTTATTGAAGAGAATTATTTTTTAAAGCTCAAATGGCCATTTTAATAACAAGAATACTAGTTGTTTCAATCTAACATTGTCTCCTGTAGCTTTAAATAAATACTAACTATACATTGATCCAATAATATTTTGATCCCTCACCCGCCAAGTTGACAAACTATCTAATCAATTTAACAGCTACCACTCAATTCCTTCGCCAAATAATCCCAGAAAACCATTATCAGTTTTACGAAAAAAGTTATAAATACCAACAAAAGTCTAACCAAACCACTAGTTGAAGACCCGCCGGCACAATGGCAGTCAAATCGATAGTCCTGGCAGTAGTGTTGTTGCTGCAAAGCTTATCATCGTTGGAAGCAGTCCCCAGAAACAAGCATTTTGCCGATTTGAATTCGAGCCTTGCGAACCTCCCGAATCGTATTGTGGGTGGGCAGGACGCGGCAGAAGGATCGGTTCCATATCAGGTTTCCCTCCAGTCGGCGGATTATGGTCACTGGTGCGGGGGCGCAATAATTTCCGGCAGGTTGATCCTTACCGCGGCCCATTGTACGGAACTGTGAGTATTTGTGGGATTTCTTTTCGGGGGGGGGGGGGGGGGGTGAAAGGCTTATGACTGATTCAAAAAAAGCTTATGATTTTAAGTTCAGGAGCACCATTTTTTCAAATAATTAAGTCTTTTTTGTAGCTTACTATTTAGAGAAGACCTTGTACAAATGCGATTTTAAGAGTTTCTCTGTCAATTAGATGAGACTTCAATGGAATATTTTAAAATGTATTATACTTTATTTTTCAGACCACCTAGTACAGTGAAAGTACTAGTTGGAACCACAAATTTTGCTGAAGCAGGACCCCTGTTAGAAATCGAACGATTCATCTCTCACAAATTCTACAATCAGCCGCGCTTCGCGAACGACATCGCCCTGGTGGTTTTGAAGCAGCAGCTACAATTTTCCAACTTGGTCCAATCCATCAGCCTATCGGAGCATGAAGTAGCACCTGGCCAAACAGTAACTTTGACCGGATGGGGCTTTACGGAAGAGGAAGGATTGGTTCCCGATAAGCTGCAAACCATTGAGCTCGTCACACTGAGTAACGAAGAGTGTAAGCAAACGTCTGCGAATGGTGGGAAGGATGTTGATGTGGGCCATGTTTGCACACTGACGAAAGCTGGACAAGGTGCTTGTAATGTAAGTAAAATTCACTAAGTAGGACCAATTTTAACAGATGCTGTGATAACAACTTAATTTGTTTAGTTTTGAATTCAGAATTCTGAATTATTAATGTGTTGTCAAAAATATAATTATTTCACAACTCAACAAACATTCGAAATTGAAAATATCGAACTCATCGTTCATAAAGGCCTTTTTTCACTCCTCGCGAAAAATCTTTTTTCGTAAATAACGAAACAACGCGTCGAAACTAGGTTTTGAAACATAGTGAAATCGATGAGGAATGGTTGAAGGATGAAATTCCAGCCGGATTTATTCCTTGAAACCTTATAGAATTGTTTTTATTCTGATTCCCCCGCCATGATGAAATTTCCGCGATGAAATCCGAGGGAATCGAAATAAAAGCAGTTTTAGAAGGTTTTACGGAACAAATCCGGCTGGAATTTCATATTTCAACCATTCCCCATCGATTCCACCTTGTTCCACATGCTAGTTGTGTCGCGTTTTTGAGTTATTGATGAAATAAGATTTTTACACGTTCATTATCACTTTAACTGTTAACCGGACCTAAGAGAGATAAGTTTCTTAAGAAGGATAGCTCAGCGTGTAATATACAAAATGGCTAGTAGAAAACTTATCATTTTTTACATGATTGGTACTTACTAGGTACATGTTTTATATTCTAAGGAATGTATTCGAAAAAATGCAACACTTTGTTTTGTGAATAACTGTAGATTTATGAATGGAAATTGATAATATTTTCAATTAATTTACCTAGAGATGTAAGGTGTATGTGTACAAAATTTGGTGACAATCTATCAAAAGGTTTTTGAGCGTCCAATTCGGAAGCTCGTAGACAATTTTTTTTGGGTAGGATCGAGAAAAATCCAGAAAAGTCCCAGTGGAAGACCCAAAAACAGCTGAAAATCTAATACTCTACCGAAATTCATGTGGTAAATCGTTTAAGAAGTCTTAGAGGATCTAACAGCGAGCTAAAATTTTAATATAAGTGCAAATGATTTATTCCATGAAGTTAAGGAAGGCGGCTAGCTGAATAAAAAATAGACCTTAATTCATTTCTACAAAGTTAAAAAACTAACACTGATAAAAAATTTACAAAATACGATGGTCAAATCGTGCACAATATATTTGAATCGCTAACGGGGATATATTTTGAAAAATTTCATAGTGAACAGAAAAACGAACTCCTTAGCAGGCATCTGGCAGTTTTCCAGCCAGAAACTTTTCGTTGACAATTCTTGCCTGATGTCTAGTAATTGAGGAAGCTGACGATCTGAATTTGCCGTAACATCAATGAAATAAATGTTTCAAGAAATATTGAAGGTCAAGCTTCAGGAAAAAGAAAATGTAATCGTAAAAATCTTGTTTTGTAAAAATTATGATTCAAAGTATGCATGATGAATGGCTCGGCTTAGACCAGGCCCACCAATGGTTGCTAAACCTCGAATCGAGTACATTCAGCAACATATCTATCAACCCAACATCGCACCAACAGTCGCTAACTTGATTCGAGAAATAGCATTCGAGCAGTAGGTTGTTACAGGATGCGTTTATGTAGCAACACGGTAGCAACGCAGCCGGTCGTCGCTATCAGAAAATAAACAAACACAAATACCAACCTGGATCGCAACAATGGGTGCAAAAATAAGTAAGTAGATAAAAACGCAACCAATCAAAACATCTAAAATATCGACCGAAATAGCAACTTGCGGTGGGCTTGGTCTTAATTCGATAAATTTCTTCATTGATCGCTTTTTCAAAAACCCGCGACAGAACGTTACAAAAATTTGCACATGTACACTTTACATTACTGTTTTTTTTTTTTTCATTTAGAATTTCATCAATTTTCACCCATGCATTTAAAAGTTATTTACAAATTAAAGTGTAGCATTTTTTCAAATACGCATAGAAAAATTAATTCAAGACACAGTGAAATAAAATTGCATTATATGAATGGATAAGATGTTTTAATGCCTTACTCATATTTAAAAAAAAAATTGTGATATTGATGTTTTAAAGGAAAAGTGCAGATTTTTTCCAAATAAGAAAAAAAAGAAGTCAATAATTAAAAAAACTGATCCGGATGAAATAAAAAAAAAAATTAAATACAACAGGTTTTTGTTCAATAATCTAAGGTATTTGAAAAGTTTTATTAGTACATATTTTAAGGCTTCTTTTCGGCTTTTTCTTCAGATCACAATAAGACTAAGGATAGGTCTTCATTAATTTCCAAGTACTCTAGCCAAATTATCAAAAGGTATTTTAGAGTAAAAAGTCCATTTATCTAGAAAATTTTCGTAGATGTGCTTTGGCTCTGGCAAGCTTTCCTTATAAAATTATGGTTTTATTATGCACGGTGATCGTTATTACAAGCATTTGTATGGATCTGTTTGAGGTAAACGACTTAGTCAAACCGAAAAAAATTTAAAATTCTTCAACTACCAACTTGTACAAAAAATTAACTTACAAGTTCAGAGTTAAAAATCCACAGTAAATAGAAACATAATATTTTCAATAAAATCTTGTCTTAAAAAGATAGCCATGTTTATAAAATATTATTTGAAATTCAAGAATTATCTATCGAAAGAGTACGAACAAAATTATTCAAATTTCTATGCAACAAATTTGATTTTACATTCAAGTTTTCTCCCCACTAACTTGTGTACAAGTCTCCCCGCTTGTGCGCACGTTTAAAGAGTTGTATGAAGACGTCACGTTTTGCAGGATGCATAAAGTTATAACTTAAATCAGAACAACATTATGATTCAAGGAAAGATATATAAATATTTGAAAAATTTGCGATTAAGTGTTTTACACCAAATTAAAGTTTATAAATACAGAGTTGTTAGCGATTTTTCGTTTTGAAATTCCAAAGTATTTCCCGGTTTTTTCCCGATTTTTTTCCGGTTAAAACTGATGATTTTTCCAGTATTTTTATACTCGTTTTTAATATAAAATCATGGTGATTAAAAAAAATCAATGCAAAGCACTCAAATTTCTTAAAATTGTATTAAACAACTTGTTAACGGGCAAAAAATCATGACAAATATTTCCACGTCTAATAACACGTATCCTTTTTGTATCCATTTGTCAGGTTGTCATAAATTTTTGGAACAAATCCAATGACATTGGCATCTTTTCATTGTTTTGCTCCAAAATTTCAACAATTTTGCAAAAACAAGTCCAGTTAACTTGTTCTTAAAATTGTAAAGTGTTTTTTTTTTGTTTTTTTCTTTTTTAAAAACGGCTCATACCTTGAGGCTTTAAAGAGACTTAATTATAATTTGGTTGTTTTAAGCCACTGTAAAAATTCAGTTTTTCTAAAATTTGTATAGAGTTGTAGAAAAAAATGTCTAGTTTTATTGTTATGTTGAAAATACATTAAAACATATTACCAAATCAGCTTGTCAACTGTCAAAATTTATTAGTGCAATTATTCTTATTTGTATAAATCACAAAAAAACATGTTTTAGAAAAAAAATGTTTTTTTTATACAAAACAATGAATAAATTTCGTAATGCCCTAGTCATTTGATTTAAAGATTCTTGAAAATATAGAAAATCGTGAATAAAACAAGGCTGAACTTAAATCGTTTCAATGTAAGATATTATTTTTTATAAGGGTTAAGACTTTAGATTTCGACAGGAGCTTGTTTTCGACAAAATTTTCACATAATGCATATATTCCAGCGTAGGAAACTTTAAGCAAAAGTTTGACTTAGGAAGAATGAAAACCAAAACACTTACGATATAAGGCTTCGTTCCTCAGGCCAATTCAGACGAGATACACAACAACATTGTAAAAACAACTGTGTGCAAAGGAGATTCCTTTCGTCAGACAAATGTAACTCTGCTAAGAATCGTCTCACGCCGGCGAAATATTTGTTTTTCGCATAAAATAATTTTATGAAACAAGTATATCGAACACTGAATCATTTGAAGTCGAAAACTTAAACTGATAGTAGGAAGCTGATAACATAAAAGATTATAAGTTGACACATAAAGGAACGCAAAGAAATCTACGCCGAGAAACACTGAAATTCAACACGCTTTATATCTATCAAAACCACTAGACCAAATTCTACAAAATTTGTATCATAGAGTGACCAAACGTTTTGTGTTTAGTTTTGTCGATAAAACTTTTATTATAAAATTTATTACATTTGATTAATTGTAGCACACTTGCGTAGAGCGAAAAATGAGATATCTCATATTAGTTAAAAAAAGCAATTTCAACTTTATTTGTTTACTAATGAACAGAAACAAGCATTAATGACGTAAAACTATATCGAGACTGTCAAAAACTACTCTTGATTTTGAAAATTAATTAAAAAAAAATTACGAAAAAAATTCAAACGTATCAATTTTTCAGGTGAAGAGCCAAAATTCCCGGTTTTTCTCAGTTTCCCGGTGACGCGATGAAATTCTGTAAACAAGTTTCATTGTGATCAGCGAAAAACAAACCGAAAAGTGAACAAGCCGTATATAATAAAATATACATATAGTTACTCAAAACATCAACACAGTTACATGGATATGAGGGAAACTTCTAGCATTTTGTACTTCACACAAGAAAAAACGTAGTTTCAATTAATTACTAATTTCATAACAATAAGTATTATCAATTTTTTAAATTTATAATATGGATTCAGTGGATGAATATTTGTGGTTTTGCTGCAGTCAAACACATCATATAGATACTCTATGATTTAACGAAGAGTGAAAAATAAAAAAATATTTCTGAAAATGCGTGCTTTCAGTAAAAAAGAGAAAGCACATTTTGCCTCGGGTGCTCGTTATGTCCTTATCTCTACTACTCGTTTTTTTTTAATTCCTAACTAAAATTTATCGAATTTCAAATGTTTTTATCAGAACTTCATTTCAATTCATCAGAACTTAATTTCAGCGTGACGAATGATATTGTTAGATTTGAAGCTAAATTCAGAACATCAATCTATTACTATATCATTCATCAGTATACCTGATTATATAGAAAGTCCCATTATGTCTAAGTACGATGGTCAGTGACGGAAGGGGTTCCACGATTTTAGCCACATGACTTTTCGGTCCAAAGTTTTGTCCACCGGACTCGAATTCCACCCAATTTTTTTTTCTGTCCACGAAGCGACTTTCCTCTCGAAACATTCGAATCGAGCTTCAGATCGCTCCAATGATTACTGCTTCAATTTTCGCCAAATGACTCAACTGTTGGGGATAGCACATCATTTGTGGCCGATATTTTTGCGCTTTTCCGGGGAAATGCTTCTCATTTTCACAAAAATTATGAAAAGTGGAGCTCACGATATACATAGTTTTAAATAAAACTGTAAGCAACAACACCCAGCAGGAATCAGCTGTTGAAACATCATCCGGAAAGCGAAGGGTTGTTTCAATCTCATGCTCGTGACACCTTGTTTGATGAGCTTGACAATCTACAGTTAGTCAAGATAATAAATCCAAAATTTGTTCGTACACTGAATTTATAATAACTGTTTGAATAATTTCTATTTTTCTCAAATCAAATCTAGCTTTTCTTGGACTATAATTCACATATTTAGTTTTGAACATTTGCGCTGAATTTGAACTTATTTGGATTATTTTCTGATAAACTAGTGTCAGTTGTTCCAATTTTTTTTTTGGAAAAAGACTCTTTTTTTTAAAATTTTCAATAGTTATTCACTTATTCTGAAATTTATGATTTTTAATTTCGTATGCATATTTTATTGCATATGATCGATCTAGGCTTTTACAGGCGCTGAGATCAATTGCAAAAGAAAATGAAATGGAATTTAAATAAATTTTATAATAATTCAAAAGGTTTAAATTTATGTACAGTTTTCATTAATATTTCTTATCTGATTTATTGGTAAATTTTAAATGTTAACTCTTATGTTAATTCAACTGACAAGTCGGTTATTTTTTATGTTTAATAATTTTTGACTTGATTTCAAGCCTTTAAAAATAACTTATTTCTCAAAAACTTATAATAGTTTGTCAGAAATATGTTCAAAACTACTCAAACCTTACAACAATGTCCTAAACTGTGTGAATTAAAATTCTGAATAATTTTGTTGTGATCTGAGAAAATTTGAGAATATTAAGAGTTTCTACTCTACCGAACAATGGGGACATAATAAAAATGATTATAATATGATGAAGTTTTTTTTTTGTTTTGTTTATTGTCGTTTTTCAAACATCATGGAATTCGTGACTTTATATAAACGTTGCAGTTGGTGGACAGCTATGGAAAAACTTATTCGGTACAATTGCGTTCAAGTAAAGGTTTCGAACTTGCCGACATCGGCTCAGGAGGCAATGGACTTGCCAACTGAGTTTTATCACAAGCCCAACATATAATAAAGTGTCATCATTTGTATGCAACATTATAAAATTCATTTTGTCGAATGTTCTGAAATGTATTCAAATATTTAAAAAAAGGAATGGAATAATTTTTTATTTGAAAATAAATTGCACACCATAAGGAAGTTCATTTCTTGAGCTTCATTTTCCATCAAAAGATTTTCAGTTACCTTTTTAAAGAATTTAGTTTGTTATCGTCAAAACTTAAAAATTAAAGTACAGAAGTAAATCAATTTTCAAATATTTTTTATTTGAAACAGAATTTTGTCAAAAATCTAGCTATGTAAAAAAAATTGATGCAAATGGATTTTGAAAAAATCATATTTTAAGCATGGTATGAGATGAAGAATGATCACTGCAAGATCATTGCACTGATCACTCTTTAGGATATTTTTTAAGCATTGTGACGTCACGAAATATCTGGTGTTTTTCAATTCATAATTCCTTTAAAAGTCACAAGCTACTGAAAATTGGGGATCTCTTCAAACATTTTGAGAGAAATTCAATGAAATTTTCAGAAAGAAAATCGGTTCAGAAGATTGTGAGTAGCACCCGGGTAAAGAATGTATCGTGAGGTCACGAAAATTGATTTGCTTCTTTACATACACTCTTATAGTACTTCTTCAATTGAAGTTTGACATAACAATGCGCGTCAATAAACGAATTCAATGATAATTTTTTTTTATCGAAACTAAGAAACGTAATTTTTTTGGCGTAAATGTGTTTTTTTTTAAAAACGTCTCTTAAAAAATCATTTAAATTCGCGTATGTTGCACAAATGATTCAAGAAAAAATATCATCACAAACATGAAATCCTCATTGATTTTTAAAAGAATATTATTGAATCATAAAGCAGGTAGTTATCTGTAATTTTAGTAAAAATCTTGCAAAAAGATCAAGTTCTTCATACATTTATATTAGAATAAAAAAAACCCATATCATAGCTTTTTTACTTGCTGGCATTATGATCAAACAAAATAAGTATCCATGGAATACATGCAATGAGATTCAAAAAATCCCACAAAAGAGGCTTTATCATAATTACAAAATTGATAAAATTAAAATATGTACACTGTATCAAAAAATTGTCCGTACAGCACGTACATTGACATCCAAACAATAAAAAAGTGCACTTTTTCAGTCAATAAAAATGCTACAATTACATCATTCGCTGCAGAAACTAGTCCTTTTCGTAGATCAGTATTAAAAATGTTCATGAATTAAACCTTAAAAATAATCCAATTCATTTTGTATAGAAAGTCTCAAAATCGAAGTCAAAAAATTGTCCGTACATTGAGGCCTTTGTCAAATATAAGTCAAGTAAACAGTTATATGTCAGTCTGTCAAATGCAGAAACGTGAGTTGAATCTCAGCAAAAACAATTTCCAGTGGTCTGAGCGATAAATACGGTAAAATGAACTTTATCTAGCATAAATCAGTAGATTTTCGTGTTTCCGGATGTCAACGGGAATTTTTTGTGAGAAGCAGACATTTTCCTGTTAATTAAATCCACAAAAATTAACAGGAAAATGTCTGCTTTTCACAAAAAATACCCGTTGACTTCCGGAAACTGATTGCTGACCTGAAGAATGACGGTAAAAGCTTGTCCGAAATTGCAGGTATAGTAAAACGGCCACGATCGTCGGTTCAATATGTCCTTCAGAACTTTAAGAAGACTAACTCCGTGGAGACTACTCCAGGAAGAGGCCGCAAACTGAAGCTTACGGATCGTCACCATTGCATCATTGTCAGGAAAATCGTCAGAATCCTAAAATTAGTGCCCGAAACTAGCTGACAGCCTGAAGAATTTTGAAAACATAAAGGTTAATCCTCAAACGGTACGGAACATACTACATGAGAAAAAATACCGAGTTCGTGTTGCTCTTAAGAAGCCGTTTATATCTGCTAAAAATAAGAAAAAGCGGCTGGAATACGCTCAAAAGTATGTCCTGGAACCGGAAGAGTTCAGGCAGAACGTGATATTCACTAACGAAAGCAAATTTAATATTTTTGGGTCTGACGGACATGTAAGAGTATGGCGTAATCCAAATACTGAATTGGATCTGAAAAATTTGCGACCGACAGTTAAGCACGGTGTTGTCCATGTAATAGTGTGAGGTGCTTTCAGCGCAAATGGCTCCGGAAATTTGACATTCATTCATGGAGAAAAATAAATAGATTTATCAGCCATATTACGCGTCTACAATAACATAAATATGATTGTTTGGTTCTGACCCGAAAATACGATCAAACCAACCATCAGCTTATACGATTAGTCTCCAGGGAGTTAGTCTTTTAAAGTTCTGAAGGACATACTGAACCGACGATCATGGCCATTTTACTATTCTATGCGTAATTCGAAGACAAGTAAATAAATAAATTTCGAACAAGCTTTTACCGTCATTCTTCAGGTCAACAATCAGTTTCTGGATGTCTACGGGTAGTTTTTTTTTGTAAGAAGCAGACATTATCCTAATAATTTAATCCACAAATTATTGAAATCTATTGATTTATGCTAAATAAAGTTCATTTTACCGTATTTATCGCTCAGACCACTGGAAATTGTCTTTGCTGAGATTCAACTCACGTTTCTGCGATTGACAGACTGACATATAACTGTTTACTTGACTACTTTTTGACAAAGGCCTCAGTGTACGGACATTTTTTTGACGTCGATTTTGGGACTTTCTATACTAAATGAATTGGATTATTTTTAAGGTTTAATTCATAAACTTTTTTAATACTGATCCACAAAAAGAACTAATTTCTGCAGCGAATGATGTAATTGTAGTATTTTTATTTACTGAAAAAGTGCACTTTTTGATTGTTTGAATTTCAAGGTCCGTGCTGTACGGACAATTTTTTGATACAGTGTAGGTACTAGCACATGGTGCTATGCAAAATGAGGGCCAGATTATACTACGGATAAGAGTCGCACAACAAACCTGACGTTTATTTGATATTACATGGACCCAGCTAACATGAAATCGTATTTGAAATGATAATCCAAATCGACTAGTAAGACATTTTCAACGTCCATCGTAAACAAGATGGTATTGAGTGATTTTCTATCATTAATTTACGACAAGCTTTGCCCAAAAAAAGTGGAATCGGATAGCAGTTTAGTCAATTGGTAAATATGTCTCCAAACAGTTGAGAATATGCTTATTCGACATTTACGATTTGAGTGAACTGATTTACGATAAATGGGCGGTCCTTCAATTGACACTCTATCCGGTCTCTTCCTTTGACCGGTTCGTAAAAAGAAAATCTCACCAATAGAGCTATAGCGTGGCTCATCTCAACTGATGAGTTGGCATCGTGGTAAGTTATCGGACAGCGAACTCGGAGGACAGGAGTTCAAATCTCGGTCGAGAATTTTTTTTTCATTTATTTTGCTTTTTGTGGGAAAATCGGATCGTTGGAATCTTGTCATTGTAGATATATCGCCTCCACTTTTGTAGCTATATGCTATTTTGGTAAGTATAATACAATCTTTTCATCTGGTATATTTGTTTGAATAATTCTGTTGTTCCTGCGTTATACCTTCATAAATGTTTGCTGGGGATTTTGTTCAGGATGAATAAAAAAAAACAGTTTCTTAAGAATAATTACGGTCTTTACCAACCAATTTTTCTTTTAATTTGAGTGTTTTAAACCTTTACTCGTGAAAACTTTTCATCTGAATAACGCATTTCGATTAAAGTTATTTCGCTTCAAAAACGGGTATATAAGCGTCGATTAGCGATCATTCATGTATTTTTCGTAATTGACCCATGAGAAACTAATTTTTGAACTTCAATATCACTTTTAACCATAAACCTTATCGAAATGGGACCTTTAGATGAACTATTTGTAATAAATAAAGCTTCGTGAATAACTATAATGAAAACAAATCGGCCGATAGAGTCTTAAATAATAGGTGCAATACTGGGTTTTCATGTTCCTTCCTAACCAAGTTTTTTATAAATCCATAAAAATTTCTGGTACATTGTGCCATCTTTTTCTGTGCCTGATCCCCAAATATAGCATTAGAATTTGTGCTAGGCCTAGGTGTTTATTAGCTTGCAACTTATAAGATTTTCATAAGTCGGCTGACTTGGGCACTCAAGTGCCTATTAACATACTTTTAATAGATCGAAGGCTTTTGAAATCAAAACCGTGTTTGAAAAAAATAGTGCGTTTTTACGTAACGAAACTGATGGATTGAAATAATAATTTGAAAAAAAAAACAAAAACATCGATTTGTTGGTTGTAATGAATCGTCACTTTTCAGAAGTTTCCATAAAATTTGAACGAATAGAAGAGCAGAAAAATATGGTTTTGTTAACAAAAAAAAATCAAAAAAGTGGCGCATTGTGATGACACGATTTTTCTTTGCATATATTTTGATAACTATCCGTTCAATAAAGAAAGTTTTAATTCCAAATAGGAGATTTTTAAATTCTGAACCTAGAGGTATAACTTTGACGATGTGCAATATGAACTGTGAAATTCACATACAATATAATGTAATGAAATGTTTCATTAATGAAATGAAACGTCTTGAAATGTAAATAAATGTTATGAAATCTTTTATTAAAGCAATTTAAAGTAATCAATAAATGCTAGATTTTTAACAAATTTCTGCAATGAACTTTCTTGTTTAACATTTATGTATGAATTCTTCCAGGGTGACTCCGGAGGACCCCTCACTCTCGCTGGGCAACTGGTTGGAATCGTGAATTTTGGAGTACCCTGTGCCAGAGGATTTCCGGATGGGTATGCTCGCATCTCGTACTATCACGACTGGATCCGAACGCAAATAGCAGAGAATGCACTTCAAAACGAGTAAATGGAAACCTACCCCCGTTGTGACAGCAAGCAATGTAAATAAAAATACTTCTCATCACAAATGATCAGTCTCAATGCATTGAAAAGCAAATATGTATCTTGAAATTAATCGTCTCCACGGAATGTGATAAATACTTTAGTTCGTTGATAGCGTCTCACTTGGAGTGAAACGATGCGGATGTCAATGGAATGGAAAATCACTTCACGACGAGCCTGATTCACGTGTCATAACTGCAACCGATTCCTTTTTCAACGTTCTCTACTCCTTTGAAGCATATCAACTTGCTTTATATGGCTGTTTTCTGTTGTTGTAGCTGTTGTTATGATATGAATGGAGCGAGTTCATACAAAGTACTTTGTTCCCATTGCACTGCACTCCCCAGTCAGTCGGATCGGCTATTAAAGCTCAGAATCGGAAGAAATAAAATAGATAGGAACTAGGCAATGAACAAAAACAAACAAAGATATCAACTGTGTGTTCGGTGTTCGATCTGCATAGCTAGCTAGTATATATCGAGTGCTGGAGTGTGTTTATGGTGAGCAAGCATAGTAAATGTCTTAACAGGGACCGTTTTAGGAGCGTTCAACACTTTATAGCTGGACTTTAAAGTTGTTCTCAATTAAAATGGGTGAGCCTGAGCCTCTTATAGTTGAGCGAATTGCACACATGAGTAGAATTGGTCATTTTCCGGCTCGAGATTGTTGCTGTTGATAAACTTGGGTGGGACACGTTAGGGCTAGGGAAGTGACTATTTGTTCTATCTTTGATGATGTTGAGTGTTGAGAATTTTAGTACATTTAGAGCTTAATTTGACTTCAACTTTGGTAATAATAAGAAATAAGTGAATTTCGATTATGATTGTCTTATGCTATTGTTAACCCCGGTTTCTTGGAAAAAACACTTTATCAGGGATTTTTTACTATTTAGGAAGAAGACCTCTTATGTTTTAAGCGCATGTATGCGCATAAAAAATTCTTCGAGAGCCCTTATGAATTGAGAAATTTATAATTTAATTTTTTTATTGTAGGTATTTATTGTATTTTTCTCGTTTTCAATCTCACCAGTAAAAAAATATATTAGACTCTGTTGTGTTGTGAGCCTACTTGGTTCAATCAAATCAATCGAAAGATTCCTTTCAATTCAACCACGGTAAATGAAAAGTTCATTTACCGGTATTTCGATAGCAACTTACTACCTTCTTCAGTGAGCCTTTTTTGCTGAAGCAATGTTTATTTGACCAATTTTTGATTATTGAGGAAATACCTGTCTAAAGAGAAATATTTTCTAGGAGTTATATTTTGATTTTTAGAGGTATATTGGTATAGAGTTTCGGTATCCTTTTAAACTCATTAAATAACCTCTCTGCCACTTTTTAACACCCGATATAATCTCCTTTATCTCATTCCCTGTATTATGAATCTTCGATAAACATTTGATTCTAGCGACGTTAGGGGCAGACACTTTCAAGGCGATCGGCGCAAACCCCAAGATAGGCTCATCGTTTTATCCACTTCCTTGATTACCCATATCTGTACCAACACGTGAAAAGGATCTATCTCCAAAAGTAAACAAAAACTATTTTGAGTACCTCATGATAGGCCAACAGTTGCTTTACTTAACGGTAAAACCCTTTTGAGAAAATAATATTCCGTTACATTGAAAACTCAATTTGAGTAAAGGATCTATAAACATTCTTAAACCAGAACTGCCATTACATGGATATACATCCTTTACTCCGGAACAATTTTTCGCTACTACTCCGCAAACAAACTCAATTTAACTCATTTGACTCTTCATTCAACATAAAAACATAGTTGCAAATTAATGCGAGCTTATAACTAAAGCTAAAAATAAGAAAATAGCAAAGGGTGTATAAACAGGTTAGACAAAATATTACGTGAGCTAGGTTCTATCTACGATAGTGCGTTGTTTTTTCATGAAAATTGATATTCCTTTATTCTAACATCCCATGCTTCTTAAAAATCGTTTGTCTATCATAAAAACCAAAAATTTGAAGTGATTTTTAATTAGGGATTTAATATGGGTTGTATTTTTTTAAACGCGTTTTTCTTGATACGCCATATATGGAGATAGATGCTTTTTATATGTTGGTAAAGATTTGACACTTTATTCAACATAAAAACATATATACATAGTTACAAATGAACGCGAGCCTAAAACTAAAGCTAGAAATGAGAAAATAGCAAAGGGTGTATAAACACGGGAGACAAAGTAATACGTGAGCTAAGTTCTATCTACGATAGCGCGTTGTTTTTTCATTAAAATTGATATTCTTCTATTCTAATATATAGGGGATGCTTCTAAACATCGTTTGACTTTCATAAAATGCAAACATTTCAAGTGATTTTTAATTAGTGATTTAAAATAGGTTGCATTTTCTTCAAACGCGTTTTTCTCGATTCGCCATATATGGAGATACATCTTTTTCACGTGTTGGTACAGATATATATTATAGAATGACCGTATAACTCGCAAAAAAACACCGTCCAGCAAAGTGGAGGCAATAAACAAACATATTTTTAAATTCTGTTTCAGAGCGATAATAACTATACAAATTAGACGATATTCAACAACCTTATTCGTACATCATTAAAGTAAGCGAGAGAATTCAAATTTTGCTCTCAATTTATGCAAATATAGCGACAATATTTACTGCTAATCTCATTGGACATTTTTGTCAAATGAACTTATGATTTTCAGTAATCTGGCAGCACTGCTGCTCGCAGGAATAACAACAAGGTTGTTTCCTCACTTGAATCCCTCGCGGGAGAACAAATTTGCAAAAATGGCTGACTTTTTATCTTTTCCGATTTATACCAACTTTAAGAAACCATGTATACGATCGTTTACTTATTTGTAGGTCTTGCGAATCTCTTAATAACGACTTAATCTATCATTTCTAATGCTATTTTACGTTTGCTGGGCATTTATACCTTTACAACAAGTAGCCAACACACTTGAATTCGTCAACCATCTTCAGGTTTCGGGAGGTATCGAAAAGGTTAAGATCAGGGTTAATTTTGTTATTTCAGCTGTGTTTTCAAGTGTTCCCATTAAAGATGCATCTAATCTGTTAGAAGATTGGTTGCTTCAACAACACAATGGGAGTACTGGAAGCTCAAAGTTTAAAACTGCAAGAAATTGGTGGACCTGTGTATGGGACAAACGAACTTAAAAATTTAGGGATTTTTTCTATAGACAATCAAAGGGGCACCAATTGTAAATCCTCTGTCTTCATTCTTATGTGAACTGTTTATCGCTCTCTTGACTCTTAAAAATTAAAATTTATTACCCGAAAAATGGTGGAGATATGTACGTCAATGACATTTTCTGTGTGGTAAACAGGTTTAAATCCCAGACAAATAAACAAACAACAGTGTGGTAAACAAAGATTTTATCATGAAGAACTTCTAATATCCATAAACGGTTTGCATAAGAATATCAAATTCACTTGCGGAACACGTAAAAACGTGCAAGTGGATTTTTAAACTAATAAACCACATTGAAGCTTGAACTAAGTGCAACAAATTGGTGTTGGCGCCATTTGTCTACACGCGCTTATAACTATTCAAACGCAACAATCATATATTTAATGTATTTTACGAATTTCCATACAATAAATTATGTTCTCTGCCCTCGTTCTGCGTAGCATAGAAATCAATTTTTGTAGGGAAACACGCAAAACACATCAAATTTATGATTGTTGTGTTCAAATATAAGCGCGTGAAGGCAAATGGCGCCAACGCCCATTTGTTGCACTAAGTTCAAGCTTCATTGTTATTTATTAGTTTTAAAAATCCACTAGCACGTTTTTGCAATAAACGCTCGTGAAGTTGAGAAAAATAAAACTTTAAGTTGTAATAAGCTTGCTAGGAAACGTCGTAGAATGTTGAAATCTAGTGTAAAACGTATTACTTGAATGCCGAAACAAAACTTTAGAACATTCTATTCGTGGAAATCCTCTTCTAACTTTAGTTAAGTATGAAAAACAACTTATTAGAAACTTTTAAATATTTTTTAAAACAAAACCTCTATAAACCTGCTGTAAAAAAAGATAAAGTGTTGATGTCTTGAACAAAGTTTCATATTTTCATGTACTCTACAACTTTGTAGTATAAAGTAATGCTCTATCTATTAAAATAAAAAAGTTAGAATTTTTAGTTTATTCATAGTAGACTTCGACAATTTTTTTTATGTTTTCAAATAAGGAAACATGTTTAAAGAAGCAAATGTTCTAAAGACACTTTAGAGATAAAATTAAAGACAAAGACTCTAGGAAAAAAGTTGAAATTGAACAAATCTTGGCAAATCGCTATTTGTTGAGTTTTGGATCCGGCGCGTGGTATTGTGGTGGTGGTGTGTTGTCTCCTGAGCCGATGTCCGCGAGTTCGAGCCCAAGAGCAAACATCGAACACAGTTGTACCGGATAAGTTTATCAATAACGATCCGCCAACTGCACCGTTGATAAAGTCGCGAATGCCATAAAGATAGTAAAACGACTATAATCGAAACAAAAAAAAAACTATTTTAAAATTTGTGCTGCATAGAACCTACTTTAGATCAATGATTGGGCTGAGTAGGCTTTTTCGTACTCGTTTTATGAGCTTTGGGTTGCTTACAAAGTTTTAACTATTTTTGACATCACTCAAAAAAGACTTATGGTATTCGGTATTAACGATTTATATTGACAATTACCTTGTTGGAGGTAAAACAAGTTGAGCACCACTGACTCTCAATGTGTGCTACACGGCTAACTCTAACTACAACACAAATAAGCAAAATCCAAAACTTTGTAGCAATAATCACAATTTAATAACACGACATTTTAAAATCCTAGCTAACATTTACAAAGACAACACCTTAAACGCACAAACATTCGTATCACAGCTCAGTTTCCTGAGGTATCACGGTAGTATCACATTATCTGGTAGTACTTCCTAGCTCAATAGTGGCGCAAGGTTATTGCCCGGAGCTGATCGGCTCACAAAAAATGATTCCAGATCTCAAACAACGGGCTTATAGATAAACAAACAATGATTTGCTGTTTCTCAAGAATTTCTGCAATGCTTATTCTTCCATCACTCAGTTAGGGTCATCATTATTGGTAAGCTGGTTCTACCTTCCGCTTTTTTCGGTTTGGTGATGCCCCGCCGTGGTAAGATATTGTCGCCTTGAACTCTACCGTTGCCTGCAAGTTGGGAAAACTAACGCCCGATTCATGCTAACCGACTTGTATTCGCTAACCAGCAATCAGCTAAACTGTGTCGTACAATTTAGCGCTTTTCTTGGCCCCGATGTTGTTTTGTTTTCGTTCGTTTGTTTACCTTTCTGTTTGTTCGTGTTTGACATTGCACACTCTTAATTCTAAACACTGAATTTTTGCTCGAACTAACCCAATCACTACACGCTCAAAATTAAACAACCACAAATAATTCATTAAAACGCTAAAAAGACCGCTAAATGATTTAATTAGAACTTAAAAATATTTCAGATTCATATTGGTGAAAGACTTCTTAAAAATATCGTATGAAATCTCCGTCCTTGGGAAAGATGGTTTGCAGAAGAGTGCACAAATTTCTGGAAAAAGTTTTAATGTATTTTAAAAATTTATCCTGAAAATATGAGCTGGTAGAAAAAAGCTAATTATGTATTCAAATTCAGCACCCCCAAATTAGTTAAAATCAGCTTTGAAATTTTTTGCTACTCGAAAAAATGTGATTTTTGTTGCCTTATGTTTTCATGTTTTTTTTTGTTGAAGTTATTTTTTTATTTTCGAGCAACTTTTTCGAGAATCGGAAGCCATTTAGACTTCCCACTTTATTTTCCATCCAAAATATTTAATAAACACTCTAACTATAAAATGAAAATAATAATGCTAAATAATAATTCAAAAGTGACTGATTGCTATTTTTTGTATGCGTTAATAAAAAAACTTCCGATTGTTTTAAGCATTACATTCAATGTTGTTATGATAGAAGTTTCCATTTTTCAGCTTCTTTCTTTAACGACTGGGAAGTCGTTGAGGTACTAACACCAAGCAAAATCACAAAAAATCTCCAGTTGTTGTGTGCAGATTACTTATTGGATTACTTGGAAAATTTTAAGTTGTGGTTGTGGTTGTGGAGTTTTGGTGCAGTATAAATAACCAGCAAATATGAAATCGTATTAGAAATGGAAAATTAAGTCGGTTACAATGGTGTTGCGAATCGCAATCCTAACAGCATCGTGAAAAGATCGTAAAAAATGTCGTCTGAAGTCAGTTTAAATCGGGTATGATAGGAAGCCCGCCATGTCTGTAAATTTTGATATGATTTTGCTCCCGCGCGGGTTTCAAATAAGAAAATCATCGGCATGTTCTCTTTGCAACCAGCAACGCATTCGGATGGCTAAAAATCAGATGGCAATTGAATCATATTGACTAATGAGAGAACTAGAAAATATTGTCACTGGCAACGATTTAAAGGCTATGAGAGCAAATTCTTGCGCTCTTTTGCATTCTTCCGATAGGTACGAATAAGGTGCCGTTTAACGCCCAATTGGTGTAGTTTTTGTCACTTTAGGAAGAAACGAAATTTATGAATGTATGTATATTGCCTCCACTTTGGTAACTGTTTGTTCAACTTTCATACGATCATTCTATATCGTGTATGAAACGCATGTCAAAACAGTATAAGCATCCCAGTAAGCACGTCCTCTCAAAAATCGACAGAGCATGCAAAAAATTGAGAGTTGAGTCACCGAACTTAGAATAAAACGGTTAATTTCGGCGACACTCCAAAAGAACGCAAGAATTCTCATTCGGTTTGTCCTGCCGAGATACCTAGAGGCAACGAATACGAATGCGTACATGCGAAATCAGTTTGAATCTTACTCTCGTACGGTGTGGTCGCATTTATCTCCGTGTTTTTTATATGCGTACTTTCAATCGTAGCAGTCGACTTCGCTCGCAGGCAGGAAGACACGCGTCTCGAAGAGAAACATACAAACACGATTCGGGTTGTTTTCGTGTGTTTCTCTGGAGGGCGTGTCTTAGATTATCTCGTGTCACTCACCCAAGGCACGCGTGTGGTGTGTTCCTCTCTGCCGATTAGATGATGCAATATCGCAAGAGCGATCGATGCGATCCCTCTGTCGATTTGAGTTACCTCTCTGCCGATTCATGTTTACTGGGATATAGCAACCAAAATGTTGCTGGGAAGGTTTTCAACAGCAATTTCCTTATAGGAAACTAAAGCATGGATCACTACAAATCTGGACGCATTAAAACGGGTCTATCTCGGAGCTATATAAACGAAATAAAAATGTTTTGTACTTGAAATGTAGGGTTTTTATTGCACTTTAAAGGAAAAATAATGAAAAAATTATTCAGATGTTGTTTTGATGAATTTTCGAACTTTTGGTTGAGTATCACTCATTATAGTTTGAACACCCTATTCGCTGACCTCAGCGGCCATTTTGTTCCACAATCTCTTCATCTCTGTTGCTTCCCGAGTCGTCCTACCATTTTTCTTCATCTTCTGCTTGACAATTGCCCAAAATTTTTCGATAAAGCGGAATTGAGGGCAGTTGGGTGGGTTGATGTCCTTTTCGACAAAATCCACCCGTTGGCCCAATACCACTGTAGAACCTCCTAGCTGTAGTGGCAGCTTGCCAAATCTGGCGAAAACTTAATGTTGATACTTACGATTTCGTTGGAGCACATTGCTGCCGATTGCAGCAGAACCAAAACATTGTTGGTTTTGGTTCCTCTTGCTGTTTCCAATTCGCAATCGATAACAATAGATCGATGATTGCTGATGACAGGTGATGATGGTAAACACGGTACAAATGTTTACATCATCACACGGCTAGGCGAGAATACTCAAATTGGGTTTGTAGTATCACAACAGTGTTGCCAGATATTCTGGGTAAGAATATCAAAGTACTCATTGAGAAATGAGTACTTTCCCGGTTAGGGAATACAAGAAGTGGAAAGTGACAATTAGCTATCGCTAATTAATATAGTTGTATTCTACTGACCTCACAGACGAAGCATGAATAAAGATAACTCTATTCCACCACTGAAACCTGCGTTTTCAACACTTAACTAGTCCTTTGTGAGATCTAATGTACGAAAAAAAAAGTTTTTCAGGCATTCCTCCTTGTAAATTTCGGAGTCCATGATCTTGTATTTCACAAAAACCGGAATTTTTCGTCCGCAGCTGCAAATACCTTGCCAGATCAAACACTTTCTTGCAAACTTATCAGCAAAAACGAATTTGAAGTTGCCGGGGACATCACCATGACCAGTGCAGTGCACCACTGCAGTGGCTTTACATAATTTTTGGCCAGAAAGCTGCCCAAAATACATCTTCACATACGTTTCGTCATCCATGAGGATGCATCCGTCAAACTTCGTTGGAATCTTCTTGTATAACTTGCGGGCACGTCCTTTGGCTACTAAATTCTGCTTCAATGTCCTGTTTGGTTGCTTACTGGTCCGATAGGATCGTATTACTTCGCGTAGACTAATCCTTCTGACGGTGCACCGGTCGGCGTTGAATTTCTTGGCAATGTCATAGTCCGACTACCCTGTGTTTTCCTTGATCGTTCTCAACACCTTCAAATGCAGTTTCCGATCCTTAATTCCACTATGACGCTTGGTATGAACCTGCCGATCTATAGTACGCATCTCACGGAAACGTTTGAGAACGCTACACACGGTTGATTCGACAATTTTTAACGATTTCGCGATTTTTGAACCCGACCACGTCGGGTTTTTGACGTGGGTGTTCAAAATTTATTTTTATCTCGCGGCTTCCATCACGTGTAACTTTTTTGAAACAAAACAAATCGTAATGAAATTTTCAGCACTGGTAGAAGAAACATTCCTCTACAAAGTGCTGCCAAAACATTTCAGATCCGACAACTAGGAGCACTATGGTAAAATAAATAGTGCGTCCAGATTTGTAGTGATCCATGCTTTAATCGATATCAATGATTGCCAACAGATTTTTTTTGGAAAACTTTTGGCATTCAATCAAATTATTTAAGAAATACAGCGTTTTCCTATTTCATCCGACGTTTTGGCGTAATGTATTTCGCCTTCTTCAGAGCACAAATTACAGTAAAACCCTGAAGAAGGCGAAATACATTACGCCGAAACGTCGGATGAAATAGGAAAAGGCTGTTTTTCTTAAGTAATTTGACTGAAAGCCAAAAGTTTTCCAAAACTAACAAACAACAGTAGCAAAAGTTTTATCAACAGATTTTTTAAAAAGATTTATGACCAAAACCTTAGTTTCTGTCTTCCAAACAATGATTATTTGGTTTGGTGCAAAGTGTTACCTGAGGATTTTGTGACTTTATTTATTTTTCGATTAGTTACATAAATATTCGCGAGTTAAAATTTAGAAAAACTTCTAGCAAAGTCTTAAGTCGCACGTTTTAAGGCCTTGAGCCATTTAAACAAATTCTATTTCATGCTAACCTACTAAGAAAAAACAAACGTTTGGACTAGTTCTTAACGTTTACTTCAAGTTTTTGTTGGGACTATAAAGCCATAAAGCATTGTGCGACTTATCGAATGGGGAAAGGTTGCTGGACCTTTTTTTCTTCAACTTCAGCTCCAAGCCGTCTTTACCCATTTTACCACCCATTCACCCAATTCCAACCCACAAAGTTCAAACGAACGTGCGACTCAGCAAAGGCAGGGTCGGTGGGAAACAAACAAAGTCCGAGACTAGGTCGTTGATCACTTGCACTTTTAACCAGAAGCACATACACAGTTGGCTGGACGTACTAACTTACTTATGTACAAGGTACTTGCTAGCTGGAAGATAAACGAATGCATTTGTATGTCCACTAGCCGCCTTCCCAATGGCTAGCAGCAGCTGATGAGGGCGATGCACCTTGGAGTGCTGAATGCAGTTATGCAATCGTTGAGGCGCAATTTGTGGCGTGCATTAGGGAATTGTGTCATTGCAAAATGGAGAACGCCAACAAGAAATATCGGAAATGTGCTGACTACAGCCTTGTATTTAACATGTCCGAGAAAAGAGAACTTTGAATGATAAATATGCTCAGAAATATTAGAATAAAAAATTTTAGTACATCAAGCGAATTTTTACTTTGTTTTCAATTTTTTCACTCAACTATCCTAAAAAGATGGAATCTGAAAGTTGAATGATGATTTCGAAACTTGTTGTTGTTTTGATACAACCCTCAATGGGGGTCCCTGATGTGTACTGAAATTCATAGATACACGTAAGCCAGAATCTGATACATTACTCATCAAGTTTCCAAAAAACTGTAGCAAAATATCGACAACGATCAATTTCCTCTCAGGGAATTACTGCAGATAATCTTATCTTTACTGCACCAAAATACCCAAAAAAAAAACCCAGTACATTTCCTAAAAATCCAATGAGTATGATCTGCACACTACAACAACCGCTCGAGTTCTCTGACATTTTGCTCGGTGAAAGAGCTCTACACCGAGCGAGAGATAACGTTTGTCAAGGTTTTGAATTCCGTGTTGCCTTCAACTGCACAGAACGAGTGCAGAATTTCGAACTCGTCAGCTGATTTTTTTTTCTCTGTTTGGTTTATCTACACTTCTTATAAACACCGTGGAATGTGACGGGGGTTTTTAGTTTGTTTACATTTTTTTGGTGCCTTACGGGCATGTTGGGCTGGTGAGAGTTGAAACACGTTCGAAAGTAAAAAAGCATCTGAACTGGATGGTTTATTTTTTATCCAAGAAGTGTACGACGAATTTCTATCTGTTTTTTACTGCCATAGTATGCCACCTGGTAGAATGTCCAAATATTTGGGTCATTTTTGAAAACAAAAAAACATTCAAATGCTTTAGAAAACAGAATTTTTTCGTCATTCTTACACGCGTTTCTTATGCATTGGATAATTGGTGGATTTGATAAGATTTTAGAGATAAAAATGCAGCAAGTAATTCCAAGCTGCTTAAGTAGCATGGGAAACGGCTCACTCATGTACCCTAAGTGAATCATCGATATCGGGAATTGAGAGATTCATCCAAACTGGCTGATTCAATAACATTGAGTGTATGATTCATCGCGTCTGGGGAAAGTAGTTTATCGAGTAAATAGTGTGTTATATCACTCGTGCTGATCACGATTGCGCGTGGTGCAATCAAAGATGTTTGATTCATATCAAACGTTTCGTCGAGAAAGAAAACAAGGCGTTTTATCTATATTAGGTACCTGATACGAGATTTTTCAATTTTGTTTACTTTCTACGATCTAACAACTGACAATTTCTGATGGTTTCCGATTATTCTTCTTAAATCAAACATCATGTCCTTCGATTCTGTAATAATCACTTGATAATTGAATGTTTGAAATTCTTTTGTAAAGTGCAGGGTTAATGATGTATTTCGAATCCCTTAAAAAAGTGGAAAAGTTATTATTAAAGACACTATTTTTTTGTACTGGTTTATCTATAAAGAGCATAGGGATACTTTATCCCTTCTTCATATTATCATCATATCTTTTTGGAAATAAAATTTCATTTTCTAATACGTGTAATTTCAAGTTTACATGGTGCGAAGGTTAGATCGATACATGAACCCGTAGATGAGCTAGAAGCGTTTTCGTGGAACTATAAAAATTGTGATATTTTGGAAGTAAAAGGAGGCTGGATCCTTCATTAAAGGAGTCATGACCCATAAATTAGTCTGCTTTAAGCATTGGCAAAAATCATGCAAAATCTTAAGATAAAAGTTTTATTGACACATCCCGCGGGCTTATACCGCACATAGTGATTTTTACCCATTCGCGTATTAAAAACTCTCAATTTTTCAAATTCAAACCACACAAAACCAACTGAAAAAAGAGAGAAACATATTTTTTAACATGTTTTATTCAATTCTTAAAAAAAAATGTAGGAAAAAGTGTAAATGTTGATATATAACTTTTATAAAATAGTTCATTAGAACATATGTATTGATTTTTTTTCTCGAAAAATGCATAAAACGTTTTGAAGACAAAGAATACTGCTTCATTGTCTAGAAAAAAGAATTTGTTTTATCCAATGGTATTGTTTTGAAAAAAGAACAAAAACAGTCGAAAATGAGCGAATTCAAGTCACAAAAAGGAAACTTTTTAATTTAACGAGAAAACTTGGACATTTTCTAACAAAAAAAATATTTTTTGAAATTATGAGACAATTTAGAAGCACTTAACTGTATATATATTTATTGGAATCTAGCTGAGTGAAAAAACGAGAATGAGTGAACTCGTATCACAAAATTTGGTTGTTTTACAAAATCTTTCAAGGGATATATGCTCTGAAAGCTGTTTTGACCCTCCAGATGGTCGGATTTTTACAAATCGCTCATAGTTAAGATGATTTTAGGATAAGTTCTTTATTTTCAAATAAAAAAAATTAATTTAAATTTTTTTAAGCCTTCAAATAAAGACTGTGAGAAACAGTTATCATCATAACGTAGAATTTCTCAATATGTGTATATTCAAGTGCCAGTCAAAATAAGGAAAATGATAGAAAAAGATACTGAAAATTTATGATTGTACAAGTCGAAATAACAAAATGTCACTTTTAAAAGTGTACAAAAAATGTGAAGGCTCTTAAGAATGATTCAGAATAACTTAAAACTTCGTGACGTGAATTCAGTCCATTACCTTGTTTTGGTGAAAGTTTTGCCAGAGTTGCAAGATTTCCGATTGTCATTTGAAATTGAATTTCGTAGTGACGTTAAACGATATCGACGTCAAACGAAATTCGCTGAACATCACATCGAGAGAAAATCATGATTTCAGATTTTTTTTGGTCATCCCAACAGAGCAATCGCCAGCTATTTACCCCACTTCTTTTTTAACCTAGGGGAGAGTGGGGAATCGTGGGCCATGGGGAAACGTGGGCCACTTTTAATATCTCAGATGTGTGTTGAGATAAAAATCTCAAACCAACTGTCATCGTCGTCGCTTTGCGTGAGCATATATTCCTATATGTTGTTGACTGAAATACGCATCATATGCTTCTTTTATTTATCAAGCTAAAAAAAGATAGAAAAATTTACTTACATAATTAAAAAAAACACCCGCTAATTTCATCGGTGGGGAACCTGAGGTGCATAACAAAAATATGCTCATACGCTTATGATCTTAGTTTTGTCATGATCTTTCACGTCTAAAAGGAATTTTTGATGAAACATCAATAAGTCACACAAACGTAATCAATTTGCAAATTATAGCTTGTGGGGAATCGTGGGCCACACATCTTGAATCACCTATATTTTTATGTTTTTATACACATTCAGAACTTAAAATACTTTTTTCCTATCTGTAAAGTTTTCTTATGCCAAATGAAGAGTTATGAAAAATATTTTGTCCATCTTATATAAGAAATTTTGCCAAAACGTTCGCTAGCCAGGTTTTGAAATCTATGCGATCATACACAGCCCTCTTTTTTATTTCATCATCTGAAATTGCTTTAAAATAACGAAATGAATTAGGAAATCACAGTTTTGGGTCAACTCATAAACTTTGCACGTTATTTGGTCAATTTGGATTTGGTGGCCCACGATTCCCCACCATTTTTTAAAATCCAAAAAATATTGCTTTTTTTCAAACAGTCAGAATTAGGAAAAAATAACTTACTAAAAAATTTAAAAAAATACCTTATGATACCTTGAAAATGTAGAAAACCATACCATTTTTTATTTTCATTTTATCTCTTATAATTAAGAAGTTATGGAACAACGAAAAAAAGTGGCCCATGATTCCCCACTCTCCCATACTATTTTCTTATGGTATTATTGTTGATACTTTAGTTTAACTTATTACGAATCCATGGAATTTTCGAACGTGAATTCATGCGATTTGCTCTTCCCGTTAACGGGACGCCTCAATGAATTACTTCAAGAGCTTTGATAAAAATATGAATTTTTGAAAGTCCGGTAAGGATTGTAATTTATTGAACATTTTCATACTGAAACCGTCAAAACTCGTGAGACTTGTGTACTTAAAAAGTGTTTTTTTTTGTAAATAACATCGCTTTCTGAATTTTGTGAACACATTGACTTTAGTTTTATAATGTTTAGTTGCAAAAACGGCGTGGTATGAAATTCAAAATGTTAATCACCAAGACGAGATTTGATGGTATCGACTGATTAAAAAACATATCTTACATATAAAAATGGAGGCATTTTCTTTGTAACAACATCACGTATGAATGGTCGGTCGGAATGAAGTGAAATTTAGTATCCGAGGGTTTTTCGGGTCAGAGATTGTTTGTATAATAGTTTCAAGGATCTCACTTTTTATGGAAGGGGGTTCCAATACAAATTCAACTTTATTTGTTACGATTTCCATAAGAATCTATTCGCGAGCACGATGCAGTTAAGGACGTGTAGATAAAATTAAACGTTTATTACGATTTATACTTTAGAAGGTAAAACGAAGTTTACCAGGTCAGCTAGTTATGCTATAATTGCAGATGGTAATACGGTTATAAAAAAAATGTATTCGGAATGCATAGAATTAAAAGCTATAAAAAATAAAAATAATGGCTATTTACTTAGCTTTACCTAAAAAAAAATTACGAAATTCAATTTAACTTTTCAAGGGATGAGAAAAACGATACTCTTATTCTTACTCACATGTTTCCGAATTATTTTTTCGGCTGTTTACATAAAAAAAAAGCAACTTTTATTGAACTTTATTATCTATGTTAACAGTCATAAAATCTCAAAACGCCATTAAAGTTTATCAGTGATTAAAGTTCATAAGAGTAAGATACACAAATTTTGATATCATTAAGGACTTTCAACTCTTCTTATATTCATCTTTATTTGAATCAAACTTCATATATTCAGATATTCATCTTTAAAAATAATGTAATAAAATATTTTTTTTGCAATTAATTGATTTCTTTTCAAATTAAGAAAAGAATGATTAAAGCCGCGATGTCATAAGATGCATTTGTTTCAACAACATTGGATTCTCACTTCAAACGATATTTTTTTTAAATTATTTTAATTTTTAACGGTTTTCTCGAAATTTTCCAATTTTCGAATATGCCATTACTGCTATTTTCAAAACCACTCAGGGGTGTGATCAATTTTGTTAGATTGGCCATTTTCCTAAATTAAACATTATTTTTGTATAGTTTTTTCGTTTTTTCAGCCACGACATTTATAAACGTTTCCAACAATCTTTTTAAAGGGGAATTTCTGTTTGCCTTACCTGCCTGGCTGATTTGAATCTTATCCTACTTTTTGGTGCAACGGCCATATTTTCTACTTCAAAAATGTCCTACAGGGTATTTCAAACATCACTCCAGTCGATTTCACATTTGAAAAAAAAATTTGTGTGCCAACGTTAACGAAAAAGGCATTTATTCTGAAGCAAAAAGTGTTCATAAAATGCTTCAAATATTATTCAAATGTTTTTTTTTAAACTAAGATTAAAAAGTTCAACCATTTAGATAGAAGCGACAAATCACTACTTTCATTTGGTAAGGAAATTGTGTTATTGCTTTATTGTATTTTATTTAGTTCATAAATGATTTCCACATGTTATCGATTTCAGTCGGTTTCAAAAGTTGGGATGCCAGGCGTCATGGTTAGAATGGTTTATTCGTTGGTTTTAAATTTTTGATTTAATTTTCAAATGTGACAAATCTGTTTCCTAACTTAACAATTTATCTAAAAAAAAATAAGGAATTATTGTCTGTATGGATATTGAAACTCTACATAGCTACGTGAGAATTTCGACTCCAAACGAGTTTTCGATTTTCAAATAATTCTTTAGATTTTGATTATTTTAATCGAAGTTTGCTGTGATTTAGGTTATTTAAAATGATTTTTTGGAAGACATTGTGTTTTATAAAAAGATTTGAGCTCGATTACTTTGATATTTGTGATTTTTTGTCCATAATAAAAACGCAAAAAATTGAAGAAAACGTTTTAACAGATTTCACTGTTCATTACTGTGACATAAGCAATTTAATAAATTGCATGTCTTCAACCTACCTAACACGATGTAAGTCTTATCACTCCTATGAAAAAAAGAGATTTATCGCATCAGAAAAACGTTTTTAAGAACTTAGCGGTCATACGTTATCCAGTAATATAAAATATAAATTGGTAAACTACAAAAAGAAAAGAAAATCAAGAAAATATTTATTCACAAACACAAACAAATTCTTATCATTCACCTGCTTAAACTGAATTAGTGAATGTAGGTTCTTCAGAAAAATGTTTAAAAATTTTACAACTGGCAGTTAACATTCAACAGGTTTAACTGGCAGTGTTTTAAAAAGTTGTGGTAAGTTCAGCTTCTTCTGAATTGGAAACTTGTTTAAGTTCTGCCTTTCAAATTCAATTGTTCAAGAGTTTGCGCAAATATTATTCCTTCGTCAAAATTTATCGGAAACATCTGGCATCTCAGCCCTAAAAAGAAGGAGGTACATACATAGGTATTTTTTCAGCTTGTGACTCTCAGGCTAAGAAAATGTCAACATTCAACACAGTTATTGTCTGTGATGCTTACGATAAGATTAATTAACATCACACTGAGATTCAAATAGGGAAAATCTCAATCAAGAAAATCTCAATCTCATGAGATTTTGCACCTTGCGTAAAATGGAGTGAAAACTTTGAAGAGACAATCGAGAAGCTACGCACATCAAACTGTGGGTAATTGTTTTATCTACAACTTATTGGAAGACACAACTTATTTAGCCATATTAGTTTTAATTTCACAGTTTATAAGTGTCAGACAAAAAAAAATCTAGAAGTTTGTCTACTACCCTATTTTTATTGCATACTTAAAGGCACGATTTTCTTATTTATATATCAAAGCACTTTTTGAGTCCTTTCATCCGATAGTTATTGAAATATAGTTCAGAAATTGCTTGTTCGAACTGGAAGAACGAAGTCTTCATCTGTTTGAGCCACTGCACGTATCTGAAAATTGAATTATGGCTGTTTTAACCTCAGTGCCCCTATTTTAAAAAAAAAATCAGAATATCACGTTCTGACTTGAAAATTTGGAACCAAATGAGACCGATATTGTGTGATTTTTTCCGAGAAATCGAGTGAAGGCTATTTGAGCCACCGTAAACATCAGAAAATGGATTTACGTGGATGGATGTTTTAACCATAAATTGCCCTACATTTTTCAAATATTTGAACTCCATAACTCCATTTTCCGAAGCATACGATGGCTCAAATAACCGTCATTCGATTCTTCGTTAAAAATTACCAGACCAAGTAACCAGAAAGTAATCATTTGTTCCAAAACTGTGCTGTGCGATCAAGCCTTTTCCTAAAATAATTGGAAAATATTGGCAAATTGAGGGTAAAACAGCCATAACTCCAGTTTGCGATGAGTGCTGTATCTGACATAGACTGTCTTTGATTCTTCGGCAAAAAACACACAAAAAAAAGTCTGATTTGGTTCAAAACTTCCGAATCCGAACTTGCTTTTTCTGACTGAGGTTTAAAAAAATGTTGGGAATGTTAGGGTAAAACGGCCATAACTTCATTTTACGATGCGTGCGGTGGCTCAAACTTCCTTCACTTGGTTCCTAAAAAAACACATAAGAGGAGTGTTATTTGGCTCAAAATATTCAAGTCCGAAAATGCTTTTTCTGAACTACTTAAAAAATAGAGGGGAATGGAGGGTAAAACTCCGTTTCCGATGCGTGCGGTGGCTCAAATAGCCTTCGTTCGATTTCTCGAAACGAGGACGAATGACTGCAATGGTTAAAATCCTCTATAAATAAAGAAAATTAGAATTAGATTTCTCGAAAAACAATCACGCGAGATAGGTATCACTTGACTCAAAAATTTTAAGTCTGAACTTCCATTTTCTATAATTAGTTAGGAACTAGGTAATTGAGTGTTAAAACAGATATAACGCCATTTTCTAAAGCGCGCTGTAGCACAAATAGCCTTCGTTTGATTCCTCGGAAAAAATCACACAAGATAGGTCTATTTTTCTTCAAAAAGTTTCAGTACAAATCAGTGTTTTTTTGAATTTTAAACGAAATATAGGGGAATTAGGGGTTAAAAAGGTACTATATCTCCGTTAGTAAGCTCGTGCGGCATCTGAAACTATGTCCAATTGATTTTCCAGACCAGATAAGCCAATGTTGAATTTCCTTGATTTTTGAAAATATGCCTGTTTTTGCCTGATTTTTGAGAATTCGATGAAAAATGGGTAGTGAGGAATGGGATTAAGTACCTTTGCTGAAGTTAAAAAGTGAAAATGTGGCTGAATTGAAGCTATCGAAAGATTCTCTTCAATTCTTATCTTAAAAAAGGGAATTAAAGGGAATTTTTCGATTGTTTTGATGCAGTAGAATAATTCAACCAAGTAGGCTCACAATCCATATCAGAGTAAATATGTAAAGCAATGACCAAAAAAAGGTCATCACTTTGAGCGCAATTTCCGTTGATTTAACATGTCTGATTTTGCCTGATTTTGATTTCACCAGTTCCCTGATTTTTGAAAAAAATGTTGGTAAACCTGTTCCAGACCAAAGAAAAGTATATTTTCATAGGTTTGGTTAGTGTAGGAGGGAAGATATTGAATTTCTTCGCGGTTTATACACCTTTTCCCCCATCGTGCATAATATTAAAAAAAAAACTTTTTCCAATACATTTGAAGGACGGAATTTAGCAGAGAGAAAAATAAAGAAATTTTACGCTGTCATCCCACAATTTGTCATTTTTAATATCAATCTTATATTCACTTACTCTTACTGGAACATGGTATCATGTAAGCCTTTTACAATAGACTTAATCAAAAACGGATTTTTGAAAAAGGCTTATGGTGAATAATTTTTCTCTGTGATACTTTTGCTCAAATATTGCATGAATATACATTATATTTAAAAAAAATGATGTTCTATCTAATTATTCAGAGTTTAAGTTCTCCTACATTAATCGTTTTTGAAAAATACGTTGTGAAACCTTTGAAGTAATGAACTAAATTTGTATAATGAAGACATTAAGGATCGCACAGAAATCTAACCCATAAACACCTAAACTTGGCAATCTCTATCTCAAAAACGACTGGATCAAATGATGTATCTTCGAGTTAGCGAAAGTGATCTACATAATTCTGTATTCATTGTATGTATTCATGTATTCATTCTGCCAAAAAGTTCTTCAAACCTTCTTTTTGAATATAAAAAAAACTGTTGAACAAAACACCGAGAAAAAAAATCTAATTTCTCGCGATTTTTTTTTACGTGAAGATTACATGATTCTTTATCAGCCAATTTTTTTTTTCAATATTTATTCCATAATTCAAATCCAGTAGAAAAAAAATCAGATTTTTCATTGAAAAAAATTCAAAATAATTTAGCTAAATTTGTATCAAAACTGGCTTTGATTTAAAATAATTTTAAATCGTGATCTCTTGTGAATGTAATTTTTAATCTTGATTTGGGCTGAACATTTTTTTTCTTATCTGACTTGTTAATCTGTATTAAAAATATTTATTTCAAATAAAGATTCAAGGTTTCCAATTCAGATTCGCCATATTGATGCTTTGTATCTACAGTGAGCGAAATAAGAATAGCACCACTATGTATTTTGCTTGTTAAAATATGAATGATTGAAAATCATCAAAACATTGTTCTATAAATTGTTTTGAATTGTTTAACGGATAAATCAAGCATAAATTTACTTTTTTTGGACGTTGCAATTGGCGTTGAGGACCAAAACTATGGAAAAAGGGTGCGAAATAAGAATAGAACCACTTGTGTTTTTTTAACAAAAACAAGATTATTTCTAAAAATTTACTGTGTAATAATGCTTCTACGAATTATCTGAATAGATAACTGTATTTTAAGGAGTTTTCTAGAATTTCAAAGATTTTCAAAGGTTTTAAAAGGGGGTTTCAAGAGATGCTCCTCTAGCGTTTAAGAATTTGATACTTGAGCTATAATACTTTATCAAACTGCATTATTTCTTCATTATCATTTATAAGTATGATGCAAATTGACAAAACATAGATTTGATGCTGAATTTGAATAAAAAAAACAGGCTTCAAATTCAAAAATACTATTTTTTTTAAATAATCTAGCGCTAATTCTCTAGCTTCAAGTCATAGATGGCAGCACTATCTTGCAATTAAACCGAATTGATGCCCATTTTCGAATATCTGGTTCTAATTCAGGTGTGCTGGATGATTTTGGTCAAGAAATAAGTACTTGGTACCGTGTGACCACCTTTGAAATTCTAAGATCACAATATCAAAAAATAAGAATTTCATCTTGAACCCATAAAAGTGAATTTCTTGGACCGATAATCAGAATAATTTTGTACTTTCCGATGGAGCTTGATGAACCAGATAACTAGCAGTATTATTGGTATGATTTGCAATTGAATCGGAAGTTGAGATGTGCAGGAATTTTGGCGGTGTTATATTCTTGTGCTGGTGTTTTTTTCGCAAATCCGGAAAAGATTTCTGCAGCGTGAACTCCAATAATACTGTGTAGGAAAATTACATCGAAATGATGAATATGGGCCTAAATAAATCTGAAAAATCAATATTTAGACTTCATTTGGTATTAACGGCGAGATAGTGCTGCCATCTATGACTTGAAACTGGAAAAAGTGATGTTTATTGAAAGAAAAATCTAAGTTTATGAATACCAACTTGTTTTTTTTTCTGATTTAAAATGAACCGAAAATGTTTGATTCGTCATTCCACGTCATTTTAATGAAAAAAGTAAGTAGTTTGGTAAAGAATTACAGCTCAAATATCAAATTCCTTAGTTCTAGAAGAGCATCTCTTAAAACACCATTTTAAAACCTTCGAAAATCTTTGTAATTCTTGAAAACTCCTTAATATGCAGTAAACTATTCTAATAATACGTAGAAGCAATATTATTCACATTTACACAGTAAATTTTTAGAAATAATCTTGTTTTTGTTGAAAAAACACAAGTGGTTCTATTCTTATTTCGCACCCTTTTTCCATAGCTTTGGTCCTCAACGCCAATTGCAACGTCCAAAAAAAGTAAATTTATGCTTGATTTATCCGTTAAACAATTCAAAACACTTTATAGAAGAAAATTTTGGTGATTTTCAAACATTCCTATTTTGACAAGCAAAACACATAGTGGTGCTATTCTTATTTCGCTCACTGTATTGAATAGATCCCTCCGAAGTTTTTTCAATTGGTCCTAAAATGGTGAACATTGGCTTTTCTAGTTGATACTTTTCGGTGAATTTGAAATCAAATAAAAACAATTCTTTTGACGTTTCGGCCTACTACCTTTAGCCATCCTCAGAAAACTATATTATAAACAAAAAACTTAAATTAATACAAAAAATTCTTCACAATATTCCATCACAATTTCACTGCACTTTTGCACTTACGATTTGTATCGCCGCGTGCTTCCTGAACGGCTGTCTTACTTGATTTAAGTCCGGTTTTGAATCGCTTCTAGTAGCTGGCGTCTATCATTCCCGGTTTCGTCGTGATGTTAATTGTTGTCGTCGTGTTCGGTGACGTCGTTTTTGAATCCGTCGTTTTAGTTGCGAATTGTGGCGTCTTTCTTAGTTTTTTAATAATAGAGCTATATATTTTAGAAATTTCAATCGAATCTTGTTTGATGTTTACTGTTCTTCCTTTTTTGAGTTTTATGTGTAGCGTTTCAGCTGTTTTTCGTTTTCCTTCTTGGATTACTCTTTCTAAAATATAAACCAGGAAGGAAAAAGAAAAACAGCTAAAAAACTCCACACAAAACTCAAAAAAGGAAGAACAGTAAACATCAAGCAAGATTCGATTGAAATTTCTAAAATATATAGCTCTATTATAAAAAAACTAAGAAAGACGCCACAATTCGCAACTAAAACGACGGATTCAAAAACAACGTCACCGAACACGACGACAACAATTAACATCACGGCGACACCGGGAATGATAGACGCCAGCTACTAGAAGCGATTCAAAACCGGACTTAAATCAAGTAAGACAGCCTTTCAGGAAGCACGCGGCGATACAAATCGTAAGTGCAAAAGTGCAGTGAAATTGTGATGGAATATTGTGAAGAATTTTTTGTATTAATTTAAGTTTTTTGTTTATAATATAGTTTTCTGAGGATGGCTGAAGGTAGTAGGCCGAAACGTCAAAAGAATTGTTTTTATTTGATTTCGAATTCACCGAAAAGTATCAACTAGAAAAGCCAATAAGAATCAGCGGTGATCAAAGCTCGTTAACATAAAATGGTGAACAGCTTCAAAAGAGCAGTTTTACTAGATTGGAAAAATGCTACATCTCAAGATAGGGACACTATCTCACTATATAAAAATGATCTTCCTTGACTTAGCATATATTATTCGGGGGACATATTGCAATAGATTAACTAACTGGTCGCAATGATAGGTACCAAAAAAAAACTATTGAAAGAATTATGTTTAAACACTTCAATACAAAATGCTTAAATAGTTTTTAAATTTATTTTATATTTGGAAAAGTAGAATCAAATGTTTGATGAAATACAAAAGCAAATTTGAAACTAAAAAAAAACATGATTTGAAAAAGTATATGATTTCCGATTTTGAATAATGATTTTCAACTGGATACAAAATCCAAAATACGAGAACAGAAAAACAATTTCGAATTTGATAATATTAGACCAGAACCTCCCAAATGAGTTTTATCTCATTCAAAAAAAATAATAAATAATAACTAATAAAAATTACCGGCATTTTACATAAAGTATAGAAGTACCAATAAATTTATTGAAAAATTCAATGCTTCAATAATTTTTAACTACTGATGTTTTTATTTCTGTTTGATCAATTCATGAACAGGAATAGGAGTATCTTTGAAGTGGTGAGCGCTTAGATTACTCTATTTCTATTTTTAAAAAAATAGGATTATATTAATGGGTAAAGTTCAGCTTAAAATCTTTATAAGTCCGAGACAAAAATCAAAAATATAAATGTTTGTTCTAATTTAATCGTCAAATTCTTTTCAAAAGTAATATAATTGTTCTTAGTTATGGGAAAAAGATAAACAAAAAAAACATAACACAAAGCCCCTTGAGTCCTTGATATTGTATCCACGTTCTTTACCTCGAATGCAGCGCCGCACTTAACACCTTGGGTTCAATCAATCGATTACACAGTAGCACAAAGTATCGGGTTCCATATTAACCATTCATAAGCCCTGGCCGGGCTCTGGATAAAAAATTGACAGAATTGGCAGGTTTTTTTCTGTACTTTTTTGCACCTTTTGCTACAGCACACTCATTCACCACTTCATTCACTCATTCGTTTCAATTTAACACTTTTCCTAGAGAGCCCACCAGTGACTCGCGGGCCATTTTCAAGTTAACCCCGCCATCCAATTGGCACTGATTTTGACGTATGGCCTGGCCTGACTCTTGTATGGTCTGGTCTGGCCGAGCCGTGTCGAAGTTATGCAATGTTGTACAATTACCATCTGCCCCATTCACGAGGTAATAATATTCATTCAAGCAAGTGGGCATCATTTTTTTTTACTTCTTCTTGTTGCTACTGATTTTGAATCAGGTTATGCGCAAGTGAGTAACCACCAACTGTTGTCCATTGCTGGGACGCATTCAATGATGGAGGAAGACCGGAAGAAAGGAAGGAAGTGATTCGCTTCTTTTCCATGCATTTCATTAATTTTGTTAAACGTGCGGGAAATGATTTCGGTACGGAACGGAAGTGTGCAGAAAGATTGGGTCAATATTTGATTTTGACCCTCCTCTGTTTTGTATGTCTGGTGGCGAATTTTTGTCTGGCTTTGATGCAATGTTTACGAAACGCATATTATATTGGCCGGACCGATTCAAGGAAACAGAAGTAAGTTAATGGGAAGCATTTGATTGAATTGATACCCAGAAAGATGAATGACGAATCAACTCTTGTTGGGCCAGTTTTGAACATCAGAGATGTACTGTCTGTAAACGATATGTTTTGAGAACCAATCTTAATTTTTTTTAATTTTAGCAGTAACCATATTGTAAGGGTACATAGATAACAAATCGGTATGATGAAACTTGAAACAAAACTATACGAATCATTATAAGACCAGCATAAACATAAGATAATCGAGAAAAAGAATGAAACGTAACACAACTTCGCTTAATTGAACGCCCGGTCATCGTCGTCCAATTCCGCTTCCTACTGATTGATGTGGTTCGTTTGCTTAAAATGCCGTAAAAAGATTAGATCGATCGTTAAGTTTTTTTATGATTTTAAGGCAATCTTAGATAGGCAGATTTTTTTTTGTCTTGTTTTAAATACGAGTAAGACTATCCCATGTTATTGGTAGGATCGGTCTAAGATACGAGGGCATTTATCAAAAACAAGTATTTTAATGTTTTCCAGGAGAAGCAATTATAAAGATTTCTGCTGAGAAGTCTTTCGGTTGTAATTCGTCAGAGCGAAAATTTCAAATTTGAAGTACACTTAACTACTAGACAGAACTTCAGATGAACCTACAGCTTACAACGACGAAGAGTATGATTAAACATGCTCAACAATTGTTGACTCTCCCAAGTGTCATTCGTGTAGCTAAACAATGCCGATGTGTCGATGATAATTCATGCAAGGAGTGTTTCATAGGGTAAAAAGCGTTTGACTTTCAATTTTAACGGATACCAGGTTAGCGTCTCCGGAAAAGTGAATGGAAACGACATGTGACGGATCCAATAAAATTCATCCCAATAGGATTGATACAGTTGAAATCATAATATTAGTAATTGTCAATTGGTTTTTTTTCTTAAGATTTATAATAACAAATTTCAGGTAATGGTTTAATTTGGAACAAACTCTCGTCTGGTACCCACGTATGAGATCTTTGTGAAGCTTCGAGTTTTTTAATTCATTTTTGAAGATTAAATTTTAACTTAGATAAAATACATTCAAGAAATTCTATACACTATAGTAATAGTTCGTATTTAATTTTCGACTTTTGGCCTGGTTTTTTTTTGGAAAATACTTCTGTGAGCATCGTTAGTTGAAAGAATGGAAAAGGTGTTTTAAAATCATTACTATTTGTAATTTTTTTTTTTTTGCATTCCATTCAAAATTTTATCCATTATACTTCAAACTCATATGCATTAAGATAATTGTTTTCTATTGTTGTTATATAGAAGAAAAAAAATAAAGTTGAAATCATCAAGATTTTTCAAATTCTAACATGAACAAGATTCGATGTTTTTTCAACTTAATCATTATGCAGAATTTAAACTATAGGAGGAACTTGCCTATGGCCGTGCAACATTGTTTTTCGAAAACGCATTAACCTTATACTAATTTAACACCGTGGAAATAAAGTAAACAGCAGTTTGATATGGTGTTTTAAATATGGTAATCCAATCTGTGAAGGTAAACCAATGATAGGCATCGAAAACTTTTGCCTAGTACTATGGAGAGGACCGCCTAAGCTTTGCACCTGTATTTAGGTCAGATTTTCCGGCTTGTTAAGTATGAATTGGTCATCGTTATTTGGTAATCTTTCGTTTACAGTAGAAGTAAGATAACTAAACGGAAGTTCAAACGAAATATGTTTTAGGAAAATTCAAAAAAATTCGATATGTCTATGACCGGACAAGAAATTATTCAAATTTAAACATCATTTCAAATTGAAACTTTCATTTTTTCATCTCTATTGCACTCTCAAATGATAAACAAAAGGTAAGGATAAAAAAAAAACAAACATATTTTGTTCCTTTGAATTTTGCTCTCCGGTCGTAGATAAATTTTTTCTAGTTTTTTTTTCGAAACAAATGTGTCATTTTGGTTTGTCAAAAAAACCTTTTAAAAAGCCTTCATAGAATGTTCAGTATTCTGACAACTCGTACTCACAAGATCTGTTCAAGTGATTTAAGTCATTTTGCTACGTTTTTGTGTCATTGGTGGCAAGTTTGTTGAAGTAATTCATAGTGTCCGATCATAGACAACACTTTTGGAAATCATTGAATACTAACATAAAATAATATTTCTACCACATGAATATGTTATAATTTTTTTTTCTAATTTAGTTTAGAGATAATAGTATTGATACTTTTCAAATTAGTAAAGTAACAAATATTTACAAAAACATATTTTTGAAGTTATTGCTATAAAAAGACCTTGAGTTCCCCCTAAAAATAACTTAAAAATAGCAATCCAGAACTCAATACTCAAAGTAATCATACTTTGTAATTCATATTTTTATTCAAATTAGACTTTTCGAGTCTTTTTCTATCCTATTTTTATAAACTAATTTAAATCACCCAACTTACAAAATTTGCAGAAAAAGCCTACCAGAAAATGTTTCACCTATTTTATTGAATTTCTTTTTGCAACATATGAAAACCGGGATTTTTGCATGTAAGGAAGTATGAAAAAAAATATTATGAATTTATATTGAAATCCAAAGGTTTTGAAACAAATTTCAATTTTAGGGCTAATATTGAAATTCTGATTTGGAGTCTAAGTTTAGAAATTTTTTTTGTACATTGCATACATCGTATTCAAATTCGGAATCAGATTCAAAAAATAGTTTTGAATGGTTCAGAGTAAAGATACAGAATTGATATTCAAAATTCAGATTCAGCTTGAGTATTTCGTTGAGCGATTCAAATTGCAAGATATCACAGGCTTATAATTTTATTTGTTATTTCAATTTCAAAATTTCGAATTGGTAACTAAAGTCAATCAGTTTTTATTAAAAAAAATCCACAAAATTTTAATAATGGCATGTTATCTTCCCATCTAGGCTAGATTAAGGGGGGTAATTATTCAATCACACCTGGGCATTTGTCGAGTTTTTCGACACTTAATCTGGAAAAATCAAAACAAGGGAGTTTCTTAGGAATCCATTCAAATCTACATGTTTTATCGACAAAAAATAGAAAATGTTGATTTGCGTTCTCTATGGTGTTCGCGTGTTAATCGTTCAGCTCCATCTGTACAGACTGTTCCGACATACAGAAGCAGTTCCGGCGGGCCACAAAATCGCCCCAACTGGGGGAACTACACGAAGCTTCTCTCGATTCACCCGCTCACTCACACTCGTTGACTAACTGATACTGACTGATAGTAAGGCGAATGAAGCAGCGCGTAGTTCCCCCAGCTGGACGATTTTGTGGCCCGCCGGAACTACTTTTGTATGTCGGAATAGTCTGCACTGCACACCAACGAAACAAGTTAATTTGACCAGATCCGGCGAAGAACATGATCGGTCAACTAATATTTTGTAAGCGAGCTGCAGGAAAAAAAGCATCTGTAAGAAATAGTGAAAGAAAGTGTCACATAAGCTTCAAAGATCTAAGGCTTGAATTGGCCCTTTTTCATAATTTGCAATACTTTACTAAGCGTAAAACATGCTTTTTAATACATTTTAATTAAATTAATTGTTGGTATTACCAGTACAGAGTGGTATATTGGTTTTATTTGGGTGCGCAGAATATGGGACATATGCGCAGAATTAGGAACAAATAGAAAATAGTGCGCAGAATAAGGGCCACTTGCATTTTTTCCAAATGTTGTGAATAATCCACATTTTTGCTCCAAAATCAAGCTCTCATTATTTTTGCCGTTAAGTTTGTTAGTTAGCCCAAGTGCACACGAAATTTTGAGGAAATTCTTTGAAGGGTAAATTTTTTATAACATAAAACATTTGAAAAATCCTTAATTGCGCAGAATTAGGGCCGTTCATGGTACATCATTAATGAATATAAATTTTTAGTAAGGGATACTAGATTTTTCATATATACGAGGAATGCTAACTAAATTTTTTTTCAATAACTTTCAACTCACTTAAATAGCACTAGTAATAGCCATCAAAATAGTAGGGCACTAGGATGCTAAAATGAGATCACACTAGTCAAAAGTGTCTCCTGATCATATCCTATCACCCAAACCTCCAAAACAAAATTATTTGCTAGGATGCAGAGGTAACCTCGGTCCTAAAGCATAAAATTTATCTTTCATCCTTTTCTCTCTTTCAACCTATCCATTGACTACTAGGACGTGGCCGGCGCCGTTATTGATGTGTAAAGAGAGAGCATCCGTTTTGTTCATTGTGAATGAGCTGTCAATCCCAGACGCCATTCATTTGACCTCTGGGCAAAACTGATGGCCTCGGTCAATCACGAAGTAGCAACCATTGGCGATGTGGAATTCGTTCTACTGAGCCACGCCTGCGATTATGGAATTTGAAATGCAATTAATTTAAAATACATAATTGCCATGCAAATAAAGAATGATAATTATATACACTTAAAAAGTCGAAAGGAATTCATTAATTTTAATTTATTTCTTAAAACTATGAACAAAGCATTTCGGGTTCAATGATTTAAGGTGGATGTGAGTAGTCAATCAAGCTAAGCTAAGCTAAGCTAATCTGGAAAAATCAAAACAGAACCCACTAAGCAAAGTATTTTGCGAAGGTAAGTAAAAGCACCTCAAATTTTAATTATTTTTAACGAAAAACTTCAGCAGCGTGCAGTTTTTTTTCAAAATAAAAAAAAGTAAACAAGCCAACTTTTTGTGATTTTTTTTATAATATGACTGAATCCAGCCAAATACGAATTTGTTTTTATAATACATTTTGCTGGGCCAGACCAGGGAAAGTACCCTATAATAAGAAATATATCATTTCATCTCTTATGAAATAAAGACTATATTTCAGTAATTCCCAAATATGTTGCGGTTATGAAATATTTTCTCTACATTTCAAATTTGGTTACTGGTTTAACGGTATAGAAATTTGAAAAAAATACAGTAATTATCAGTAATTTAAAGAAGATTTGGAAGATGGATAGATTCATGTTAACTTAAATTTACTAAAAGACTAAATCTTCCAGAATTTTTATTTGGAAAATATCCGAGTAAATTGAGTATTATTGAAACGAAAAAATGATTATTAAATTTTTAAGAGCTTTATAAGAATTATAATTTTATAAGTTGAGGCACTAGTATAAATAATGCTGTTTTAATGTTAGCATTTTTGAAAATTTGCGTTGGTTTCAAAATTCATTACTCCTTTTCCGGAAAAAAAATTAAATAAACATCATAAACACTGTAAATGGCGAAGTTGGACTAATCGGAAATACTGATATTCTTCATGACTTTCTATTCAAATTTCAGTATAACATTGATAAGACATTCAAATCAAAACTTCAATGGTTTAACTTTCGTATTGCGCTTTTGACTCCGGAATATTTTTATTTTTAAATTATCCTCTTCTGAGTTCAACATCTTAGAAATACTGAATTGCGAATTTTCTTTTTCTCAAAAGTTTCTGTTTGTAATATTTGATCTAATGAGAAAGCTACTCTTGTAATCTGCATTACATTTTAAATTTTTTAACATATCACATAAAAACATTTTTTTTTGTGTTTTGAAGAAATGAAATGTGAATATATATTTGCCTAATGAATTATAAAATTTGAAATTCCTGCGTTAGTTCAGATTGTAATTTCGACCTAAATTTTGTATTTGAATATCATTTGTAATTTGGTTCTCAAATCTTGAATTGAAATAACGATTTTGATTTGAGATACTGAATTGTGGCTCTGGTAAATAACCTAAAATATGATTTTTAGTTTTGAATTTTACTCTGGAACTCTTAATGCTTCTTTATCTGTAACTCCATGCAATTCGAATTAATTTATTTGGTTTTTTAGGTATTTAAGTTTGGAATCAAACTAAATCTGAAATCATTCCAATTGTCATGAGAAAAATGTTTATTTTTCATTTGGATGAAATTCATACTAAATCGATGATGGAATGCAAAACATTTTAATGTTTTTTTTGAATTTCTATGAACTAGACTGTGGAGAAAAGTTTCGAATTGAATTTTACATTTAACAGCTCCGATCATTGATTAACTCTCCTCAATTTTTCTTGAAAGTTTCATTAGATACAATTTCCCATCTTTATGGTATTCGTGTCGGAGTTTTTTGTAATGATTGCTCGTGATTTGCGAAGGTAAGTAAAAGCACCTCAAATTTTAATTATTTTTAACGAAAAACTTCAGCAGCGTGCAGTTTTTTTTTTCAAAATAAAAAAAAGTAAACAAGCCAACTTTTTGTGATTTTTTTTATAATATGACTGAATCCAGCCAAATACGAATTTGTTTTTATAATACATTTTGCTGGGCCAGACCAGGGAAAGTACCCTATAATAAGAAATATATCATTTCATCTCTTATGAAATAAAGACTATATTTCAGGAATTCCCAAATATGTTGCGGTTATGAAATATTTTCTCTACATTTCAAATTTGGTTACTGGTTTAACGGTATAGAAATTTGAAAAAAATACAGTAATTATCAGTAATTTAAAGAAGATTTGGAAGATGGATAGATTCATGTTAACTTAAATTTACTAAAAGACTAAATCTTCCAGAATTTTTATTTGGAAAATATCCGAGTAAATTGAGTATTATTGAAACGAAAAAATGATTATTAAATTTTTAAGAGCTTTATAAGAATTATAATTTTATAAGTTGAGGCACTAGTATAAATAATGCTGTTTTAATGTTAGCATTTTTGAAAATTTGCGTTGGTTTCAAAATTCATTACTCCTTTTCCGGAAAAAAATTAAATAAACATCATAAACACTGTAAATGGCGAAGTTGGACTAATCGGAAATACTGATATTCTTCATGACTTTCTATTCAAATTTCAGTATAACATTGATAAGACATTCAAATCAAAACTTCAATGGTTTAACTTTCGTATTGCGCTTTTGACTCCGGAATATTTTTATTTTTAAATTATCCTCTTCTGAGTTCAACATCTTAGAAATACTGAATTGCGAATTTTCTTTTTCTCAAAAGTTTCTGTTTGTAATATTTGATCTAATGAGAAAGCTACTCTTGTAATCTGCATTACATTTTAAATTTTTTAACATATCACATAAAAACATTTTTTTTGTGTTTTGAAGAAATGAAATGTGAATATATATTTGCCTAATGAATTATAAAATTTGAAATTCCTGCGTTAGTTCAGATTGTAATTTCGACCTAAATTTTGTATTTGAATATCATTTGTAATTTGGTTCTCAAATCTTGAATTGAAATAACGATTTTGATTTGAGATACTGAATTGTGGCTCTGGTAAATAACCTAAAATATGATTTTTAGTTTTGAATTTTACTCTGGAACTCTTAATGCTTCTTTATCTGTAACTCCATGCAATTCGAATTAATTTATTTGGTTTTTTAGGTATTTAAGTTTGGAATCAAACTAAATCTGAAATCATTCCAATTGTCATGAGAAAAATGTTTATTTTTCATTTGGATGAAATTCATACTAAATCGATGATGGAATGCAAAACATTTTAATGTTTTTTTTGAATTTCTATGAACTAGACTGTGGAGAAAAGTTTCGAATTGAATTTTACATTTAACAGCTCCGATCATTGATTAACTCTCCTCAATTTTTCTTGAAAGTTTCATTAGATACAATTTCCCATCTTTATGGTATTCGTGTCGGAGTTTTTTGTAATGATTGCTCGTGATGTATAAAAAATTATTGTTTGAAGATACCAGAAACAACAATATACTGAAAACATATACAGTTTTTGTGTATTTTTAAAATATTATGTTTTCTTCGGGGTTGGCAACAAAATCGATTAATAAGGGACCTCCCGATGGAAATTCCCGATGGCTCATTCCCACCCTGCTTCTTACAAAAAATTGAAGGGGTTCAATTTTTTTATCTTTAATTTACCAAAGTTAATATTGCAGTTTTATTAAGAGTAAGATTACTACTGATTTACGCTAGATAAAGTTCATTTTACCGTATTTATCGCTCAGACCACTGGAAATTATCTTTGCTGAGATTCAACTCACGTTTCTGCGTTTGACATACTGACACATAACTGTTTACTTGACTAATATTTGACAAAGGCCTCAGTGTACGGACAATTTTTTGACGTCGTTTTTGGGACTTTCTATACAAAATGAATTGGATTATTTTTAAGGTTTAATTCATAAACACTTTTAATACTGATCTACAAAAAGGACTAGTTTCTGCAGCGAATGATGTAATTGTAGTGTTTTTATTGACTGAAAAAGTGCACTTTTTGATTGTTTGGATGTCAAGGTACGTGCTGTACGGACAATTTTTTGATACAGTGTATTTTCCCGAGAGTTCGAGAGATTTGCCTTACATGGATAAGAATAAGGTTTTTTTTAAAGAAAATGAAGGGTTTAATATGAAAACTTATTCTATGTTCAAATCAAATAAGCTAAAGAAAAACATAAAAAAATTCAAGCATCGATAAAAGTTGTCTCCTTTTTTCTTACTAATGGATTCCTTATATAAATCTAGCTTACCATTTCAGAGATTTTAGGATGTATTTAGAAAAGTTTCTATTTAATTATTTAATTATTTTTAAATAAATTTTTAAAAGTAATCACTTTTTGAATTCATGCATTGTTTGAGCCAAAATAACATAAAAAATAGATCATCATCGAATATTAAAATTTACAAATTGTTTTAATAGACTACTTGAACCAATATTGCATTTAAATGATGAACTTTTATTTTAAATTGGAACAGCATGAATGAATTCTTCCATTGGGACTGTATATTTAAGTTGTGTGTTTTGTTCAATTTGAAATCTTGCAATCAAATCTGAATTTTGAATCAAAGTTCAGTCTCCAAATTTTGATTTACCATTTGTAAAAATTTTCAAAAAATAAATACTATAGCCAATTTTAAAAGATGTTTCGAATTCTAATCATTGAATTTTCAATTTTATTTGAAATATCTAATATTAATCTTAAAACGACCGAAAAAATTAAAAAAGTTTTAATTTTGAATCTCGGATGAAAAAAACATAATATAAAAATAAATTAAGTGCTCATAAATTTTTATATAAATTTTCTGTTTACATTAAAGTTCATAAAATAAATGTTAACAAATCATTTTTTAATTATATGTAAACTTTCTATACCTACAACATTTAAAGCAATGCTTTATACTCATCGATGGTTTTGCATGGCACATTTCAACTTTATCATTTTTTCATGTATATTTGACAATAGACAATTCTGTTCTGATTTCCAATTCATATTCTTAAATTTTCATAAACTTTTTTGTTCACTTTTCATGCTCTATAAAACATTGTAAATTTTGTACAGATCATCAATGGTTAAGGTTGCCAGAATATTTTCAGCACTCATCCGGGCCGGACAAACCTGGGCAACTTTATGTAAAAACCTGGCAAAATCTGAGCAAATTTTAACAAAACCCAGAAGTTACTCAACAAAAATAAAAAAAAAATCATTAAAATTCATCGACAGATCTTAAATTGTGTCTAAGGCTTCCAAAGAACCTTTCATGATTATTTTTATAAACTTGCCTAAAAAATTCCGTTTTACAGGGAAAAAATACAACATAATTTGTGTTTTTTTATTTTTTGTTTGAACTACTAAATAGAGTGAATACATACGGTCAAAATTCAGATATTTTTCAATAAAATCCGGGCAACCAGGCCGGGCCGTACTGTTCCCAAATTTAAAATTAAATATCTGGACAAACCCAGATAAAACCGGGTAATAAGGCAATCTTATCAATGGAGATTCGTTGTTTTAATTATTCCCTTGTAGAATTGTTTAAATCAAAGCAAATTGGTTTATCGATATTGGTTTTTCTTGACAACCAAACAGATTTTGACAATTGATTTCAATTTAAAATTTTATATTTTTCATTGGTTGGGTATTTTTTTTTATTTTTTGTTCATTTAAGGAAAGTTAACAATTTAAATGTCCATTAACAGAATCATGCACTTTTTCGAATTGTTTAACACAGGTGATATGGGTCTTTGTTTTAACAACTGATTTTGGAATATTTTGTCGTCCTGAATTCAAAACAATTATCAGATTTTGTCTGTTTATCACCTCTAGTTATGGTAATATGGTGTGAGAAAATTTTAAAATCGGTGACATTTGGGTGAAAACGATCTTTGATGACTGATAAACTAATAAACATCCATGAATGATAAAAATTGATTTTAAAATAAATTTTCTATCCTCTATTCTATCGAGGATTCAGATCTTGTCGAATTATTCTTCTTCTAGAAAAACAACGCTTTAAAAAAAATTAAATTCTACAAATTAAAAAAAAAACAAATCGAGGAAATAACAAAACTGTCTAACGTCATTCAAGAAACTCTCCTATTACTATTTCGCAGCAGTCATTATCACTCGTGGTCTTAAGGAAAGCTTATGATTGAGTTAAAACCTTCATTTTTGTCAATTTTGTCATTTTTGCCATTTTTGTCGTTTCTGCCATTTTTGTCATTTTTGTAATTTTTGTCAATTTTGTCATTTTTGTAATTTTTGTCATTTTTGTCATTTTTGTCATTTTTGTCATTTTTGTCATTTTTGTCTTTTTTGTCATTTTTGTCATTTTTGTCATTTTTGTCAATTTTGTCAATTTTATCAATTTTGTTTAATTTGTTAAATTTGTCAATTTTGTCAATTTAGTAAATTTTGTCAATTTGCCAAGTTTTTTCAATTTTGTCTATTTTGTGGATGTTGTGAATTTTGTTAATTTTGTCAATTTGGTCAATTTTTTCAATTTTGACAATTCTGTCAATTTTGTCAATTTCATCAGTTTTACAGTTTGAACCAAATTGTATATTAATTTATTTTATGATTTTTGCCTTTTTTTCATAAATTATCTCGAAAAATAGAGCTGCTAGAAAAAATCAATATGATGTTTGGAATCAGCGAGTGTCACAGAATGTTTCAAAAATAGCTATTATATTTATTGCACCTCGGAGAAATGTGAATTTGTTTGCCTTGTCTTATCAGAATAGTCAATGAAAATGAAGTGTTTAAAAAATGGTGTTATGATGAAGAAACATAAATTCTAAAGAACGAGCTAAATTAAACAATTTCCAACCAGAATGATGGGATTACTAGCATAAAAATGAGAAAATGAGTAGAGATACTTACTGGTCCACGATCCAACATACTGTAGATTGTATTTGCACCGTTTTTTCGTTCTAAAGACTCTAGCTAACACGTTCCACGTGGGTGTGCAACTCTACTGGGTTTGGGTGCACCTACAGGTGATGATCTACGCAACTTTATTCTTTTTTTTTTCGGGGTCACACCGTTTTTTTTCTTCTAAACACCGGTGGATATGGTTATTACGCGATGAACACAGAAATCTTTGAGGTTGAGGAAAGCCCACAGATTCCACAACGCAGCAGCCGAACTTGAGAAGAACTCACGACACGTGGGATTTTTTTGCATTCAATTGTGTTTCTGAATCAACGTGATTACGCCAGAAAATTGAGCACTTTTTAGATGCTGATTTTCTCTCTTAGCATGTAACCTTATTATTTGTCGAAGGGAGCTGCACTTTTTTTTGGACTTGTGTAATCTAGCGTAACTACACCCACACTCGTCGTGTGGCAAATTGTCGAAAGCTAGCAACGAGATAGCATTACGCCGCGGCTGGTAAATTCTTATCAAAGCTAAGCGCACAGCGTACGGACGTTTCTACACAACACTCTTCTAATTTTCCAACACAACAGCCAGAGCACAGAATTCACAATTCTCGTATTGTGCTGAACCGTTTTCTGGCCACTCTTTTTTGCTCGCTTTGGCTGAGTGTGTTTTGATTAGAAATTTTCCACATTAGCTGCTCGGCTGCAGGCACTTACTTCACTGCCTTCCTATTGCTGTTGCTGCTCACTTTTTCCTCCCGGATCGATCAATCGATTGCCAAATTTTCGCAATTATTCCACCGCTTCTCGGTTCTCTTTTTTTTTGTTGAAGGGTTAAGAACACCATACAAAAAAGAACACACAAACCGGACTCGGTTGGAAACGGAAATAAGCCTCCGGAAATCAAACTTGATGCTCACAAAAACAAGAAACACTTTTCCCCGGACACTAATCAGTGGACAGAATTCTCATTTACTCGACCCAGAAATGGTGTCACCCAGCTCACAAATCACTTTTTCTATTTAGTAAGAGGGACACAAAAAATCCCTTCCGAAACAAACGGAACAGCAGAAAACCTTCTAATCGATCGGGAATGAATCCTCTGTCAGACGAGAACTCCTCACCGCGACGACGATTTGTCAAACACTAGGTTTCGAGGGTTTCGAGGGTACAGAATTTCCTCGTTCTTCCTGAACTCTGCGCGCTCGCTATCCAAACCAAGTTAGTAATCGAGCAATCGAGTTTGTTTGTGTCTGATTTGCTGAAAAAGTTTGAAGTTCTACGCTCAACCGTTTTGTTTCACTACTAAACGCTAGACTTTTCGCGTACCGTACCGTTTCTTGGCTGCCGAAGAACTAATCAACCGCATAGACTACGCGAGACGTTGAAGCAGCAAGCAAACGACAGGAAATCCAACTCCAATCAACGCAGCGACGATGTGCTCGCTCAGTGCTCAGCTCAACAAGGAAAAGCTCACAGTCGATGTGAGAAGAACGAGCGAATCGGTTCAATTCTCCCCGACCTGGGTGCACTTTGTTTTCGTCGAATCGGTTTTTGGAGCATACGCGGAACTGATTGCTGTTTGCAATTGGCGATGGGGTCCACTTCCAGCGAAGGAAGGAGCGCGGTTGTCAGACGGACACGTGCTCCCCGGTTGTTCGAGTTTGTTGAGGTTGTTGTGTTGACGGTTTTCCACTCGCTCTTCTGCTCTTGAGCTCTCTTGGAGCTCGTGGCACGGTTCAGGGTCTTCTGCTCGCTATTGCTGCTGCTGCTGACCGGAAAGCATGGCCATCATCGTGCGCATCAGTCTGCGGCATGGCGGGTGGAAATGCACATGAAAAACAAAGAGAGAGAAATATTTTGTTAGAGAGTTTCCAGAAAGAGAGAGTTCTAGTGATTTGTATTTTTTTTTCTGCAAAAGAAAAACGTTTGTTGATGATGATGAAAACCGAAAACCTTACAACTTACTGCCTCACGGACTGACTGCCAAACGGATTTGGTAATGCCCACGTCGAGCGCGAGCAGCATATGTTGAAAGCAGGCAGGCAAAAATATTGTTGTTTTTTATCTGCACGCCGGGGAAATAAGTTGGGGATTGGTGAGCGGGTGAAGTTCGGTGGAAGTTGTGAGGAAAATGTTTGTTTGGTAAAAAAAGGGTTAGTCGGTAGTTAGTCTCAGTTCAAGGAGGGGTGCCAGGCAGGCAATGAGACAAACTTTCGAACTGGTTTAAATATGAATTGCCCTAGCTACTGGCCTCTATGCATATCTATCTATCGAGGAAATCATTATCAATTTATTACACGTTGTTTGTACAATTACTAAGCTTGTTGCCTATTGGAGTTAAACTTTTGCATTACTTATTTATGCAGTACCGATTTTTCTTTAGCAGCGGTTTTTAGCTGTCATAAATCACATTTTGTTGAGTCCGAACAATCGAACCAATGACTTATTTATTCGTTGACTGAAATTTTTTCATTGCAGACACTGTTCATTGACAGATTCAAACATATTTGACGATTTTGTTGGATGGACATGTAAGGTATTAAGGCCATCTTAAAACAAAAGTTGATTTTCTAGTCTGCTTAGTAACTTCAATATTTCGTGGGAGAAGATTTAAATTAAGAAGGATTGAGCAGGCAATTCTTAGGAATTCGTATAATGCTTCCCAGTAAAAACGCAAATTTCTATTGGAGTTGGTAGACAACTATAGGGATTTAAAGCATTCATTGTTGTGAAAAACCAACAATTTACCATTTTTTGACAGAAAATTTAAGTTTAATTTTACGTTTTGCTATGTTCTAATTACAGCTGGTCCAGAAAGATGCTCTATAAATTGTATTCTAAGGGAGATCTCTTTGTATTTGTATACTTATAAAACAGTTTTTATAATAATTTAGTGATAAATTCTTGATATTAAAAAAAATAAGGACATTTTCCAAGATTAAGTCAGTAGAGGAAAAATGGCTAAAATGATGCTAGATGTTCATCAAAATAGTCTTATTTAGAAGCTAGCGGACAGCAGGAACTGATTTTTTTTAATGAAAATTTCACATCATGAAAAAAAACGTTTGCATAAATTTAGAGGTCATTAATATTCAAAAACAATTTGGCTCGCGGGCCATAAAGACATTGAACCCTAAAGTCCCCTGATTATATGCAAACATTTTTTTCTTTCAATGTACATAAAAAGATCACAGACGAATCCATGTTGCGAATTTTTTATAAATAAAGACAGTTTCTGCTGTTCGCTAGATTCAAAATAAAACTATTTTGGTGAAAATCTTGGCCACCCATTTCAGAGTTTGAAAGAGCGCATTATAGTTTCTTGACAAAACTTAGAAAAAATCTGTCCTGAAGATATAATAAGAAAAAAAAATTCCTCAAATCAAATAGAAAAGAGCTTTTTCTAATCAAGTTTTCTAAGCTGTTTTTTTTCTTCCCAAACTTTCCTGACTTGGTTTGATTTCAAATGTATTTACCATGCGCTTAGCAGCATATCAGGTCGTTAAGGTCAAAAAAGATCCCAGGATCAATTTATTGAAATGCATGATGTTAAAGCTACAAATTTTATAAAAAGTTTATTTTTTTCCGGGAAGACAAAAACTGATTTTATAATAACATAAGTTGGATGTAATTGAAGGAACTTATAATTTAATGATTTTAACACAATTAAAGGAATTATGACATAATGCATTTGCAGAAAATAAACTTGAGATTGAAATTGCACAATTCTGTTGAAAGTAAACCAAAGACAATGTGTAATGTAAATTGAAAAACATATGACATCTTCTTAGTTTTAGTTCAAGCATTTGTGTCTTCATAATTATAGGCATGTGGCAAAATCAAAAATCAAATTTATATGTTTGAAAAGATTTTAAAATTTTGTGCATCTAATTCAAAAAAGGATTCTATTCAATTGAAGTTTTGCAGATTGTTCTTGTGCGCTACAGCTTACAATACTTAAAAAAACGAATGTTTTGTTATTTTTTTACTTGATTTAGTTAAAAGCATTTAACTGAAAATATTAGTATTGGGATATTTTCATGAACCAAGCAAATTTGCCGCCAACCGTAGCCTTGAGGATAACGATAAAGTCTTCTAAGCCAGGGTCATGAGATCGAATCTCGGTCACGACATACGTTTCTGCTGGTTGGTGGTTTTAGCATTTAGGTATTCGCCTTCATGCTCTTGAAAGATGTATGCCTTAGGGTTCGTTCAAATATTACTTATCGCTCTTAAGGGGGAGGGGGTATCGCATTTTGTTATAATGTGTTTCGTAAAAACAGGGGGAGGGGTTGGGGGTGTTTTCATATTTTGTTACGTAACGCTTGATATTTTTGTAATTACCCTTTCCTTGCTTAAAAGTTTCTTGTGTGTACGGTGTGAATTTAGCACCGCTTGCTTATTATACCAACTGTTATGATAATATGCCAGCTTTTTACAATATAGCCGCCTAGATTATAGCGTTTTTATGGATAGTTTAGAGTGTCCCGCAACTGAAATTTATTCAAATGTTACATTGATTTTTATTAGAAAGTAGAAATTTCATCAAGGCTACTAACGCCATCTGCATTTTTAAGAGACACTCAACTTTTGTTTAAAAATATCTTTCATTCTAGACTAAATCTATGAGTTTTCTAAACCAAAAATCAGAATTATTTTAAACAATCTATAAATTCAGTCAATCATATTCGCTATTTCGGCTCGCATGTAAATTGCATAAGTTTTGAATTCTGATGTTTTATAAATTATTTCTCGTGGTTCAGTCTGGTCGAGGCCCAACCAAATAGTGTTTGAATTTTGAAACGGTTAAGTATGTCCATTATGAACATAAATTAAGTTTGATTACACCTGTGTAACGTTCCCCTGGGATCATTATTTTTTTCAATTGTTGCAAGAACTGATATTGAAAAATTTTTGCGTCCTGAGTACAAAACATTTTTCATATTTCGTTGTTCAGCTCTTGTTTTGGAGATAAGGCGTTTGGAAAAAATGGCGTGGTTAATGTCGATCTTTGATAACAGATAAACTACATGGAAAATAAAAGTTGGGTTTTAAATCCATTTATTATCCTTTATTAAATCATCTAGTTTGAATATTCTTGTTTAAGAGATACAACATTTTAAAAAAAGATGTTAATTCTACAATTTTTTGAAATTTCAAAAGATAGGATACCTTATGTTTCTAAAATTATCCAAAAAAAAATTAACTCATTCAACTACTTTGTTGAAGATGGCGAAACCATTTGACTTATGGGATTAAAAATATCAAAGAATTGATTTAGGTTATTTTTTTTTTATTTCATCAAAATTCCCGTTTTTTGCTGACTTTTTCAATGCTGTTTCTGGAGGTTGATTGATAGTATGAGCCGTTTGCATATTTTTTTCAATATTGTTCCATCGAAATACATTTTTTAGAAATTCTGTAGTTTGAAATACAGAATCGAACTTAATCACCAAACAACTATACTTGAACTGGAAATTTAAACTTTAAAAAATCTCAAGGGAGGAAGCTTAAATCCTCCCTCCCTCGTTTGCACGGCCGAGAATAAGGATACTAACGAAATATTAAATTCGACTTTTCTCTAGAATTTAGACTAGGGGAGAATTAGGATATTTGATCCCTGGGGATACATGATTCCTTCGCTTTATCTTGTAACAGGAATGTCTTACAAATGAAAAATGTTCGAGAAAAATGTGCCAAATAGAACAAAAAAGCAATCCTGTTGTTTAAAAAAATTATAAATGTTTTATTTTTCGAGTAATTGAACTTTGTTTGAAAAATTAAGCAATATGTGATTTGAAGATCTTTTTGTATCATTTTAAAATGTTTCTCACATGAAAAAATTATAATAAAAATATTTATCCAATATGTCAATCCTTAGAGTATAATATGAACTTCATAATGGCATATTTCCAAAGCAATAGTTAACTCTATTTTTTTAAGGAGAAGTGCAAAATGTCCAAAATGCATTTTATGGGAATAATTGTTCCCTAGAGCTCAGAATGATATATTTTTTTTTTGAATGGATCTTGATCATTGGTTATTATTAAATTAATAATATCTGTTCAATAACTAATATTTATCCAGTAATTATCTGTTGAAAAGGACTAAGAATTCTGTATTTATCTAAAAACTAGAAAATTGCGCTTTAAATTATGCAATGCTTCTAGGGTAAAAGACAAACTTTAAGAATTCTCTTTGTCTGATATTCACAAACTGTGAAATGATAAAAAATATGGCAAAAACGTCACCGTACTTTTTATCTTCAGATTCTTCTAGTTTTTAGCCTAGAGTCATGGCATCCTAAATTAAGGATCAATTATCCTTTAGTAAAGGGTCAAGTCTCCTGTAAGTTAAAAAATATCACATTTTTATAGTCTCACGAAAATGTTTCTAGTTCATCTACGAGTTCATGTATCGTTCCAACTTTTGGAGCATATGAACTTGAAATTACACGCTATCAGAAAATGCAAAAGACGGCAAGTTGCTAAAATTTCCCAAAAAGATTTTATTTGTTACGAATGTGTGCATGGGGGAGGGGGTTTACGTAATATTTGAATGGTCCCTTAGTGTTAAAAATAAGATCTCTACAAATAAACGTGAAGTTTCACTGAGATCTTATATGTATGCAGGGCCGTAGGAAGAACCGGCTCATGGGGGGGTTTTAAGACAAATTTTTTCCTACAATATTTTTGCTTGAACAATGCATACACAAGTGAAAAAAGTACAAATTATTCTGGTTGAAGTTATTTTGCATTAGAAGTTACTTATTTTTGAAGTTAAGTCCTCGGAGCTGCCAATTTTTTCATGAAGCTTTAAAAAATATGGGAACTTGTGCTATAGCTCAGTTGGTAAACCAGTTGCCTCCTGATGTGATGTCCGACTATAATCGTAACAAAAAAAAAAGGATTTTTAACGCTTTATTGAGAATTTTTTTTTTACTCACCTACATTAGAAAGCTTATTCTTTAGAACTACAAGCATAACTATTTTAATCATGGCTGAAAATGTATCAAATGTTCAGAAATAAAGGTAAAAAATTATGTTAACGGTTCAAATGAGGATTATTTTCTACTTTTGAAATTTATAAAAAATTTAAGATTTTGGTTAGAACCTTTGATTTCGAAGAATCTGCAATGTATGTAATTATTGTTAAAAAAAAATTCCAGCTCAATTTTTACCTGAGGTAAAAAAAATAAGTTGAAAAGTTATTATTTATTATTTTATATTTCATAATTGAATTTATTTATTGTAATTGAAGTTTTCAAAATTAAAATCTAGATTTTTCAAACAACAACAAAAACAAATTCTTTGAAATGAATCCAGATTTTAATTTTGATTTGTGATTTTCACCAGGTTTGTGTTTCTAAACTAACTTTGATATAATTTAAAATTTTAATTTTGAATCAAGAATCATATTTATGAAACTGAAATCTCCTTCAATTTGAACCCTTAATGAAATTTTAACATAGATATTTTAATATTGATCTTAAAACTTAAATTTAAGCTAAATTTGAATACAAACTTTGGATTTTAGTTCCAAGCCTCAATTCTGCATTTTGAACCCGAATTCAAAACCTGAATCTTAATTCCAGATTAGAAATCCAATGAACTTGAAATCAAAAATTTAAATAAAATTGTGAACTATGAAACTGTTTCACATTTCTTATTCTGGACTCATGAAACTTTCTTATGTTTCAACTCTGCATATCTAAGTTTAGGTTTGAAATTTTAGATCCAAGTCTTAAAAATGATTTGAATTTCATTTATTTTTTCTTTTCAAATTCCGAAACTATGAGTTTCAAATATGAACAATTCATAACATTTAAGATTGATATGCAACACCAAAGTCCACCAAATATCCTGTTAATAAACTGTTTTTCTTTTGTTTTTTTGAAACACATCAGCCGATTCATAATTATATTAAAGGCTTCCAAAAAATATTTTGACAAAATGTGTTTGAAAAAATTATTTGGACGCAAGATACATAATTCCAAAGACTAAATTGAAATTTTTGTTTGTGTTTGCAAATAGAGTGAGAAAATCATAATCCGGACGCATGACACGAATGCCACGAGGATGGTAAAGTGTCACTAATAAAACTTAATAATAAAAATAATAATTCAGACTATCTAGTAAGCTTAATCCAGCTTTGTTTTGATTCAATATTTGGGACTCAATTACCTACTATCAACAAGTGAGAATTTTTTTGAAAATTTGATGTAGAATTGTGGTTTTAAAATGAGATTTCGAGGTTTTCGAGTCGAAATTGTTACACTATTGTTACTCTTGAATCATTTTAGTCGTTCATCGAAATTTTATTAGAAATTTTTAATTCTTTACTTGACATTTTTGGACCTTCATGTATGTACGTGTTTGTTTTTTTTTTTTTTTATTATTTTCATGTCCAAAGAGCCGCAGGTTGCCAAACACTGGCCTAGGGGATTGTATGGAGGCATAATTTCATTTTTATTTTGTAGGTATTTAAAAATATTTAGCACTGTGTATAATTTTTGCCCCTAAATGTACGCAGCATCATTGTCCATTTTTCGATTTAAATGTTTTTGAAAGAAAACGTAAAATAGTAGTTTGGAAATTAATGTAATTGCACGGTGTCTCAGGGAGAAAACACTATTTTTCGAAAATTACCAACGCTAGTTTTTCACAATTCGAAAGCTGGGACATTCCCTTTTCATTTGAGCCCAAATTTTAAATAATCTTTCGGAGGGTATAGAATATTATGTTTTCAGAAGATTTTTTAACCTTTTCAATAGTTTTCCAAAGGCAAACTCATACTTATCTGTGAAAACGCTTGTCTTACCTTAAGCGTTAATCCAACTCCATGTTTCAATAACATGATCCAATAGAAAATTTCCCTAGCTACAATTTTGTAGAATCGATGCATTCTACAAAATTGTAGCTAGTGATACATTGTACTTTTATCGATTTTACTCAAAATCAATCACTTACAAATTTTCCACAGGCCATATTACTAAAACAAGAGCTGATAGAAAAAATCAGGCAAATAATTCGAGTACAAGACGCCAGAATTTTTCAAAAACACCAAAAATGCTGTTCTCTACTGTTTTCCAGAAAAGTTTCCTTTTTTTCACATAAACTAACTGTTAAGGCGATAGTCATACATTAATTTTGTTGATAAATTTTTTCGACGTTTTTCGGCGAGTTTTACAAATTAAAAACGTTTTTTTACTAATTGTCTAGACGTTTCGAGCTACATTGGCATTCGCTCCTCTTTAGTGGACACTAAAATATATTTGTAATTACAAAATAAAACAACAATTACAATTTTTGTTTTGTCAAAATTACAAATTAGGCTGGAACAAATATCAATTTCTTCTTTTGTCACCCCCCTCTTCGAAATTTAAAAAAAACCCGAAGGGGAAAATAAATAAAGTTTGAAGTAATTTATGTAAATTTCGATTAAAAATTCCAATATCTGAAAGATTAAAAGACCAAAAAACAAATTTAAGAAGATGGATGTTATTTCACCTTTTGTTTTCTTGATTTGATTGAATATTTCGGTACAAAATTACTTGATTAACAAGTTTTGTGCAACGATATAGTATGCATTTTTTTGCATACAAGCTTCCGTGCAATTTATTCCAATTTATTTGTTTTTCGAATTATTTTTTATTGTCCCCCCCCTTCGCGATGTTCCAACTCCGAGTGACAAAAGAAGGATTTGAAATTTGTTCCGGCCTTAATGGCTTTCGTCTGTGCTAATTTGTTCTGGCTTAGTTTGTTTTGTTTTGTTTACATATGTGTGTCAGTGTCTGTGTTAATTTGGAAATGACGGAGTTGTATGTTGTTTGAAAATTAGATGAATCTCATTGACTGTACAACATCGTTGTAACCTCTTAGTTTTATGTAAAAAGTTTCTATAGTTAAGCCAGCGTTGAGTTCCGCTACTCTTTCTAAAATTTTAGTGTTTTCATAATCGAAAATATGACCTGTTTCAAAGCTGTATTGTGCTAAACCAGTGCTCATTTGATTCGATGATACATTTGTCTGATATTTTTTTCGTTTTTCTAAAATCTGGCTAATTTCACCAACGTATGATTTTTTACACTTTCCATGTTTTATTTCGTAGACAATATTAATGTTTCTATTTTTTGGAATTTTTTCGTTTGTATTATAAAAGAAAGAACACGTTAAATTTATAATAGACTAGCTGATCCCATACGAACTCCGTTTCGCTTTCAACTTGGAATATTTATGTCATGCACAGTTTGTATGAAAGTCAATTGCCAAGCATTAGAAAGCTCTTGGCCTGTACATGATGGGAATAGATAGGAAAAGTGGTTCGGGGCCATCTGGCCCTGGCCACGGCCAATCTGGCCGGTTCCGAAATCCGGAAAATCAAAATGATCAGATTTTAACTTGCGACACATGGCCCCGAACCACTTTTCCTATCAATTCCCATCATGTACAGGCCAAGAGCTTTCTAATGATGTGTCGCAAGTTAAATCAAATCATTTTTATTTTTCGGATTCCGGAACCGGCCAAATTGGCCAGTCCATACGGCAAAGTCAGCAAGGAGCCGTTTTGACTGTCGCGACTGTCATTTTAATAACATTTCATTTTGATTCTGAATAAATGTTACGATTACATTCTGTGACATTCAAAATGTTAAATGTCGCCATAACATTTGCCATTATGAATGTCATCGAAGCAACGACCGACATTCATCAGCTTATCGTAACATTTTTTCCCATGACTATGACAGTCTCGATGCAAGTTGTGACATTCACAAAATACAAAAAGGACATGACCGCGACAGTCGTTTTCGTACTGATGAATGTCGCTCTAGGCTTCAGAAAAATGTCGAATGACATTCGGACAGTTATCATCCCTGGTCTGAACACAAAACAATGAAGTAACTCACAAATTATAGCGGTTTTCTATGGTTTAATTAGCGTCCTTCTTAAGATAACTATTATGCCCTTATCTCCCCCAAATATCAATTCGCTACAAAACTTTGCGCCATTTTTTATAACTTTTCGTCATAAACTGAGCGGTTTTTTGTAATTGTTGTAATTGTTTTAGATAAAAACTCATGCCGGACCAAACAAAATCAATAAAATTTTTACTTTTTATATAAGAAATGCTCAGTTTGATGAAAATTGCGAACCTATTCAATGAAAAACTTTCGTACAATCTTAAAACTAGCTTTATAATAATCATTTTTAGGAAACAAAAATTGTTAACCTTTCACTAATCGGTGATGTATTCAGATCAATTTGACATTTGAGCGATTTTTTTTTTTACTTTTTTCTGTTTCCAAGCCCTGGGTTGGTACTATAGACCATCTTTTTAAGTGAAGCATTTATCGTTTGAATTTACAATCTGTAAATTTATCATATATTTTTGAATAGTTTTCGATTTATTAATAAAAAATTGGCTCAGTAAAAAAAAATATGATCCTTAAATCGATAGGCTATTTTTAAAATTACTTACTCACTTATGAGTCTGTTAACATGAAAGTAATCGCCATGCAATAGACCCTATCCATAAATGAATGTTTATAAAAAGATAACACTGATAGCAGCGAACAATATGTTCTTCTTTTTAGAAAAATAAGCATCGCAAATGGTTAACAAAAATTAATGAAATTCAAACTTACACCTGCAATTCAAAATGCAGCTCTGACATAAAAGCATTTACTTCTTGAAAAAAAAATTAAATTTGAAAAAACTCCAATTTAAAAACAAATAATTTAACATTTTCAAATAGTTGATAAAATTTATAGATAAGAAATTTCAGAAATTAACATATCATTTCTAGATAAATAAATTCAATGTTTTGTTAATAGATCCTACAATTAAACTTTATTTTTAGAAGTCCATCCAATCATTTTCTCCTTTATTTCTACTCGAAAGGTAATATTTATTTTAAAATTAATCTCGAGCTGTTTACCGGTATAGAAAAAAGCTTTGACGCCGAAAAACCAAAACAAAAAAAAAACTTCCCCGAAAGGTTTTCGACAATCCCCCGCCAAAAAACCCGCTAGACAGTTTATTGATTAACACGCCAGCAGCCGTCAGCCACGTGCAAAGTTGCATCAAACAAACGAGGCGAGAAAACGTCCAAAGTCGAGAGAGATACGTCTGCAGAATTGCACCAAGACTGCACCCAAAAAAGTTCCAACTAATGCCATTCATTAGTTTACTCAGAACCACCGATAGGAGGATTGCCCAGCTAGATTTTGGAGCCTACCGCATGCTACCTACTGGCTCGTTTCGCCCCATCCATTCAAACAAACAACACTCAACTGCAAGAATAAAGTGCAAACAGTTTCGATTTGATCGATGGGGGCAGAATGAAAACCAACAATCGAACTGGTAGAGAAACGAATACGGTAAGTGCTCCAAATGACGAATTAGTCTTGCTCGATTTTTAATCTTTGCCAGTGTAAGTAATCAGATCAACGATTCAAACCGATTCTGGCTTCACCTACCTCGCAATAGAAAACTTTGAACGGGCAGTAAAGTGCGACGGCAGCTGATTTATATCAGCTATCGCCAATAATAATGCCCAGGCAGCTAGCAGTTTCACCGGTTTTGCTTGCCGGTTAGTTCTCGTGATGTGTGTGTTCTGTTCTGTGAAGCGAAAGGGATGGGCCAAAGAGCGCCAGTCCAGGCCAGGTCAGACCGTTTAATAGTTCAGAGAACCAGGAAATTTTTAAAAACATGACCACCTCCCTGGGAGATTGGCCGAACATGGGCCAAGATGGAAAAAGTCTGTAGTCTATATTTTTGAACCTGATCGTTCCGGTAGCTGATGATGGTTGTTGATTTTTTTTGGTAATTACCTACAGTTGCGTTCAAAAAAGAATGAAATCGCATGAAGCTGCGCACCCACTTCCAACTTTGACAAGCTGCCATTTCTCTTTTGGTTTATATTTTTTCATGAAAATTTCACACAATCTAGTTCAACAATCCAACTAACACTCCACAAAATTTGAAGTCTTTACAATGACGGGAAACAAAGATACAGCTATTCCCTTAAAAAAGGGAAATTTGGAACTGCTTCACTAAATTTGCTGTATCTTTGACAATTTTCATCGAAAAATCTTGAAATTTGGTCCAAAGATGTAAAAATGTTTGATCTGATATCAGGCCAAGTTTCGTCAAAATCGATGAACGTGATCAAAAATGGTGCCGGATTGAAAATGAGGTTCATTATCGCCCAGCAGACGATTTCATTCTTTTTTGGACGGATGTTTGTATGGAAAACATCGTAATCTATCTATTCTGGTTTTTTCTTTCACAAAACCAACATTTATAACAAAGAATGTTGTTAATTGATAGGAACTTCATTTTTGCTTTGTTTAGAAATAGAAATTATTCCAACAGAGCTGGTATTGAAACAAAAAAAACGAATAGAATATTCGCATTAATTATGGATCAAATTTCTTTATCGGTGTAATTAGCAGGTCATTACTGAAACTCTGTTCTTTTTATTTTGAACCCTGTTGGAACATTTTCTCTTTCGAAACAAAGTACGAATGATGTTTTTAGCAATTTACAACATTCTTTTTGATAAATTTTTGTTTTGTGAAAGAAACAACAAGAGTACATGGATTACAATGTTTTTCATACAAACATCCGTCCAAAAAAGAATGAAATCGTCTGCTGGTCGATAATGAACCTCATTTTCAATCCGGCACCATTTTTGATCACGTTCATCGATTTTGACGAAACTTGGCCTGATATCAGATCAAACATTTTTGCATCTTTGAACCAAATTTCAAGGTTTTTCAATGAAAATTGTCGAAGATACAGCAAGTGTAGTGAAGCAACTCCAAGTATCTCTTTTTTACGAAAATAGCTGTATCTTTGTTTCCCGTCATTGTTAAGACTTCAAATTTCTTAGAGTGTTAGTTGGATAGTTGAACTTGAATGTGTGAAATTTTCATGAAAAAATATAAACCGAGAGAGAAATGGCAGCTTGTCAAAGTTGGAAGTGGGTGTGCAGCTTCATGCGATTTCATTCTTTTTTGAACGCAACTGTATAAACATTTTTTTGGAATCGGCTCGTTCGATGAAATTTTTGTTCGTTTTGAAAATCTAATTGGCAAGCTGCCAAGTAGTTCTAACCAAAACAGAAAGAACCGTTTTCTGCCTGAGACATAAAAAGCAAAACATTCTAGAATATAAAGAAAATCTTTGAAAATTTAATACAAAATTTGATCCGTTTATTTACAATATATACGTTTCACAAAAATACAAGCAACAGTCAAGTAAGGCTAAAAAATGCACTAAATCTATGAGAAAATATAAAACAAAATGCAACATTAAGGGTGACATTACAGTTTTTTTTTCGTACGTTAAAAAATACTTAACAACTTCAAACTGCTACAAAATAAAATCATCCGAATCAACCGGAAAAACTTACAACATTCTTTGGAACCTTTCATTGCCTTTCTTTGAATTGACAAAATAGAAATTATACAGAATATTATACATATTATGCTTAGACCTCCATACATTTTCCAAGAAAATGGAATGCGTATTCGACCACTTTTTCTACCCTTACTGTTAATGAAATCTTCTTACCGGCACGAAGATTTTCACAATTGAACCACATCATAGCAAGCAATTGTCAGCAGAATAATTCCACAGCACATCTATCTGGCATTCATAGATCTTCGTCTATAGTTCTTTTTATTTATCATGTTTCCCTTTTATCTTCTTTTTCTTTAAACTAAAAGGTGCTAAAAGTGTTAAGCTAAGCAAACAATTGTAAAAACAAAAAGAGTTGGCTCCTCAAAACCTGAAGGTACGAGCCGTTTCAAATAAAGATTTACAAAAAAAAAAATCTATCTGGCATTTTCATGGTAAAAATTGGAACCCTAATCGTTGATCCAAACAAATTCAAAACTTCAGCCGGATTGCATTTTGGTGAATTTTGATAAATCGATCATTGCACGGTGGTTCAGAACGGTAATTGAGCGAGACAAAATTATTAACGCAGATACTATAACATATAGACAAAAAGTTTTTTTCAGTAAAGATGTTCATCAAATAATACAGTATAAAATATGAGGTCGAGTCATTATTTCCATTATTTTTAAGCACAAACTTATTTAATTTGAAAGTAAGAGTAAAACTGTCTTCTTCAAAGGTGCAGCCAATATCTTTCAAAGCAACTTTGTCGAAGACATCAAATTCATATGACAATTAAGGAAGCGCGTTATGATTTATTTTTCAATGTTGAAATGTTAGAGCGGATCATAGAACATTTTTTAAGCTGTAACTCTATTGAATAAATTTAGACGTAAGCAATGTTTTCTAACACGTTTATTAAATAAAAAACGCACCTTTTTGTCTTAGACAGCAAATGTCTAATTTGAAGCATTCGTTAGTTAAAAGGCTTTTCCTATCAAAAAGATGTATTTTTCAAAATGCCATATATTGATTGAGGCAAACAAAAAAAATAACAATGACAGCGTTGTGTATTTCGACTATACATCTATTGTTTTTGGAATTATTCCAAAGCCATTTTCTTTTTTAACTTGAGAAAAATCCAAACTTTGCAAAGTTTAAAAATACAATAAAATAGTAAAATAAGCAATTTAGCCGCAATTGTTACCATTTCAGTCAAATTTATACAAATATTCAGGAGCCCGGGGCAATTTTTCTCGGGAGCCTCTATGATTTGATTTTTATTCAAATGCTGTCCCAGAGAAAACAAAATATTTTAAACGTGTAAAGTAACTGAAGATGAGTTCAGTATACTGTCTTCAAACAGCCATTTAGTTTGTTGAAGATAGTATCTGGTATCTTTAAAAAAAGTGTAAATCAATCACGTGCAAACATTGCGGAAGAGTTATTTTATTCTTTTTTTTTAAATACCCTTATCAGAAGCTAAAATTGTTTGATTTAGAAAAATGACTGGATTGATATTTTCAGTGTTCGGCACAAAAACGCTAATCCGCTAATCGCTAGTTAGTCCGATAACTTTTTGTTAGCGGTTTAATTTTGTCGCTAAATTTTGATTGAGTTAGCGAATTAAAAAGTTCAGCTATTTTTTGGTTCCGCTAAATGAAGAACGCTAACTTCCATTTACTTATTTCAAATTCACAAATTATTACTGATAGACTTTTAAAAAATAAATAAGACTTTTTGTCATTTGACAAGTAACGGAGACATCGGGCATCATTCTTACATCAATATGCGCTCCAAGTGAAAATGGTCACTTCGAATGATCTCAGGGCAGAAGTGCCTCATACAGATTTTTTTTTCTCTTTAAGTACTTCTTTTCTCAACATTTTTAGACAAACAATACAATAAATATTGTTAAACAGTATTAAACTATTTTAAACATCATTTATATAATTCAAAGCTAGAAGGCCAATTTTTAGATACTGTTTTGCTTGCAAAAGTACAGTAAACAGCCTACTTGGTAAATATTTTACATGACTTTAGCATGGTCGTTCACATGCGGTGATTTGTTGAAATGTGCTTTTTAGGTTAATCGATGGGTTTTCAAAAAGTTTCGAAATTTCTCACATTACTATCTCACACGGCAAGTCTCGAATAATAAATGCTGGAAAAATCCGCTTTTTACAACTTTTTTCAAGGGGATGAGATATTCACTTTTCACAAGGCAGGTTTTACAAGTATTTCAAATCAGGTAAAATAAAAATAAGATAGTATCACCATAGAATGAATTTGCATATTTATTTCATTTAGTATTTTAGATACACGTTTGGCAATGCTCCTATCATGAGAATTTTGCATTACTATTTTGAAAGTTTGAAAAAAAAAAGTGAAACCTGGTTAAAGATTTTTCAACAGACTGGGCACAATAAACAATCTGCACTATGTTTGTAAAGTATTTGAGCTAACGAATTGAGAGGCAACCATAATCCATACTGTTGCCATCCTGTTTATGTAATTGTTTATCTACAGTTAGCGATTAGCGATTAGCGCTTTAAGCTTGAAGCGATAACTTTTTCCGCTCATTTAGCGGTTTTAATTAGCGATCGCTAAATTTGAATGAGTTAGCGATTTAATTAGCGCCGCTATTTTTTCAATTAGCGATGCCGAACACTGGATATTTTATATGTTTTTCATTTCATCATTGATCGTCTGGTTTGTGCATCATCGAGAAATATTTACCTAATGACAATTTAGAAGTAAAATGAAGATTTGGAACAAAGAATATAAAATACAAAAAATAGAACAAAATTATTTAAATCAAATTCCATGAAGATACAGATATCATAGTTTAAGAATTTAAAAATTCAAATCAGGTACTATTCAGAACCACATTTCAGTGTCTTAAATCTAAATCTTTATTTCAAATCTTGTTTAGAGATACAAAATAAAAATTATGTAAAAAAATTAGATCAGAGCCAGAGCAGGAATAACACCAAATGTGTATATCAATTGAATATTGAATATGAATCAGTTGATAATGTTTCAATTCGAATTCCAAGTCTATGACACAAATTGCTATGGAAATTCAATAAAATACTCAGTACGGTCGATCGGTCCAATTTAAAAATAGGGATGGAAAAGATTTAAATGGAATTAATAAATCAACGAAAACTTTTATAATAATGATGTGAATAATGAAAAGTGAAAAGTTATAATGATACGCGGTATTAATCCGGATACTACCCGGGTAAAATTCTGAAATATTAATCATAAAGCTTCTTTGTTCTTTCTTAGCACTTTGAACCAGTGCAGTAACCATTCCCTGGTTTTCGTAATAATATACATTATCATTGTGCAAGACGTTTGAATGTAATAAAAATGAGGGGATGTTTTTCTTTATTCAACCTACTCTGTACTGAATATATCCTGACTGACATGTTTCGATAAAAAAAAATGAAAATTTGAGGTGAGGAAAATCACCAATCATTTTCTTCTTCCGAACTATGACGTTATTCGGTTTACATTATTTTTGTCCAGATTTTGGGTTGGAAATTTTAAAATTAAATATCAAGTTGTTGAGGGCCCTTAAGTTATGTTAGAGACACACTATTCTAAATATTATTTGACGGTGCCCTTTTAGTTTTTATATTTCAAGTTTTTATTCTGATTTTCTGTTTCGATTTTTTTTCATAGATTTGTAGAAATTGAAGTAGTATGATCAAAGTTATGTTAAAACTTCTATTTCCCTCGGAGGGGCTCCTGAGCCGGGGGTACGATCTCATGATCTCTGGCTTTAAAGACTTGGCGGTAAACTTAAAGTGTTGCTTCAAATTATATATAGATGCAATATTTATTGTGAACAAAAGTAGCAAAATATAAGCTTAAAAATAAAAAAAATAATTTTGTGTGCTTAAACGGAAAATTTTGCTACATATAAGATTGGTGCAGCAGTTCAAAATTATTCAAGCAATGTTTTTTTTTCTGAAAAAAAAAAAGTTTTTGTTAAAATCAGCGTGTATTGACAGTTTCCTATATATGGAAACTATCAATACAGTTTTTGTTTTAACGAAAACATTTTTTTTCCGGTAAAACATTGTTTGACATAATTTAGAACTGCTGCACCAATCTTAGGTGTAGCAAAATCCTTAAGAAAGAAATCATAGAACATTCCTAGCTAAACAGCTTGTTTCAAAATTATTTAAATAACTAGCTGATTTTACCCGGCTATGCTCGGGTTCACATAAAACATAAATCAAAATGAGTCGTTCGACTTTAAGAATTTTTATATTAAACTATATCGTTATAAGCAATTTTGCGCATCTTTGGCCATTGTTCAGTTTTTTATTGAGATTATTCACTGTGTTTATCGTTTTCATATTATGGAAAACTTAAAGGTATGAGCTTTAAATTAAAAGACATACAAAATAATTTCCCTATTAAAGCTTATTTATCACGATAAACATTTTTTTTCATCCTCCATTTTTTAGGAAGCTTGAAAAGATTTGGACTTTTATTTGTTATCTTCAAATGATCAAATTGTTTTGATATCTTTCCCATCCTGCCTCTAATAAAAATCTCTTTTGGATATCATTCCACTTTTCAAGACGGATGATCTCCCTGTACAATGGTATATTAAACCTTTATTTATTTTGAAATTTCTAAACAAACATCCGAATCTGGTTAAACCATGATGAAGGCTAACATTGCATGTTTTAAACTATTTTGTACTTTTTTCGCTTTTTAATTTCACACTGTTTTATGAGTACTTGGTCTTAAATGTGAAAGTTCCACATTTAGTTTTTTGAAGTTTTTGAAAACAAACCACCTCTGAACCGAAGTAACCATTCTAATTTTATATGTGAGTTACATTTCAATGTTCCTATTCTTGGACATTCATCCCATTAATGCTTGTGAAGTGTGATCAATTTTAAAATTCATTTGTTTAAATTCGCAGTACTAAACGGTACAACTATAAGTTTTATCTGAATTGGATGGTAGAATTCAACAAATTGACTCAAAAGTAATAAATTGGCCAAAGAAATAGAACTGCATAAAACTGCAAACCTCAGATATAATTAATAAAAGTTTCATGTGGATTTGTTTCCAACGGAACCAAAAGTTTTTCCAGATAATACTCGATCAATTTTCTCATCCCCAGTTAAAATTCCCCAACGGCTATTAAAGCGTTGAAACCGAGGCCTTCAACTTATAACTCTGAATCTTATTTTTTTTTCATTCTCTATGAGAGATTCTAAAAATTCGACAATAGTTGGTCCATAAAAGCTGGAATTTATGAACATCGGTTCATTCAGCTGAAGAAGTCAATTCACTGTTCACTGTTCAGTTCACTGTATATTTATGTAGACTCTCAAAGCACCCCAGCGGCGGTAGGGAGCACTTTGAAAATCACTAAAATTCTATTCAATATATTTCTAACAGGCTAGTTGTATTTTTCAATCAAAAATGTAGGCTCATTATTGCATTCAAATATCTCCTACCAGTACCACGTGCTTAGAACAGCAGAAGAAGGAATAAAAATACCCACCAAAATTCCCCCTTTCAAATTTTCAATGATCAGCAAGCTTTGATTTGCTTTCCATTATACGTGAACTTTGAATGGTCGTTGCTTATGCTCGGCCCATAATGATGGTGAAAAAAAACCCCGCCAAAAGAAACGAAAATCGGTTGCCAAAATGGGTGCCTTGACTTTTGGTTCGTGAGAATAAAATAGAACGTTGTATGGGAGGGTCCCTTTTCTTAGGTGGGAGGGGCTCAGAACTATTACTAAAACCTTACCCTGGTTCAACTACATCTCTGTATCAAATTTCAGGCTGATCGGTTCAGCGGTGTGGATTTGTATAAGGTGCATTCAAACAAACAAACAAACAAACATATATAGTCCAACTCATCTTTATATATTAGATATTCAACTTCCAGAAAACTCTAATGATGGCAATGTCTAATAAAACAGTCAATGATAAGGTTAAACTAAAAAACAGTTACTGTTCTTGGATGTCGTTTGACCTTTGGGTGCTTATGAAAATAAATAATAACTATTGGAGACGTTGCCAGAGGCCCCCTGATAATCTTCAACTAAAAGAAATGCTTATTCAAATAAACAAAAAATTGTATCTGCTTCACAAATCAATAGTACAAAAAACAATATTATAAGCAATTCTTGAACATTACTCCACATTCCAAGTTCTGGAAAAACATAAACACACTCCTTGGCAAAAATATAGCTACCACTTCAAATAACCTTTCTTATGAACAAGGTTATACAAGCAACAATGCTAAGGTTATCGAAAAATTAACAAACATTTTTTCACGATTTGGAAAAAAAAACTAGCTGAAGAAATTCCAACTGATTTTGAAATTGATCATCTATCCCATATTCGCCGAGTAAAAAAAAAAATTTATTCGGCTAGTGCAAATAAAGTCCGACTAATAATTTATTTCCTTAGGAACAAAAAGAGCCGTGGACCTGATGAATTTCCTCAAAATGCTTAAAAAATACTCACGCTCTATTGGATGTGATTGAAATCCTAGAGACAAGAGTTTATCCGGATTGCCTCAAAATAACAAAAGTATTTTCTTACACGCTAATTGCTATAACTGAATAAGTTGATTCTATTATCTCTAAAATCGATTCCAAAAGTATCGTTGGTGCATTATTTTTGCATTTTGAGGAAAATTGATATTGGTGTTCCTCAAGGAAGCAATTTAGGCCCGTTACTATTTCTCTTGTATATGAATGATCTTTGGTACTTACCACTCTATGGCATAGCCCGCTTATCTGCTGATGACACAAATATTTTTTACCCAGCTACATCAACCGAAATTATCATTCAACAAATGGAGAACGATTTGCAAATACTCTCAAAATATTTCAACACAAACCTTCTTTCTCTTAACTATACAAAAGCTTAATACATGTTGTTTCGCTCATCACTTAAAAAATATTGTCATTCAACGACCCAGCTATGGAAGGAAATAATAATGAAAGAGTGAATTGCTTTAAGTACTAAGAAGTTTACTGGGATGTAACTCTTTTTTGGAGTCGTTTCTGTGTGACGAGTCGTTTCTGTATCTAGTAAACAATATTTCTTCTCCTCTTTGTGGTGATTTATGGAGATTGAGGAATCTGGTCCCTCAACATGTTCTTTTAAAGTTTTACTATGCCTTTATTCAATTCCACCTGAACTACCTAATTATGATATGGGGAAGAGCCTCTTTGTCACATTTACAGAAACTCTAGACCCTTCAAAATAGATAGCTTCCAATGAACAATTTGCAAACTGTTATATATGTTCAGGATAATATACACTCATATACCAATAACCAAAACCTCCATTTTACCACGGGCATGCATACTCATAATACTCGTCATAATACAAATACAACGCCTTATCTATTAAAATCAGCGGTGTTTAAACTCGCCTCGGAAAGAATCATTCGGCTGATTTTTTCCGAGTTTAACTTGTTGTGTGCAGATTGATTTTATCTTCGTTCCAATCATGACGTGATTGCACACAACACGAAGAGCACAGTTCCGAGTTGATGTTTTCCCCCCCTCGCAGGAATAAAATCACACCAATGAAACAACAGAACGAAGCTTACCGTACACGAATGCTCACGAGCAGCGTTGCCAGATTGAAAACTGCTCAAGTCCGTAGATTTCACGAAAATCGGAAAATGTACTGATTTTGGCAAAATAAAACTTGATGACCTTTTTTTTTTTTGGTCGTCAGGTAAAATTTGCATTTATCCGTAGAATCCCTTGAATTTGTTCAATAATCCGTAGAAAATCCGTAGGAAATACTGGAAACCCGTAGATTTCAAGCATCGATCCGTAGCTCCGTAGAAATGCTTAAAATCCGTAGAACTACGGAGAAATCCGTAGATCTGGCAAGGCTGCTCACGAGCGATCGTTGCCCGACGGACCGAGTTAACATTCCTCGCACCCTTCTCTCGCTCGTTTCCCGTTCCCTTGTATCTATCACTTTTAGCCACGCCCCCATGCGTTGTTCGATTGATGTGTTCGGCTGCCGAACGAAAACGATTTTTTCTTTAATTCGTTGAACTGTTCGTTTGCTTCGCTGATGTTTCTCCCCCGATTGCTGTTTACTCCTGCCGAGTTTACCCGAAGCTTACTTAGTGATGCTTTCCGAGTTGAACTATAGATAGCATCATTGCAGATTGAGTTTAACGAAATAAAATCATTCTGCAAAGAAGGGCAAACTGCGAGTATGTAGACTCGCGATTTTAACATCTCTGATTAAAATAAAGACTATCAACAACCGTTCCTGGTTCAAAGTCAACGTAGTAAAAACTATTTAAAGAAATATTGAACCGTTAAAAAGTCGCTCAATTTCCAGTTTTATTTATTTTATTCAGAGAATTTTGTAGCTTCGCAGTTTCTTTTAGTCTTTTTTTATTTGAGGTTTATTAAATCTAGAAAAATATAAATTTAGTGTACCTCATGATAATAAGTGTGGAATCTCTTCAAAGGAAATCCTTTTCCATTGAGATTCTTCACACAAAATTAGTTGTTAATATTTTAAGCTAATATTTTGCTATTTTAGTTCACAATCAATATTTCATCTACTTACAAATATCATATCAACCAAGCCAGAAATGGCAGTTTGTGACAGTTAGAAAAGAGTACGCTGCTTCACGTAAAAAAATTTCTGGCGTTAGCTTTCATTACGTTGCATGAAACAAAATGTAAACAAGCAGTTTCATTACGAAAAAAAACTTACATAGATTAGTCAAAACTTCATTCCATTTCGAAAATTTGAAGCATTAACAACATATTCTATATGTGAAACACATATTTTTAATTATTTTGATAACATTTGTAGAAGTTTTCTGTGATTTCTTAAGATGTTTCATAAGACGTAAAGAAAGCCCATGCGAGCTTTTTTGGACGCAACTGTACAGTGATGTGCCAAAGAATAGCAGCAAAACTAAATTATTTCCAAATTTCTTTTAATTCATATAAATTTGATTCATTAGGAAAAAAATGTTTGTGTTAAATAAAAAAAAGACGAATGTTAAGGAATTGTTTATTGAATAGATATGCATTTGTCTACGGTTGTAGGAAAAAAGCACAAAATAAAAACTTTACAGAGAAGCCGAAAATTAGTGTTTTTCGATTATTTTCAACGTCATCTATGAAAAGAGTGTGAGAATGGTTGAAGCAAGTATGGAAATAAAATTTAAAAAATCCATAAAGGCATCTAGAAAAGTTTGAAAAAATCGAGGACACAATTTAAAAAAAAGTACTGTGCATCATATGTTGTTGTAAAATGGAAGTTAAATTGATTAAATTTAAGAGGTTTGATAGCAAACTCAACTTCCATGCTCAATTGGCATGTTTTAAGCAAACCGAAATTATATATTTTTTTAAAATCGATAGATATTTCCTCATAAAAATCTTAAAACTAAAACTCCAAATTTATCACAATATTAGAAAAATAATGTTTTGACCGAAAATAATTTTTGAAATGATAGTTCAAGTGAAAATAAATCATTTAAAATGTTGGTTCTCATATTTATTTTAAAAATCCATTATCTTAATATAATTTAAATTGTAACGGGCAATTAACGTGACTTTGTGTTTTTTTTATTTGATAAAAACCGATTCTAATGCCTACAGTATATTTTGAATATAATTTCATAAGAATCGGTTAGGACATTTTTGAGGAGTATGGTTACACGACAATTTTATATAAAGAAGATAAGATCTTTAAATATTTTACCCTCGAAATAACATTGTTGGGAACATGCGCGGCCTTTGAGGGGTCAAAAATGATCGCTATTCCCAAGCGATCATTTTTCCATAAGGCGCTTTAGAAGTGTAGGACTTCTTCTGCCAATCATCAAATAGATAGTTCTGCAGAATCATCCGTTATTCAAAAAAAATAAATTATTTATAAAAAAGGGTTTAAAAAAATGGGAATAATGTCCTTCAAGGAATAAAAAAAAAATCACTTCATTCATATTTTCTTTCTTCCAATTTTTTTACAATTCGCAACGAAGAGTTTAATATAGTTTCAATCGTTTCAGTTCAACCAAATTTTTTTTCTCTGTGTTTAGTGGTATAGGATTAACAAATATTTTTTTTTCTGCGAAAAACTTTATACCGGTGAAAAATTTGTGACATTTTTTGCAAAAATGGCAAAGTTTTAGGCCTAACTTTTTTTTTTTAAATTTATTTAGCTGTTGCTTTTGAAAGCTATGTACTTCTTAAAAAGTTTTTATTTGTATGGATTGTAAGATGAACGTGTTATGAGAAGTTTTGCGCAAAAAGTAAATACAAATATTTGGATTTGATGTAACGGCAATTTCAGTGAACCATGTCTAGATGTAGGGTACAATCTGAGGTAATGAAAGTAGAGTTGAATAATAATAAAACTACCAGAGTTTCAAATTTGCAGCATTTAAAAAAAAATTTCAAATGTTTGCTTTTTCGAACGTCAATTTTCCAAATGAGGATCATTAGAATTTCGTTTTATTGATATTGCGAAGATCTAAAAAAGGGCTCAAAAAAAAAACATAGTTGGTAGATTTCTTAAAATTTCTAACAAGTAACAAGTGTGATATTTCCATAATTTAAATGACATTTATTACGAGATATTATGGAATTAACTTAACCCTTTGTTTCATAAAGTAACAAATTTGCAACAATTAATGTATGGAAAAAGTGAAAAATCGTATTTTTTTTTTATTTTTTTTCTTGATGTATTCATCGTTTCCAACTGTTTAGAATGATTTTTGAAGAAAAATAAAAAATCATGAAATGAAGGGTTAAAAGTCGATATTTTTTAACTCCCTGATATACAAAATTTGAAATTCGTTTTATTTACATTTTCTCGCATTTAACATTAAAGATTCATAGATTGGATTCGTATAAGGGTATTCAAATAAGTTCAAATAGTTGGTAGGAGTAGTTTTAATTTATTTTGTATTTTAGAAATTCTTCAAATACCTCTGATTAAGTTTAATGAGATCAAAAAGAAGAAGGGGAAGTGTGCAGCACTTACTCCTCTCTTCCACTTCTTCATTCTTTCAAACTGAACGAACTGGTCATTTTTTTTTAAAATTGTAAAACATGGCCCCTAAGACCGAGCTCTAGGTCCGAGCCTGGTTGAGAGCATCTCTAAATTGCACGACTGCACGATCATGATTTCAGATTCTGATTCCAGATTCAGATTCCGATTCCAGATAAAAGGTTTCAAATTTAAGATTTCAGATCTCAGATTGTAAAGTTTGACTACTTTTTTTTTGTGTATGGGAGAGTTAGCATACTTCATCCCTGGAGATACTTGATTCCTTCGCTATAGCTCGAAACAAATATCAAATGTTCTAGAAAAATGTGCCAAATAAAACAAAACAACAATGCTGTTATCTCAACAAATTTCATAAATTTAATTTTCGAGTTATTGAACTTTGTTAGAAAGATTTAACAAAATGTGACTTGAAGTTCTTTTTTTTATCACTTTAAAATGTTTCTGATTTGAAAAATTATAATAAAATATTTATTTAAATATGTCAATCGTTGAAGTATATAATGAACTTCATAATGCCATATTTTCAAAGCAATACTAAACTTCGAATTTTCTTAAGAAAAAAGTTTTCCAAAATGTATGTTGTGAGTAAAATTTATCCCTTAAGTCTAAACAGATATATTTTTCTGCTGAATGGATCGTGATCATTGCTTATCATGAAATTTCCAATATTTGTCCAAAACTAATGTTTGTCCAGTAATAGTCTGATTAAAAAGACTAAAAATTCTGTATTTATCAAAAAACTATGAAATTACGCCTTAAAGTATGCAATGACATTAGGGTAGAAGGCAAACTATTAGAATTCTCCTTGTCTGATGCTTTCAAACTGTGAAATGAGAACTTAGTAATATGGCAAAAAATAGTTAACGAACCTTTCATCTTTGGATTTTACTAGATTTTTGCCTAGGGTTTGAGCACCCTGAATTGAGGATCAAGTCCCCTTTAGTAAACGATCAAGTATTCTGTAATTAAAAAAAAAAAATTAGTATTACGAAAATGTTTCTAGTTAATCTACGAGTTCAAGTATCGTTCTAACTTTTGGAGCACAGAAACTTGAAATAACACGCTGTCAGAAAATGCAAAAGACGGCAAGTCTCTTAATCATCACAAAAAGATATGATGAAAATAAGAAAAGGGGATCAAGTATCCCCATTCTCCCCTATAAACAAACTAACAGTTGAGACAAATTTCAACTGAGAAAATATAAATGTAAAAAGAGATGAGTGGAATCAACAGAAAATCTACGAAAAGTTCATATTTGTGGATTTTTTTTAACTTTTTCAAGTGTTAGTTATTTATTTTGATTGGTTTGGTGAAACAAGTTGCAATCTCAGCAGTTCATCGAGCAGCTTCACCTTACCTGTTATGTTCCTCCAACTGAAAACAGCGGGTGACTTGTTCAAGCAAATCCTTTCAAGTGTTGAATGCCCTGCGGGCCAATCGATGCAATCCCGGAACCCATTCAAGTTCGACTATCAAACAAACTAGAACAAAACAGTAGGTACGATTAGGCTTATTCAATGTCCATAGAACAAGTTTCTTGCCATGAGGCCACGTGCCGAAAAGCAATCCAATGCAATGGGCTCGGCAAGGTTGTCACATGTGCCAAACCCTGATGTTACTAAATATGCACACTTCTAGGCGAGTTGTTCATGAAAGTAGTGAGTTCTGAGAGTTTACCAATTTAGGCAGTTATAATATTGTACAAACATCTATCATTGGAAAAGTACTCCTAAATCTTGATGAATTCGAAAAGAATTGTAAAAACTTAGAATGGAAATTGAAACCAGTAAGTATCGAATTCACTCCAAATTGATTGAATGGATTCCCAAATAATTTCATCACATAGGTCCGATTTGGTGTTTCATCAGCGCAAATGAGATGACAACCGATGAATTTCCATGACCGATGGTGGTGGAAAATTCAATTTCACCTCGCCGCCGCCGTAATCGAATTGATATGGCAGCGAGCAGCGCAATCACCATGAGGCGCCACCCATCCATCCGAAAATGTACCAACTTCAACAACTAAACAACTGAACAACCATACAACTGGTTAAATATATCAGCTGTTCCGGTGGGTTTCAATCAATTTCTCGCTCCATGGGCACTTGAAAGTGAAATCAAATCCGGGCGGCAGACATTGAATGCATGTTGTGTTGTGGCAATGCAATGTTATTTACTGGTAGTCGGTTAGCAGTTTGTGGAGTTTGTGGAGGACCCCAGTCAGAAAGCAGCGAGCGGCACACGCAAAAAGACCTGGGCTTTGGGTTGTTGGCTGTTGGCTTTTCCTTCTATCAATCCGATGCAATGGCTGCGGGCTGCGGGGTTTTGGTCTAAACATTCAATCGGTTGCCAACCAATATTTTTGTGAGAAGCCGCTCGCTGTAATGAGCTCACAAATCGTGTCGACTGGCTTTTGTTTACCTACAATATGTCGGTTAAGTTGTAGAAATTGTAAACGCTCATCACCCCGGAATGGGATTAAATAACTGAAATTTGGAACAGGTGCCCCGTCACAGATATCTATACCGTTTATGTGAACGTCTTCTTTATGATGCAATTATTTCGGACAGATATGGATTTTAAAATTAAGTTGATTGAAATCAATCAACTAGTTCATTAGAAAATTGTCCATAACAATCCATAATGCTTGGTACAACTTGAAAATTGCAGAGGTTTTAAGCTTATGAATACATGATTCTTGTGAGTAAAAATATAGTTTTGATTATCCACAGATTGACAGACTTTTTTCAGTACGTTTCCGAGCCGGACAAATCCGGGATATTTCATGTAAAAATCTGGCAAAAATCCGGGCATTTGGTTTAAAAATTTTCGACCAAAAATTAGTTCAATATCCGGAAAAAAAATTGGTAAAAACTCAGGATTAACTCAATCAAGAAAAAGATTTGATTTTTTTTTTCATCAAAACTTATCAGCAAGGTCGCATAAATGATGGGTGGGGGGGGGGGGGGGTGGGTGGGTTGTTCGGGGGGCAATTACCCCGGAATAGATCATCTAAGGGGTTCCCGTGAAATAATATCTAGAATAGTTTTTCTCTTACATAAGTTAAGGTGGCCATCTAGCTCAATTTTTTCGAGAGTTTGTTGTTTTGTTTCAATGGTATTGAAGAATATTAATGAATGGATATTTCGATCCATTCGGGTTTCAAAAGACGGACAGATCCAAGGTCTCCGACAAGGATGTGAACTCGTGGTTTTGCATAGAAATGGAATCTGTATTCCTTGGTTCTCTGCGAAGCAGATCTGAACTTTACAGTCATATCAAAAGCTAAGTATAATTATTTCATTATTTGTTTTAACTTCCATTAAAATCATTCATTAGCTGTTTTTTTTATTTAAATCATCATGTTTTATCTTGGGCGTCATTTTTTTTCCAACGTAAAAAGACATATTTTTTAATGAACACTTTTCAATAATTTTTAATATATTTTATTGCAGAGCTCGAAGCAGAAAATTTAGCAAGATTTAAATTTTAGCTATGTGTATCATTTGTTCAAAATGTTTTATCTGAATCAACAGAAGTGTCCTTCAAGAAACATCAAATGAAACGAGATGCAGAAGAGTTACAAAAATTATGGCAGCAATTGGTAAGACCCAACCATTTTTAAACATAATATTTATTTGTTCAATAATCACAAAATATTCTTAAAGTTATAAATTTCATACAAGAACCAATTTGAATTTTTTTTATAGTGTTGACTTCTATTATTCATGTTATTTGCCTTTTTATCTTAAATAATTTACTGTGGATACTTCAAAATGTATTATAGTTGAGAATTTAAAAAGCTACTTGGGTCGAATTCAACTTAATACTAATTTATTTTTTGAACTGGCCCAAAAATGCTTTTTGGGCAACAAACATCATTTTCATATTTTGATTTAAATAGCAAATAACATAATGGCATAGGATATTATTTTATAATCTTTTGGTATTATTTTGTGTCAGCTATTCAAAGCGTAGGATTAAAATATAGACGTTATAAAGTTATCGATTTTAATCCGTACGCCGTTAATGCTGACTTTGTAAAGTATCATGTACAAATATGCTTCAAATGTATTTTTTACATGAAATTTCTTAGATTTATTATCCAGTTATGTGATCAGTTAAGTTTTAATTTTATTTCGTGCATATTTCAGACTTGAATAGAACTGAAAAAAAAAATTATAAAACTATACTATACTATACGAATACAAAAAAATTAAAAATCATTATTCATTTATTCATTGAAAACATGATAATTTTCAAAAAACAAGGCACGACTGAATTTTGCAAAACACATAGCTTAAACATTCGTGTGTCGCTTATTAAAAGAAAGATTATGTCAATATTATTCCCGAAATGGCGCATTTTAGTTGCGTCCTTTTCGAAAATTGAATCGGATCTATCATGTTTTGAGGTAAGGCTGAGGCCTTCAAACCTGTAAAATTCACAATGTATCATAATTGAAAGAAATCATTTGAAAATTCTGCCAAGCTCACTCTCTCATCATTATTATTCAATAAAGGTGTTTTTATGATTGTTCAGAAGTTTGATTAGGAAACCTACAAAGTTCAGAAGCTTTGGAGTTTTTGTTTAAAGTGGTCAATCCCTTACCAAGTAGCTTACAAATATCAGCTGAAGAAAAACTTTAAATTAAATATTTGTTATTTTTATTTTATCTACACTGTTTTTATAGAGAGATTGTTACGCTAGTGGGCCGATATATGTTATTCACAATAAGTTTTATGATTTTCCCGTTAACTGATGTACATCCCAAGTAACCAAAAGTTCCATAATACGGTCTCTTAGAAGCTTACTCAGCCCTGTTTTAGGGCTGTATAGCCTTCTACTCAGCTTAAAATTTAAGTTCTTATTGATACTTTAAAGTTCCATAATCAAAGCTGAGTAGAAGGCTATTCAGCCATTGCATGAGACTTTGAATAAAAAGGATTTTTTTCAAAAAGTATTGTAGGTATTTACTTTACCCACTCTCCCATTGAAATTCTATTCATTTCATTTTTATTATACCTACTATTCCTGTTACTCTTAATGAATTTTATACATACTTGAACAATTTTCATGAAGATTTGAACCTGAACCTTTTTGGTGGAAACTGAACATGCTACCTCTGTACCATAGCCAATACTTAGATTGATGTTATCTAAAACTTCTATTCAAAGTTAACTCGGGTTTATCACCTTTTCTGAGTAGGCATAGTATTTAAAATGTAAACATTTGCATCCATCAAATAATGCATCATTTATTTTCAAAGCGGACTCGCATGTTCGTGATTAAATGTAAGTTTTTAAATGTTTGATTTTTCTTTTTGTTGAATGTGTGCCTTACTTTTTTGTTTCAAGTTCTAGTTTAAAAAAGAAGAACCAATAATGAAGTGCTGCGAGATCTCTTTCAAGTTGAAATTTTCTGCAACAGCTAATGGAAAGCCAAATTAAGCTCTTGAATTAGTATGGTTTTTTAAATGAGTTTTATTTGTTCTGTGCCACTAACGATATTTTTTTTAATTTTAGATTCTTGTTGGATGAAATCAAAAAACAAAGTTCTTCAAAATGGGCCTGAATAGAAAAAATCAGAAGTCGCATAGTTTTCAGTTTTCTCATTTGAGGGCTTCTCCCGGTACCAACCAGTGGAGACCTTGCTTAAGGCCGCTCCGCTTCTTCTGTTAAAGCTGCACCTCCATGAACAAAAGTGAGGAGAATGAGGAAGCATAGAAATGTAAATGATTCGGTGTGAATATATACTATCATTGAAAATAAGTTGAAAACAAAATTTGAATAAAAATTTGATTTTTTTGTTTGTTTGGCTCAAAAACTAAACTGTTGATTATTAATGTTCCAAAAGTATAGAATTTGTGGAAAGCTTGTGCAGAAACTTATTTTGGATTTAGTAAAGTATTTCCTTGGTATCATTTACTTATGAACCTGGACTTTTCCAATCGCCGACGGAGACAGTAAAACAAACCATTCTTTTATTTTTTGTAAATAATTTATACGTTTGCAATGAAGTTCTTAAGAAGTTCCTCATGGAACCAAAACGTTCGTAACAAGTTCTGCATGGAACCGAAAAGTTCGTAAGAAGTTCTTCATGGAACCAACAAATTCGTAAGAAGTTCGTAACGAAGCACGATAGTCCAAATTGAATCCTGGATTTTTAAAGGTACTTGGAACGCACAAAAATTATCTACATATGCTACTTTTTTAGACTTTTTATGTTCGTTCAGAAGTCCGATTCAAGCACTTGTATTCAATTCTCTCAAGGACCTTTTACTCAGCCAAATGTGAACTTTTAATGTACAGGATTAAGTATCTATGAGACTTTTGGTTACTTGGGATGTCTCTTGATTTCTCTTGGTGTCTCTTGGTGGCCTCGGTCAATCACGGAGTAGCAACCATTGGCAATGTGGAACTTGTTCTACTGAGCCACGCCTGCGATCGTGGGATTTGAAATGCAAAGCTTGTAATGATGATTTAATAAAAGGAATTTATTTCAAATCTAGCAAGGTTTTGAAAGGAGGGAGGAATATACATGCATTATAAATTGAATTTTGTTGATAAAGCATTTCAGGTTCAACGATTTAAGGTGGATGTGAGCAGGCAATCAAGCTAAGCTAAGCTAATTTTGTCGACTAGAGGATGATGTCGCCTTCTCATTGCATAAAGAAAACAAGTGGATAAAAATTTCAGAATTTTACACGGGCAATATATATAAATATATATATATATATATATATATATATATATATATATATATATATATATATATATATATATATATATATATATATATATATATATATATATATATATATATATATATATATATATATATATATATATATATATATATATATATATATATATATATATATATATATATATATATATATATATATATATATATATATATATATATATATATATATATATATATATATATATATATATATATATATATATATATATATATATATATATATATATATATATATATATATATATATATATATATAAATTTCCGTTTGTTTATAAATTCTAAACCCTTCCCCCTCCTTTTTTAAAATAAAATCTACTTAAAAACTGTTGTTCCTTAAATGGGACCAATCAATGGTACTGAGTTTTTTTTATTGAATTTATGTCCCAATTTCTGTCATAGACTTTAAATCCGAATTGAAACATTATCAAATGATTTTTAAAAAAAAATTACCTCTACTGGAGTAAATATCCAGAAATCACGATATCATTTTCCAAATGATCATTCTTAAATTAGTTTTATCATAAAAACGATCTAATTGTTGTTTTGCTAATATCATTGCGCGATTCTCTTAACATGAATATTTCTATGTTTTTAATCTTATCTTTTTCCAAATTCAATTAATTGAGTTTTTCAAGTCTTGCGTTGTTTCTTCAGTTACTGAAGTTCAGTTTCATGTTTTTTTTAAATTTTAAACACTCAAGATCTTTGTTTGAGATAATAAACTCTTTTGGATTTTCTGTTTTGAACAATTAATCTCTATTCTGATTTTTTTTCTATCGATTATTCGTCATATTTAGAATAACAATTTGATATCATTTTTTTTATCCGATGAGAATCATATTCATAAAAATCTCATGAAAACTTTTTTGTTTTTGTGTTTCAAAGATATTGAAATGAAATACACATTTGGTGCAATTCCTGTTTTGGCTCTTATTTTAACTTCGAATCTCATTTTTTTCTAATTTTTATTTTGTTTATGAAAACTTCATTTGAAATTAGATTTGAGACACTTGAATTGTGTATGAATGCGTGAATGCATGCATTCATACACAATGAATGCATCAAATATTTTCCTTCTGCAAATTTCAAATTTCAAAATTTTAATCTTCACTCCTTTGATTGACTAAAAATTTACCTTTTCGAAAAAAAATTTGATATTTACTCAACTTAGACTTTCAAAGTGTGTTTTTCGACATTTGCTTTATGGGTAGATAACTCTTTATTTTTCAAATGTAGAAAAACAGAAATCTAAGTCCTTTTTACATATTTAAATATAAAGCTAGCAGAATTTCATTTTAATCTTCCAAAATTATCCATGTAGATAATACTAAAGACTGTCCAATAAAGATTGCGCACGCCACCCTTTCAAATAAACAAACTAAACCAAGAAATCAGAGACTCTTATCTCTTTTCAAAAATGCTTAAATTCGCATCACCAAAAAAGCTTACTTTTTTAGAGCGGCTAACCAAGCACAAATAACAACATCGTGACGTTAAAATACTATCGATACTATACTGTCGATTAATACAAGTGTTTTTAAAATCCATACGACGATTTCAAACACTATACAGCTAAAGTTATTGAATACCTATATATCATAACATAAACTTTAAAAAATATCATGCACAAAGACGCTCAACGCTTTTGAACGAAAGTTAAGGTCCTGGAAATGGTTTCTAAATGATTTCTAAAAAGCGTGATAGAATCGAAACAATAACCGTGATAAAAACGAGCGTGATTTTGGCGAGTATTGATAAATTCGAACAGTTATAAAATCGAATAAATACTGTATTTAAAAAAAATTGAGAGTTAAATTTTGCTTTTTGCAGCTCATAACAGAGCTTTTATTTTTGGGAAATTTCTAAACTCTTGCGCAATGTTTGCACGTGATTAATTAACAATTTTCATTTGAAGATACCAGAAACTATCTTCTACGCAAACAAAATGGTCATTTGAAGACGGTATAAGGGTATATACGGACGATAGTATTGGCGAAAAATTGGCCTCAGCCATAACCTCATATTTTGATTTGCTAGCGGCCTCACCAGTGATGCTAGGTTCGTTACTTGAATCAGTATTTACATGTTTCATTGAAATTAGTTAATTTAATTAGTTTGAAATTCAAACTAATTATAATATTTCTGAATTAATTAATTTTTTTTAAACTATCAACAGCTTAACGTGGCTTAACGTTTGAATTCATTACGGGACGTCCCTAAATGGATAAAGATAAGCTTTCTTTTGCTAATGAATTTTCAAGGTGAATTCAAATCATCTGAAATATATTCTCATGTACTGCTTGGTAGATTAAAAAAAATTGTTTCTAACTTCTAACGAATGCAATATCATTCACTGTTACTAACAAGTTAATTAATGAAAGCCCCGTTTATGTTGACTTTGAAAATATGCTCTGATTATTTTAAAAATATCATCATAATTCGCTACATCGTTTAAATGTGCGATACAGTAAGTTGCTATTTCGTTCAGATTAACGGTGCGTTTAATTCCACATTTGAATTGAAATCTACGAAAAGTTGCAAATTCTCATTACTCATGAAAAGGGGTTTCATTTAAAATGCAATAAAAAAAAAATATAATCATTTTCCAAATATTAATGCACTTGGCAACCCTGAACACCTAAAAAAATCAAAACACGAACATCTGTGTATCACTTTTCCACAGGACGAATTTGTCGATATTAGTACCACAAAATCGCGTTTATCGTGCGCCCTTCTCAAAAATCGATCCTGTTCTCTCATGGTTTGAGGTTAGGGCTGAGGCCTTCTGCTAAGGTGGTGTTCGTGTAGAACTGTCAATATATCCTAATACTGGACTTATCTCCAGTTCCTTTACACGTTTAAAATGTTTGGTATTCTCTGGGATGGCATTTGAATAAAAATCGAATCAAAGGGGCCCCCAATAAAATTACACCTGGCCACCCGATGGCTTAATCCGGCCCTGTTCATAAGCGAATTGTAAATTGTATGTGAGGATTCCGTGGAATCTATCATGAGTATTTTCATAAAACTTGCTCAAAAAAATTCATTTTGGACGCCATAAAAAAAAAATTATTACACAATTTGTTTTTTTTTTGTTCGATTTGACAAAAAACGTGAACAAATTTGAGCAAAATCCGGGTTTTTTTTAAATGAAATCCGGGCAACCAGGCCAGACCGGACTTTTTCTAAAATTTGTTTAAAATATTTTGGTAATTCCAGATAAAACCAGCCAATCTGGCAAGCCGAGTCTGTACGCTTCCTTCCAATTTGGTTAAAAAAAAAGCGCATTTTACGGCTTAAAATACAGTAGCGCTGGTGTTTATTCTAATTTTTTTCCAAAGTGTGTAAAAAAATTCATTTTTGTGAATTTGAACATTTTTTATATGGTATAATTTCTTAAACAATGCACGAATATTTATTTTTTAAATTCTTTTTGATTATTCATTAAAAGTTCATTAACATAAATAGTTTGTCGTTTAAAATAAATTGAAAAAACATCCTAAAATCATTAAAATTTTAAGCTTGACTTGTAAAAGGCCTCCTTTAGTAACAAAAAAGGAAACTTCCCTCAAATTTTTTGAATTCGTCAAAAATATAGTAAATCTGAATCAAAGCAATCGAAAGATTCCTTTTATTTCAACCACGGTGGTTGAATTAAAAGGAATCTTTCGATTGCTTTGATTCAGTTGAATCATTCAACCAAGTAGGCTCATACCACAACAGAGTAGTAAATCTAGCATAATTGATTCGAACATAGAATCAATTCTATTTTTAGAAAAGCTTAAATTTCAATTTCTTAAAAACCTTTATTCTTTGCTCAAACGAAATAAGCAAAATTTTGAGAAAATTTAACATTTTTACTATCATTGAAACTCGATCCAAATTTAAGATTTTAGTTTGAAATTTGGCTCTTGAAAAATGCATTTTCAATAAAGTTTAAAAATATACCAAAAAAATTACCAAAAAATACCAATTTTTTCCGGGAGATTACATGTTTCTTTCTCAGAAATATAGTGAAAATCCTGATGAAGTTGCATTATCCCCACAACCATTTATATGGGTAAGTTAGTTCTAGTGTTTTAATTATTTTTTGTGTTCTTTTGAAGGTATAAATGCAATATTATCTATTCGCGAAGTGTAGAGAAGATTTTTTTTTAATTTAGGTTTAATATTTTCTTATTATTGAAATTTGATGTTCATTAAAAGTGGGTGGGAAGAGCAAACAAAACAGATGATCGCAGGAATTTCAAATCCGTTGGAAAAGATAACTTTGTATAATAAATACGTTCACAAATATTTCATGAAAATTTTAATATTTAATCAAATTTGGCGAAAAAGCTGTTTTTGTAAGCACTTAATTACTGGTAGAAAACCCGTTAACGAATGACGCCCTCAGAGCCAAAGAGGTATAAGTGACAAAATGTTAGATTTTGAGTTAATGATGCCAAACGATTTCTTATATTTCAAAGTATGTTTTATGATTTTTTCGGGATTTTAATTTTTTTTAACATACTTTTAAATTTGAAAGAAAAATACAAATTTTTTAAAAATATAGGGAAAATTGCCGAATACAACAATTTAAAAAGGTGTTTTCTCGAAATAAGCTTTAATGCACTTATACCCCTTTGGCATGAAGGGCCTCAAATGAAAAATTTTTGTTCTTGAATTTTGACTGAAATGAGGAATTTTTTATAATTGCGCCTGGGCGAAAATTTTTAATTTTCTCATTGACATGACTGAGAATTAAAGTCGACGACCAAATTCTGATTTCTTGGAAAAAAATATATCTGTAATTCTGTGGTTCAACTACACCAGTCTGACACAATTATCAGTGATGGATTTTTCAGAAATTTAGGAGAAATACTGTGCACAACATCGAGAGTTGAGTCATTACACTTGAAGATTGGCAATCAACATTACCAGTTGTAAAATTTTCATAAATCAGTTAAAAAACTTTTTGCAAATGGTAAATTAAATTGAAAAAAATCCATGAAATAAGTAAGAAAAACTCTAGAATCAAAAATGTACCTTACATTATCTAAAACTTTTACAAAATTTGCTCAACAATCTGTATAATTGTGGATTTTTTCTGCGATTTCATTCCAGCGTTCCAGTGCAATGATCTCATATAGAACTTCAATTAAAAAACAGTTTTTCACCATTTGTAAGAAAAATAAAGTTGGGGCTTTGAGAACGAATTTTAATTGTGGAAAGACGTTTCTTCAATACTCCAAGAAAAAAAGAAATGGGATTCAATAAATTTCAATAACAATTCAACGTCCAAAGCCTAAGGATAAATGATTTTAACTATAATTTATCGCTGGGAGTTAACCCTTCGTTTCATAAAGTAACAAACTTGCAACAATTATTGTATGGAAAAATGGAAAAATCGTATTTTATTTTAATTTTTTTTCTTGATGTACTCATCATTTCCAACTGTTTAAAACGATTTTAAGGAAAAATAAAAAATCATGAAACGAAGGGTTAAACCTTTAAATGGAAGTGACGTCAAATCATATCATCGGGTTGACTAAAAAAGGATTTTTATCAGGAAACAGTTAAAACTATTCATTGAACCAGGTATGCCTTCAAAGACTGTCGTTTGCAATAAAAGGAAGCAAATGGTGTTTGTATTTGGAAGAAGAATGTTTACGAAAGTGTTCAAAACAATAAAAAGTTTTTGTTCATTTTAAAATGATAACAATGTACCGAATGATATGGTGTTAAATTTCAGTCTCCTTCAAAAACATTAATCTGTTTAATTTTTCTTATGTTCAAAATTGCTTTGTAACAAAAAAAAACAGTAGTTATAAAATAAAGCTCTGATAATTAAATGTTATTTTGAATGCTACCCGCCAACAAAATTTCAAATTCAAATTGGCCCGTTTGATCAAAAGGTTGCCCACTAGACTGCCCCAAATTTGTATGGGAAATTTAAAACCTGTGAAATGTTATACGCTGCAGGCTAAAATTGATCCTGGGCCTAGTACAAGATCTCATGCCAAATTTGGGCCAGATCGGACCACGGGAAGGGGTCGCTCAACGAGCCTGAAGTTTGTATGGGATTTTCAGACATTTTGTTCGAGAGGAAAATGAAAAACCAGTTTTTCGTCAATAACTTTTGTCTCCCTCGACCGATTTCTTTCAAAAACGGGTTTTCTAGAAGCACAAATATTTCATCAGAAGGTTGCATTTCAATTAAAGTTAAGATAATAACAGTTATTAAGATTCAAAAGTTGGCTATTTTTTTAAGGGTGACATTCATCACTGTTTTAATGAGGCGACTACATGTCCGACCAGGACACTCAATGTGAAAAGCATGCCGTTTCGTCAAATAATGACCGATTTTAACCATTGTTGCTGCGCTTGATTGCAATTTTCAATGTTTTTCTAATCTTTGAGTTTGGATAATATTCACTTGATAGTTCGGAAAAAAGTAAGGGCGGAAAAATGCTTGACAATTATATAAAAATTGCATAACCACAGGGGCTAAGGAACATGACTGGACGATTTGTGATGCCAATAAAACAGTTTTTCATCAAAAGCTTTAGAATAAAGGTTTGAATAAAAAAAAATGCAAAAAACAAATAAATAGGAATAAATTGCACAAAATCTTGTTCGAAACAAAATCATACAATATCATTGCACAAAATCTACAGATCAAGTTATTTTTTATCTAAAAATTCAGTAAAATAAAAAATATAAAGGTGAAATACTTCCCATCTTCCAAAATTTGTGTTTTGGTCTTGAAATCTTTCGGATATTTAAATTTTTTTTCGAAATTTACACAAAATACTTCAAAGTTTATTTATTTTCCCCTTCGGGTTTTTAGGAAATTTCGAAGGAGCGGGGGGATTGGTTAAACAAAAGAAGAAATTGAAATTTGTTCCAGCCTAATAGTAAACCTTGCATAATATCAGAGGGGTGGAAGCGCCAAAACTATAGATTTAAAATTAAGTATACTCATCTATTCTTGATTTCTTAATCTACATTTGATGCTAAGCTTCGATTAAAAAAAAGACACTTTTTCAATTCAACTAAAACAACTCGAATTAAAAAAAAATAAGTAAGTGAAAAATCTAGACAATTGACAACTTTGAAACAGGTTTTCTCTAAGCTTTCATTTGGCACATACATCTCTTTGATTCTAAGCACCTTATTTGTGCTTTTCTGCTGAATTTTGTTTACTATCTGGCTTTGATTTAAGATTTAAAATTTAGTATTAGAACTGTTATTATTCGTGTCGCCTGTCGAGAACAAGAAATCTAATTATTTATCCAAACTGATTACGGGAAAAAAAAGTCCAATGAATTTTATTATGTCTAAACTAAGGTAGGGTAAATGAGCCTAATTTCGCTATATTTTGTCAGAGGTTTTTAGATTTGATATTATTGCGCCGAATCTTTAATACTTAGATATACAATTTTTTGGTAACTATATCCAAATTTTTTTTCTGAACTCTTTTTAGGTTTGAAATAATCATTTCAAACCATAATTTACGAAAAATATCATGTTTTATAAAGTGTGTCGATGTTCCTAATATGGCACTAATTGTTCCTAATGTTAACATATGAGGAAAAATGTATCCGCGTACCCAAATATTACACTTTTTGTTCCTGATTTTGCATATGGGTCTGTTTTTTTAATACTTTAAAAAGATAAATCTTAAAACTTACCTTTTAATAAATATAACAACGTTTTTGGAATATGAATAGGGAAATAAGAACTATTTAAATCCTACACAATATTCCTTTACGCCAGTTTTGAAGAAAATAGTGAATATTGAGCTCATTTAAATTCAAACTTTACCTTTTCCATTATTTATTATATTCATTATATTTCAAAAAGTAGAAAATTCATTGTAATGGATACAAATAAGTTCAGTTAAACAGAGCATCATGCAACAGCATTGTTAGATGCAACATTTGGGTACCACAACACTTATTTAACTTTTATTTTAATATAATTGATTAAAATTATCATTTAATGATAAAAAAAATCGATGATGCCATAATTTCTCACATCATGAGAGAGTTTTATAAAGTTTTTGAATCTTATAGAAAATTCGAAACATCGAAATTTTAACATTTTTGATGCCGTAAAAAACTTTACACAATGGCACGGATTGACTTAGTGATATTTCCTACAAACTTTATATGGAACTTATTATTATACATCAAAACCGTTGGTGCATGAATATTTTTCGAACAATCATTTAATTTTTTAAAATTAATATTTTTAAAATTCCGTTACCAGTCTAAGCTAAAACGCATCGACATGCAAATCAATGATTCACAGTTTAAATCTTGTTTACATAAGCTAGAATATGATGTAAAATTTTTGTAGTATTATTTATCAGCACCCTTTTGCTTTCTTTTCAAAGAAAAAATATAAACTTTAATTATAACAAAATCTTAAATAACTGCAGATCGTGCATTATGCGTAGCGACATCACAAATATATCAAAAACTTTTCAAAATTTTTGTTTGATTTTTCATTAAGAACAAAGGTTTTTGCAACTTGAATACCCCTTTTTCTTAGAAGGGTGAAAATCGCATGTTATGTAAATTTAAAAATAACTGGTGAAACCAATTATTTTTCTGACTACGTTAATTTGATGTCCCATTAACCTTTTGATATACAAACGGTAGGATTATCAGTGGACATTAGGGTTTAAGAAGCAATTGAAGTTGAAAGTGTTGCATGATTCCCCAAAAGACGGTATACAACGTATTTTATTGAGATTTTTATTAAATTTTTCCTTTCGATTCTGTTCTCGTTAAGAAGCTCTCTGTAACTTGATGGTTTAATTCCTTTTCTGTCGCGAAAGGTGCGTTCCTTACAACCTGGCGAAAATATTTTTTCAACATTTTAAGCTTTGAGATATACTGAAGTAAAAACTATCATGTTTTGTTAGCTCAAAACAGTTTATTTTAACAGATCGTTGAAAATTAAGTTAAAACACAATTCTATCAATCAAATTTATTTCAAATACATTCCATGACTTTGATATAGTTTGGAAAACTTTGACTATGTCCATAATTAGGAACACATTGAAAATAGTGTTCCTAATTGTGGACATATGCTTTTTTTAGTTTTTAGACGAGCAAAACATCGTTCTAACATACTTATTACTTAAATCATGATAAAAAACAATCCGACAAAAAATTTCAAAAAATTCGGTTGACAAATTTAGCTTTAATCATCTATTTCTAAACAGGTGTTTTTTAAGAAATTTGCTAACAATTCAATTCAATTTGGACATACTTGGAAACAATCCGGATTTTACGAAAAATCTTGTGAATTAGAAAGCTAATTTGTTTGTAAAATGAAAGTTCACATGATCCTTCACATTATTTTTTTTTTTTTTGATAATTGTGATAAGTGGAAAATAACGTCAAAAACACGCAAAATCGAACAGTATGTTAACATTAGGTACACATGCGACATTAGGAACACTTACCCTAGCCATAATATTTTGAGCACATATCCGGGCCGGACAAACCTGGCATTTGATTTCAAAAGTGACGACCATAAATCCGTGCTATATCCGGGCAAATTTTCTCAAAACCCAGAATAACTCAACAAAAATAAAAAAAAAATTGATTTTTTTCCATCAAAACTTATCGATTTATTTTGGATCGTATTTTAGCCGTACAGAAACCTTTCAAGATTATTTCTATAAGACTTATTGAAAAAAATCGTTTTGGAGACATCCTTCGTTGTTTTTTTTGTTTGAGTTTCAAAATAAAGTGAATAAATGTGGACAAAATACGGGCTTTTTTCAATGAAATCTGAGCAACCGGACCGAGCTGGACTGTCCCCAAGTGTTGTTCTAAACATCCGGCAAACCCGGTTATAACCGGGCAATCTGGCAACCTTAATCTAAACAGCAGCTAAAACGTGACCACAAAATTTTGGAAATAAATTTCAAAATTTGGAATTGTGAAATGTTTATAAATATGTATGCTTATTCGAGAAACCTCCCTCATTCCTGCGGGGAGATTAATAGGGAAAAGGGATATTCTCATAACATTTTTTTACATAACTCGACAAAATTTTAAGCAAATGGAGCAAAATGTAGGGGAGAGTGGGGTATCGTGGGCCATGGGGAAATGTGGGCCATTTTTAATATCTCAGATGTGTGTTGAGATAAAAATCTCAAACCAACTGTCATCGTCGTCAATTTGCGTCATCATATATTTCTATATGTTGTTGACTAAAATGCGCATCATACGCTTCTTTTATTTATCAAGCTAAAAATAGTTAAAAAAATTTACTTACCTATTTAAAAAAAACCCTCGCTAATTTCATCGATGGGAAACCTAAAGTGCATAACAAAAATATGCTCATACGCTTATGATCTTAGTTTTGTCATGATCTTTCACGTGGAAAAGGAATTTTTGATGAAACATCAAAAAGTCTCACAAACGCAACCAATTTGCAAACCAAAGCTTGTGGGGAATCGTGGGCCACACATCTTGAACCACCTATATTTTTATGGTTTTATACACATTCAGAACTTAAAATACGTTTTTCCTATCTGTATAGTTTTCTTATGCCAAATGAAGAGTTATGAAAAATATTTTGTCCATCCTATATAAGAAATTTTGCCAAAACGTTCGCGAGCCAGGTTTTGAAATCCATGCGATCATACACAGCTCTCTTTTTTATTTCATCATCTGAAATTGTTTTAAAATAACAAAATGAATTAGGAAATCACAGTTTTGGGTCAACTCATAAACTTTGCATGTTATTTGGTCAATTTGGATTTGGTGGCCCACGACTCCCCACCATTTTTTAAAATCCAAAAAATATTGCTTTTTTTAAAACAGTAAGAATTTGGGGAAAATAACTTATTAAATTTAAAAAAAAAATACCTTATAATACCTTGAAAATGTAGAAAACCATACCATTTTTTATTTTCATTTTATCGTTTATAACAATGAAGTTATGGAACAATGAAAAAAGTTCCCCATGATTCCCCACTCTCCCATATCATAGGAAAGTATATCCAAATAAGAATTTGATACTCCTCCTTTCTTATCAGTGAGGAGGCAGAAAAGCGAGAGTTGTGCACCCATATTATTTAAAAAAAAAAACTCGAGAAATGATAGAGCAAATTTTGCCTAGAAAGGGTTTGGGTACGAGAAATATTTTCTTGATTATATAACAGAGGATTTTAATATTTTTTTAATGACTTGGGTTCAAGCAAAAGGATTAGTCATACGAAAGAAATCATCTTAAGTAGCCTATTTGGGATGATGGAATGATTCTATGCTCATGCGGGAACCCTCCCTCATTCCATTGGGAAGATTAGTAGGGAAGAGGGAGGTCCTCATACCATTTTTTGCATAACTCGACAACATTTAAAGCAAATGGGGCCAAATTTAAAATAATAAAATATATTGAAAAAAAAAATTATACTCTTCCTTTCTTTTCAGTGGGGAGACAGAAAAGCGAAAGTTGTGCACCCATATTTTTTCAAATAACTCGTGGAATGATTGAGCAAGTTTTGTCTAGAAAGGGTTTGGGTACGAGAAATATTTTCTTGATTTTAAAAAAGGGGTTCTCATATTTTTTTATTGCTTGGGATCTGATCAAGCAAAAGAAACCAACCCTAACCAGCATATTTTTTTTTTGCAGAATTTGGGAAATCATGATCTAATAAATACGGTATCTTAATTTTAAACTGTTTTTTGAAAACAGAAAAGAAATTTATTTTATCTCTTCTGTATTGCAATACGAAACTCAAGCTACAATTTTCATTCCAAGGAGTTGGTGTATAATAGTGTTGAATTTTAATTATAAATTTCCAACAATTTTACAAGTAATTAATAAAATAGAAACAAACGTCAAAATAAATTAATATTTGAAAACATAGAACCACTCAACAAAAAACACACTTTAAAAGTGAAACCATTTTCACACAACGTGACACGTGCATAAGTACGATTCATTTTTCTTTTTTCCCCACTGTAACATTTTAATCCGATTCCGAGGATCGTTTTCCTTGCATTCTTTGAAGTCCCACGGCAAAACGTGCAGGAAAATCAAATCAGGCCACACATGGCTTGCCAGCATTACTGGAAGGGCGAAGGATTCAATATTCCCAGCTGACATTCGAGTCGGTCGACCCAGATTAGAAGTCTGGGTTTTAGATTTACGCGAATAAACTAACTGATGAATGTGGGGCGTGGGTCAGATTTCAAAATCAGTTTATTTGTTCTCTGTCTGGTCAGATGGCATTGGCTCTAGATCTTCCAGAAATGGCTTCGGTCATGGTTTACGGTATCTGCTTAGTAAATAAGGATGAGTTTATTCAATCAGTTTGAACCCTGCGAAGCTTCAATCGGGATTTTATTGATAATCAAAATCTTAACCCAGATCTTGAAAATTAAAATTTGTGAAATTAATTTACCGTTTTTTCAAAAAAGAAAACCTTTCAAGGATTTATGAGCATTCAGGTCACTGATCAAATAATGATTTATCCATATTGCTTTCTTTAGCTAAAAGTTGCTAATTTATGAAATTGCCCACATTTGTAGTCGAGAGAATGCAGTAATTGCCAGTAATAAGCAGCAAATCGCGCATCAGATAAAATAATGTTTAACAACTAAACCATTGTTAAGTAAATTGGTACCACAGTGTTGATGAAAACCACCATACCACTTCATTCATGTCATCATTCAGTCGAATCAGCAATGAGTAATGTTCGTCTTAACAACGCAAAGCAAAATGCCGAGAAATGCTCCATCGCACATCGCAGCATCATTATCTGCCGAAGAAAAATTCAAACTCGCCCGACTTTATTGTACTTTGTAATTCTTGTTGCTCATTCGATCGTCTGTACACGCAATTGTTGAACCAAAATTTTTAAGAAAACACCATTCACTGAACAACAACCATCCAAAAACCGAGCGCACAATTAGTTATGCTTTCTTGTTCGGCATCGCGATGCATCTCCAATGTTGATATGCATTTCGATGCACAGCGGGTTCCGTTTCTTTGATTTACGAACCTCTTACTTTGACTTAAGATTCATTCATTACTTGGTTTATGGTATTTTTAATGACTCCGTTCTAAAAGTTAATCAAAATTAAAAAAAAAAAAACATTTGAATCCCTAGAATGTAGAAAATAAAAATTTTATACGAAATGGGTACTTCATTTTTATTTTATTTAAAAATTTCGATTTTCAGTTAATAAAAAAAACTGTGGAACCCATCTGCTGAAACATCCCCATTTGAGCTGCAAGAGGCTTCAATGGAAGACAACACACGGGTATCGCACAAGATGGTGTTACTCAACAATTCATGCCGAGGTGGAAAATCTTCAATGCAACAGACTTACCTAGTTATGCATCGTGCAGTGAAAAATTGTTGAATCCAACAATAGCCTCAATGTGTGCCCACTATACCTTTGCCAAAGTCTATCTCTAATCTCTAGCCGGATCTCACGTTTGGGCATCAAGTGACCGGGCAAATTGGCAAACCGTTTGGTGAACTTTGGAACTAACATGTAATAAGTGTTTTGTAATTTGTATGTGTTTTTAAAATTTAATCTGGAATAAAGAATTTATGAAATATTATTATTAACCTAGAATCATACTCCTTTATCAGATCTCGATCGAAATGATTCTGTTAGATTTGATTCTTGTAATAATAACGATCTGCAAACTGTGTCAAAGTCGTTAAAGTTGTATGTGTGAAGGTTCCGTACTTTATGCAATCATCTACGAAGATGCTTTTGGCACGATTTAACTTCAGCATCGTGTGCCCTAGTTGAGTTACGACGGGGAAGGAAATTTTCTACAGACGATTTTGATGGCTTCAGATGAAGATTAATTTTTTGCAATGAAAGTATGTAAAATGAACAAAGATTTTAGCAGCGGCAACCAGACGCTTTATCGAATGAAATCGAAACATATTTAAATTTTTGAAATTATTCAAAAACGTTTTGGGGTCTAAACCCTAAGGGACCTTATATAAAAGACATACACCGTCTTAGCCGATTTAGGCTCACAGACTGAATAAAAGTGGACAACTTAAGATTAACATTCAACAGCCAGTACCAAGATGGGAATCGAACCCATGCCTCAGGTGGTCCATGCGATTACCGTGTCACCACGCTATCCACTCGGCCACCGAGACGTACTCTCAACTCTCCGACTTGAGGAAGGGGTCAAATTTGTCATATTACGTGAAACAACTTATGGAATTAAAGCATCAAATTTTATTCAAAACAAATTTAACACCATGACTTGTTATATGAAACCCCTTTGCCACTTTTGAAAGGGGGAGGGGGGTCTCATGTAAAATTTTTATAAAATGTGACAGAACTTGAATAATTGCTAAACAATTTATATCAAGTTTGGTACACATCCAAGTTTTAAAGTTATACAGAAGGAATGAAATAATAATATTTCATATGAAAGTTTATACGTCTATATACAGCAGTGATTGAAATCCTCACCAATTTTCTCATCAGAGGCATTCAAAATACACGCTCTGAGGCTTCGCATAGCTATCAGACGGCGGCAACGCTATTCAAACCGTATGGAGCACATCTCTCAGATTTCCCCTTTTTTGACAGATTTAAGCTTTTTTCTTCAGATTTGAGCTTTCGTCTCCTATGCTCTCAAGGAAAAAAAAGCTTAAATCTGAGGAAAAAAAAAGCTTAAAAACGAGATTCACCAAGACTTATTCAATAGATGTTGGTCACACGATACATAGACAAATCGTGTAACGTTGCCGCCATCTGATAGCTATACAGGAGACGATACATACACATTCATTCAAACCTCCCCCCATGAGGAGGATCTGCTCTGAGAGATACTATTCGTTTGCTGCCCCGAACGAACTCTCTCAACGTTCGGTTGCTACATCCCAGTAAACATGAATCGGCAGAGAGGTAACTCAAATCGCCAGAGGGATCGTAACGATCTCTCTGGCGATTTTGCATCATCACATCGTTAGAGAGGAACACACCATACGCGTGCCTTGGTTAAGTGCCACGAATTAAGCTAAGACACGCCCTCAGAGAAACACACGAACACAATCCGAATCTTGTTTGTATGTTTCCATTCGAGACGCGTGTTCGCCTGCCTGAGAAGTCGACAGCTACGATTGAAAGTACACACGGGACACGGGGACAAAATGCGACCACACCGTACGAGTGTACGATGCAAACTGATTTCGCATGTACGCATTCGTATTTGTTGCCTCTAGGCAGCCTTGCCAGATCTACGGATTTCTCCGTAGTTCTACGGATTTTCAGCATTTCTACGGATCGATGCTCGAAATCTACAGGTTTTCAGCATTTCGGAAAAATTCAAGGGATTCTGCGGATAAATGAAAATTAAACCCGACGACCAAAAAAAAGGTCATCAAGTTTTATTTTGCCGCAATCAGTCAGTACATTTCTCGATTTTCTTCAAATCTACGGACTTGAGCGGTTTTCAATCTGGCAACGCTGCCTCTAGGTATCTCGGCAGGACAAACCGAATGAAAATATTTGCGTTCTTGGAGTGTCGCCGAAATTAACCGTTTTATTCTAAGTTCGGTGACTCAACTCTCAATTTTTTGCATGCTCTGTCGATTTCGGAGAGGACGCGCTTACTGCGATGATGCATGAAAAAGACGAGGCACACATACTCATTTAGGGAACATCCATAAATGACGTAGCTTTTCTTGTGAGTTTTTATATCCCCCTCCCCCCTCGTAGCATTTCGTCACAATATCAAATACCCCCCTAGATAATAACGTAGCTTTGGTAACCCACGCCCCCCCCCCCCCCCCCCAATTTTATAAATCGGTTTTTAATTTTTACTTTTATTATCAGCATTTTGCAAGAATAATACAAAAAGTAACAAAAAAAGGGAAAGAAGTTATAAAAGGAAGTTTAAAAAGCATATCAATCAGTCAAAAAAATCAAGCTACCTTTCAACAAACAGGATAGCTAGTAAGTATTCAATCAGTTGCGTCGGTCCAAATTATCTCCATTCTGGATTCCAACTTCCAACTCGTTGGGCAGCTTTCCTCCATCGTCTGTTTGGCTGGAATAATTGCATCTGCGATGTCAGCTGCCTCCACCCACTCTCTATCGTCCTCCGGAGTGATGACCAGCACTTCGTGTCCTCTTTCTATCCGAGGCTGGGGCCTTGTGGATTTTGCTATGCTCCTTTTGGAGAACATTTGAAGCAAAATATAAATTGCATTTCTTGCATGTACGCTCCTTGATACGCTTGAAAACAGTAGGGCAGTAGGAGTCAAAAGCTACATGTTCAGACTGGATTGAACTAGGCATAATTTTGCTCAATTTTGATTTTTTTTTCAAGATATTTAATTAAAGCTACGTAGCTTTACTTGAACCCCTACCCCCCCTCTCGTCACTCATCGTCACACAAAGTCAAACTCCCCCCCTCCCCCACAAATGCTACGTCATTTATGGATGTTCTCTTACGATATTGAATTTGATGGACTCAAGCCGATAGCTGTCGTTGAGGAGAACATCTTCAACCTCGCCGCAAAAATTGAGGCAACAACAAAACAACCGAACTTTTTTCATTGCACAGGCCCTTAACGTATGGTGCAAAGAAGGGGGAAGAAAAAGAAATGAAAAAACTAGCTGCCTGCGTGCGATTGCTGTGCAATAATTTTTTTTTCAATCATTTATTGTTCAGTTTAAGTGTATGTACATGTTGCTATTATTCAATTGTAAAGTGAAATTCTAATGCATCTACATCTACTACATTGTTACTTTCATTTATAAAATCAATAAATTTAGCTAAAAGTTTCAATATTGCATTGCGTTTTGCAAGCCCTACTCTATCAAGCAGCGGTGTGATAAGGTCATTAACAAAAACTATTTGATGATCGTTGAACAACAAGTTGCAATAATAGCAATAGCAGAAAAACCTCAAGCATTCGATCCAGGCACAAACGAGGAGACCCGGGTTTGCTCTGCCTTTTGCTTGAATTCGGTTCCCTCAAGGTTGTAACAGGAGATGAGTGAGAGCCATTCGTTTGGTTTTTTGGATTCGCTGCCTCGAATGTGTATTGCTTCACGAAGGCGGGCCATGTTGAGAGCGTATACATCATCGGCTTTGTCGTTTTCGCTGCCTCAAAGCAACCTTTGCTTCCGAGTAATGCGTTGAGCGAGTTTCTCTAGTTTCAACTCATAGATGGCAGCACTATCTTGCAATTAAACCGAATTGATGCCCATTTTCGAATACCTGGGATTAATTCAGGTGTGCTGGATGATTTTGGTAAAGAAATAAGTACTTGGTACCGTATGACCGCCTTGGAAATTCTAAGATCACAATATCGAAAAATAAGAATTTCATCAAGGACCCATAAAAGTGAATTTCTTGGACCGATAATCAGAATAATTTTGTACTTTCCGATGGAGCTTGATGAACCAGATAACTAGCAGTATTATTCGTATGAATTGAAATTGAATCGGAAGTTGAGATGAGCAGGAATTTTTGCGGTGTTATATTCTTGTGCTGGTGTTTTTTTTTAATTCGCAAAAGATTTCTGCAGCGTGAACTCCAACAAAACTGTGTTGGAAAAATAACTCGAAATGATGAATATGGGCCTAAATAAAACTGAAAAATCAATATTGAGACTTAATTTGGTTTTAACGACAAGATAGTGCTGCCATCTATGACTTCAAACTGGAAAAAGTGATGTTTTTTTAAAAAAATCTAACTTTATGAATTCCAACCTGTTTTTTTCCTGATTTAAAATAAACCGAAAATGTTTGATTCATCATTTCACGTCATTTTAATGAAGAAAGTAAGTAGTTTGGTAAAGAATTACAGCTCAAATATCAAATTCCTTAGTTCTTGAGGAGCATCTCTTAAAACCCCCTTTTAAAACCTTTGAAAATCTTTGAAGTTCTAGAAAACTCTTTTAAATGCAGTTAACTATTCAAATAATTCGTAGAAGCATTATTATTCACTTTAACATAGTAATTTTTTTAAAATAATCTTGTTTTTAATGATAGACGCAAGTGGTGCTATTCTTATTTCGCACCCTTTTTCTATAATTTTGGTTCTCAACGCCAATTGCAACGTCCAAAAAAAGTAAACTTACGCTTGATTTATCCGTTAAACAATTCAAAACAATTTATAGAAGAAAATTTTGGTGCTTTTCTTATTTCGCTCACTGTATATAAAAATGAATGTTTGTCTGTCTGTCTGTTCCCTATAGACTCGAAAACTTCTGAACCGATCATCTTCAAAATTGGCATCTGAAGGTTTTTGGGGCCGGAGATAGTTTCTACAATAGTTAAAACCCCATCCGACTTAAGGGAGGGGGGCTTCCATACCAAATTTTAAAAAAAAATTACACAATTCGAACAATTCTCAGGAGCTACTGAACCGGTCAACGTGAAACTTGGTGCGTAGCGGTTTTTAAGACTGAGAGTGTTTTTCAAAATGCTATCAAACACTTCTGAATACAATTAACAAAAATATTACACAATTTGGACAATTTTCGTAAACTACTGAACCTATCAACGTCAAATTTGATGTGTAGCCATTTTCAAGACCGGGAATAGTTTAATTCTTCAAAACCCCTCCAAATCCAAAGAAGGGGGGCTTCTTTACAAAATCATCAATAATTTGACACAATTTGACCAATTATCGGAAACAACTGAACCGATCAACGTGAAATTTTGTGTTTAGCCGTTTTCGAGACCAATAATTGTTTTTATAATCGTTTTAAACCTCTCCAGATCCAAAAAAGGGGGGCTCTAATACAAAATTAATTAAGAAATATTGACAAAATTTTCAAAATTCTCCAAGGATTATTGTTAAAAAATGATAAACGTAACTGTTTTGACTCATCGAGACAATCTTTTGAATTAACAAACAAGTTTTAACCAAATTGGATGATATATTGTATTGATAGACGCTTCTCATTTTAATGAAAGAAACCGTCATATTCAATAAATGTAACATACATATTATTAAAAAAATACTATGACTTAGTATTTCAGTGTTTAGTGTCTAAGTATTGTTGTATTGTAGATCCCTCCTAATTTTTCTTAACCTTCCAAAGCCGTTCGCTAAATATCCGTTTTGGGGAAATATGCGTTGTAATTTGATTTCGTTCTCCTGGCTGTAAATGTTAACCGATTTTGATGATGTTATATTTCATTGTGTAGGTAATTTATTCTTATTACTCATCATTTCAAAATAAAGTCGATATGTATTACCAGGATTTCAGAAACTGGTTCAGAAAGTTAAAAGTCCGAAAAATCAATTTTATTTTTAAAATACTCATAACTTCTGACAGCTTTTCTGTATTTAATTATTTCATTGATGTTTGAAATTGTCAAGAATCCATCTATCCGACAATGTATAAATATGTTGGGGTCCAATGAAATTTTTTACCGCTATGACAGATTTTCCGGTAGAAAAAAGTCTTACTTAAAAAAAACGACATCCAGTTTTTGCTTTTCTTAGCTGTATTTCATTTCTCAATGAACCGATTTTAAAAACTCAAATTTTAGTTTTTTGACGTTAATTTCATCATTATTTTCATAGAACATACTTGGTCTGTCAAAACTACCAGTTCATCAGTATATTGGAATGATGATAAAGATGTTTGAAATGTGCGCTTCGGGTCATATTGACCCGAACGGCTTTGGAGGGTTAAGGGTGGCTCCTCTAACCTTCAAACTATAAAATTATGTTCAGACTCAAAACAATCTAGAAGTTCAGACGCCATGATGAATTTAATTTGAATGGAAGTATAACTAAATTATAATAATTTTAATGCACCTAATTTTTCCAAGCAAGGAGTAGCAAAGCACACCGGGTCAGCAAGTGATAAGATAATTGATTGAATTAAAAAAAAAAAAATGGTATTTGCTCCCGTATAAAAATACCGTGAATTATAATAATATCCAAGAAGTTATAAGACATTTTCATCAAACTTGTTACTTAACTAAATATGACATAATGACATGATTTATCACATTAATCGACAAGTCATGATATAATTTGACAATTAATTGTACTGTTACCGCACTTCTTTTTAAGACAAAGGGAGGAGGGCTCCTATACGAATTTGAAGTTCCATATGATACAACTAGAATAAATTTAATGTGGTTCCAATCAAATTTGGTACACATAAATATCCTGTTGTAATAAGATGATGTACAGATTTTAAATTCCCGTCTAACTTTTGGGAATGCTTCCACACAAAACCAATGTCAAATTTTTCATAAATCGAAAATTTTTAAAGTAGTTTGTAATGATAGATAACTTTTGATTGGGTATTTTTTTGTGCTCTTACATATTATTTTTTTGAACAATTTCTAAGTAACTTCACTAAGTTTGGTATACAAGTCAGATTTGATTATGAGATGATTCAATAGAAAAAAAAACTCCTTCCACTTCCCTTCCTATTTTAAAAAAAAGACGGAAGACTGTTCAGAAATAAACAAAAAAAAACCCGATTTAATACACTTAACAGTGGATTTGAGCCTTTCTTTCAGATTCAAAACATATTTGTTTTGCGTGTTTTAATCCATAACGGTAGAATGTTTACAAAAATCACTTTTGTAAATGATTTTCGTTAAATGAAGCTATCAAACGGAATAAACTGTAAGGGATAAAAAAGGATTTTTGAAAAACTACACGATTTTTTGTTACAATCGATAAAAACGATTTTTTGTTACGATCGAGAAAGAAACTCAAAAATAAATAAACGATTATTTTATAACAAACAAACGCCTGCACGATTTCTCGCCTTTAATTTACATATTTAGGAAGCGATGGATCGAAAAGCCGTAATGAACTATACCTTTCTGAAAAAAGGCAAAACATACCAATCAAAATCACTTAAGAACATGAAAATAAAATTAAAGATTACAATATAAAAAAAGGCTCCCAACCATGTGTTTCAAATAATTAAACATTTGCTCTGGGTAACCTATGAAGTGAAGACAGCGAAAATAAGTATCAAGGATTCTAACATAGAGTCCAATTATAGGTAAAGTATATTTTCAAATTTTTATATATCATCAATTTTGAAATTTTTAGTTAAGTAAATGGTTTGTCGGCCTGGTCTACATGCATAGGTATACCGATCATAAAAAAATACCGATCAAAATCAATTAAGAACATGAATATTAAATTAAAGATTACAATATTAAAAACTGTTTTAAGATAAATAAGTAGTTTTAATTTAATTTAATAATTTCATCTTTAATTCAGAATCTGACTTTGGTTTGGAATCTCAATTCTGACCCTCGATTTTTAATCTGAATTATGAAATTGAATACTGGGTCTCAATTCTAAATCACAATTATGAATCTGAGTTCTGAAACTGAATTTTAAATCTGAATTAGGAATTCTAAATCTTAACAGGATCCATACCTGATTCAAGACCTTAATCTGAATTAGAAATTGAGAATCCAAATCAGAATCTGATTCTTATTCGGAGCATTGAATCATAATTTCTAATTAAAGTACAATTTTTGTTTAATTTTTTTCTGAATTTAAAATCAGAAAATTTAAATTTGAAATACAAATAAGGATTAGGTATATGCAGAATTTTGATTCAATCTTTAAGTTTGAAATTTAAATCTAGAAACTACTTTAAATCTAAATTCTGAACTGGATCTTAATCTGAAGCCTGTGTCTGCATGATATTTTAAATGCTAATTACTGAGTTCTAAAGCCTCCTACATCTTAATTCTGCCTGAATCCTGAATCTGAACCGAAAAAAAACTAAATCTGGACTAATAGTCTTCAAACTTAACTGAAATGTGATGTCGTATGTATATTTACTCTAAATATGAATTTTAAATCTGATTTCTTATTTCAAAACTGCAATGGAATCCAGAATCTGAATTCAAAATTAAATTTTCAATCGAAATTCAGATTGAAACACCGAAATTCGGCAATTCATAGTTTAGAAACCACTACACAAATTTAACTTATTTAGGTCTTTTTGAGTTACCAAAAGTGTTGTGCTTAATTTAGTAAAAGAAATTTTTGTTTTGTTAAATTTATTACGTTCAAGTTATGCGTCTAAGTTTAATACACTTGCAGCGAACGAAAAATCGATATATCATATTTGATCCTCAATTTATTAATTCAAAATATGATTCTGAACTTAATTAAATAATTATGAATCCGAATCAGAAAGTGACTTTGGATCTTAATTTTACATTAAAATTCTGAAATGAAATCTGATTCTTAATGTTGGATTTGTTTTCATTCTTAATTCTAAATCAGAACTTTTAAATTATGAATTAAAAGAAGGGTTTTAGCGGTTTTTTAGAACCAATTTCATTATCATTAATAACAATATAACGTAAATCTGCTCTTAAAATGTTGAATCGTTGGAATCAGAAATGTACATCAATCAAAAATCGTTAATAAATCTCATCCATATTTTTGTTGTTGTAAATTTTTAAATAAACCGTCTTCTCATGCATTGATTTTGAGTCTATGCTGTAGTTATGTATCGCTAGAACAATAAAAATTTCATCCTCTCAAAACGGGAATTTCTATCTCCGCAAAAAAAGAAAATAGTAGGTTCCTAAATGGGTACATTTAAAAGGTTTCTAAATATGGAAATTCTCGTATTTTGGTCAATCGGGCAAGCTTAAAGCACCAGGGTAGGTTCAACAACAGACAGCGGTTTTCTCACGACGTCTTACAGATCTTCCTCATCCGGAAGTGCGCTGTCCTGTGCCCTCTTGCAAGTCCTTCTCGATCTGTTGCTGCAAGTCTTTGTCCATCTTGGCCTCTGGCGAGAGCAGTACGGGCTTGGCGACATACTCCATAGTGGTATCACCGACTAGTGAGAAAATCGGATCGAAGTTGTAGTTCGAATTGGCCGAGATGTCGTAGTACTGCAGACTTTTTTTCCGGTGGAACCCGATAGCTTTAGCTTTCCTTTTGCGGTCCTTGATGTTGACCTTGTTGCCGCACAGCACGATTGGGTTTCCACAAACTCGCGTCAAATCCCGATACCGGATGGGCCCGTTTTTGTAGGAAGGAACCCCCATTTCGGATCGACTTTGAAAAAAAATTCCTCTGGAAACGAACCTTTTTGTTTTTGTTTGTTCCTTTTTGGTTAACTTTGACGTTGTGCACGACGATTTCGAAATAGTCAGATCAACTGAAAGTGTGTTAATAGGGCTGAATGTTTAAAGTTCAAAAGTCAAGACAAAGATATCAATAGGGTGTAAAAGCATCCATATTGAATGGAATTGAATCAAGTTCAATAAAGAAAAACTCCATTAATTTAATTAAGATTGGAAAGCATTAATTAAACACTCAGCATTATGCTACTAACACTACCAGTGGCAAATAGGGCTGTTGATGGTGTGAGTTGTAGATTTATTAATCTTATCGTTTTGTTTTTGTTTTTCTAAAGTGAAATAGTGTAGCGCTTAATTTCATTGCTTTGAAGCTCTGAATGGCGAATTTCAAATTACGAATTCGAATAAAAAATTGTAATTTCAAATTTTATCTTGAGTCTGAATCGAGTATTTTAATTTTAATTTTAAATATGATCTAAGCTAGGAATCTGAACATTGAATCATAATCTGAATCCGGATCTATATTTTAAATTTAAATGTTGGATTTTAAAATATGAAGATTCTCAATCTGAATTCTGAATATTAATACTGAATTAAGAATTTTAACTGGAAATCTGAATATACATTACTATTCTGAGTTAATTTTTACCTTGGGTTGGTGGCGGAAGACAAGGCTCGTAGTCACCATTTGCTACTTGAAAAATTAACAAAGAGAGAAATTCATTAGATATAATCATAAGTTACTAAAACAGTGTTGCTATGAAGCAATTTCTGAGCAATTCTCTATTATTACTTAGAATTTAAGGAGAGCGCGTTTTATTTGCCAGTTTTACGCAAAATTGATCGGTAAAATTGAAAGCGCATGAACTTTTTCCATGTAGAATTGTGATAAAAGGTCGATTATTATAATTGATTCCACAGTCAGTTTTGGTCTTCACACAATTAAAAGATAAAATGAGTTTGAAGTTGAGTCAGAATATTCTATTTTATAAAATTCAAAAACCGAAAATAGAACTAATTATCTTAAACAAGCCCTCATTGAAACCCTTTTCAGTCCAGATGGTTGCATAAGATACTTTTTATCTTCTCTTCAGAACCTCCTGTAGGTGGGCCTTTTAACACTTATAAGTTGTTTTAATAAGGTATATATATATTAAAGTTGTTTTATAACGAAGTTGAAAAGTACCTTCTAGATTCTAAAAAACTAAAAATGATACTTGGGGAAGATTACCATCTGTTGAAAGGGTTTAACTATTTTATAACAGATTTATTAGATTTTCTCATAGTTTAACTACAAATTCGATTAAATTTTAGAGGCTTTCATAATAATCAGAACAATCCAAGACATTTAGGCACCAATTTTTGAAATCAGGACAACTCGAGAGTTTTTAAAAAATTAGGACGGTCTCGCGAAAATCAGGACAAATTCTGAAAATCAGGTTACCTGGCACCTCAGAGCACAAGAGAAACAACAACAACAACTGAACAATTGTAATGCACGCAAGAGGTGCCAGGTGTCCTGATTTTTCTGGACTTGTCCTGACTTTCGAGAGGTTGTCCTGATTTTTCTAAAACTTTCGAATTGTCCTGATTTTTGAAAATTTTTTTTCAAAATGTACTGAATTGTCCTGATTGCCAAAAAAATCTCAAATCTCAGATTTTTGGATTTTAATCTGAATTTTGAAACTTACTATTGGATCCGATTTTTTTTTAAATTAAGTTTAAAATCAGAAATACTGGATTAAACCAAAGAATTCAACAGCTTGAAATTAACGCGTCTGTACAAAAAAATCACTTTAAACTTTGAAACAGTTGATAAAATTAAATTGGGTGAAACTTTTTGTTGATGCATTTTCGTTGGAACAGGTTTGAACGTGAAATTACGCCTATTAAAAATAGGGTTATTAGGGTTATTTATTTAAACATTTGCTCTGGGTAACCTATGGAGTGAAGACAGCGAAAAATAAGTATCAATGATTCTAACATAGAGTCCAATGATCGGTAAAGTATATTTTCAAATTTGTATATATGATCAATTTTGAAATTTTCTGTTTAGTATATGGTATGTCGGGCTGGTGTCAACGCATAAGTATATCGATCATAACATAACATCATAACATACCGATCAAAATCAATTAAGAAGACGAATATAAAATTTAAGATTACAATATAAAAAAAAATATCTCAATGTTAACTTTTTTAACATTATTATATTTTTTACATGAGAACTACCATTATGATTGCAGTTTTTCCAAAAATTTATTCAAAAGCAAAAACTAAAATAATTAATTAGGTAACCATTAAAATGGTAAATGAAAATGAGCGTGTGAAGAAATTGATATGGTGTGCTTCGTTCTCCCACACGCGCCCCTTCGTCGTTTTGTCCTTCACAGAGCAACCTGAATATATTGTTGGGAGAATCTCGAAGTAACAATCACTTTCGTACCATGCAGTGTGGGCATGACGTACTCATCAACGACTTTATTAATTTCGGGGTCGTACCCCTTGGTTAAAACCAATTTTATGTTTATAATTCGGAGCTTCGGTTCCGAAATTTTTGAAATGGTTCGGTTTCAAACTGAACCATTAAAATGAAAAAAATTACTACCATAGGCCGGGAAAATTTGAATTGTCGTCTTCCTCCCACACGTTTTCTGTCACGATGACATCAAACCTGAGTGGGAGTGAAGCCTGTCTGTTCTCCCTTCCACACATAGACAGATCCATACGTTTAGATAGCATGCGCGTATCTATGACGTCACGTATAATTTGACGTCATAGACACGATAATCTTGATTTTAGTGATTGCTGGTTGTGGCTAGCAAGCTAAATTGACACGTTTTTTGGAGTCATGATTTGATGATAATTACTATGAAAATTTATTTTTCAAACTATTTTGTTTTTTTTTCTTTCTTTTATAGGACGAAGAAGAAAAAAAATCAAATTTTTTAAGCTAAAAATCATTTTTATTGTACTGCCCAGTTTCGCAAAAACGTGCAAAAAAGTTTACAAAAAATCACACCAATACACACAAATACACAGACATCGTCTAAACTCGACGAGCTGATTCGATAGGTACCTATAAAGGTATATCTAAGACCCATAATTAATGATCTCCCAAATCGACCGATAACTATACCTTTCTGAAAGAAAGGCAAAAAACCATTTATGGAATATTCAATTACAGAAATGAAAAAATTGAAAAACTTGTAAAGAATTTTCAAATATTCTTGAAATTGTAGTAGGTTTTAAGAGAAATACGTAATGATTCAGATCATTCTGAGAAAATAGCAATAACACATATTGAAGGCCAATTCTGGAATTCACTCAACAAAAATAACTCATCTCCAAATTATAAGAAGATCATATCAATGACTTTATTTTTAAAATATTGTTCATAAACTCAAATATAAAATGGGAAATCTCGCAAAAAGGTCACTTTTTTGTGAAAATCCAAGAAATATTGTATTGAAGTATAAAATATAGAAAACAGATTTTGAGAAACTGAGTCAAATATTCAGATTTCGAACATGAAACGAAACATAAATTCAAAATCAAATTTTCTTTCAAAAATGAAAATTATTTGGAAAGTGTGGCAAAGCACACAGAGATGGCTTGTGCAAAATATGTAAGTGCTATGAAATGAAAACTGGAATATTTTCTATCTCACTATTAGAATTTTGTTTATCGCCGCACTTTATTGTGATTTAATTTATCGACGTTTTTCGGCGGATTTTAGAATCAAAATCGTTTTTACCAGTTGGCCAGACGTTTCGAGCTACTATGGCTTTCGCTCCTCTTCAGTGGACACTCAAGTTATATACTAAACAATTAATTTTTTATCTAAATTTACAATATTCACAATCTTACAAACTACTGGCCTTCGTCTATACTTATTTGATTCGGGACATTTTGTTTTGATTTTCGTTTACATTTGTATGTTTGTGATAATTTTTAATTACAGAGTCGTAAGCTGTCTTAAAATTACAGGAGTCTATCTGCCTATTGACTACATTGTTGTCACCACTAATCTTAATGAAAAAAGTTTCAACACATAAAATTTATAATAAAGTCTCGTAGACAACAAAAAAATCTGAACTGAAACAGGGCCCAGTGGACAAATCTTTGGAATGCCATGCGTACTTACGCTTGTAGAAAGACTGTCAGGTTGCGGCCAAAAAAGAGAGAATTTTTAAATTAATTTAAACGTGTTACTCGATGGTTCGAATGTATTTTTATTAATGCTTATTTTTTAAGGCAAATCAGTCCAAGCTTTTTTATGACACGAGTTTTATTATTACATACCCGACGTTTCGGTGTCGTATGACACCGTCTTCAGGGGTTCTATAAAGTGTAAATGACAGAAAATATTTGATGTTTTGTTATATCGAAATAATCTAACCCTACTTACAAATAATCGCTGTGTCTTGCTTTTGTATAAGCGTACTGTTTGAGATACCGGTAATCGAATAGTTTCACCGTAAATGGAGTTTTTTATTTAGATTATCCATCAAACTCATAAAGGAGTCTACTATTTAATTTTTTTTTTAATTTCAAAATCTCACTTAATATCGATACAACACTTAGCGGTAACTAACAGTGCTAACATTATTTTAGGCGGCAGAACTCTGTGAAATCATGTCTTCTTCGGTTCCCCTTGGCGCTTTATCGTTTTCAATATTTTTGACAGATGGCGGATTTGGTTTCTTGTAGTTGATTTTGTTTAGAATATCAAGAACTGAGGAATAGATGGAATTCATATGACACATTTCCAAAAATTCAAGATGTGTTTGTTGTAGCTTGAATCTAACAACCTTGTATCACTTGTGAAGAACACTGCACCTCTGTCTATATTGGACTAACTAAAAATGCAGTAGACCAACGACTCTCAGGGCACAGAAGCAACATGAACATGCTAAAACAGAAGAAAGATAAAATCATAACAAAAATAAAAACAACAGAGAACACAACTGAAAACTCTTCCACAACAGAAAAATATCTCACAGTTTCGTACCATCAGAAAAACTCAAAGAGAAAGATAACACCGCTCTATAGATCAAATGATAAAAACAGGTCACACATTTAATCTAAGTGATACAAGGGTGTTAGATTCAAGCTACAACAAACACACCTGGATGTTTTGGGAAATGTGTCATATATTTTATACCCCTAACACTGTCAACCAGCGAACGGATACTAAGAACTTGAATTCCATCTTTTCTTTAGTTCTTGATATTCTAAACAAACAACTATAACAACAAAAAACTACAAGAAATAAAATGCTCTATCTGTCAAAAATATTGAAAACGATAAAGCGCCGAGGGGAACCGAAGAAGATATGATTTCACAGAGTTCTGCTGCCTAAAAGTTACGGCAAAGTGTTGTCTCGATATTTGGAGAGATTTTCAAATTAAAAAAATCAAATAGTAGACTCCTTTATTAGTTTGATGGATGATCTAAATTAAAAACTCCATTTACAGTGAAACTATTTGATAACCGGTATCTAAAACAGTACGCTTTTAAAAAAGCAAGACACAGCGACTATTTGTAAGTAGGGTTAGATTATTTCGTTATAACAAAACATCACACATTTCCTGTAGTTCACACTTTGTAGAACTCCTGAAGATGGTGTCATACGACACCGAAACGTCGGGCATGTAATAATAAAACCCGTGTCATAAAAAAGCTTGGACAGATCTCCAAGCCATAAGCTAGCTCGGTATCACAGAAGAAACAAAAATGATGTTGATTTTTCAGTACAAAATATTCAATTTTCCCATACAAACCTAAAAGTTCACTTTCACTTCTAGACATCATTTAAAGCTTATTTAAGTTCAGATAGTTTGAAGCAGAGATGAAGATTCGATGATGACGATAACGACGGTGGACACATCCTATACTAAAAGTATTTTCGTACTTATCCTTTAATAATGGCCGCCGATCACGAAAAAATTCTTGTTTTCATGATAATGCCTTTTCTACATACATAAACTCTACAGATTCGAATGAGGATTTTAATACGATTCGAAAACCCTCATAAGACGACTGCTAGCAATTACACAAACAAATGGGTGGACGTTTTTTGGAACAGGATTTGATTTCATTACACTCATAACTCGGAACTCGTAAACTTTCTCCGATGATTTGAATTATGTTCGCACACACTAACAGAAATAATTTGTAGAATTTCATACACGATTTGATTCAAGAAATTCTTTGATCGACTACTTTTTCACATACACTTTAAAGCTTATTTCGCATGTTGAGGTTGAGGTCATTACTTAATTTTTTTTAATTTTTTTATTTGGAAAGGTGGTTAAATTTTGATGCATTTTGAAGTGCTGTTTTATGATTTCCATTGAAAAATAACAGGGTTAAGTAGTTTTGAAATATGGGTTTATTTTATATACTAAATAATCTAACCAACTAACTCAAAAAATAAAAATGTTAAAAATCGAAAAAAAACATGTGTTTTGAAGTCGTAAAAAACATTCCTACATTTTATTTCTTCTATGAAAAGGTAACTAAGAGAGTTATAACAATTTAAAATTTATTTCTAAACGTTGCCTTCGAAATGATTTGATATGACAAATACTTTTGGGAACTCAAATTATTTAAAATTTTATTGATGATTCCACAATTTTTGAAGTCTTTGAAGATAATTTTTTTGTTTATCTTAACCCTCTACTGCATGGACTTTGAATCCGTAGAGAATTTCAATGACCTCTTACTTAGCAGTTTATACAAAAAATTGTTCGAAATCTTTAAAAATACGGAATTATGCTGAAAAATGTGTAAAAAAAAACACATGAACATAGATGGGCTTAAGGTTATGCTTACGTTGCTTCTAACCTAAGTTTATTATTCTGAGGACATTTTGCCTGGGGATTGTATATTTCAGATCTGTTAACCCATGCCTTTGAGTTTTTGTCGAAATTCTCCACTGGATGGATTGTCAACAACCAGTCAATAAATATCTTAGAAATATAATTGTTGTTAATTGATTTTAACACGAATGAATCGTTTATTTAATTTTCCTTCTCCTTTACAAGAATAGTTGACTTCTGGCTGATTTTGTCCAAAACATTTAAAAATATTTTTCTTTAACAGCTTTAAATTATTCTCCTATCTCACCGTTAGAATATTTAAAGAACTTGACACATGTAAGCTCAGCTGTTTTGAATCATTCAGATAAATTCTGGTAATATCTGAGATATTTTAATTATTATTGAAAAAGTCAAACTACGTAAAACTACTGTATTTTCAAAATGTTGTCAAAAAAGTAAGGAACTTATGGTTTCAGTTTTCTATGTCCTAGAATAACTACAAAAATTGTTTTATTCTCATACACATCCGTTCTGAAAAAAAAATCTTTGAACTATAATTTTGGGTTCAAATTCCGAACGATCAAGAAAAATCAAGCGTTCTACCAACTGTCAAGCCAGATTTAACATTTTTGATGTGATGAAACATGCCAAAAAACAATTTCAATATGATATTACATTTTAATGAACCTCATTGCAAAAGTTACATGTATCTGGCGCTAATTAAAATTCTTATTCCTTACGTGGCAAGACTTCAATCAAAACAAGTTTATCGACCATCGAGTCAACAAAATAAGCACACCCTGCATTGGTGGCTACAGTTTATCCCTGATGACGTCAGGAATCGGATCCAGGATAAAAATAACCATTTCCCATGGGTGGCAATCAGTGGACTACAACAGCAGTGTGACTTTCATCACTCGTGTGTGAGCGATGGAATTTATGTTTTTACATAGAACTTTCGCTCTTTCTTTCTTTGGGTGCCTTAAGGTTAAAGAACCATGACCGTACCCAAATACTGACGAAAGATCATCCAATTAGCAGAACTGAGGGTTCGTTCCAGATTGACCCGAGTCGAGGTGTTGTAGCAAATGATGGGATCTGAATGAAAGGCGTTTTTCATCTGTTTGAACTTGTTTCTTTTCTTGCGGTTAACAACAAGGGATATTTTATGTGTTGATTTATGCTAATTTGAAAATTTACATTAATTGTATCAGTATTCTTACATTTAAAATTTTCTATCTCTAGCTTTCAGATTTGAAACATAGAATTGTTAAAAATTTTTGGTGTTTTATTTTTTGATTTTATCGCAAGGAATCCATAATTTTACGATTCGTTCACTAATCCGAGCTACTTAGTTTTCTAGTCCAAGGTCAGGCGTTTAAGATTGGTCAGCAATGATGAGCGTTGAAGCGCAAAAATTCATACAAAAATCACACATACTAACTCATGTGAATGTCGAATGGCTTTGCACCCCTCATTCATCGTCGACTTCCACATATGTATGGCAAATCGCGTTTTTTTCGATTGTTTTGACGCGAGCAAAAACTGCCAATCGAGCACCGTATTTATCTTCTTCGTTCGAGGAGACGGTTGGTTTTTCAAGCGTCTTATTTTTTTTTTCGAAAGGGAATTCATTGAGTCGTCCAACCTATTGCAGGCCATTGGAGCGCGGATGTTTTGAGTTTTTCTTACTCGCTGAAAGACAACGTATGGTTTTTTCGTTTCTATATTTTTTAATTAATGCTCATTTGAGTTTTTTTTTTCGAATCGAGCTGCCCAGCCCCCTTCCGAGGTTCATTATCAATTTGCAGTTTGCCGACTTTAGCCCAAGGTGCGTGAAGCGATGAAAAATTGATTTATCGCTAGTTTCTATTATCAGCAATGCCATAACGTCTCCAAACAAAGCTAGCATGGCGACTCACTCATCTATTTCGTAATAAACTTCCATCATAGAACAAAGAGAACCCAGGCAAACATCATTCAATGTTTTGCAATAAATAATGCATCTGCGCTCCAAGTGCAAACGCCTCCGTTATCAGCGTTTTCTAGTCTAGCTAGCTTCACAGAAACGGCGAGACGGACGCACTCATTAAAGTAACAAACATTCGAAGACGACCGCCAGCCCACCTTCTCCTAAGTTAGCCGTTATCTTGACAGCAGCGGCGCGTATTTGAGAAGCAAAACTTTTGTAAACTGCGTGGGCTGATAGGTGACACACTTTGATTATTGCTTCCCATTTTGACCTAGATTTTTCAATGTGTGATCAATTGCATTTGTTAAACAAGGTGGACTTATTTGTATAGACCATTGCGTACTCTATTGGAGCCTTATCTTTAGATCTCTAATGCGCGTGTAGGCGTTTCTAAAGCATGGATTATCCAAAATCTAGACGCACTGTTTATTATAAATTTTAATTTAATATGTTCATTGACACGTGCGGCGAGATGAAACGCTAGGTAGAAGAATTTGTAAAGGCATGAAGAATAGGCGGATAGGCAAGCATCAGATGAGCTTCGTAGGATAAAGTTTGGATAGGTGTTGAAACTGTAAGTCTAGGGCATTTTTTTATTGGAAAGCATGGAAGTGTGGTGGTACGCCTTTGCCGTACAACAGACTACTCTGTACGGCAAAGGCGTACCACCACACTTCCATGCTTTCCAATAAAAAAATGCCCTAGACTTACAGTTTCAACACCTATCCAAACTTTATCCTACGAAGCTCATCTGATGCTTGCCTATCCGCCTATTCTTCATGCCTTTACAAATTCTTCTACCTAGCGTTTCATCTCGCCGCACGTGTCAATGAACATATTAAATTAATAAATTTATCGGCGATTAAAACTTATCATCAACTGTTTATTATACCATAGCGTTCTTAGTTTTCGGATCTGGAATGTTTTGACAGTTCTTTGTTCGAAAATGTTTCCTCTATCAGTGCTGAAAATTTCATTACGATTCGTTTTGTTCCATAAAAGCTACACGTGATGGAAGCCGCGAGACGAAAATTAATGTTGGACATCCACGTCAAAAACCGTCGGGTTCAAAAATCGCGAAATCTGTAAAGATGGTCATATCGACCGTGTGCAGCGTTCTCAAACATATCCGTGATATACATACTATCGATCGGCAGGTTCATACCAAACGTTATAGTGGACCTAAGGATCAGAAACTGCATTTGAAGGTGTTGAGAACGATCAAGGTAAACCCAGGGCAGTCGGACTATTCCATCGCCAAGAAATTCAATGCTGACCGGTGCACCGTCAGAAGGATTCGTCTGCGCTAAGGAATACGATCTTATCAGGCCAGAAAGCAACCAAACCAGACATTGAAGAAGAATGTAGAAGCCAAAGGACGGGCCCGGAAGTTATACAACAAGGTTCTAACGAAGTACGACGGATGCATCCTCATGGATGACGAAACGTACGTGAAAATTGATATTGGGCGGCTTCCTGGCCAAAAATTTTACAAAACCAATGGTCGGGGTGATGTCCCGGCAAGTTCAAATTTATTTTTGCCGATAAGTTTGCAAGAAAGTGTTTGATCTGGCAAGATATTTGCAGCTGCGGACGAAGAATAACGGTTTTTGTGAAAAAACAACACCATAGACTCCGAAATGTACAATGAGGAGTGCCTGAAAAACGTTTTTTTTTTTTACATTAGATCTCACAAAGGACCAGTAAAGTTTTCGTCAGATTTAGCAAGCTGCCACTACAGCAAAGAGGAACTATAGTGGTATCGGGCCAACGGGTGAAACCCACCAACTTCCCTCAATTCTGCCCTATCGAAAAACTTTGGGCAATTGTCAAGCAGAAGATGAAAAAGAATGGTAAGACGAATCAGGTCAGTGAATAGGGTGTTCAAACTATGATGAGTAGTACTCGACGAAAAGTTGGAAATTTCATTAAAAAAAAACATCGGAATATTTTTTTTTATATTTTTCCTTCAAAGTGCAATAAAAACTCTACATTTTGAGTGCAAAACATTTTTATTTCGTTTACATAGCTCCGAGATAGACCCTTTTTAACCCTCATCCGCATTAGAGTGTCGTTTTGACACTATTGCAAGTTTGAATGCTTGTAACTTTTTTCAGAAGCTTCAAAAATGAAAAATTTCTTCGGGGACCCTTAATGAATTCAAAAATTCTTTAATATTGCATCTTTACTTTATTTATGGACGAACCCTGGAAGCCTGGACAAAAAAACTCCCTTTTCCGACTTAGAGTATCATTTTGACACTCCAAAAGTAAAATCTATTTAATTCGTTCGAATTATTTTGAACTTCCTACAAAACTTATACCAATAGAAGTCTTGTAATGTCAGTAAAATATGTTCAGAACATTATATATATAGCTGAAGCTTCTAGTTTTCTCGTTATTCAGCATGAAAGAAAAAAAAAATCCGGAAAAACATGCCTATATTACACGTCCAAAAAATATTTGCTTTATGGATATGAAAGCTGAAGTTAATGTCTACATCATGAAGTAAAGAAATATTTTTTAACTTTTTTTTAATGAAATGGTCACAAAAAGTTCAAAAAAATGGTCTGAAAAACCTACTTTTCATAAGTAGTTCAAAAGCTGTTCACAAAACAAAAGCCCTGCTCACATTTTCACCAACTATTCAATTTCTTCTACCCAAAGCGCTCTAGCTTTGATCTTTCCACCTATAATACTTTCATGTTCTTTCTAAATATTCTACCTTGAATTTTCAGAACTCGCCAAAATGCCAAAAATTAAATAAGAGGATAAGATTGCTAGTAAAAACTGTTTGAGCGGTGGTAGAGCTTTTGAAAAAATATCATTAAAAAATTTATTCTAATTCTGCCATTTCGTTGTCTTTAGATGTTTGATGCAACAAAAATTGAATTAACTGGAATTTTTCAAAGTTAACTACTTTGCGCGATTTTTTTACAAATTGAAATTTCATTTGTTTTTGTGGTCCACCGTCAGGTTGTACCCGGATTTTCAGTGCTTTTACTTTGTTTGGACCAATCAAAAGTATATTCATTGGAAAGCAAATTTAATCTACATTCTAGTGAGGTGCAACAATTCACGCTGTGAGATTTCACAAAAATACAAAAATTATAAACGTAAAATCATTCCTGAATTTCTAGAACCACAAGCAGCGCGTCCAGCAAACCGTGTTTGTTTGCTCTCCGAGTAGTTACGGTGGTGGTGATTCGGGCAGAGAGCCAAGCCGAAAAAGAAATAATGATGCGTGTCGTGATTAGCAAACGCGATCTACCATCAATAGAATATTTCCAACCAAAAAACAAACGACACGCAAATTTCAACTCGCGCAAAAAATCACGCAAAGTAGTCAACTTTAAAAAATTCCAGTAAATTCAATTTTTGTTGCATAAAAAATCTAAAGATAATAAAATGTCAGAATTAGAATAAAATTTGTTATGATATTTTTACAAACGCTCTACCACCGCTCAAACAGTTTTTACTAGCAATCTAATGAAAAGTAGGTTTTTCAGACCATTTTTTTGAACTTTTTGTGACCATTTCATTAAAAAAAAAAGTTAAAAAATATTTCTTGGCTTCAAGATGTAGACATTAACTTCAGCTTTCATATCCATAAAGCAAATATTTTTTGGACGTGTAATATATGAACTACAGCACTAGATATAAATAAAGTAATGACGATTTTAGCTTGGAGTGTCAAATTGACACTCCTAGTACTGATTAAGATAATGAAATCTATGCGGATGAGGGTTAAAGTTTCAGTTAAAGTAAAAAAAAATTAAGGTTTCCTGTGTCATATGTCAGAAATGAAAATAGAAGAAAATAAAATCATTGATTTTCTTCTTGAAAACCAGTGTCTTTTTACTATCAAATTGGCTTATATTTATAAAACTGGGCTAATATATTATAACATCTTCAAAACACGAATGGAATCAAATTAAATAATAATTTGTTGGTGATATTTTTATCAGTGATAAGTAAGGCCAGAACAAATTTAAGATCCTTCTTTTGTCACTTGGAGTTGGAACATCACGAGGAAGGGGGAGTTAATAAAAAATAATATTAATTTTCAATAAAGAATTGGAAGAATGGAAAAAATTAAACAAAAGCTTTCATGAAACAATCTCGCATACAATTCAATTGCACAAAATCGAAAATTCGAGTTTTTTTAGAAATACAAAAGGTGATTCCACTCCCACCGTCTGCAGTTTGACCTTCGCTCTTTAAACTATTTGAATTTTCGAAGAATTTATCAAACTTTTTCAATAAATACCTCAAACTTTATTTATTTCAATTTTTGTTCCGGCTTAGTTATGACAGGAAAAACCGCGATAAACATACAATGAGAGATTTCAGAAAATCGCTTAGCTGTATTTTAACATGAAATGGATGAAATGTGCACATTTCAAATTCTTGAGTAAATTGAAGTGTCGTATTTAATTTCTTTAATTAAATAATTAAACAAAATGTGTCCGTTCGACACATGTGCATCCACATGGCGGTCGAACCATCCATAATTAACTGTATCGAAAAACGTAGTGCCTCCTCTATTGGGTACTACTTCCTCAATACAGTTAATTGGTGCGGGACAAAGAATCTAGTATGTGGTCAAGCTTCTATTTCAAATGCTCTTCGCTCTTTTCACCACCTTAGAATTTTCTTCTGATCTTCTATCCATCTTTCATTTCAACTCTTGAAACCTCACCCATAAAGCCGCAAATTAATTTCATAAAACAAATTCACGGTGATTTCTCTTCTTAAATATTTAAAATTCAGTTTAGATATGACATCTAAATTCGGTTTGGCTTGACTTAGTTTAGATTTTCGATTTGGTATTCAAATCAAAAATAACAAAATCAGATTAAAACTCCAGATTCAGATTGGGAAGTTATATTAACACGTTCGTCGCCACGCTCATTCTGGCAGTTTTACTAGCGGGGTCCAAAGAAATTCTGGGAGCGAGAAAGAATAGAGGGAAAACTCCAAGATTTGCAACGTGTAGCTAAAACCAAGCTGCTAACTTGTAGACCCTTCTCAAAATCGGCATAAAACCAATGTTAATAGGGTTTGGAAGAAATGACACAAAATTGACATATGTGTATATAGTTTTCTTTTTACATGGATTGTAATATCCAGTTTTTTACATATCAATTATAACAAAAATAACAGATTCAGAACTCCTTATCCTAGGTCAAATTCAGAACTCACCATTCTTTTCAGAATTCAGATTGATAAATTAAGTCTGCAATGAGCGCGGTGGAAGCAAAGTCGAACAATTTAAGGCGTCGATAGAGAATACAAATTCAGATTTTTTTTTGTATGCTTTATTTATCGAGGGATTAACGATACGTTTTCACCCTCCCATTTGTACATCAAATATCACTCAAATCAAAAAGTGCTAGAGTTTATAAAAAAGTGTGATTCAGATTTTGAATTACCTTTTAGTTATAAGTTTGGAAATTTAGGTTTGTAGTTCAGACTCAGGCTTATAAGAAACAACAGCTGAAGAAATAACCTCTTCAACTGAGCTTCTATTGAAACTGAGAATTCGATACTTAATCAGCGGAAGTCGTGCCTACTATGGACTCCACAAGCAACTGCGGTCGAGAAGACTTAGCCCTCACACGAAGTGTAACCTGTACATGACGCACATTAGACCGGTTTTTTTTCCACGGGCACGAGACATGGATATTCCTCGAGGAGGACCTGCGTACACTCGGAGTATTCGAGCAAAGAGTGTTAAGAACCATATTTGGTGGCGTACAGGAGAACGGAGTGTGGAGGCGAAGGATGAACCACGAGCTCACGCGACTCTACGGCGAACCCAGTATCCAGAAGGTGGTGAAAGCTGGCCGGATACGCTGGGCGGGACATGTTGCGAGAATGCCGGACGACTGTCCTGCAAAACAGGTGTTCGCTACGAATCCGGTAGGAACAAGACGAGCGGGGGCGCAACGAGCGAGGTGGTTAGACCAAGTGGTGATCTGGCGTGATCTGGTGAACGTGGGATGCCCGAGAAATAGGAGAACGATTGCCATGGACCGAGTGAATTTCAGGAATTATGTTCGTCAAGTTATGTCGTGAGACGGAATACTATGTAAATAAAAAAAAATAAATACAATACTTAAAAACCGATTTTAAACAATTATTTAGTTGATAAAAGCTTTCGAATTCAGAGTACAGTTTAGATTTTTTTTAAATTTTGAAAAAAAAATCAAAATTCCGATTTTGTATACACATCCAGAGTTGGAATCAGAATCCAGATTTAAGTTCAGCGTTCATCTTCAGAATTCAGATTAGAATAAAGATCCAAAATCAGATTCACATTCAGAATCCAGATTCAGATTTAAAATTCAAATTAAGAAGTCATGTTAACCCCAATGTCAAACCCAATCCCAGATTCAAATTCAGCTTCAGAATAAGAAGACAGATTCATGATTCATGATCACACTGACATGTCACTTAAATAAAAAATTCAAACATTTTCTGTCTAATTTCATGTTGTCAGATTTCGTCGAATATCGTCCAAATCGTTTAGCCAGAAGTTGAAAATAGGTATGTATATTGTCACTTCTTTGATAGATAAATGCTGTTTTTTCGAGTTCCATACGATCATTCTATAATGTTTATGAAACGTATCACGTATGAGAAATATACCTACAAAAATGTTTGCTGCGGTCATATCACTATCCTCTTATTCTGAACCATTTGTAAAAAAGGTGGAGCACTTAAAAGGTATCATCCTACGCGCCACCGCCAGCCATCAATATTGTAGTTGGTTTAATTTATCGAGTTGTAAAAACACGAAAGAAATGGCAAGACTCGAACCTGCGACCAGCAGCGCGAGCGTTCCAAGCGCTACCACGACATCATTTCAACATGTATTTCGATGACATAAATTAACTGTTTAAATAAAGTCTTTAAATACCAGTTCGCTTTACCTCCAAAACCGTTCTGTTATAGTTATTTGTTTATTGGTTTGATGTCATAATTATATGATTCAGAAATACGGAATCTATGATTGTGTTATACGTATCCAAACATAATTTACGCTCTGTAAGAAAGGCTTTAATCCTATGTTAATTGGGTTTTTTGTTTCTTTCAGACATACGCAATGCGGTTGCGCTGGGAGGTTAATGCTGGCGGTCGCAAATCGAATCATCCCCGCTCGCATACTTTTTTTTTATGCCAACTACGCTTTGATATTGATTTCTTATGATTGCTGTAAAGTCTGAATTTTTGGTGTAGCTGAATTACATAAACCGCGAATTCTAATTGAGGTTGGTTCACACGTTATATTCGTAAAAGCTACGGGACAATCAAGTGGATAAAAATTATGTAGTTTTTCACGTAACTAGGACGTGCAGATTATTTTGAGTGTGTGAAAGAATAATTCCCAATATGGCGTAGACCCAACTTATATACTCACGAACCCGAAAAATATAATAAAAAAGCTGATTTTCCGTAAGTTATAAATTTTTTGTTGTGTCATTGTTATTTACATTTTTTACTATTTGAACAGGATTTTCAATTCTGGCAGCTAAAACGGCCAGGCAACCACTATGCAATGTCTTTTTCCGGACGACGTTGTGTATTGAATGGACAAGTGGAGCGAAAAAATTTATTGTGAAAAAACAAATGAGAAGTGCATGTAATATTTTATTTGTTTATTTTTAAATAATAAAATGCCACTGGAAAAAAAAATTTCTATTTCACGATATGTGAAACAACACCACAACGTTCATATTTCAATAAAATCTACGTGAAATGCATGTAGCAGATCAAATTCTGTTCATATTCGAACTATGTTACCCTTATTGTGGAATTCACTTAGATACAACTCGTAAGAGAATGAATGACAAGTTGGTTAAAATCCATGCACATTTTCAGGTAGAGATCATGTGAATAGTTTTCTCTGTGTACGTTTTAAGCAATATGCCCGGTTTATAGTTCAAGTGAAATGGAACATGAAAACATATCTATATATATAAAAATGAATTTCTGTCTGTCTGTCTGTCTGTCTGTCTGTCTGTTCCCTATAGACTCGGAAACTTCTGAACCAATTTACGTGAAACTTGGCAGGTGGGGGTATTGGAGGCCGGAAAAGGTTCCTATTATGGTTTGGACCCCTCCCCTTAACAGGAAGGGGGGGAGGGGCCTCCTAAATAAAAGACAATTTTTTGCATAACTCGAGAACCAATCAAGCAAATGGTATCAAATTTGGCATGAGGTGGTGTGTAGGAACGGGGAATATTTCAATGAATATTAGTTACCCCTCCCTCCTTCCAGTGGGGTGATAGGAAGGGGGAGGGGGGCTACTTTACAATTTTTCATATAACTCGAAAACTATTCAAGATATTGGAACCAAATTTGGCACGGAGAGGTATTTTGATACGAAAAATATGTCAATGATTATTTGAGACCCCTCCCTATTTACAATTGAAAGGGGGAGGGACCTCTTTCACATTTTTTTACATAACTCAAAAACTAATAAAGCAAATGGAACTTAATTTAGCATGGGAAGGTATTTGGATACGAAAAATATTTCTATGATTGTTTGAGACCCCTCCCTTTTTCCAGTAGGGAGATATAAAGGGGGGAGGGGCCCTCTTTTATAATTTTTTACATAACTCAAAAACTAATCAAGCAAATGGAACTAAATTTGGCATGGGCGGATCCAGCGGGGAGAAAGGAAAGAGGGAGGAAAGTTTCATACAATTTTTATTGCATAGCACAAGAACTACAACAACAAATGGAAACAAATTTGGCATGGAATGATATTTGGGTACGAGAAATGCTTCTATGAATATTTGGTTTCCCTCACTCCTTCAAAAAGGTGGATGAAAAGGGAGAGAAGAGGTCTCCCTTACAATTTTCAGTATAACTGGAGAGCTGATCGAGCAAATTGAACCATATTTGGCATGTGAGGGTATTTGGATACGAGAAATGTTTCTATAATAAATTGAATCCCCGTCTTTTTTCAACGGAAAGATATAATGGGGGAAAGGGGGGTTTCCATACAATTTTTTTGCATAACTCGAGAATTAATAGAGCAAATGAAATAAAATTGGGTATCAGAAAGTATTTGAGAACAAAAAATACTTTTATGAATATTAAGTTCTCACCCCGCCATTCAATGGAGAGAACGGAAGGGGGATTGTACTTCCTTTCAAGTTTATGCATAACTCAAGAATTTACTACGCAAATAAACCAAATTTGCCATGGGATGGTATTTTAATACGAGAATTTTTTTTAAGTCAAACAATTCCTTTCTTGCTGTGGGATGATAGAATTGGGAATAAAGGAAGGGAAGAGAAAAGCTTTCCCTTAACATTATTTTCTGAGAAATGGATAAAACTTAACATGGAAAATCATTTTGGTATGATTCTATGATTATCTGACACACCATACTCCTTTCAGTGAGTAAGTACATAGGAGGAGGGAGGTGAGCCCAATACAATTTCGTTAGCAAAAGTTCTCAATTTATGCTAATGAAGCCAACAAATGGAGACAAATATGGCATGGAAAGGTATTTGGTTACGAGATATGTTTCTACGGTTGTTATAGACTCTTACGCTTTACAGTGTAGAGAGGAGAAGAAAGGAGGGGGTTCCATATAAATTTTGTTGTAAAGCTTAAAAACTTATCAACCAATGGATCAACATTTGATACAAGAAGATTTTTGGGAATGAATAAAATGGGTATGATTATTAAAAATCACCCCCCATTCAGCAGGGGAGGGAGGGAAGGACAGGGGAGGGGCTCTCTTATCAGTTTTTTAGCATAAATCCAGAACATATCAAGCAAAAACAACCATATTTTATTAGTTGCATTGTTTGCGTACAATTCATTTAAGACCCTCCTTTTCTAGGGCGAAGCTTAAAGAAACAGATTAAAATTATCAGACTTTAACACAAATTTATAGATCAAGATTCAGAATTTTTGTTTAAGTTATTTTTGAATTGTAATCCGATACTCCAGCTGCAGCTCTCATTTTATAGCGGTTACTTATGAATTATGTTATAATTTGATTTAAAAAAATGCCAACAAAACAATAAAAATTTGAGTGAATTCTGAAAATATCATTCGATTTTGAAGGGTGTAGCAAAGCACACCGGGTCAGCTAGTTATTTTATAAATAACTAAAAAAAAGCGACACAAAAAGCGTACCAGGTGTACCAGGTTTTAAGGAATGAGTTTAGCTAGAATTTTCATCTTTCAATCATTCTCCACCGATTCCACTATGTTACAAAACCAAGTTTCGTCACGTTGTTTAGTTATTTATGATCGAATTAAGATTTTTCACGATTATTTTCACGTGAAGTGTAAATGGGCCTATAATCTTAAAACTGTTTATGGAAATTAGTAATGAGAAATCACAAATTGACAACAAATCCTCTAATTCGTCGTTCTCTAATCGATGCATTGACAAATTGAAATTCTATCGATTGCGAAAAGCTATTTTTGAGCCTCGCCGCGACTCAATTGACGAATAGAAACCGAGAGCGATCCCGCGAAAATTCATTGCTTCCTATCCCCGAATTTGCAATGGTGGGGTGTTTTTCTTGTTTTCATTTTTTTGCATTTTGTATACAGAAACAAAAAACTACGAAACACCCCGGCCCGACTTGGGCATCGGAAACGCGACAGAACGCGACATGGTCGGCGCTACGCCAACTAACATGTGAACCAATGACCCCGCAATCTCGGCCATTCGCTGTTGGCGCTCTTGCCGATACGGAAAACGGAAAACGATTCGCAATTTGTCAGGATGGCGCCAAGAATAGTTCAACTTTACAATGTCGTTTTGCTGGGGGGAAATTAGAAACAACAAAAAACGTGAAAAGAAAATATTGTTGGAAACGTTCAAACGTGCTCTTTTATGGAGATTCCTTTTGATGGAATTCATGAAACTAAATTTAGAACTCAGTGTTTACTTAAATGAAAAATTGAAGCTTCACAGAAAACAAAAGCTAACTGCTAAATTGTCAAATAGTCCCACAAATTGTTTGAAGATGGCTTACTCATCTATCAAACAATGAGCAACAACGTTTTAGTGACTTTGTAAGCAGAATATAGAATTTTCCTAGCTTCGATTCTTTGATTGATAGCCAGTGATTCGTAAAGAAACATGATAGATAAATCAAAATGAAAAAAAAAAAACTATAGCAAGGAAAAGCTTTATCATAGTATACCTATGAAAAAAATCAAAACCCAGAAAAGACGATTGATAAATGAATACAAGAATTTAAACCGCAAAGAAGAAAATAGCCCAACAGCCCGCGACCAAAGTCAAGTGGCTTCAATTAGGGAAAATTAATCGCTTACATTCGACGATTGATCTACTTCCACTTCGCTTTCATTCATCTTGATTTTTCGAAGCAACAGACAGTCCACCCACACACCTACAAAGGCGATTCCGAGACGGATGTTCTCAAAGAACATCTGATTAGAATTTGGATGCGCATTTTTTATGTCGTTTCGTATTATGAATACAGTCTTAGAGTCGTTCGAATCAAATTTGTAAATTTTAAGTTTTAAATTTTCTTCTGCAACAAAAACTTAGTTCTCTCAAATTCCGGAAAATTTCATTAAACCAATTATTTTTTTTTTCAATTGAAGAACCACCCTAAAACGACATCAATCTTCATGTAAATTGGGATAACGCGTCGTTGGGAATTTCGTTTGAGGATATTTCTTCAGCCCATCGGAACAACTCCTGACTGATTGAAATGCGGATTGCGTTTCTTTCCGAAGCAGCAAAAAACAGATGAAACGTAGGTGCAGGAAGACACTTATTAACAGAATGCTAAGGAGTGGCGTCGTGACTGCTGCAAAAGATTGATTTTATTTTCGGGTATGGCGGCCGAATATGGCCGTTGGAGGGCCTTTGGAATTTTATCAGTATGTTTGGAAGAAAAAAAAACAGCCGTTGGCTATATCTCTGGAATAAACGGAATAATATTTCGGTTGAGCAGCAGTCATTCATGCTTGAAAAGATGTTCGGTCAGTTAACAATGAAAACTGTCCGGAAGCCGTTGGCTTTTCAATGATGCGCGTGACTTCTATTTGATTATGCCACGGTACCCTAAGCATAGTCTTAAACGTTTAAACCTCTTTACGTAATGGAGTTCAACTTGAAAATTATTCCTTGATTGCAGTTAATATTTTAAAAAGTTATAACGAAGCTAATGTACTTACTTAAAACGCTATTAGTGTGAGCTGCTCAAACAGATTATTTCCAGTAATTGATGTTGTCTGAAAAAAGAGTAAATAAACTTATAACAATCAATTTTAAAATTCGGTGCAGTCTAATACAGTAGATTCTGAAATCTTATTGATTTTTGAGTTTCAGACTACATTATATCAACCTATGAAATTTTTTTTAAACAAATCTGTGGTCGTTATCTGAATGAAATGTGTAAAAAAAAAGACGTATCTTCCAACAGTTTAACGACACTACTAATCAGTTAGACGTTATAACTGCGAATATGATAACACTTATTTATACTTATTTAAATTCTATATAATTGATCATTTGTCTGTCTGTCTGAATGGCTGTCTGTTCCCTATAGACTAGGAAACTGCTGGACTGATTTACTTGAAATTTTGCATATGAAGCCTACAGAGGCCGAGGAAGTTTCCAATAAAAGTTTAGGATCCCTCCCACTCACTGAATGTGGGAGGGGTTCTTTCAGACAAAAGTTAAAAGGCTTCAAAACTCGAGAACTGATCATGCAAATGGAACCAAATTTGGCAAGGGATTGTATTTAGGTACGAGGAATGTTTCTAAGGAATGTATTCGATAGAAATAGAACACTTTTATTTGTGGATAGCTTTTCAACGAATGGATGGAAATTGATGAAATTTTCAGTAATACTACCTACCTACCTACAGTAAGTCAAGTGGTTTTTTGATAGCGTATAATGATTAAATTCGTCTACAAAAAATATTTGGGCAGTATCTTGAAAAATCTAGTAAAGTCCCATTAAGAGACCTCAAAACAGTTGGAAATCAACTATTCCTGCGATCAAACTTCATATGGTAAATCGTTCTAGAAGTCCTAGAGGATCTAAAAGCGAGCTGAGGAGAATGATTCACTCTATGAAGGTATGGAAAGTAAGGGGTTTAATAAAACGCAATCCGAACCTTCCAATTAGGGATGTGGTAGAGCAGGTCATTTTTTCTGTCTGATTCAACCATCAGACAAAAAACAGACCCAACATTGTGTCTAATTGATGAAAAAGCTTTTTCCCCATAAAATAAACAAAACGATGGGTCAACCGTGCAAAAAATGGTGAACCCGTTAGCGGAGTCAAATTTTGAAACATATCGTAAAGGAAATCAAATCAAACTTTCTAAGTAGCGGGCACCCGGCGGATCTCTTGCAAAAAATTTTCGTTGGCAAGTCTCGCCTGAATGTTCCAAAGAAGAACGAGAAGAAAAATTCGAAGTATGTATATGTATCTAGTACTTAATTTGACTGACAGGCTGTGGAAGATGCCAATCAGTAGGTGGTATGTAGCTATTGGCCCAAATAACGGCCTAATGTACAAAAATGCCTACAAAAGCGACCGTTTTCCTTCCAAAGTAGTTTCAAAGGTTTCTAAAAGTGGATACTCTATTACGGTTGGATCTGAAATCATGGAATTTTGAAAAAACTGTGGTTGAGTGATAAAAAATCAATAATGTTGTTGTTTTTTTGCAGAAGATAGATCTGCTAAATTGACCATAATTTTGAGTTCTTTTGACGGTCAAGCTCAAGAAAATGAAAAACGTCTTCGATGCCTTTTGGGTCACCAAGCATCAGTGTGAAATTTGATATGATTTGGTTGATTCCTGAGTTGTCAATTTTGTATGGAAATTTATATAGAAGAAGAAATTTTTTCACATTAAATCATCCAGAAAATTCAAATAAACTTGAAATGAAGTCGGTCTTTAATTTTTGGTTTTGACTATTTTTAAGGCTTATTTTTTGCTAACATGACAAGCAGCTAAGAATTTCATGAAAAAAGTTATAACCATTTCAAAACAAAATATCTGAATTGTTGATATTTATTTCAAAATTGCGGATTTTGCTTGCTAGAGCTGTTAATGATGGCATGAAATGTTTTTGCAAAGGTTATATAAATCAATAAATTCTGTGGCAATGCAAAGCAGTTTTTGGAGATTTTTTTTTCCATTCTACGGTTACACAAGCAGAAAAAAAACGCAAAAATAAAAAAAAAATTTGAAAAATATTTTTTGTATAACATCGAATAACTTTTCTGGGGAATAAGTTAGGTTTTTGCTTTGCTCAAATGAATAGTACTGCAAGAATCAAGGAGTATTTTTTAAAACTCTCATTACATCCCTGGCGATTTTTGAATGAAAAATTTTGTTTTCCCATACAAATTTCCATACAAAATTAAAACTCGTTGTGCTTATTCAGGACTGAATGGATCGCTTCCAAAAATTTTATTGCTTTTCTGGCATCAGAATCAACCAAAAAAAGTTATGGGAGGTGTAAAAATTTCAGAATTTGAAATTTCCATACAAAGCTTGCAGCGGTCTAATGGTGCATATATTTCCCAAAAATTTTGGTCAATAAACATATTCTTTAAACGCTATCTCAAAAACCACTTAATAGATCGCCACCGAATTTGGCATATGTTAACTGGTAGTAGTATCTCAGTTAGGTAGTATCTCTGAAAATTTCATTAAATTTCATCCATCCGTTCAAAAGTTATTACAAATGAGAGTGTTGCATTTTTTTTCGAATACAGTACCTACTTATGATGGTTTGGTAACTCTCCATTGTCCAGTGAAGAGATTGTAAGGGAAAGAGGGGGGCTCTCTTACATTTTTTTTACATACCTCGAGAACTTATCAAGCAAATGGAACGAAATTTGACATGTTAGGGTATTTTGATACGAGGAATGGTATTAAAGTAAGAGAAATATGTATTATTAAGAACTCACCTTTCCATCCAATGCATGGGGTGATAGAAAGGGAGGATGGGATTTCCTTACAAGTTTTTGCATAACTTAGGAACTTATCTAGTAAACGGAACACAACTTGGCACGGGATGGAATTTCAATAAGAGAAACATTTCTATGACTATTTAAAATCGATCTTCTTTTGCAGTAAGAGCAAAGGATTTGGAATATAGGAAAAGAAGAGGAGGGCTTCCATACAAATTTATTGCATGACCCAAGAATGTATCTAACAAATGGACAAAATTAGATATGATATTAAGGGTTTATGAGTGCAAAAAAAAAATTAGTATGATTATCTGAGACCATGACCTCATTCGAGCAGTGATGGGGGAGGGGGGAGGCGTGTGGGCGGTATGGTCCCAGAAAACCCAGAAATCGTAAAGTATTGTGCATTGTAGATTGTATAATGATCCAGTTTATATTGGAATTGTATAAACATCATGTTGTAGCGTAGCTAAACCAAGTTATATTTTATCGTTTATGGTTTGTATAGTTAATTATAGTTCATTATATACGATAACATTTTGTTAATCGTATAGAAAGATCAATAAAGTTGTTTTGAATCGCAGCAGAATTGTGTAAAGCTCAATATGAAATCCAACTGTACAATTTAGCAATCTGTTATGCTTGCGATCTATGATGACATATTATTTCCATGAAAGGTCGTACAGTAATTGTGAGAACATTGTATTATGGAATTTGAACAATCTATTCGTACTTGTCATTCAAAGTCGCTTATTGAGATAAACTAAATGGATAAATAATTGTTAATAATGCAATTCCTATGCTAAGCAATACTGTTATCATCTTATGTGAACTGCAAAAATTGGAAATCCTTGATGAATTTGTTGTAAAAATGAAGACAGTTTTAATGAAAACAAAATTATAAAATTATAAAAATGAAAAAATTGGCACACACAGTCGGTGTTTACAAAAACATAGGCGACGCTTTAAAAAATCCAGTTCTGTGATAAACGATTCCAGAAAATCAAATGCTGCTTCTGAGACATCTCCGACAGAAAAAGATTCACTGTTGTCCCACGAAGTGTCCCATGGGAGTCAAAAACTGTTCGATTCTTTAGAATCCTGCGAATTCAATATTCCGGGTAATGTTTGTTATAAAAGCTGTGTATGAATGATAAATAATACATCCTAATTTAATTTTAGCAGCAAATCCTTCGCTTGACACTGAAGAATTCCGAACCAGTGGAAATCAGCTTGATTATAGTGAATCGATAAAACTCGATAATTTTGGTACCTTTTTAAAATAAAATTATGAAGGATAGCTTTAACTAAATACTTATCAAATTTTCGTTTAACAGTACAGTAAATAGCTATACGCAATTTTATACGATCAACTGATTTTTAAAACGGAACTCTCAACTGTACATGAACAAATTTGCTTGTTTGTATTAACAAGAAATGGCCCCAAGGAAACATCGAAGGACAGGGATCGGAATGTTGTGAGTTCGAGACTGAGGGAAGAGAGACACATAAAGTTGTATATGATTCAATTTTATTCGCAGTAAACATTAAATTGTATTGTTTTTATGTTCACGGCGATTCATAGTAAAATCGTAATAAGGGAAAAATATAATTGCTTTGAGATAAAGTAACAATAAATTGTCTTAAATGCTGAAGAAAGTTGCCTGAAGAAAGAAACCTCAGGCTACCTGCAAAAGGAAATTGTTATCAAATTGTAAGACGGGCAATAGAAAGTTGTACAATCCTAAGATTTTGTGCAAAGCAAAGTTGCTATCAATTTGTTGAAAACGCAATACAAAGTTTTGTATTTTCAAGGTGAGCAAAACTTGGTCCGTATATTGCCTCCTCTTTGGTACGTACAAGCTCATATAGAATATTCTACACGCTAGAAACTATTAAACCATTTATGTTTCAAAAATAACCATTTTTGACCTTTTCCCGGGAAATGCCATTTTATGAGTTCTCCATGAGAACTCATAAAATGACTTTTCGGGGAGAAGTAGAAATATGGTTATTTTTTAACTGTAAGGAAGATTACCGAAGAAATTGAAAAATGGTTATTTTTTAACCGTAAGAGCTGTTTTGTGCGATTTGTAAAATTGATTACAATTCTCGAAGGAATTTAGAAAAACGTCATTAGGATAATAATTTTATTTCTTGTACATAATACTTATAAACATAATACTCTTTAAGCAGCCGAATCAACTGGTAGCAAAAGTAAAATTCCCCCACGAGCGCTACCGGGATGGATGGATGGAAACGAGCTCTTGCGGGATGGCCAATACAAAAATCACTAGTCTGCTATCCTTAACGGGGTGGGGGTGGAGGAGGCGGGTCTGGCGAATAATCTTTGACTCGCTGGTGATGTTTTTCATACATTCCGGCCCGTTCCAGCTCCTTCCGGATGGTGTGAAGCACAATTTCTTTTGTACTTTCATTGGCTGTGGCTGGTAACGATGGACCGGTGAGTGAGTCCTCGTCCAGTTGAATGTTGAATGCCGTGCCTAAACCGGCGTCATCCAATCGGTACCCTGAAATTTTTTTGATTATGATATTGGGATCGACAAGTTATTAGAAGAAATCACTTACCTTTCTCCATCTCCTACAAATCCTAAGTTCCCACGACTTCCAGAACCGATTTATCTGGAAACTGGATGCTGTTCCGCGGAAGAACAAATTTTGCTTAAAGGGCGCCCGGCTGCAATTACCGCTTTCAAAATGGCGATATCAAATTATTCAACCATTTTCTGGTTTATACTCGAAAACTACCAAAATGGTTAAAATTCTTTCTAGAAAAAATGTTGAAAAATAACCATATTGGCGGTTTTGAAGTAAATATCATAAAATGGTTATTTAAAAACCGTAAATGGTTATAAAAAAATGAGCGTGTATACAACTTTTTCAGATTGTACAAAAGTGTGTATATCTCAGAAAAAACTGAAATATACAGACCAAAATGTTTACTGGAAATGACGGAAATTATTTACGCTGACAACGACGTACATTCCATTCTGACGTTCCCTCACAATCTCCCGGTGATTGTTCCGGAAAGACAAAATTTTACGACGTGGTCGTTTGTTGCTGTTCCGGTTCAAAGTGAACTTGCTAAGTATTTTCAATCCAACAAAGAGAGTTAAATGTTTATTACATAAGGTCGAACTCAGTTTTGATTCCTCACCGAAGTAAAAAAAGGGGTTAGTTTTGAGTTCGTAGTTCAAACTCCGCTTTGAACCATTGCAAGGAGGAAAAAGGGAACTTAACTTTAAGTTCAAAGAATCGAACTATGTTTTGAACATTAGTCAAACTTAATTTTGAGTTTGAAAAAAAGAGCGTGTATCAGTTAGCCCATGGATGAGTAAAGCCTAGTCCACACTCGGCAACTTGAAGTGCGATTTCAGTTGATGAGACTTGTTTATGTTTACATTTTGGTTGCTGAAAGTCTCCCATACTTGTCGGGAGACTTGAGACATGCATATTTTCGTGTAGTTCAAAATGTAAACATAAACAATTCTAAGCAACCAAAATCACAGTCCAAGTTGCCTTGTGTGGACTAGGCTTAATAGACCGCTGAAAAAAATTACTTTTTGCTCTCATCTGTTTTTTTATGCCTTTTGGGATACCAAGCATCAGTGTTAAAATTGAGATGATTTGGTTGGTTCCTGAATTAGCACAACGCGTATCAATTTTGTTTGGAAATTTGTATGAGATAAGAAATTTTTACATATAAATTCATCCAGAAAATTCAAATAAGCTAGAAATGAAGTTTGTCTCTTATTATAGGTTTTGCCTATTTTTAAGTTTGATGTTTTGCTCACATGAGAAAGCTGGTAATTCATGAAAAAAGTTTCTAACCATTTTTTAAAAAGCGTTTCAAAATAAAAATAAAAATTTGAATCCATTAGAAAGTGTTCATAAATGGCACTTTTTGCTTGGTGGGCTTACAATATAATTTCATGAAATATTTAGCTCTATTAATCAACAAACTCATTTGGCTTTGTGAAGCATTTTTTTTTATTTCTTTTTTCATCCTCAAGTAAAATAGCTTTTGAATTAGCTGTAAAATACATTTTCAAAAACTTTTTTTTAAAACATCGAATTTCTTTTCCTGAGGTACATGTAAGATTATTGGTTTGTTCACATGAAATGTACTGCAAGAATTAAAGAATATTAACCATCCCAAGTAATTTTTTTTTTTGAGATTTCAGTATATCTTTGGTGATTTTTGAAGGAAAAATTTGGTTGTCTTGTACTATTTTCCATGCAAAATTTAAACTCGTTCCGCTAATTTGAGGGTTAACAAAATCCCTTACAAAATATTGATTACTTTACTCAGCAGTCAAAACAACAACAAAAAGTCATGGAAGGGGAAAAAAATTATAAATTTATTTTTATTTACTTTTATTGCAGACTTTTCAAAAACTAGCCATATCTGGTGTTTCTCGATAACAATTTTTAAGAAAAAATCGACTTTCTGGGACTTGTCGCTTTTCAGAAAACAGTTTTTTTTTATTGTAGTTTTTGTACGATTAGAAAAGTATGTCGAAAAAATTCTTAAAATTATGAAATCACATTTGATAATTCAGTTTTATTCCGTATGATTCCAAACACTTCATATCGAATACAACACAACCAGAATATTGTTCAACTGATTTTCACCAAGAAGACTTTTTATTAGATGGCATGGCTTCTGCCACTTCGAAAGAAGATTGGAGGGGATGTGGGGTTCCTATGTTCTATGAATGTCAAACCACACAGCTCAAAGATTTTCATCATAATTCCAAGGTATACAGGGAATGCTTGCTATTTTTGAGATTTTTGAGCATCAAATAAAGGCTCTGAACCTCAATATCAATAATTTTTGTTTGTATTTGTTATTTTTTCAAATATGATGCCCTTAGAGCCAATGGGGATTAAATGCAAACATGATCGATTTTGAGTTAATAATGCCAAACGATTCTTCATTATTCAAAATATATTTTGTAATTTTTTTCAGATTTTGAAAATTTTTATTACCGTAATCCGGGGTAAGACCCCTTTTTTCAAATATTTTTTCTGTTAAGGGGAATGTGGCATGTTTTTTATTTTTAAAACCAGTACTGGACTCCTATGAACATAAAACATGGTTTCAGAAATATATTAGACTATTTTAAATTTGATTTAAGAATTGATTTCGTCTCTGTTTTGAATTTGATGCTTTGGGATAACACTGATCAGTCTCTATTTTGACGGTTTTAACGAGTTTTCTTGATCATAAAGGATACAAAACACCTTCATAATATTTTCAAATGCTAGTTTATCAACTTTACTTTTTCACGATTTTTTTTAAAAACATTCATAATCGGAAAAAGAACAACGATGCTGCATACATTTAGGGGCAAAAATTATGAAAATTGCTAAATAGTTTTAGCTTCAAAATACAAATGAAATTTTACCTTCACACATTCCTCTAGGCCAGTGGTCGGCAACTTTTTGAATCGGGAGAGCCAAAAATTTCAAATTTTCCAAATTTTACAGTTTGAAAGCGCTACAATAATGATTTATTGTTATTGTTTTTAATAATAAAAAAATGTATGAATGATGAATGAACATTAGTTTTATGAATATAAATTTAAATCCAGCAGAATTTTTTTCTTTTCGATATCTGAAAGATAATAATAAAAAATCTGTTTCTTATTTCCAATAAGTACAAGAATTCTTTTCTGGATCGTCAACTCTTCTAACATGATTTAATTTTATATAAAATTGAATGCGTTGACAAATATCATGTCAAGAAAATTAAAAATCCATATCAAGCTGAAAATAATACTTTGCATGATGTTTAATTAAAATTTTAACATATTAACATAAGCAGAATATCTATAACTTCCTCAGCAAAGAAAAGCTTATAAAAAAAGTAAAGAGAAATAAATTTTCTTTAAATTATCAAGCTTATTGACATTCCCCTGATTTCCACAATCCGGAAGGTTGTATTCAACCGGAATTCATGGAGTTGAAAATTTTAATCTCATAAAATTATGCTCCTAGCAGCTGTAACAATTTTCAAAATTCATGACATCAAGTGAACGTGTCTTCAGAATTTTATGCATCTGTGAAACTCAAAAATCTCATTATATTTAACATTTTATTCTTCAGTATTATGCGTCAAATCGAATGAAGAAAGAAATTCAATACATTATAGATTATTCATCGATGCTTGGTAAAGCTTAGATTACTTAAAAAAAATCTGTGCCTTGACCTATAAAGCTATAATAATGTAATTTTCAAGCTTTCATTGAAAATTCGTAACAAATAATAAAGAAACAGTACTTTTTAACTGACAAAATCAGCTAAAGAACACTTTCAAAGTTTCGAAAAAAAAAACAAATATTACAATGAACGGCGATTAGCCCATAAAAATGATAAAACTAGTCCGTTACTAAAACTTCCAAATTTGTGTGCTGTAGGTAAATATTGGCTACAGGCTTGACATTTCCAATTGTGTTCAAAGATTCAAAGATTTACTTTTTTTTATAAAAACATATGAGTTAAATGTCAAAATTAACTGCTTCGAGTTAATTGTTAATTCTCAATTTATAGTTTTGGAATTTTGTAAAAAATAAACCATTTTTTTATTGAACAAGCTTTCCAGATTTTTTTTTTGAAAAAGAGCTGAAAAAGAACACACGAAAAGTGATTTTTACCAAGGCACATCAGTGGCATTCAAATCTCATCATACAATTCTAAACAGTGCATGCAAATTCATTTCGCCTAAAAAAACAAGTTGAGAAATTTGAATTTTGTTAAAATTGTGAATAATCCAAGAAAAAGCAAGGCTTTTTTCTCGATATCAAGGAAACTGGACGGGACCGGATATTTCCCAATTTTTTCTGTGGGCCACTCTAAATATCTCAGCTGTGTGTTTAGATAAAAATCTCAATCCGACTGTCATCGTCGTCACTTTACGTTAACATGTTTTTCTATAAAATGTTGTCTTATGTACGCATCATATGCTTCTTTTATTTAAATAGTCCAGAAAAATGTACTATCATAATTAAGTAAGCACCCGTGAATTGCATCTGTGGGAGACCTAAAGTATATGAAAAAAATAAATTCTCACACGCTTATGATCTTAGTTTTATCATGTTCTTTCACGTGGAAAGGAATTTTTGATGAAACATCAATAAGTCACATAAACGCAACCAATCTGCAAATCATAGCTTGTGGGGAAACGTGGGTCACATTTTGTGGAGTATCTTGGGTCACCTATATTTTTATGTTTTTATACATATTTAGAACTTAAAACTTTTTCCTATCTGCAAAGATTTCTTATGCCAAATGTAGAGTAATGAAAATTAATTTGTCATTTTTTCCAACGATTTTATAAAGTTTTCTTATTCCGGAAGTGTCTTCTATTCCCGCATTCACCGAATTTAAGTTCTACGCTCGTGTTGTTGTATGTATATTCACATGTAGTATCCACCCAGCTCAAAACATGCTAATTAAATTATGTTGCTTAGTCGCAGCACTTCTCGCCGCCACACGACCAATCATCCAACCAAGTCGACGCAACACAACTCCAGATTCATGTGTTTTATTCTTCCTTTTTTTCCCTGCTGCAATTCATATACCTACACATAACTAGTTAGCTTGATTCCATTTGATTCCACTTTGTCATGCTGATCACGTGCATTCTCACAATTTACGATACATAAATAGAAGGAACATATAGAACGGGCGGGCCTCGTGCTGAGAAAATGTGAGACATACGATGAGCAACACACTGTTATGAGACCATCGCAGGTTACATGTTTTTTTCACTAGCTTAGTAAGTCAAGTAAAGCACATGTATGGTATGATTTACTCGTCACGGTTTCAATCTGGAAAAGCCAAAGTCGGCGGAAAGACTTGGCGGTTTATTTGTTGTTGTTTTTTTCTTCGTACTACAACCGTTCAAACATGTAGTAGCTTGGCATCTATTTTTTTTTCTTCGCGCTTCTAAGTAATATATTAACATTCCTTGGTGGGTCTTTGCGTGAAAATTGGAAATACTTATTTGGGGTTTCACCAGAATATCAGTTAATTTATTTGCTATTTTTTCGAGTGCTCTTGCCGTTGCACAGTGGTCCAAAATGCGAAAAACGTGATCGTTGCTCATAACTTTTTAGGTCACATTTTAGCATATCGGTGTCTTCGGAGAAGTTTATCTGTAAAATCAGCTCTATAATAAAAAACTATTATTTTTCTGATTAATCCTCCTACAAGTGAGATAAAATTTCTAACTTCTCTGTTATAGGTTTTAGCTCTTTGATGTCTTCGACAAACTTGTTTAAAATCAAATTTTCCACAACTTTGTCTCAGATGTCAAGTTTCTAAAATAATTATTATCCGAGACATCGGCCAAAAAAGAAACTTAACCTCTAAAAATCAGTTTTTTAATAATAACTTTTTTCAGTAAATTTTAAGTTTAATAAAATGTTCCACAAAGTTGTTTGTCTTACTAAAATACACCACTTTGTTGAACATTTCAAGTTTGTAAAATGTGATACTGCAGAGCTATGTTAAAAATATTACCGAAAATAGGGCTTTTTCACGCCTTATTTTACAAACACCGGGCAACATCGGGCAGCCCGCTTTAGATGCAAAATAAAGTCGAAGATTTCGTCTACAAGATGCAGGTACAATCGTCAGTATCCACTTGTATCCAAGCGAGATATGTACATCAATTTTACTTTTCCATGTTTGCATTAAAAACAACGATTTCTATGAAAGCACATACAGCGCATTCTACTTAAGGTACGTGTGTTTTCTTCTAGCTTTTCCCTGCGCGATGTCAAAAGCAAAGGTTTGGAAGCGCATTTGTATTATTAGTACAGGTTATTGTGTGTTCAATTGAAATAGATATCCTCTACAAGCTGGAGATGCTAATAATAGAAAATGCGCTTCCAAACCTTTGCTTCTGACATCGCGCAGGGAAAAGCTAGAAGAAAACACACGTACCTAGTAGAATGCGCTGTATGTGCTTTCATAGAAATCGTTGTTTTTAATGCAAACATGGAAAAGTAAAATTGATGTATCTCGCTTGGATACAAGAGGATACTGACGATTGTACCTGCATCTTGTAGACGAAATCTTCGCTAAAACCTATAACAGAGAAGTTAAAAATTTTATCTCACTTGTAGGAGGATTAATCAGAAAAATAATAGTTTTTTATTATAGAGCTGATTTTACAGATAAACTTCTCCGAAGACACCGATATGCTAAAAGTTATAAGCAACGATCACGTTTTTCGCATTTTGGACCACTGTGCGTTGAGGTGATTTTTTTTCACTTTTTCTTTAACAATCTGATCAAAACCCAAACGTAAGTTCTTCCGATCACGCCAATACCGTATCCATCAAATCGAAGAGTGCTGGAGTCCATCCAAGTGTTTCTGATAAGAGAGTTCTCGATATGACTCGCAGTCATCTAGGTGACAACGATATCAAAATAAGAAAGCTTTTACCAAGGGGTAGAAATATTAACACCCTTGCATTTGTGTCATTTAAAGAAGATATGAAAGCAGAACTACGAACGTTCATGACATGAAATTACAGTACGAATGTTCCAAGATGGTCATGCCATCTACCAAAGCTGCGGAAACATACACGAGCTTGGAACAGCTTTTATAGTGATGGGAAAGATACAAAAGCGCGTGATTGGGTGTTGATAGATTGACCCACGACCGTGCCGGTTTAGAATCAAGGGCCGTTTCTTCAACATCAGCATCATCAACGTACACAGCCTTCACCTCGGAAGTACCGGTGACGACAAAGACGAATTTTACGCGCAGCTGGAGTGTGAATACGACCGTCGCCCAAAAAAGGTATCAAGATCGTCATCGGGGATTTTAACGCCCCGGTCGGCAAGGAGGAGGAATTCAAACAGACGATCGGAAGGTTCAGCGCGCCCAACCTGACCAACTAAAACGACACCGTACCAAACGCAATCACAGATCCACCACGTTTTGATAGACAGCTTGCTCTTCTCGGATATTATCGACGTCAGACACTGTCGAGGCGCCAACATCGAGTCAGACCATTATCTGGTGAAGGTAAAGATTCGCTCAAAACACTCCGTAGTTTACAACATACGAAACCGACGCCCGCCTCGGTAAAACATCGCTCGACTGAAGCAACCTGAGGTCGCGGCAGACTACGCACAATCGCTCGATGCAGCACTGTCGGCAGAGGGCGAGCTTGACGAAGTTCCTTTCGAGGGGATACTGTTAGGATACCATCAAGACAACCATCAACAGTGTTGCGGAGAACGATGACGCGTCATCGGGCATGTGGAAACTTGACGGAACGACTGTCGACTGGTTCAACGATGCAGGGTGATGCACGAAGAGAACTGCACGCAGGCGGCAGTAGTGCAAAGAAGCACTCGTTGAAACGTGGAAAACGGCAGTCAGCGAGTCCGAATTTTCCACCTCCGCCTGGGAAGCTTGAGGAGCTGGATCAGCTGTATCGTTCCCAAGAAGCACGAATGTTCTATCAGAAACTCAACGCATCTTGCAAGCCGAAATGTGCTGGGATAAGGACGGAGGCATCCTGACGGACAATCGTGAGGTGATCGAAAGGTGGAAACAGCACTTTGATGAATACCTGAACGGCGCACATGCAGAAGACCAAGACGGTGGGGAAAGATACATCGCCGGCGTAGCCATCGACGTAGAGGAGCGACTCTCAACGATGGGTGAAGTTATGGAAGCCATTCTGAATAGCAACAAGTCGACTGTGAACTTATCAAAATGGGCCCCGACAAGTTGGCCGCTTCCCTACACCGGTTGACGATCCGGATTTTTTTTTATTAGTTGTTAACCCAGGTGGTAAATCCATTTTACGGATTGCATTCCAAGGCACGATGAACCACCGCGTCCCCCAGTTTGCTACTCTGGGTCCACGGGTGCAATTGGACGACTCACGGTACAATGCTAAGGAACACTGTACCCCCTACGCCATAAAGTCCACCTGGGGCCACTGACCTTTGTTCCCACCTCGAACTGTTTGACACACTTCAATAGTGGGAGGTCAATTCGCGATAATGCGCTCCAAGGCAATACTCGTTTCCAAATCCTCTGTCAGCAATACCTCATTCTAACACAACTCAATGCGCAACCCCTCCTCTGACGAGTTAGGACCCGACATCTCATCGTGTGAATGAGGTCCCCATGTAGCGCAACTACAAGCTTTGTGGATTTAGTCCAGGAAGTCCAGAAACACAAAGCGTGTTGTCGACGACACTTTCTCTGTTCGAACACGCGGGTCAGGGGGGGTAAGCCTCCTAAGCAACGTGTAGGACTCAGACTCCTCTGGACTTAAGTCACCACTCAGCGCAACTACTCAATCTTCAAGTCGGGTGCTTGACTCACCTATGTGGATAGGCTAAATGCCAACTTTGCCATTATAAAATCGTTTATAGCCCTCATTGTAGCATCCTGGTTAGAACATTTTCTGATCATTGTAAACTCAAATCTCCTGAATTTTGTAGTTGTGAATCAATAATGTATGATTCTTTTCAGCTCATATGTGCCTATTTTTTGTTTGCTAGGACGCTTTTAGGTACTCTCGCCTATCCTGTTTTAAGTGTTTCTAATTTTGAATATTTAATCTAAAATAACAATCTGTCATTTTTCACCCAATGTGATTATAAGCTACAATGCTTCAAAATCCCCACGTGGATCGGCTTTATGCCCTAAATATTTATTTATTTTCTAATCCTTTTATGGTTTTCAGGTTTCTCAGGTATATGATGAAATCTGTGAAAAAAAGGTTAGGCACAATTTTCCCGTTTGTTTGGATAACGTGCCGCTTTAAGCCTACCCCTTTTCTGAAGTGATCGGCCCACCATTCGCCACCACTTTGCGCATCTACTCATTTTGCGAGTCTGGTCTACACCCACCGAAGCGCAAAACAAGTTGGTGATCGCTCTCCCTGCGGTCACGTCCGCATTTCAGGGCCATGACCTCCCTAACGCGTGTTGTACCCTCACCCTCACACCCGAGCACTGGTACCTACGTACCCGGGTGCACCACTTCTTCCGTGCTGGTTTGGCAGACCTGTCGCCGGTTTTTGTGGGTTTAGTGATAGTTCTCTTGGCCGTACATCTGCAATACGCCGGATATGCAGACACTTTTCCGCCCTGGACCACGAGGAGGTGGAACTACCAGCCCAGAGCGATCCTTACCAGAAGTGTTCTGTACTGTACTGTACAGGTAACAGTGTGTCTCTGAGTAGGAGCCCATACCTGAGCGGCGTATTCCATAATGCTTCGAACCAAAGAGCAGTGCACTGCTTTCAGAGCGTAGACGTCGTTGAAGTCTTTCGTGCTACGACGCCAAAATCCTAATGCTGCAAATCCTTTCGTAGACGTGATATGTTCAGCAAATGTTAGTTTGTTATCAATTTTCACTCCCAGGTCGAGAATGGACTTGACATTCCCCAATGTTGATCCCGAGTTTTGATATTTGAAGTTGGCTGTGTTTCGTGCACGAGAGAAGTGGACTATCTTACATTTTTTTTCTGCGTTTACCGCCATTCCATATGAGCGGCACCAGTCTTCTAATTTGCCGATGTCGTTTTGTAAGGCAAGACAGTCAACAGCACTAATAATCTTCCTAAACGGTTTCAGGTCATCAGCATAAATCCGAGTGTTGAATTGAAAAGTTTAACATAGGTCACTCACGAAAATTGAAACTTTGCTTTTTCCCTAGGAACGGGTCAACCCAGAAGGAGCTTCCCAGCAACACCCAGTCCCTGGTCTAAAGCCACGGGGACTAATGGGTTTGGCCGCTCAAGGCCTCTTTTGTTCCTGGGTCTCAGGGCGTATGTTCGGCTGGGGGAGTTTTCGGATGGGTGGATTCCTAGTAAAGATAAATACCTTTGGTAAAATCGATGTATCGAACGGGGTAGTCGGCCCACTCGGTCGAGCGTCTGAGTCGCCACGGGCCGGGCGACGCCTGGATGGAACGGGAGGAGCGGCGCGGTATCACGCACCACACTCACGGCTAGTTCGGTCTCTCTCCTCTTCGGCTCGGCAAACCAACCACGCGCTAATGACTATGCGCGTACCACAGGCCTCGATGAGGCTAGGTTTAGCTGATCGATCACGCGCACACAAGGCTGATCGCGGCTCGATTGGGCTGGCGACTAGCTCACTAGAATTGCACACACGGGTTTTCCGGATGGATTTTGGCTTCGTTGACCACACACGGCTTATCTGGGCTCACCTCCGCTTTCGGTTTCGTCTCACCACGGATCGTTTCAGACTACCACCGGATCGGATTTGCAGTTCGTTTTGAGTTGAGTTGCTGATTTGCGAGCTTTTACGGGGCACGTCCGAACTCGTTCGCCGCCGGAAACCAAGAGACTTGGTGATTTGTCTCGCCTCAGCAAGAAACCTCGGCTTGGCACTGCTTGCGTTCTTCTAAAACGCGTGTATCTTGCGGCGTTGCGTTACATACGTACGCAAGTCGTCAAACCCTTGTGCGTTATGCTTTTCACCTACTGTTCGCTGACCACGCTTTTGAATTCGAACTCGCCGTTTACTTTTAAACTATCTATTAACAAAATACTACCCTAACTCCAACCCATCAAATAATATTATTTAAAAAACAAAAGCAATGTTACCGAGTTGGTAACAAAACTATGAAAAGAACTGGTTCAAGGTGATTTCCCTGCGGTACTCCAGATGGGGTGTCAAAAGTTCTTGATCGTGGATTTCTAATTTTCGTGAAAGCCTGTCGGTGCAATAGATATGAGGCAATCCAATCAAGTGAATGACCAAGTTGGAAAACCTATGCGATCCATCTTTGCAAGGAAAATCCTGTGCATGACACTGTCAAACGCTTTTGCAAAGTCAATAAAGACTGAATCCACTTGACAACCATTTTCCAGACTATTACTCAGGAAACTAACGTAACACATCGAATTCGTCGCCGTAGTCCGTTTCTTTACAAACCCATGCTGAGACTGAGAAATATGAGGTTTTGCTCGTCCGAAGGACCCGTCCATGAAGGGGTTTTCGAAATTCAACTTTAGCCGAACCAAAAATACACAAAAATTAGTAAATTGATTTCTAAACCATTTTCTTACTTAAAATTATCACAAAAACTCAAAAAATAATAAATTATACTAATAAAACTAAACAACATTTCCAAAACGAATCAAAATGAATGTTCCCAACCAATGCTATTTCCGGTAAGTCATTAATAAATCATTCAAAATGATGATCCTTATTCTGAAGTATAAATTTGTTTGAAAATAAATTCTAAGCAGTCTAAGTAGCAAATTTGGAATCAATATTTCTAAAACACCAGAAAAAGAATGCAAATCGAAATTTCGAATTTAGCTTCAGCCATAAGAATTATTGCACAGAAATAGAATACATAAAATATAACACCATATTTAAAAAAAAATCTGAATTTTTCAATACACGTCAGATCACGTAGAAAATTAACCATGATAAAAAAATTTAAAAAAATGATTGATATTCATTATTCATCTTTTTTTTTTTGCATTTCTTTTCTTCATTTTTATTGGAGTGATTGATTAAAACATGTACGGCAGTATCTTAAATTAAAAAAAAAATCTCGATAAGAATGTGAATTCTCGATTAGGAAAAAAACATTTTGAACCTCAATAGTTAATTACTGAATTCAATTTGATAAGAAGTATAAACTTTTTTTTTTCAAGACAAACAAAGTCAAAGATGAAACTCTTTTCTATATCAAAATTCGTCCAGTACCTAATTAAAATAAAAGGCAATAAGGTTCTGAAGTCCAAAATAATAACTTTTTACATATAGATATTTATAAAACAACATGTTCAGGTCTAATGACAAATTGGAAAATGATCAAAAAGAAACTTATAAAATAAAAAATAATGAATTCCACGTTTTGTTGTTAATATTCAAAGCACAAAGATAATTCAGATTTAGTTAAAATAGTGTATTTAAAATGTGCATTAAAATTTAAATTTAAAGTTGCTTCTTTCAATCAAATCAATTATAGATAAGATAACTTAAAAATCATGATCGATTCAAAAAACATTATGGAATATAATGAAAATAAGAGAAACTTTTATAAATTCTCTATCAAAGATTTTAAAGTTTAAAATTTTCAAGATCTGAATATGTTGTCGCTATCGATTGGAAAATAGGGTCCTGAAAAGGACAGAAGGTGGAAACTTGTTTTCTTATTAAAAATTTAGTTTCAGAAGGCAGAAGGTTATGTTTTCAGAATATGAAAATTAAGATTTCGAATACGAAGACTGACTTGAGAAAAAGATTTCGTAAAATACAAATAGTATTACTTTAAAATTCGGTAATTTTTTTTTTCAAATTTAGACAAAATATGAAAAAGACAAATATTAGTATGAAGAGATTAACCACCGTAATTTTTGTTTGTTACTTTGATTGATCGGCCTAGCGGTGAAAAGTGATGTCCTTTTTAGTAGGGACATCTAAAGATTATGAAATTTTTTATATAGATGGATAGAAGGTTAGAAGAAATGAAAGATGGTGAAAATGAGCGGGTAGAATTTGTCTAGAAGCATTACCATCACATACCAAATTTGGTATGTGATGGTAATGCTTCTAGACAAATTCTACCCGCTCATTTTCACCATCTTTCATTTCTTCTAACCTTCTATCCATCTATATAAAAAATTTCATAATCTTTAGATGTCCCTACTAAAAAGGACATCACTTTTCACCGCTAGGCCGATCAATCAAAGTAACAAACAAATATTAGTTTTTAAAAATTTTTAACAATTTTTTTTCTTAAAACTCGTCCAATAATTTTAAAAAGATTTAAAAAAGGAATTCAATTGATGACTTAATGGAACTGCATTCTGATCCCAATAATTGAATGATTTTCAAGTTTTGTCTATCACCTTGATGAAGCAAAAAAACTACGGTTACAGAAAAAAAATCAAATTCTGAATTTGTTTATCATACCTATTTAATTCAATTAAAGAATAATATTCCAAAGATGATGATATATAATCTAAAAAGTTGAATTCTACTGTTTATAACAAATTGGAAAGATTCATTACAAGTATTTCTAACATCACTGAATAAAGTTTAAAAAAAACTTCAAAACATTAAACAAAGCTAGTTGAAATCTGCAAAACAACTAGATTTTTGCTTTAAAATATTTAAAATTCAATTTGGCTTAAGACTTCATTTAAAATGGGGAAAAGTACTCAAATTGAAAACCTCTATAACCTTTTTCGCAGATTTCAAAATTACTTGAAATCGTGAGGAAAGTTGAAAATAGATTTAAACCTTTATTTTTGGATCTTGTGTTTTTGATTTAAAGTTTTGTCGAAATAATGCAAAAATTTCTAAAATGATTTTGAAATATTAGCAAAAGTTATTCAAAACCAACTTATAATAAAACTGCATCTTCAGATCCATGGCATCTAAATATGCCAAAATTAGTTTTAAAAATTCTTTACACCTCTAACGATGTTTATTTCGTGGCCTTGTGTAATTCATCAAAACGTTTTTGAATGGGATATTCAGCTCTTGAATAGAAGAACAAAAAACGCAATATAACATTGAGGCTGGGCTGGAATTGGTTTATTGAAGAATAGCTATATTTTTTGTAAATCAAAATTTCTAGTAAAAATGTATAGAATACTAAGATTCAGATTTTAATTAGCTTATTCTGATGATCATCGTCAGTCATGATAAATGGCTTCCAATTTTTTGATGGATAAAATTAGTATTTGATGAATTAACTTTGAAGTAAAAAATTTTCAAGTTCTGAATTTGGTTGGTTACACTTCTGTATATAAAAACCCATTCTGAAGACGAGGTAGCGTTTTTCTATGTCAAGTATAGAGTTTTAATGCTAAAGTTTGATTGAATTGCCATACTAAATTTACAATTAAAAACTACTTTCAATTCGTGAGGCAAATATGCACATATGTAATGTCGTAAAATAAAATGTTTTAAGCCTAGAGTGGTTTAAGACTAACTTCCGCCGGAGGCGAGACAAATTTATTACTTTCTTGTTAACACTTATTTAACACCTTTTAAAATCAAGTAATTTCTCTTTACTTTTTCGAAATTTTAAATGGATAAAATCTTCATGGGGGGGTGGGGATTGTCCCCTGGGGGTATGATTAAAATGATCAAATGCAGTTTTCCACAATTTATAACAGTTGCATGATAACAAAAAAATCTTAAGAAAATTGTTAGATATTGAGAATTTTGACATGAACAATATGGTTTTATGACTTAAAAGAATCAACTATTATCTTCTCTTGCAATGAATCACAAAATATTTGGCTATCGATTGATCCACTTTACATTATACCTTATTGAAAGTAGCTAAAACATTTTGAGTAAACGTATTAAATATTTATTTGAGCATTTTGACAAAAGAAAGGGAAATTTGGGGAAGAAAACTATGTAATCCAGTCATTTCAAAACACACGTAGGTTAAACAGATTTTTAAAATCATTGTCTTCTAAGTTAGACTGTTTGGTACTTTTTGCCATAACAGGGCGTAATAAAGCGTTTACCCCCATCCCTTGAATCAGTGACTTGTTTGTATGATACAATTTCACGAAACAAAAAAAAAAGAATACATGCTTTCAATCAAGTACCGCAACTGAAGATGATGGGTATGGCATTATTTTTCATGCCAACACCACCACCCAGCCCGTATGGACGACTTTGGCATGACGATGTTTACAGAGATGTTAGACAACACAGCACAAACAGCCATAAGGAAGTGTTGATGTGGAAGAATTTTTTGTTGATGTTTTGGTTACGAAATTGACCGGAAAGAAATTTGGGTTAACCTACTACTGCTAGCCAGCGTATGTTTATAGTCGGGTTTGTTTATCTGCTGAATCGATGGGATCTTCACACATTTCATCGACCGGGGAGCTCAGAGTTGATCGATGTATGTTTTCTCAGCGATTTTCGTTTATTATTTGAGAAGGGTTAAAAAAATCGACGAATCATATGCTTTTCATATGCTAGCGTAAGGCTTATTGCATGTAAAATTGTATGTATCTGTTCATTGTATAATTACTACAGAATATTTTCATATAACTTTTACTGTTTGTAATCTGATTCAAATTGAATCAAGTGAAATGAGATATCAATTTTTCAGTGCAATTAAATGTTTATTTTAGTATCAAGCCATACTCCATGTTTTGCCATTCCTCAGGTCACATGGCTTGAAGCGTGCTCCAATATTGTGTGCTAAAATTACAATTTTAAGCACCGGATCCGTTCGGAGTCCATTTTTAGAACTTCAATGCAATCGATTCCGGTGTTTTCCCAACCTCGCCAAAGTTTTATGTATACGTCGTCGTAGTCGTCGTCAGCCAGCTAAATCTATTCCATGACCGAGGCCTCGGGCGTTTTCCGGCACAGCGAAACAAAAATGACTGATTTCGCGCGTTCCGGTTGGAGGTCGCATATCAAAATTCACAAGACCTGGGACCGGCGTATGTGGATCCGAACCGGTGCTTTGCTGGTCTCTTTATAGTTTTTGGATGGGAAAGTTCATTTGAATCAGTAAAGACTTTGAAATGTCATATCCATTTTTCAATAAACATAATAAAAAAAAATCCACATTACCATCGATGATGCTATTGTGAATCGATGGATGACTTTTCAATGAAAGTGAACTTGATAGTTCGCAGATCGATGTTCTTGGTTTAATTTTGCAGACAGGATTGTTCACGGTTTGGAACACTTAATGGAGAGTTATTTAAGCAATCTTTTATTAGATATCGATGAAGGAAGCGTACTCATTGAAGGATTTTTCCTCTGAGGATTCAATGTAGCTGATACATTGAAGTTTATAATAAGTTTCATACATGTGTACTAGACTGTCCCAAATTTGTATGGGAAATTCAAAACCTGTGAAATGTTAAGCGCTGCAGGCTAAAATTTATCCTAGTCCTAGTACAAGATCTCATGCCAAATTTGGGCCACATCGGACCACGGGAAGGGGTCGCTCAACAAGCCTAAAGTTTGTATGGGATTTTGAGACATTTTGTTCGGGAGGAACATGAAAAACCAGTTTTTTTATCAATAACTTTGGTTATCGTCGGCCGATTTCTTTCAAAAACGGGTTTTCTTAAAGCCTAAATTATGAAAAATATTTCATCCGAAGACTACATTCCGATAAGAGTTGAGATAAAAAAGTTATAAGGCTTCAAAAATGGGCTAACTTTTTTAAGGATGGTATTCATCACTGTTAATGAGCCGGGGCGGTCGAACATATCGACGCCTAATTAACAGTGATGAATACCACCGTGAAAAAAGTTAGCCCATTTTTGAAGCCTAATAACTTTTTTGTCTTAACTCTTATCGAAATGCAGTCTTCGGATGAAATATTTTTTATAGTTTAGGCTTTAAGAAAACCCGTTTTTGAAAGAAATCGGCCGACGATAACCAAAGTTATTGATAAAAAATTGGTTTTCATGTTCCTCCCGAACAAAATGTCTCAAAATCCCATACAAACTTTAGGCTCGTTGAGCGACCCCTTCCCGTGGTCCGATTTGGCCAAAATTTGGCATGAGATCTTGTACTAGGACTAGGATCAATTTTAGCCTGCAGCGCATAACTTTTTCAAAAGTCGGGTCATTTGAGGCACTCTAATGTGTACGGATCGAATATCATGAAAGGTTTCTCTTTATAATTTTATATCACTTCATTAATACACTCAATTATTTTTCCTAGCTTCAAAGTACCTATAAAGTTATTGCAAATATAGCAATAAACCGGTAATTCAATTCTTACTATTATTAATAAAAAAAATCTTTTGAATCCTGATTCAAATTCAATACTCATATAATATATGTCATATTAAAATTTATGTAACCAGATTGTGAAACCTGTATTCATTTTTTTAATTCTCAACTTTCGTTTATAATTTAAATACCTTTATTTTTTGGATCAAATATAAATAAAAAATCCAAAATTAAAAAAAAATATATTTAATTTGATCTGAATTTTAAATTGATGATTAAAAACATTGCCGTTGGGAAAGGGTCTTAGCGATGAAATCTCACCTCCCCAATAAGGGTCCAAAAATGTCAAGTAAAATGTTCATCTTTAACTCATACTTTTTAATTCTTAATCAAATTTTTATGAACGAATGAAGTGAAACAAAAGTAACAATCACGACTCAGAACTAAGGCCAAAACTTCGAAAATTTATCCCAGGTTCACATTTGTACTACAGTTTTTCAAAACATTTCTCACTTGTTGATAGATATTTAAAGACTGTACTCGAAAATCGCTATCAAAAGTAAATCATCGGAGAATTGAATGAAATTTAGGTACACTCCATTGTCCCGAATATCGAATTTACAATCAGATTAGACTAAGGTTGCCAGATTGCCCGGTTTCATCCGGGTTAGCTCGGATATTAAAAGAAAATTTGGGAAAAAATTGACATGGATTTCATTGAAAAATGCTCAGATTTTCCAAAACTTATTCACTTTTTTTGGCAAATAAAAAACAATGTTCTTCGAAATTATCGACGTTTTTCGGTGAGTTTTAATAATAATAAAAAAACGTCGATAATTTCGAAGAACAAACAATCGCGGTGATAAATCCAAAACTCAATAAAAAACAATTAATTATTTTGTATTTTTTCTATTTATGATGCCAAATCGAAATTTCTGGAGAAATTTTTTTAAAAATAGTCATGATATGTTTTTGAAAGCCTTAAATTAGATTTCTAATTCGTCGATAAGTTTTGATACAAGCATTTTTTTACCGGTTTGTTTTTCTTGATTATTATTGAGTAATTTTTGAATTTTTACAGGATTTTTGGTTGCATTTTTGATATCAAATGTCTGGATTTTGTCTGGTTTTTAAATCAAATAGCCCGGATTTGTCCAGCCCGGATACATGCTGAAGAAGTTCTGGTAACCTTTAAGCATTAAACATTAAACATTAAACATTAAACATTAAACATTAAACATTAAACATTAAACATTAAACATTAAACATTAAACATTAAACATTAAACATTAAACATTAAACATTAAACATTAAACATTAAACATTAAACATTAAACATTAAACATTAAACATTAAACATTAAACATTAAACATTAAACATTAAACATTAAACATTAAACATTAAACATTAAACATTAAACATTAAACATTAAACATTAAACATTAAACATTAAACATTAAACATTAAACATTAAACATTAAACATTAAACATTAAACATTAAACATTAAACATAAAACATAAAACATTAAACATTAAACATTAAACATTAAACATTAAACATTAAACATTAAACATTAAACATTAAACATTAAACATTAAACATTAAACATTAAACATTAAACATTAAACATTAAACATTAAACATTAAACATTAAACATTAAACATTAAACATTAAACATTAAACATTAAACATTAAACATTAAACATTAAACATTAAACATTAAACATTAAACATTAAACATTAAACATTAAACATTAAACATTAAACATTAAACATTAAACATTAAACATTAAACATTAAACATTAAACATTAAACATTAAACATTAAACATTAAACATTAAACATTAAACATTAAACATTAAACATTAAACATTAAACATTAAACATTAAACATTAAACATTAAACATTAAACATTAAACATTAAACATTAAACATTAAACATTAAACATTAAACATTAAACATTAAACATTAAACATTAAACATTAAACATTAAACATTAAACATTAAACATTAAACATTAAACATTAAACATTAAACATTAAACATTAAACATTAAACATTAAACATTAAACATTAAACATTAAACATTAAACATTAAACATTAAACATTAAACATTAAACATTAAACATTAAACATTAAACATTAAACATTAAACATTAAACATTAAACATTAAACATTAAACATTAAACATTAAACATTAAACATTAAACATTAAACATTAAACATTAAACATTAAACATTAAACATTAAACATTAAACATTAAACATTAAACATTAAACATTAAACATTAAACATTAAACATTAAACATTAAACATTAAACATTAAACATTAAACATTAAACATTAAACATTAAACATTAAACATTAAACATTAAACATTAAACATTAAACATTAAACATTAAACATTAAACATTAAACATTAAACATTGAACATTAAACATTAAACATTAAACATTAAACATTAAACATTAAACATTAAACATTAAACATTAAACACTAAACATTAAACATTAAACATTAAACATTAAACATTAAACATTAAACATTAAACATTAAACATTAAACATTAAACATTAAACATTAAACATTAAACATTAAACATTAAACATTAAACATTAAACATTAAACATTAAACATTAAACATTAAACATTAAACATTAAACATTAAACATTAAACATTAAACATTAAACATTAAACATTAAACATAAAACATTAAACATTAAACATTAAACATTAAACATTAAACATTAAACATTAAACATTAAACATTAAACATTAAACATTAAACATTAAACATTAAACATTAAACATTAAACATTAAACATTAAACATTAAACATTAAACATTAAACATTAAACATTAAACATTAAACATTAAACATTAAACATTAAACATTAAACATTAAACATTAAACATTAAACATTAAACATTAAACATTAAACATTAAACATTAAACATTAAACATTAAACATTAAACATTAAACATTAAACATTAAACATTAAACATTAAACATTAAACATTAAACATTAAACATTAAACATTAAACATTAAACATTAAACATTAAACATTAAACATTAAACATTAAACATTAAACATTAAACATTAAACATTAAACATTAAACATTATCAGTTCGGTTCATGATTTGGACGCATTCTTGATTTGGAACTCTTTTTTTTAAAGCAGATTTGAAGCTTAAATAAAGTTACAAAATGGTGATAAAAAATTGAAATTTCAGATTTCGTTCATTCGGAGTTTTCAAACAGATTCAGTAGTTGAATTACGAATAAATAATGTCAAAAGATATAGAAAATCAAAGATTAAAATTTCAAATAAGAAAATTTTCGTTTAGGATTGTTTTATAAAATGCCTTTTTTTGTTCATAATTCATTTTTGTACAAGAAATCGATTTCAAATTAGGAAATTAGAATAATTATTCAGATTTTTTTTTATTTTTCTTCATCAATACAAAAATATTAATATGTATTTGTATTTTGCTTAAAACAAGCACTTTTCTAAGATCTATAGATCTATATTTAGATAATTGCACTCTATTAAAACTTTTGTCCCTTATATCAAATCATAATAACATAGTTTTGAAAATATTTAACACAAATAAATTTATTGTTCCTTTTTAAAGAACGCACTCTTTCTTTAAATCCTTCAGTATTTAAATCTTTTGTTGTTTCCATTATATAAGCTATGCACTTTAATGTTATCCAAAGTCCTGCCCTGAATTTAAAATTTTTCTTGTTTATCGTTTATTGGAACAAATCATCTGCATATGAAATATTCAGTTTAAATTTTGTTTTTATTTCTTAGTTCAACCAAGACCAAATTATCTTGGAGCCTAAGCAATCTTTTATTCCATGCTAAGCAGTATCATTCCATTACATAGATCGAATTGAGATGAATTTAGCCCTCGAACGTGCCTTAACATTTTTTTTTCATTTGTTGGAATCAAATCTCTTTGCAGGATTCAAAAGGATAACTTTGGTGAATATAATTTTATTCATACTGCGCAAAATAAAGTTGTTAGGATTTAACTGTCCATTTCCATTGTACAAAATATTTTTTCATAAACAAAACTGTTGATTTTGATGTTGAACATCAGAAAGAGCTATCCGTTCTTTGTAAATAGACTGGCATGTATGTATATGTAGTTCTGTGTGTGATACAAAATAAAAAAGTCCTTTTCATATAAGCTGTCTTAACATCCTTATATGTTTATTGCCCATGGGTGAAACTTGACTATTGTACCAGAGTTTAGTTAAAATATAGGTATTAGAAATCCAAGATTTTTGAATTATGTTCAAAAAACTTTTGATGTGCTGTGCTTTTATTTTACTTTTATTTTACTTATCAGAGTGTTGTAAGTTTTATCTATAGTAGTTTCAAAAATAGTAAAAAAGTAAACCTAAGATTTTTACAATATCTTGTTCTTAATTTTTTTGTGGTCCAACAGAGCAACTCTTCAATCTTAAAAAAAATTAATTTGGAAAAATGGCCAACTCATGGTCAATTCTTAGCAAAGTGTAGATCCCTTCCGCATATGAAATAACTTGAATAAATTTATTGTTCAAGTAGATGCCATTAGCATTTTGATAGATCATTCTTCTCAGTGGTTCTACGTAAAGAGTGAATAAAGCCATTCTCAATGGACATGCTTGCCTTAACGAGCTAAAAATTTTGAATGACAGATTTTTAAACCAATAACTTAAACCAGGGCCAGATTAAGAAATCGGGGGGCCCCTATGATGCGATTTTTTTTTCAAATGCTATCCCAGTGAACACAACACATTTTAAACGTGTAAACGAACTGGAAATGGGTTCGGTAGGGTAACGGACTTATTTTGGACCAGGGGACCTATTTTGGACCACCTTGTCTACCTCTCTTATAAAGCAACTAATAATGAAAAAAATAGTGCTTTACATTAAGTGCCCGGGCTTCAACACTATTCGCTAAAAAATTTCATGATTATTTGTTTTATAAGAGAGCTAGGCATGGTGGTCTAAAATTGGTCCTCTGGTCCAAAATAAGTCCGTTACCCTATACTGTCTTCAAATAGCCATGTTGTTTGCGTAGAAGATAGTTTGTAGTATCTCCAAACAAAAATTGTTAATTATTCACGTGCAAACATTGCGGAAGAGTTTAGAAATTTTGCAAAAACGAAAGCTCTGATTTGAGCTGCATAAAGCCAAATTTAATTCTCAATATTTTATCTCCTTATCACCAACTAAAATTCTCTGGTTAAGAAAAGTAACCGGATAGATATTTTAAATGATTTTCATTTCATCATTGATTGTCTTGATTGTGCTTCATCGAGAAATATTTATCTAATGATCATTGGAAAGTATCATGAAGATTTCAAACAAAGAATGCAAAATTCAAAAAGAAAAACGAAAAAGAAAAAGAAGAGATTTAAAACATAGAAATATTCAGAGAATCACTCAATGTTATTAGCAACTCAACAACTGATAATTTGAGAATGCTCATTTGGAAAATGATATGCTGAATTCAGGATACTTTCTTAAGTTGTTGACAAAATTTTGGTTAAATCATTTGAAAATGTTGCAATACGCATTTCAAGTCTAAGACAGAAATTGGGATGGTAATTCAATAAAGAAACTCTGTACTGTCGATTGGTCAAATTTAAGCAACTAGAGTTTAATTAATTTTATTTACAAAAATAGGGAGGGAAAAGGGTTTAGAATTTATAAACCAACAACAATAGGGAGAGAAGAGGGTTTAGAGTTTATAAACCAACGGAAATTTCAATAATTATTATTGAAAAGTGAAAAGGTATAATAAAACCTCGGATAATGCCCGGATAAAATTCTGCAATGTTTACCATAAAGCTTCTCAGTTCTCTCGTAGCACTGTGAGCCAGTTTTGGCAAAATAAACTGCTACTTTTAGTAATTATAACCTGGATAAGAAACGTAATAATAAACACTATTATTGTGCAAGATGTTTGTTTGTAATGAAAATGAGGAGATGTTTTTTCTTTATTTTACCTGTTTTGTACAGAATATGCTGACTGACATGTTTCGATAAAAAAAATGAAAATTGAGGTGTTTTGCTTCGTTATCTTCTTTATTTTATCAATTTTTTTCGAATTCGGTTTACATTATTTTTGTCCAGATTTTGGGTTGAAAATTTTGAAATTCATTACCAAGATTTTGATATTCTTAACTCGTAAAATGCAGGAGAACTCCTTTACTGCTTACTATAGAGGGCCTTACTTGTGTAAGAGAAAAATTATTCTAGATATTATATCACGGGGGCCCCTTTAGATGTTATATTCCAAGTTTGCATTCCTATTTTCTCGTTTTGTTTTTTTTTTTCAGGGATTTGAAGGAATTAAAGTAGCATGATGAAAGTAATGTTAAAACCTTTTTTCCCTTGAGGAGCCCTCTGACCCAGAGGGGCCGAGGAAATTGCCCCTATTGCCCCCCTTTAATCCGGCCTTGACTCAAACCTTGGATGTTTCCTTGAGATAAAATTAAAAAAAAAATCTTAATTAATCTGGAAGACAGAACTGGATCCGAATCTTTCACATAAAATAATGATCCAGAGGCCTTTTGTTAGTCAATTGTTAAAATTAGAGGAGATGAGGGCATAACGAGCACCCAGGGCATAATGAGCACTCCTTTTTTCTACATAAGTACGTATTTTCTTAAACAAATTTTCATAAGGACTTGTTTCGTACTACCCATAGTATTAATTTTTCACCAAAAAAGAAATATCCTTTTCATCTTTACAGAAATATTAAATAATAACCAGCTAGGTTCTCAAGTGACGAAAAGATTATAATTTTTTAGCACCACAAAATAAGCTTTAATGACCTTTAAATCATCTTGATCTGAAATGTATGCACTGCAACATGATCTACACATTGTTTCTCAATTTTCAACATCATAAAATTTTTGATTTTTCACTTAATCAATTTTAAAACGCTTTTTCACTTCAATTTGTTCACTAAAGGCGAACAGAGCACTATAAATAAAGGCATAATGAGCATTTTCTGCCGGGAAATCTAGCAGCGAATTCAACTTGATGAAGACAACTGAATAATAGAGCTACAGCTTGGCTTGTTTTTTCTGTCGATTTGGCCTATTGGTAAGGTGTCGGAGAGGTAATCAGTAAACTCGAGTTCGATTCCTGTTCGAGGGGATTTTTTTTGCACTTACCATTCATGATTGATTTTTTTAATTGTTACATTATGCGGATAATAGCATCAAAGCATCATCCGTCAAACAAAACACCAGAAACATAATGTATGAGCATGTGTTAATTCTTTGAATTCTACAAACAGACCTAGATTATTTTTTTATTGCTTTGTTTGATGAATCTACGCCTCACCGTTTAGTGCAATCATGATCATGAATGATAAATGAAAAAAAAAATCACCTCGACCAGGAATCGAACTCGAGCCTACTGATTACCTCTCCGACATCTAACCAATAGGCCAAATCGTCAGACGATTCAAGTCAAGCTGTAGCTCTATTACTCAGTTGACTTCATCGAGTCGAATTTGCTGCTAGAATCCCCGGCAGAAAACGCTCATTATGCCTTCATTAATGGTGCTCATACTGCCTCGGGGGGTTTCTCATTATGCCTCTACAGTGACTGGTTTTCAGCTTTTGTCAAAAATTTTTAAAATGCATTTTTAAACGTTTTTATCTACTTTTTAAAGTTTCATCCAATTAGGCAATAGACTATTTGAGTGTCTGAACACGAATCAATGATGCAATTCACATATTACAGCTGTTCTCTATGGTTAAATAAGCGTTTTCCTTAAGGTGGCCGTTATGCCCCCATCTCCCCTATTTGATTTTTTTTTCATTGGCTTTATATTATACTAACTCTGACAATAAAGGTCTTCAATGAATCCATCGTGAATTTTATAGTCTGTGCTTAAAGAATAGGTATTTTATTATTTAAGTCAAACTGATCTCCTTTTCTGGGAACAAATGGTATTAATCCCTCTGTAAATATAGCCGGTGAATATTGAACATCAATAAGATATTCGTTAAAAAGTTTTAACATTTCTTCTTTGACTTCTTCAAAGATTATGTTATAAAGCTCAAAATTTATTCCATCTGGTCCCGGGGAAGTTGTTGAAGAAGCATGTATAATTGAAAATTTAAACTCTTCATAATCAAAATATCTTATAAGGATATGACTCATCTTACTTTTTGGTAATGCTTTCTCTCTTAATCAATAGTCGATATTTTCTTAAAACTTTTTATTAAATAAATATGAATAACTGATTTAAGTTGTGAAGAATTATATCTTATGTCATTATTAACTTGAATTTAAATAGTTTTGATGGATCTTTTCTTTTTAAATAAGATAAAAGCTGGAATAAAGGTATTATTTCATTTGAATGACTAGTATTCGCTTTTAATTTATGATTGAATTGAGTTAGCCGTGCGTCGCTGTTCTAAATATTTGGAATAAGATTATTCTCAAAATTCTGAAGCCAAATTTAGGTTCATATTAAGGATTCAACCCCAAAAACAGGTTAAAAATTCAATTTAGACCCAAAATGGCAAACCTCTGAACCTAAATTTGAAAATTCGATTTATTGTTGGCAATTTCTAAGGGAAATTTCCTGTAATCAACCTTTTTTTATTGTTTTTCGATTTAGAATTCAACCTTGAACCAAGCGTGCGATATCTCTACTTCTGGGGCAATCCATTCTGAACTGAGCGCGCTAATCAATAAACACCTCCTGGTTTATCAAATCAGGAATGGGTTCATCCCATTTTGATATGCTAGCCTGAACTACGATCATTGCCTTTCTCAATGTAGTCGGTTGAACATACATATTTGTCAGTTTATGTTTTCATTTTTATTTTTATTTTGCCCGAATTGAACCTTCAATTAATTTGCAATCTGACCTCGCTTATTAGCAACGCACCATCGCCAATCGTTCGGTTGGAGGGAAAATTTTCTTATCATCAAGGCAATGTTCAAAACGAGACTGTCATTCACGTTTGACCTGTCTGTCAGAGCCCGTCTGTCTGTCGGTCTACGTTTCGGTCTGTTTTACTTCCCGATTGGTAGGCCTATAGGTTGTTTGCTTTTTTTTTTCTTCCAATCTTGTTTCTCCACCCTACAACTTGTTCTGCCATCATCGACTTCGGTTCGTTTGGATTCAATTTTTATGCGCTAACCTTCCTCCTCTTTTGCCACCCAATCATACACGCAATTATTTGCCATTTGAAGAACCGCGTCAATCGTCGTCAATCGAAGCAATAAATGTTGCCGCACTCCTCCACACGTTCCACACCCGTCTTTGAGAGATGACCGATAAGCTTCTTTCTGTTAACTTCCTTCAACCCGTTCCGGTAAGTTCCGTCAATTGATACCTATTATTAGCTTTACTTGTAGGTGTACTTTCTATTTATCACCCGACAGTGGCCATCTGTTGCTCTCGAAGAATCAGTCATAATCGACCGGGAAAAAAGTCTCGCACATCATAACGCGCAATCAAATGTCATTACTCTTCGTTATCTATTTTGAAAGGAAAGTTTTTTCGATCGTGGAATTACGCAATGCGCTACTGGATTGATGAGACGGTTTTATTCCTGTCAAGATAAGTTGTAGGTTGTGGAAATGCACGTACGAAATTTCTTCGATTAGACCATCTGTATGTCATAATTTCTTAATTTTCATAACGATAATTTGAAGAATTAATTTTTTCTCAGAAAATAAGTCGAAAAAATCCAACTTCCTTAATCATTGGTAATGAAATAAAGATATTTTTCCATCTTTATCTGAAAAAGGTTTTTTAAATCAAATTTTTAACTAACTAAGATTTAAAACATTACACTATTTATAAGCAAAATTTGAAAGCCGTTTGTAATATGTATGGTTGTTAAAACAATTTTTCCATATTCGTGAAACTTTGTCAATTGACTTTGGAGATTAGATGTTAGGGACCGTTTAATAATTATATAAGTACATACAGTGAGCGGAATAAGAAGAGTACCACTATGTGTTTTGCTTGTTAAAATATGAATGATTTAAAATCACCAAAGTTTTCTCTTGCAATTTTTTTTAAAATTGTTTAACAGATAAATCAAGCATAAGTTTACTGTTTTTGGACGCAGCAATTGGCGTTGCGGACCAAAAATGTAAAAAAAAGGTGCGAAATAAGAATAGTACCACTTGTGTTTTCAACAAAAACAAGATTATTTCTAAAAATTTACTAATAAAATTTAAAAGTGAATAATAAAGCTTCCACGGATTGTTTGAATAGATAACTGCATTTTAAGAAGTTTTTCAGAATTCCAAAAATTTTCAACGGTTTTAAAGGAGATTTTAAGAGATGCTTTTCTAGCGTTAAGGAATTTGATATTTAATCTATAATACTTTATCAAACTGCTTTAAATCTTCATTAACATTCATAAGTATGATGCAAAATGTTTAAACATACATTTGAGACTGAATTTGAATAAAATTTCAGGCTTCAAATTTAAATAAAGTCTGCTTCATTTAATATTGGAACACAAACAATTGCGTGTAGTTCAGTCATTTATTAACGAATTCATAACTTGTTTTTCATACAAATGTAGCATTTTCTTTACTCTTTCATAAAAAAAATTATAAAATTATTCATTGCTGTTTCGAAGAAATTCTCGTACTTTTCCCGTAATACGGCACATTAGGCGGCGCACACCCTTTTCGTCCTCCGTTTTGGCGATTTGATTCCACCAGTTCTTCATTTGAGTCATGTTCCTAACAAGTTTTCCCTTTGCCTTAAGCCTCCGCTTCGTGATTGCCCAGTATTTCTCTATCGGCCGGAACTGGGGGCAGTTTGGGGGGTTGAGGTCCTTCAGTATTACGCTGACCCCGTTCGTTGCGTACCATTCCATAACCGTTTTTCTGTAATGGCAGCTTGCGAAGTCCGGCCAAAACATTACTGGACGGTCGTGGGCACGAATAAACGGCAGAATCCGTTTCTGTAGGCACTCTTTTTTGTAGACTTCTGATGTCATTGTCTTGTCAGTGAGAAAGACTTTGGTTTTCTGTCCACAACTGCATATCCCCTGCCAAATCATGTACTTGCGGGCGAATTTATCCGCAAACACGAACTTAAATTTTGCAGGTACATCCCCCCGAGCCGTCGCCAAATAAAATTTTTGACCTGGGATTTGCCCAAAGTCCGCCTTCACGTAGGTCTCATCGTCCATCAGAATACATCCGTCGAACTTGGTCAGCACTTGGTCGTACAGCTTTCGAGCACGGATTCTGGCCACATTGTTCTGCTTCAGCGTCCGATTTGGCTGTTTGCTGGCTCGGAATGACCTTATTCCTTCCCGGAGACGAATTCGTCGCACCGTGCTGTGAGCGGCCTGGAACTTATTGGCCAAATCGCGGTCTGAAAGATTGGGATTCCTCTTGACGGCCTTGATGACTTTCCCACGCAGTTTCCGGTCGACAGTTCCACTCCGACGCTTCGAATGCGGCTTCCGAGCCGTCGTCAATGTTTCCTTGTACTGCTTGATAACACGCCATACGGTATTTCTGGGCATTTTAAGCTGTTTAGCTAGCTTCGATGCCGACAACAATGAATTTTCAAGAAAACTGTGCACAATTTGATCTCTCCGTTCGGCTTCCATGGCGGTTGTTTACAAAATGCTATCGTTTGGTGTTATGACATAAATACATGGTGAAAGGTAATGAATTTCCCGACACGTGGGTGAAAAAAGTTTCCAAATCCGTCCACTAGGAGCGCCACAATGAGCAAAAGAATTTGTTCCAATATTAAATGAAGCAGACTTTAGGTATACTAATGTTTTTGAGAAGTCAAAAACTATATTTCTCTAGTTTTAAGTCATAGGTGGCAGCACTATCTTGCAATTAAACCAAATTGATGCCCATTTTCGAATATCCGAGATTAATTCATGTGTGCTGGATGATTTTGGTCAAGAAATAAGTACATGGTACCGTGTGAACGCCTTGGAAATTCTAAGATCACTAAATCAAATTAATAGGATTACATCAAGGTCACAAAAAAAGAAAATTTCTTGGACCGATAATCAGGATAATGTTGTACATCCCTTTGAAGCTTGATAGACCAGACGGCTAGCAATATTATTGGTATGATTTGCAATTGAATAGGAAGTTCAGATGAGCAGGAAATATGGCGGTTGTACACATTCTTGTGCTGGTGTTTTTCTACAAATTCGGCAAAGCTTTCTGCCGCGTGAACTCCAAAAAAACTGTGTTGAAAAACTACTTCGAAATAATGAATATGGGCCTAAATAAACCTGGAAATCAATATTGAGACTTAGTTTGGTTTTAACTGCAAGATACTGCTGCCATCTACGCCTTGATCCTGGAAAAAGTAAGGTATATTGAAAAAAAAAATAAGTTTTTGAATTCCAGCCTGTTTTTTTCTGATTCTAAATAAACACAGAATGTTTGTTTCAATATTACACGTCATTTAAATGAAGAAAGTTATTAATTTGGTAAAGATGCAACGGAAGGCAGTCGGGCGTGGGTGTAATCGAGGTGCTTAGGGGATGATTTAAATGCGCCACTCCGAAGAGATCATCCCCCTGTTTGGTGCGTGCCCGGCTAAGAGACCCATCAATAGGGTGGGTGTATTCTGTCTGGCCCTTGATTACCGATCACCCTACCGTTCCTCAATCCGTTGACCCTCAATCAAATGTCCCCAAATAATTACCGGAGAAAACCAAGATAAGAAGACAAATCCTAAGTTGGTCCCGAAAATACTAACTGAAAAAGGAAACAAGTTCCTTAGAAATTCTTCAACCGACCCACTTTCCCCGTACAAGTTTGCTAAGATAGCGTAGAAGGCAGGAAAGGGGCTAAAAAAAACAACGGAAGTCAGCCTAGACTTCCAGTAAAAGAATTACGGAACCGGAAAAAACGATGTCTTCAACTCTCCAACAAAAGTCACCAAAGAAAAACTACATAATCTTGTCTTTCAAACGAGCTCTATTAGCCATAAAATAATGATGATGGTTTTGGTTGTTAGTGGGGGTTTTACATTTTGGTTTTCAGGATTTCCCTACTCTGCTACATCTACATTTTCGTTCGGGTTTCCCCTCTAACGCTCAGCGCTCGCAAGCGCTGTCTGGCTATTTGTTTTCCCTCAGAATTTGTTCAGGAGTGCAGTTTTACTTGGCCAAAGTCATAGAAAATTTTTCCTAGGAAATTCTTATTTCATTGCGTGTGCAAATTGGGGTTTGGTTTGTTTGGGTTGATTGGTTGTGTTGGTTGGTGGTTGGTGATAATTATCTTTCAATCATAATCATGTGCGCGCGCACGCCTCAACCAGGCTGCTCTTAATTGTTGAGCATATAAAAATAAAAGATTCCAAAAATCGGGATTCGAACTCGTGACCGCGAGATTATTGGGGTAACGAGTGCTTAAGCCCTGACCGAACGAACTGAGCTGTGGTGGCAGGCTTGGAAGTGAGAGGCTGCAGACCAATCTGTTATTTTCCGGAAGAGGGATGGTTTTCCGGAAAAGTTGTCATGGGTTCTCCAATGGGATGGAACAATCACTCCCGGGTGGCCGTCACGAATATGCCGTTTCGCCGATCTACGGTGTGCTCGCCGGTCGAAACGTACCACGAGTTGTTGGGTGGTTTGATGATGACGTACGCTCAGCGTGATCCTTTCCTTGAACCGTCGTGTTCGGGGTGTAGGTAGATCGGTACCTCCAGCAATCTATTTTTGGAATTCGATTTAGAAAAAATACCCACTATGCACAATATCGACAAACCAATTACCCGTTTTCAAAATCTGAGCTGCACTAAATCAACAAACTGCACTTTTATTTGCACTCGGAGGGATCTGAGGGAAAATAGCAACTTATGTTAAATTGTTGAAAACGTGGTTTCTTCAATTTTTAGTACCTTTTTGTACTATGCCACGCGCGAAATACAAAATTATTACCGATCCTGCCTACTTCACAGTCAAAGGAAAAGTGGTCTAGGGATCGCATTAGCCGTCAGATCAAATGAGCTATTGATCTTCGGGACCGGAATTGCGTAATTATCAGCGAACTAATAATTACGAAATTTCCCGAAGAAGAAAATGTCTTCTTACCCAAACCTTTCCCTTTCATACATCCGAGGGTTCGTTCTCGGGTGTAAGAGTTCGGGTGGAGCGATATCGAAAACCTCGGTACACCAATACAATCATACTATCCCCGTGATGGGGTTAATGACCGGGCGCAAACCAATCAGATGGTGATGACGGGCTTCATCCAAACCATGCGCTAAGCGATCACACCCCAGTTGCAGAAAAAAAAAACATCTCATTTAAATGCCCATTCCTTGGTGACGTCATACCGGGAATTCCCTCGGGCGGTGGGGTTTACGTCATTGAGTGACTCGCCAGAAGAGCGGATCAGTTTCCCTAAAGATTTCTATGACGTCACAGAGCGACTGGTGTTGCGAAGTGCAAACTCTCTGACAGGCTTCGGACGGCTCCTGAGGTGTCGCTCATAAGTGCAAGAGCAAAGCATCACAAAGAGGTGTGAAACCCACACTCTTGTGAGCGATAAACCGCACACACTTTGCTCAAGCTTCCCGGAAAAAAATGTTGGACACTCACTTACATGAGTGATGTGTGCTCCGTAAATGTCGCTCTCAGAATGTACTCTTAGTGTTAACACTGAGGGCAGTTAAGTGTGTTTTAGGCAACCGCCCTTCCTTTCGTAACAAAAATAAAGACGCACAGAAAGCACAGCTCGCAAGCAGTCGTGCAGAGGTTCATATTCCAAGGGTTTTATGAAACTATTATAATGTAAAGTAATTGATCGTTTACATCTTAACACAATTCAGCGTTGCGAGGTTGGTTCGTCAAGAATCAGGATCATTCACAGCAAAAAATCAGAATTTTTCATGAGATATCTTGGTTTATGGAAATCATAAGCAGCTCTGCATATATTGCATAAACAAAGGCGGAATCCAGGTGCTGAAAACGCCTTGATTTATGCAATAGCAGTAACCAGTTTCTTGGCTGGCTTGCAGTTCAAATCGAACCACCTTTTTCGATTTTCTCAAATTTCTAGTGATTTGAAGTTGAAGTTAAATTTCAAGACTTTTTTCATTATTTAATTTGAATGGAATTCATAATATGATGTGTTGCAACGCACACAGAAGTATATAAACAAATTTAAAATTGAAACAGGTCATCCCGCAATGAAATGAGAGAAATCTTAATATGAAAAAAATCGCAATTGGGCGTTTTTGAAAGTTGCGAATTCCAACCTAATCGTGAAGAGATTGCCGCTGGTCTGGATAGTCAATAAGGATTTTAGAAGAATAAAAAAGCTTGTAATTTAATGCCAATTTTTTTACCAAAGTGTATTAGATTCATTAATCCCGATTTGACATTATTATCTATTTGATTTATCTTCGGAAAACACAGCAAAAAACGAACCAAAGCGAACAACACCATCAATTCATTACTTGGACGCACTAAGTGTACGCTCTCAGAGTGCTCTTTGGGTGACGCAATTATAGAGTACTCATTTCAATTTTGAGTGTTGTTTGAGTGACGAAAAACGCTCCCTGTGTGTATCGTTACTCTGATCCTATTGACCACTCTTGCTCCGCTCACAACATCATTTAAAGAGCGGAGCAGAAAATTACACCGCTCTTGTAGGACTCTGAGGAGCGTCCGAAGCCTGTCCGTCGTCTCGTCTAAATGGTCAACCTTCGTTTAATTGCTCTCGTGCCAGCTGTGACCGGGGATGTTTCAGTAGGCTTCCATTAATTGTAACGCACGGTTAACATGCATCAATGTTTTATACCACAACGAATGTTGAAGACCTAAACGCTTAGGCTGATAGCGAAAGGGCTTGTAGTGTTTAATGTTCCGGAGCCCGACTAGTCATAAATTGTTTGAATGTTTGGGCGTTTTGGGAGGGTGTGTTTCGGATGCAACCAGAAAAGATTGACATAGGAAAACTTCCATTTTCACCAAAAATTTTCTGATTAAGCTCACTAGAAATTGTTAATCGCTGTCGTAACTGAAAGATCAAAATTGACCAGAAAAAATTTCAAAGACACATTCCACCGTGCGTGAAATCGCTTTTCCGGACTTTTCTGAACTGTTATCATTCTAGAAGTCAATCGAAAATGAAAAAATCAGTAGTAAACGGTCGCAAATTGAATTTCTTTCAAAATGAATATAATTTGGTTATTAAAAAAAAAAAAATAGTGTTTTGATCCAATACTTTTGTATCCTGGACTGAATTCACGTCACGAAATATCAAGTTATTCTAAACTATTCTTTTCAGCCTTCAAATTTTATGTACACTTTCAAAAGTGATGTTTTGTTATTTCGATCTGTACTATCATAAGATTTCAGTATCTTTTCCATAAATTTGTCTTATTTTGACTGGCACTTGAAAAGCAAAATATTGAGGAATCGTACTTTAAAATATTGACTGTTTCTCACAGTGTTTATTTAAAGATTTACCAAAAAAAAATTTTTAAATATTTTTGTTTGTTTTAAATATTAAAATAACGAAATCATTAAAAATATCAACTAAATTATATTTGATTTGTAAAAATCCGACCATTTGGAGGGTCAAAACAGCTTTCAGTGTATATTTTTATTTTATTGAAATTTTCCAAATTAAATTAAACATGTTAAAAATTCTTTTCTCTTTTTTCCTTTGTTTTTGTTTGATTTGAACTATCAAAATTATTGGCAAGTTTGAATTTTTTGAAACGCAAACGGATGAAAAATCACTTAAGATCGTACAAGCGCGTGATATGTGTCCAAAGTCAGCTGGATTTGGCATTTTGTTAAAATAATTTATGAATAATCAAACGCTTAAAATAGTTATTTGTACTCTTCAATTATTCATTTTTAAGTTTTTTCACATCAATAAATTCCGTATTATTTTGCAGCTCTTTAAAATACGTCTATAAATCTTCATAATTCGAAGCTAGATTTTTATAAAGAAGCCTTAATTGTTAAATTAAAAATAGTCAATTAACATTCTATCTTGGGGTTTTGTATGATTTTTTCCATGGATAAGGGCTTCCTGAATAAAGGATCAAGTCTCCCTTAACTTCAAAAATATCGCAATTTTTTTACTCCCACGAAAATGCTTCTAGTTCACCTACGGGTTCAAGTATCGTTCTAATTTTAGGAGCAAAGAAACTTGAAGTTACACGCTGTCAGAAAATGTAAAAGAGTTCGAGTTGCTAAATTTTTCTAAAAAGATATGGTGAGAATAAGAAAAGGGGATCAAGTATCCCCACTCTCCCCTAAGGTTTTTTAAAACTTTTGTGGAACCTTATCAAAACATCAAATTTTGACGGTAAGCATGAAAGGGCTCTGGTCCTTGTACTATATTTGATCTGTTTATATACTTATTTTGCAGTAGTTTTGCGATTTTATCACTGTTCGATTTTATCAATACTCGCCAAATTCACGCTCGATTTTATCACGCTTTTTTAGAAATTATTCCGAAACCATTTCCAGGACCTTAATTTTCGTTCAAAAGCGTAGAGCTTATTTGTCAATGATATTTTTTATGGTTTATGTTATGGTAAATGTGTATTGAATAATATGAAAATGCCATTGAACTGCTTACTTTAGCTGTATAATGTTCAAAATCGTTATTTGGATTATAAAAAAACACTTGTAATAATCGACATAAGTATTTTAACGTCACGCCAATGCTGGTGTTGTTATTTGTTCTTGGTTAGCCGCTCTTAAAAATAAACTTTTTTGGTAAGGCAAATTATATGAAGATGAGGGTAAATTTGAAAAGAGATATGAGCGGTTTTGAAAAGAGATAAGTGTCTCTGATTTTTTTGTTTAATTTGTTTATTTGCGCAATCTTGATTGGCCAGCCTTTAGTATTGTCTGGTTGGATAGTTCCGAAGATGAAAATGAACTTTTGCCTTAAAATATACAAAAAGGACTAAGACTTCTGTTTTTCTACATATGAAAAACAAACGATTATCTGCCCATAAAGCAAATTTCGAGAAACACACATTTTTTAAAATCGACATAAGAGATAACAACTGTTAAATTTCCATAAAAACTAAATAATTAACTTTCATTAGATTAGGCTACCGAATTGATATAATATGAACTGAAATAAACCTTTGTGTTTAGTAATCTTTGATACTTTCATCTTACGATCAAAATTTATTGATACAAAACGTTTCCACTACTTAAAACATTATAAATGATTGATTAAAGACAATAAAAATACTTTTTCCACTTTAATTTTTAGTTTCGCCCAATTCACGGTTTTGCCATATTCACGGTTTTGCCATATTCACGGTGAAATTTTTTGTGGCCGTAATAAAATCGAAAAACTGCTATATTTTATTATAATTTTTATTTATTCATTCATCATTTTAAATCAAGTTTCGATATATTTTCATAGAGAGCTGCAACTTGAATACACGAAAAGGTCATTTTAGTTCCTTTTTTACGTTAGTAAGAACATTAAGTGTCGTGTCCCAGTAATACGTCGTGTGTTTTTTGTGTAGTTAACCCATTAAAATGACTGCAACTTGAAATAAGAATTGCAATACAAAGAAGATACGATTTTCTGAAATGATTTTTTAACCATGATGAAACATTTGTTTACAATGAGACGCTTTGAGCCAAAGCTGTATAAATGCAAAAATAATAGATTTTCATTGATAATGAAGAACGATTTGGTGATTTATCAGATTTTTGAAATTTTATTGTCATACTTTTACGATCGAAAGAAAAATGTAATTTTTCGAAAAAATCTTTTAAGCGTGGTTTCTTGAAATGAGATGATATGCATTTATACTACTTTGAGTCCAAAGGCATCGAAACTTGAACTAAGAAATAGTTTTTACTTGCCTCCAATAAGGGGAGGGGACACGATGTGCCAACAATTTTCGAAAACAAATTTCGCAAAAGATTTTGTAAACAAATAACGTTACATATCACAATCCTACATTTGCTCCATTTGCTCGATAAGTTTCCGAGTTATACAATACAAATGTAAGGGGGTCTTCTTCCTGTTCCCTATTTCTTTTAAGGAAGAATGAAAAAACATTTATAGTTGCGTTCAAAAAAGAATGATATCGTGTGAAGCTGCGCACTCTCTTCCAACTTTGGCAAGCCCCCATTTCGCTCTCGGTTGATATTTTTTCATATAATTTCCACACAACTTAGTTCAAATATCCAAGTAACGCTTGAAAAAATTAAATACAATGACTGGAAAAAAAGATAAAGCTTTTCTCGTAAAGAAAAGAGAAATTTTGAGTTGCTTTACTAAATTCACAGTATCTTTGACAATGAAAGATTTTGAAATTCAGTTCAAAGATGAGAAAACGTATGGTCTGCACCTGAATAAAGATAAAAAAAGTCATAAGACTTCAAAAATGGGATAACTTTTTTCAGGGTGATATTCATCACTATTAATGAGAGACACTGCTTCGAGCATTTTGACTCAGCTTTAACAGTGATGAATTCACCCTTAAAAAGTTACCCCATTTTTGAAGTCTAATAACTTTTTTTATCATAAGTCGAATTGAAATGCAATCTTCAGATGAAATATTTGTCATAGTTTAGGTTTTAAGAAAAATCATTTTCAAAAGAAATCGGCCGAAAGGGATCAAAGTTATTAAGGAAAAACTGGATTTTCATCAATACTGATGTTATGAAATCGCTTGGTACATCTTTGTACCTGAAAATGATCACATTTTCATATGTGATGAAAGAAATTAGAGAAACATGAACTATCAAAGAACGAAAGAACATAAGCCGTAAATATCATGAAAATTTCGAAAAAGATACAACGGCTCACCGACAGGACTTGAACCTGCAATCTCCGCTTCGGTACAACGGCGCGTTAGCCAATTCCACCACGGTGAACGTGATGGAACCGGCGAACACGAGCAATCGAGCTCTGCCGATCAACTGCTGAACCTTCTATCGAAACACCATGTATATCCCGCATGTGATCTTTCCCTCTATTGATCTCTCTTGTTTCTCTAACCCCACCCATCGACTCGGGATTTAAGCCGAACGAGCACATGGTCGATTGCTTCGGGTTTGCCGCAACTTACGGTCAGATGAAGAAGCAATCAGTGCCGCTCAAGGTTCCGAGCAGACCAGTTACACAGGGAGGTGTTGCTCTGTTGAAATCAATACTGATGTTATGAAATCGCTTGGTACATCTTTGTACCTGAAAATGATCACATTTTCATATGTGATGAAAGAAATTAGAGAAACATGAACTATCAAAGAACGAAAGAACATAAGCCGTAAATATCATGAAAATTTCGAAAAAGATACAACGGCTCACCGACAGGACTTGAACCTGCAATCTCCGCTTCGGTACAACGGCGCGTTAGCCAATTCCACCACGGTGAACGTGATGGAACCGGCGAACACGAGCAATCGAGCTCTGCCGATCAACTGCTGAACCTTCTATCGAAACACCATGTATATCCCGCATGTGATCTTTCCCTCTATTGATCTCTCTTGTTTCTCTAACCCCACCCATCGACTCGGGATTTAAGCCGAACGAGCACATGGTCGATTGCTTCGGGTTTGCCGCAACTTACGGTCAGATGAAGAAGCAATCAGTGCCGCTCAAGGTTCCGAGCAGACCAGTTACACAGGGAGGTGTTGCTCTGTTGAAATCAATACTGATGTTATGAAATCGCTTGGTACATCTTTGTACCTGAAAATGATCACATTTTCATATGTGATGAAAGAAATTAGAGAAACATGAACTATCAAAGAACGAAAGAACATAAGCCGTAAATATCATGAAAATTTCGAAAAAGATACAACGGCTCACCGACAGGACTTGAACCTGCAATCTCCGCTTCGGTACAACGGCGCGTTAGCCAATTCCACCACGGTGAACGTGATGGAACCGGCGAACACGAGCAATCGAGCTCTGCCGATCAACTGCTGAACCTTCTATCGAAACACCATGTATATCCCGCATGTGATCTTTCCCTCTATTGATCTCTCTTGTTTCTCTAACCCCACCCATCGACTCGGGATTTAAGCCGAACGAGCACATGGTCGATTGCTTCGGGTTTGCCGCAACTTACGGTCAGATGAAGAAGCAATCAGTGCCGCTCAAGGTTCCGAGCAGACCAGTTACACAGGGAGGTGTTGCTCTGTTGAAATCAATACTGATGTTATGAAATCGCTTGGTACATCTTTGTACCTGAAAATGATCACATTTTCATATGTGATGAAAGAAATTAGAGAAACATGAACTATCAAAGAACGAAAGAACATAAGCCGTAAATATCATGAAAATTTCGAAAAAGATACAACGGCTCACCGACAGGACTTGAACCTGCAATCTCCGCTTCGGTACAACGGCGCGTTAGCCAATTCCACCACGGTGAACGTGATGGAACCGGCGAACACGAGCAATCGAGCTCTGCCGATCAACTGCTGAACCTTCTATCGAAACACCATGTATATCCCGCATGTGTTCTTTCCCTCTATTGATCTCTCTTGTTTCTCTAACCCCACCCATCGAAATTTTCATGATATTTACGGCTTATGTTCTTTCGTTCTTTGATAGTTCATGTTTCTCTAATTTCTTTCATCACATATGAAAATGTGATCATTTTCAGGTACAAAGATGTACCAAGCGATTTCATAACATCAGTATTGATTTCAACAGAGCAACACCTCCCTGTGTAACTGGTCTGCTCGGAACCTTGAGCGGCACTGATTGCTTCTTCATCTGACCGTAAGTTGCGGCAAACCCGAAGCAATCGACCATGTGCTCGTTCGGCTTAAATCCCGAGTCGATGGGTGGGGTTAGAGAAACAAGAGAGATCAATAGAGGGAAAGATCACATGCGGGATATACATGGTGTTTCGATAGAAGGTTCAGCAGTTGATCGGCAGAGCTCGATTGCTCGTGTTCGCCGGTTCCATCACGTTCACCGTGGTGGAATTGGCTAACGCGCCGTTGTACCGAAGCGGAGATTGCAGGTTCAAGTCCTGTCGGTGAGCCGTTGTATCTTTTTCGAAATTTTCATGATATTTACGGCTTATGTTCTTTCGTTCTTTGATAGTTCATGTTTCTCTAATTTCTTTCATCACATATGAAAATGTGGATTTTCATGTTCCTCCCGAAAAAAAATGTCCCAAAATCCCATACAAACTATAGGCTCGTTGAGCGACCCCTTGCCGTGATCCAATTTGGCCTAAATTTTGCATAAGATCTAGTACTAGGCCTAGGATCAATTTTAGCCTGCAGCGCATAACATTTCACAAGCTGGAAATTTCCCATACGAATTTGGGGAAGTCAAATGTAGATATTTTAAAATAACTGTATGCTCCCGCTCACTCTTCCTATGGCTAAAGTGCAAAAAAGGAAGTATCCTGATTTAAGAAAAAGTTTTTGTACTCCTAAATCCTGCTCTGTTCCATTTAATTCCATTTGAATAGTTTGCGAGAATCTAAAAATATTGTATGGAAGTCTCTCTCCCCCGTTCAGTCTTCCTATTGGCGAGGAGGAGGGCTTTTAAAACTTGGGAAAAAACATATGTACTTCCATGGCAGATTTGGTTTCAATTACTCGATTGGTTCTCTAGCTATGCAAATGTTTGTATGGGAGACCCCTCCCCTCTTCTTATCTCCCCAAACGAAGAAAAGATGGGTCTTAAAAAATCGTAGAATCATTTATCGTTCGATAATACATTGCTATGTGAACTTTGATTTGATTTATGAAATGTGACATCAAGATCTTTTTTTTTACAATTTTAGAATGTTTCTGACACGAACAAATAATTTATTAAAAAAATATTCCAATATGTGAATCGTTAGAGTATAACATGAACTTTTAATGCCATGTTGGCTAACTCTCAATTTTTTAGGAAAAAGTTTTCCTAAATGTACCGTAAACTGAGGGAGCATTGATCACTTTTTTAATTGATTTTCAAATATTTTGGAAGAGGTTGCTTTTTTGTAACACTAAAAAGTTTTAAAATACTTACTGAGGTAAGAAGTATAAAGCATGATCATTGATAGCAGAGTATTCAAACGACATTAGTGACTGTAACCAAATGTTGATTTCATGTTTTGGGGTAACTTTGAGCACTATGGTTTTAACGTATCTCAACATCTTTAAAACAAGTGTTTTGATGCCAATTAGCACAAAACGCTTAAAACATCAGTAACGTTATTTTTTTGTTTGAACTCAATTTAATTTTTCAACATTTTCTTTAAAAAACAAATATTCTTAAAAGATGGACAGTGCTGCTGCATAAATTTAGGGGCAATAATTATAAACATTTCTCAATTTTCTTTTGACCTCAAAAATTTTACCTTCATGCAATTCCCTAGGTTCTTTCACTGTTTCTATGTTATTTTTATATTCAAACTTAACCATTTGATAGGGTTTTTTTAGTTTTTTGTTCTATACAAGCTTACTCGTAGAAATTGTCCTTTTTTTTTGGAATATTTAAAATTTATCATAGAATGACAATAAAAATAACTCTCAAACTATACCTGTACCAAGGAAAAAAGTTAAACTTTCATTTTAAACAACCCATTTGCTTCTAAATAATATCATTTTATCAGGAGAGGTATTTGTTTGTGAGTCTTCAAAAAACAGATATTTTAAAACTTTAAAACTACATTTTAAGTAATTTAAAAAAATCTTCAATTTCAAACCAAATTAAGCTTATTTGAAACTCTATTCATAGGCTTTCAAACGTAGAAAACAGTTTTCAGATATTTTAATTTCAGACTTAGTTAACAATGATTATCTGCAAAAAATGGAGGTGATTTGAAAGATCGGGAAGCTCAAAGATTTGTTTTCGACATTGTTTTCAGCTACGGTTGTTCCGGAACCTACACTGGCCATTCCGGTCCATGATTTTGTCATGAAGCTACCTTCAAATCAATTGATTACCTAAAAGTGGTTTGGAAAAAAGCGGGAATGTCAATGATCTATGTTTGACGTTGACATTAAGAAAATCGTCTTATTTTAAGAAAATATTTTAAAACGAAACTGTGTAAAGGGTGATACGGTCAAAATTTGGTCAAGGGAAAACGCGTGTAAATCGGTGAAATCGTTTATTTAAAAAATCAAATTAAATTTCTTTTTCAAGTTTAATTACTATAGAATTCAGGAAAAATATTCAGTTAGGCTTCCGCTTTTCCAAATTCGAATTGCCGGGCCTTACGCTTAACCCCTGCCATCAGATTTTGTACAGCCACCTTGTCCACCTTCTTCGCCGCAGAAAGCCAGTTTGCCTTGGATTGCTGCTCGTCCTTAGCTGTTTTTTGGTCTTCTTTAGGTTCCGCTTGACAATAGCCCAGTTTTTCTCAACTGGGCGGAGCTCTGGCGTGTTGGGACGGTTCTTGTCCTTGGGAACCACCTGCACGTTGTTGGCGGCGTACCACTCCATGGCCTTTTTACCGTAATGGCAAGATGCCAAATCCGGCCAAAACAGTACGGAACAACCGTGTTTCTTCAAGAAAGGCAGCAGACGTTTATTCAAACACTCTTTCACGTAAATTTCATGGTTGACAGTCCCGGAAGCTATGAAAATGCTGCTTTTCAAGCCACAGGTTCAGATGGCTTGCCAAACCAGATATTTCGTCGCGAACTTTGACAGTTTCATGTGCTTGAAAATATCTGCTACCTTTCCCCTTCCCTTTGCCATATAAAACTCCTTTCCAGGAAGCTGCTTTTAGTAGGCTTTGACGTAGGTTTCGTCGTCCATTACTACGCAGTCAAACTTCGTCAGCATCGTCGTGTACAGCCTCCGGGATCGCGCTTTGGCCGTCGTATTTTGTTTATCATCGCGATTTGGAGTCACTACCTTCTAGTAAGTCGATAGTCCGGCTCGTTTTTTGGCTCGATGCACGATTGTAGACAATACACCCAGCTTATTTGCGGCATCTCGGAGAGAGAGGTTAGGGTTTCACTTGAAACTACCGGCAACTCTCTTTGCCGTCTCAGCGGCTTCCGGTTTTCGATTTTCCCCCGATCCCGACTTCCTGGCTGTCGACAAACGTGGACGGCAGTTTGACAACTGAAGAGTGAATTCCAAAATAAAATAGGAGCAACATTCTACACACACAAACCTTCAAAATGAGGGGTGTTTAGGTTTTTTAAATGCAAAATTGAAATAAATACTTCAAGTTGATATTGACCAAATTTTGACCGTATCACCCTTTATCATAAGATCGTTTTAAAAAAGAATTCACTGTATATCCACATAATTTCCACTACTCATTCAAAAAGTTTATAGCATTGAGCTGGTTAGCCTCGAAGAATCTTTACGTTGAGACTAAGTTAAAACTTTTTGAAAGCTATGTGTATCAGCTCGTCATAAAGCTTAGTTCTTTTAGAAATGGGACACTTTGTTTTGCTAATAGCTCGTTTACTAGTAATCGGATATTCAAAATTTTGACAGCATTTTGCTGCCTGTAAAAATACTATCCGACCTCTTTTTTTTGAAATTTAAAAATTTACGCGTTTTTGAGATATTTACGATGCAAGAGAAAAAGAAAAAAATAATTTTGCACAGTTTCCTTCAAAAACAATCATTATCAAATTGTTAGCTGACAAAACCGTTGATTATTCAAAGAATTACTGTGTGTGAGTGGTGGAAAAGTATGCAAACACTGTCAAAAATGTTCACAAAGTTTAAATCAAGCATTGGGAGTGATGTAGATGATCGGCAACTACGGTTAAGGGTCATCAGGGAAGTCAAGTCTCATACCAGAATTTTTAATTTTCAAAAAGCGAAAAACTAAGGGTAGATCACTGAAATTTCCAATTTTTTTTCTCCGAAAAGCTGAAAGTGTTACCTGTTGATGAGTCATTCAAACCACACCTCAAACACTAAATTTTTGCTAGTTCCAGAGCTCATAAGCTGTATAGCCGGTTCCGAGGCTATGGGACAGAGGATTTCTGATGCACAACAAAACTTATGAAATACCCTTTTCTAAACAAATTCCAGCGTTTGAATCCTATACCATGTCTGCTCGTGGCAAGGTCCCGAGTATATTAAAGTATGTATTTGCTGGTTATTTTGTATAAAATATCATGATTAGCCAAAATTCTGCTACTGTGGAAAGAAATAACAATATTCAAAACGAAAACTATGATTTTCGCTGTTTTTAAAAGCCTAAAAAGATTAATCTTTTATGTACCATTCGAAAACTACGATCTATACTAACCGATTATACTTTAAGTTTAATCTCATGATGGTTTTACTTCGTTATTACCAGATTTTGCCAGCAGAAATTCCAATAAAAACGCTAAAAAAGTGGCTCAAAAATAATCAAATTTGTTAATTTTGAAACATCTGTATCCACAAAATTGCCCTCAGTTTCTTTTAAAAGAGAAGTATTGGTCCAAAAAGTAGCGGAAATTAAAGGAAGAGAATGTAGCCACCTAAAATACAGATTAGACGAAGTATTAGTTTGAATAAATGATCAATATCATGACTGAAAAAAGTGTGCGCTAGCCGATGGGAGGTACCAAGATTAAAGTAGAATTTATTCTTACAAAAAAACGATAAATATTTTTTTTCAAATTTTTTCATGAATTATCATAAGATTACCTTCATTTCCTTAATAGAAAGTTTTTAGATCAAACGAAAGGTTTTTGAGATACACGCATTCGTAACTGTCCCATTTCTAAAAGAACTAAGCTTTATATGGGAATTTTGTTTATTCAAGTCGCTCTGCTAGGACTTTAGACAGACTTCGTATTGCGCTCAATTTAAGCGTCTGGTAGCAAGAACTGGTTAGGACTTCATAAGGAATATTTCATGAGGGAACAAAGTGCTTCACAGCATTTTTCTTCTTCTTGGGTTTTGATCATAACAGAGATGATGCGAGAGCTAATTTTATGTACCTGATGTGTCTGTTATAACATTTGTAAGATGCTAGTTGTCATAACTCTATAGCTTGAGTCAATCGCTCCCATATTCTTGATGATATTCTAGCACTGTGCTATAAATCTTGTTTGAATTGGTCTAAATTATCTACGACCAACAAAAACATCTTGAATAGATTAAACATGACAATTTTCCAGCTGTTACTTTCAAATTTAACAGCCTGAACTTTGGGACAACGATTTTCGACACATATACGAGCATTTGTCTGCAAATGGTACTCGGATGTGCGTATATGAACAGCACATATTGCTCGTAAAATATACCCACAAAAGCGTGGGGCTAGTTGTTTCCGCCTTTTTGACAGCCTATAAAATACGCACATCAATTTTATTCTTATTTATGTTCATCCCCCCAGAAGGATTTCGTTGTGTCTATCGGGACTTTAGCTCCTTTAGGCATTTTGGAAAGCACCGAGGTATTTGTACCTATACAGTAGAATATTGTAGATAAACAAACATCTTACCTTGCAAATAACTTTCAAACAAAGGTGACAATGTCATCGAACATACGTGTAAGTTTCTATCTCAATCGATGCAGTATCCGGTTGAATTACCTATGAATGAAACAGAAAGCAAATAGAACGAGTTAACAACTGGACATTTCTTTGGTATTCTTAAGGAGGCATTTCACATAGCTAAGGGTTTCTATATTTTCGCAAGGATGAATTTTTCATCAGGGTACGACGAGTTTCTAAGAACGCTTGTTGAAACACAGGAAAACCGGAACGATAAACTTTGTAGAACGAGGTGCAAAACGTGAGGATTTGCCAGTATAAGCAAACGAATCGGAAGCAATATGTAGCGGGTATTACCGGAAAGCAAATAGAAAACCGAAATGAAAGTTATACTTTTGCTGCAACCTATGGATAACTTTTAATCTGCCGGTAAGGCGAAGATTGCAATGTTGAGAAATGGCAGCGAACGTAGATAAAGTTTTCTGTTGCTCTTTTGGTACGGTGGATTTAAAGCTTCTCAATTATTCATTATCATTTTTGGACTAACATTCCAGAGAATATAAACTAATCACGAATATAAAAATTATAACAGTTGTATAGTTTTGCTAAGCATTGCATTTGAATGTTTCCATGCGTTTAAGAAGATTAAAATTTCACTTAAATCCTGAGAAAATGATGTTAATTTTGTTTTCTGAACCTAAATAAGGAATATTTGACCTTAAATGAAATTAGCTGTCTTTTATCCGAATTCAGTTTATTGATGATAACGCATTTTTTCAATAAAAATTTAAAACTGAGGACTTTCTAATTTCCATTCTCGTTCACAGACAATGACGTCTTCAAGGGTTCAGTATATGAAGAGGTTGAATATCAAGATAAAAATTTGGTCTCCACGCTTTTTGTAGCGTGGGCGTTAAACCGGTTCATCCCGCAATCTCAAGCCAAGGGCTTCAGTCAGCCGAGAAAGATTCCGAAACCTAGATGAAGATTAAAAAAAAGGAGATAATTTCTCCGCGTGTCGTTATTCTAAATTTATAGACACGCCAACCAGGCAGACAGTTCTCCACCTAGAAGGTAGATGACAATGACTTCTACCAAGAACGAATCTCCTCATCGGTTCACCGTTCACATCACCGAGAGACAGCAGAAGCGACTTTTGTTTAGGGGAAGTGGGTGTACTTGGAGGAGGTTTAGTCAAGAAGAGGCGACGCTAGGCGACGATGCGTTCAGCCAAGACCTTGCCCTGGTTCAGGAAAAGACATCAGTCTTAACGCTTTCGTTACTCTTTTGCTTGGCAGATTTGAGTCGAGAAATCGTTGCCCATGTCAAGTCGATGATTACCTACAGATAAACATGTGGAAGACTTGGATGAGACAGGAGGTAAGTGAGATGCTTTTCTGATGACTTTAGTACAGTGGTTCAGAACATACATACTTTTGTTTGATTTCAAGTAGAAAAATTTATTTGAACTCTAAATGAAAAACAATGAAGACCAATTTAAAATTTAGGGTTGAATTGCACCAGAAATGTATAATTGAAAAAAAAGTAGTTTCACCCATTGTGAATTTTGGACAGAGAAGTTCAAAAATAGGACTGGGAGTACAGGGAGTGCGAGTCATGGCTGGTCGTTCAAATGAAAACAGAGCTTAAAACAGCGAGTTGTTTACTGTTTTCATCCCTGAAGAGTAAATGACACTTGTAAACATGTTTGACTGATATAACAAAAAAAAATACATTGAAAGCAATAAGATCAAGATAAAGCAAAAGCCATTATATTATGAAAAAAAAAGTGAATGATTCAAATCATTTGAAGAATTATTTCAAGTTTTGATTTTTTGTCCTTATATCAGGTTAGTATAGCAGGTTCTCATTTTTACCTGTTAAGGTCCCTTGAGTGTCAATTTGACACTTATGACTAAAACCAATATATGTACCTCTCTTGTTTCCTTGCACATAAATTCAACATTTTGAGTAGAATAACCCAAGATTTCTGTTATAAATTTATATTCACCAGAAAACCAATTTCATACCGATTCTAGTGGTGTAGTTTCTTAAGCGCTGCAATATTTCACAAAAATATTATTAGCTCTAAGGTAACCCTCAAAGACCTTCAAATCTGTATGAAACGTTTTATTGAAAAAGCTGAAATTTACAAATAAAAATCTTTATTCATTCTGACAACACTTTAAAAGGAGTTTTAAAACAATAATTCAAACAATATTTGTTAATTCATCGCGCGATCAATCAACTAATCGAAAATAAGAATGCTGATTAAAGCTGTTAAATGCAAAATTCAATTCACTGTTCATTTAATAACTCTTCTCCACCCAAAAATATCTAGATTAGAAAAAATTAAGATAGATAATAAAACTCTTTTCATTTAAATATCAATGACTTGATGTGAGCTACACCGATAGTAGAATAAATGTTTCACTTGTGACTGTTGGGACGTAACATGAAGATTTCAGACAAAGAATCTAAAAAAATACAACAGAATATAGAGTGTTCAGTTCCCGGATATTTTAACGTTTCCGGAAATCGGGAAATCCGATGACCCATTTTCCGGGAATTCCCGGGGTCCCCTCTACTACATTAAAATCAATTATTTATATTTGTTTTTTTTTTATTATTTAGCCTAATTTAGTATTATGAAACATTATACACTATTTCAACAATCAGAATAATTGAAAAAATGTCATAAATTTTCTTACAAAATTTTACTTCTTTAATAATGTATGCTGTCTAGAAGATTGAAACCGCTTAATAAGAAATTTAAGCCAAAATACTTTTTTTTAAATATTTTAAATTAGAATTTTGAATTTTTTAATTTGGGTAAAAACATTAAATGAAAAAAAATGGTTTGAAATTGCTAAATGTATTTGAATGCATTAAAATAGTTTCTGTGAACAAAAATTTTAATGGTTTTTCTTTCTTATTCATCTGGAAATCGGAAATTCAACAAATTGAAGCCTTTGGCATAGTTGTAAATGATAAGATATTGGAATAATAGATAAGTTCTGAATGCCCATATCAAGGTAGGTTAAAAGCCTATATAAAGAAAAATAGATTAGTGTTAAAAAATTTTTTACTTTTTATCCTATAAACATTGAATCTACGCTCGAATCACGCTCTTACAGCGAAAAAAGAAGAACTTCATACTAATCCGATAAAAATACGATGTGTACAAAATATAAATGATTTTTACCTTTGATTTTTTGCCCAACAACGCACGAATGAAAAAAAAATATATTTGTTACTAAATATTTTTCCGCTTTTGAAGTTTTCATTAATAGTTTTTGTACTAAATCGTAACTAGTTGAAAGCATCAACTCCCTAATGAAAATCCTGTGGATGATTTTTTTTAAATTAATTTGGGATTTACTGCATTAAAATTGGAAATTAACTCAAATTCAACTTTTTATCTTTGATTTTCAGCCAAATTTTGTGTAAAAACTTATTCGGATTAAAAAATTTAAAATTTGAATATTGACAAACAAATTTTCAAGTTCATGTTCTCTTGAAATCCTCAACTATTTTAGGTTCATTGAAAAACTCATTCAGAAGTTAAATCTTTTCCTAAATTTTGAATCTGAATTCTGAACCTGAATTCAAAAATTGAACTTTGAATCTGTTTCCGAATTTCTATACGATTTCTGAAATATACAAAAATACGATTTCCGTATCTTAATTCCAGATCAGAATTTTATAAGCTTAGTATTAGAGCAATTATTCATGAATCTTTTATTTCAATTATGTATCGTTGGATTAATTAATTCATTTTTTCAAATATTTATTTTTAATCTGTATTGTGAATCTGAATTGAAATATGAATTTCGAATGATGAATTTGAATCTAATTTAATTTTAGATCGCTCTAAATATTTAAATTTTGTGTAAGAATAAAGTTTGAGAACTTCTAATCTATATATATATAAAACAGAGAGAGAGACAGACCATACAGAAATGTGCGAACACGCAATGTTTTTGTGGAATTTGAAAATTAATTTTTAGTTTTTATTCGTATCAAATAAAAGTCATGGCACCCAATTTCCATTTTTTTTTTCATTCGAATCACCCAGAGTAGGAAGGCGCCAAAAACAATCAAGGCTTACTGTTGTTCATCCATCTCTCTATAGGAAGTTTTGGCGCCCATTTTCGTTGCAAGTTTACTTTTCACGTGGCATCAGTAAAATGGATACTTGGATGTAATTGTTCACCTTCCGTATGGGGTGAAAAAAAAAAGAACGCAATAAGCCGGCATGGAGTATACTTCTTTTCGAAAATTATCATTTTTTCTTCAACATCAAGGCAACTTTAACATTTTTTAAGCTAATTTACCCAAAGCTAGCCGGATTGCCCGGTTTTACCCGGACTTGACCGGGTAAAACTGGTATATGAAAATTTGTTGATATTTATATATTTGCAGCATAAAAAAAATCGCGAAATTTCATACCATGAAAAGTGTTGTGCCATTTCTACAAGTTTGGTACCTATACGATAAAGAAAATTTCAAACATGGTTTTGGCGAAAAAGGAAAGACAGTTGATCAAAACTGCTTAAAATGACGACACATTTCAACAAAACACTTTTTTGGCACTTATCTTGGGGTTAATAGAAATTGAACATATCGGTATCAAGGATCCTCTGTAAATGAAAAAAATGTAAAACGGAAAAAAATAGATTTTTAACTTTATGCCAGAAGATATTCGCTTTCCAGTTTTGTTGGAAGTCAATCTACTTCGAAAATTTTTGCCCCTGGAGGTAGGCACTACCATAATATGACAGAAGTATTACGAAAATAGTCAAAAAAATGTGTCGATTCACTCCGTTTGAAGGTAACATTCCAGTTTCATGAGCGTAAATAATTAATTACCTATTTTCTGCTTATTTATATGTTCATTATTTTTGCGAAATTCAGAGGCTTAACGAAGTTTGCCGGGTCAGCTAGTTTGAATATAAAACAAACATTTTTTTTAATATATATTTTGAAAACTATTATCATAATAATGGAAATTGATTTTAGAAAAACATTTCATGATATGAAATGCAAAACCGAAGTTGAACCAGAATTTCGAAGCAGCTTTTCATTCCTAATTCCTTATAATTATTCGAACTGAAAATTAAAAATCCTTAACCGGATACAGAATCAGATATACGAAAATATGTAAAAATTTAATTTTGGTTATGGGAATATGAAACCAGAACCTCCAAAATGGGTTAAATTTTAAATTTAATGTTCAGAACTTCTATGATAAGGTTGCCAGATTGTCCGATAAATAATATGAATATGCCCGGATATTTAAAATAAAATTTTATAAAAATCTGGTCTGACCCGGTTTTCCGGATTTTATTGGAAAAGCCCGAATTGTGCCGGGTTTGTTCTCATTCAAATTTTGAAATCAAACTTTAAAAAAAAATTGTGTTTGAAATTATTTGTTATTTATGAGTCAAAAATTTTTGGAGCAAGTTTAAAAAAAAATTATGAAAGGTTTATGAACAATTCCTAGGTTTTGATCAAAATCGCCCAGTATTGCCTAGTTTTTGGTCAAGAATTATGAAATCAAATACCCTGATTTTGCCAGGTTTTTATATAAAACAGTTCGGATTTGTCCGGCTGAAAAAAATCTTACAGCCTTATTCTATGAAAAAGTAAGAAAAATTAGAAAAACTATACCACAATTTTGAACTTGGGATGAGTTTTTGAGGATTTGGCATTAGTTTTTAGTCAAAATTGTTACTCTTGAATATCTTTGCTCTATCATATTAATTTGATTATTGATTTGAAATTTTGAGTGTAGAGTAGAATACCTCGCTTGCTCTTTTGGACCCTCATGGGAGGGTTTAACCCCAAAACCCCCTTCCCCGTTCCTTCGGCCATGCATTAAGCTTATAATACGAAAAAGCCATATAAATATGCTTGTGCTTAGAAAAATATGAAAAAAAATGCAAAACACTGAGAAAATCGAGGAAGATTTTTCATTATTGATAGAAATTGGTTTGCTAAATTTCAGATTATTCTTCGAATCTCGTGAAATTTTCAGACAACTGAACCCATGACTTTCAAATAGAGGTGTTTATTGTCGTTTTTGGCATGAAACAAAGGGTTCTCAGAAATCAAATCTATCAAAGTCTAACAATCATATTGGTTCCTGAACCTGACAATTTTTCCAACTAAGTTAGTGTAAACTTTTGAAAATAAAGCTCTATTTGTTGGATTTGGGAATTCCTGGGATCTTCCAACCGTTTCCCAGGATAAGGGAAATCCCGAATTTTTTTAATTCCCGGAAATTCCCGATTGGGAAATCCCAGGATAAACACCCTGAACAGAATTAAATTTAGATTCCATGGAGATACAGACAGTTCAACAGTGAAGTGCAAAACCTAAAATCGGATATTATTCAGACCCACAAATCAAAGTTTAAAATTCAAAATGGTACTACCAAATTCCCAAATGGAATTGAAATACAAAATTGAGAATCAAAGATACAATAAGAGGAAAGCAGGAATTGTAAAATGTTAATTCCACTTTCATATTTTAAACACAAAAAAGTCATGTTCGTGTGATCTGTTGAAATTTTAAAAATATAATGCGGCTGAAAACTTAAAATTAAAAATGATTTTTTAATTTAAAAATATAATTATTAAGAATCTTTTGTCAAAAGTTCTTCAAAATATGACAAAAGTTACGATAAAAATAATTCAGAATGGAAATTGAATATTCAAGGCACATAACCATTAATTTGGAATAAGTTGAGATTGAAAATATAGAAACATTCAAGTTTATAGATTCGCTCAATGATATTCGCAATATAACTGTGAGAGTGTTTTTTTTTTTTTTGAAAATAATGATTTGCGAATGGTCATTTAGAGAATGATATGATGAAATCCGGGTATATCCGTAAGCAGAAAATAATTTAAAAAAGCACGTCAAAATCAAAAATATGAAATTTGGGCTTTATCATTTGGAATAGATGGAAATCTTCGATCCAAAAAACTCAATAGCGGAACTCAGTTTTGCCGATGGATCCTATTTAGTCAACTACAGTTTCCTCTTTTTTCATATTTAAAAAGGGTTTTAAGTGTATAAATCAATGCAAATTTAAAAAATGATCGAAAACTAACATTACTTTTGCATTTTTCAAACTCAAACTTGAGCTTTGAAAGTGAGCAAACAAGATGGCCTGTTTTTTTTATTCCCAACAAAGCCCGTTAAGACTTACAATTCAAAAGAGTTTCAATTGTTTTCTTCACTTTCTTTACTTCTTGAACTTTCTTAAAAAAAAATTTCAAAAATTGATCATTTTAGTATTTATTTTTAAGTTCTCTCCCCCGTAAAAGTCGTTTCATTGTTTAATGAGTAGAAAAAACTTCTTCATCAGAACATAATGCTTAATTCGCTGGAAACTCCTAAAATATTTCCTTTATTAAAAAAAAATAAGAGAAAGTGATGTATTGTTTGTTTACTCAGATTTCTTCGGACAGGCCCGGATTTTCAAAGTAAAGTGGATAAATAAAGCAAACTCAGGTCTAATGTTGACGCTCTTGACGTGTTTTGATAAAAAAAATGAAAATTCTAGGTGTTTTAGTGACTTTTTTTATAGTTTTTTTTCCTGCAAATGATCACCTGATTGTGCTTAGATTTGTCCGGATTTTATGTTGAACAATTCGAGATAAAATGCCCGGATGTGACCAGGTATTTTAAAAATTAGTGCTAAAATTTTTTCACCCAAAAATTTAGCAATGCTTACTTAATTATTATTAGAGTGAAACTATTCGAGATATTATTTCAAGAGGCCCCTTTACTCTTTACTTATTATATTGAATATTTAATTCCGATTTTCATTTTCTTCCCTAGTTTTCTAGAACTTAAAGCAGTATGATTAAAGCTATGATGAAATTTAAATTTTCCTCGAGCCGAGGCTTTTTGTTCTACTCTAACTTTTTCATATAATTTCATATAAAATCAATGGATCGATAACAGGAGAATTGGAATCCCAGGAATATTTTATAATACTGCAATAATTAAAAACTACGGTCCTACAGTGCTGCCAGATATTTAATATTACTGTTTAAGATACATTTAAAAAATAAATATACGTCGAGAATCTTGACTGGGACCAAGTGAAGACGCTGGCTCCAGATCGTCAACATTGGAGGTCTTTTGCCACGACCCTATGTGCCGACGTGGGACCATTGAATAAGTAAATAAGTAAAAAATAGATTAACATCAAATTATAAAATTGTTTAAAATGTTACAGTGTTGGTCATAAATAAATTGAAAACTGGCAACCTTGACAACTTTTGGCTTCGGAAATCAGAAACTCATCAGGGTACGACAAAAAAAAACCTTTTTTTTACAGTGCTACCTGAATAATTCATGATTTTATGTTACGTTTATGTTTGTCTTAACTTGACCATACTACACATCACGAAAATTCTATTAAACGTGGAATATTTCGATGAATATTGAAAAATTACTGATTTTGCTTGTATTTATGGAAAATAAAAATAAATTGGTTTTCTTTCGTGATATGATCATAAATTCACGTTCAAACTTCTCTCTAGCTTTCTCCGATGAAAAGAAAAAAGAAATTATTTTGAATTATTGAGCTTTTGACTGAATATCAATTGTATGAAAAAAAGGAATTTCAAAACGATACTGTTATCTTGAAAAATGTGCCACAACTATCGTAAATTCAGTTTGTCACCCAAATGGTGCGTTTCAGAGTTACAAATTAAGGGAAGAGTCATAATTGAGAGATTATGTTAAAGATGATTTTGGTAAATATACTTCCGAAGGGTGGAATTAATATAGTTAAATGTAAATTATCGAAAAATTTGATAAATTTTTCATAAATTCAAACAGTTAAGCAAGCGGAAGTTGAAGATGGGAATTGTATTCGATATTTTTTCCGAAATTTTGATTTAAAATAACATCATTTTTTCGGGGTAATGCAATATAAAGATCCCGTTCGTTTTTCGAAACATGCCCAAACATTTAGTGTTGTCGAAATTGGGTATAGACAAAACCGAATGGATTTTTCTCAACTTTTTTTTGCATATTCCAACAAAAAAAACTTCTATTATTATGATCAACAAAATTTTTAGCCAATTTCCGACAAATTTTAGATTTTTCTTTTTGTTTTGTATCATGTTTCTGATGCATTAAGATCTTTTCATGTTTTGTTTTTAACTTGTTTTTGTTTTCTTTTTCATGTTTGATATTTTTGTAATTCTTTATCAATTTTAAGCCATTTTTTGTCATTTTTAGACTTTTTGGTATTTTTTTTTTCTAGTTTTATGAAATATTCATATTTTTTGTCAATTTTGAGCACCTTTAAATTTGTTTTTAAATATATTTTTGTTGTTGCATTTCTTCACCATTAGAGATCGTTAAAATGATGTTTGTCTAAATAAGTTGGTCCTACCCAATTCGGATGTTGCCAAAATCGAATGTAGCCAAAAACGAACGGGGTCAGTAAATTGTATGAAAGTTTATTATTTATTTATTTTATTTTATTTATTTATTTAAGTAACTTAAGACTTGCGTCTTTTCAAATTGTTACAATTGATCTCTTATAGTACACAGAATGAGGGTTTATTAATATAACACAGTATTTAACTATTTATAATTTTTGCATCTAACTTAAACTGAAATGCTCAAGACATCTTCTTCTAAAACCTGCTTGGCTTTTTTCCATTGTCAAATCATTTGGTAAAGAATTCCACAATGATACACCACTTATGAAAAATGAATTGCCATATTTAACACTGCGATGACGTGGTATTATAAATTTTCTAGACCTCGTGCTTCTAGCAAATACTAATTTGTCGTACAAATACCCTGGAGTTTTCGTTTCAATCAGCTTGTGAAGCAACAAACAATATCTATACTTGATGAAATTTTCAAACGAACAGCCTAAGAGATGACATTGGAGGTGCAAAACTTGGGAAAAGCTATTCATGCAAGCTTTTGTTCAATTTATTTCAATTTGGATTGTTTTTCATTTTTCCCCCCACCCCCTCGTGATGTTAACAACTCCGAGTTACAAAAGAATAATTTCACATTTATTTTCTCCTTATCAAGTTAACACACATTACGTAACCAGTAAAAAAGTTTATGAACAATTTTGTGTGCTTTCGCCACATTTTTTACATTGATCTCCATAGAATTGAGTTCACATATTTCTATCAACATTCTTTTTTGATCGCTTTTATCAAGAACGTGTATAATTTGTTTGTGAAGTGTTGCCATTTTGCCATAGCTAATGTAAGAAATAGTTTTCAGAATAAAGGCATCAAAAATCAATTTTCGTATTATTCAAATAGGAATAAAAAACAAACCAGTTGAAAAAAACTACCTCTTTTCATGAGAATCAAGATTTGTTATTTATAAAATCTTCTTCGCATGTTTAGGCACCCTTTCTTTCAGATATGTACATTCAATAATTGTGATTAAATAATAGAGGGAGAACAAAATCGGGGGCAAACAAAATCGATGGGTAATAAAATCGGATTTTCAATGTACTGCACTGGAAGGCTATTTCAAAGACTCTAATTAAAAGATAGAGTGTCATGTACACAGGTATTTATCACTTCCCAGTCATAAGGAAACACAAATCAAAGCAATTTTCTTTAGAAAAAAAACCTGAATGTATCCCGATTGATTTTCAGTTCGCATTTTGATCAACTTTGCCAATTTACTCAAGTTTGATTGCCTTCAAAAGTGTAAGTGAACAACTCTCCGGTGCAAAGTATTCCATGAGGGCTTTGAAATGGTTAAAGGTACCTCACCAGGTACCTTCGCTAAAATTTGATCAACGATACTAGCTAGAGCATCAAGTAGAGAAGAGCAACTTTCTTAGCAGGACCTGTCTTGGGTCGTTTATCGCCTTGCCGCCGTCTTTATTTTTTCTTCACGATTGAGAAGGTCCCCGGGTTTGGGGGATCAGGCGCGCCGCGTTGGTTTTCTCGAGTTGGCACCCGTCTTTCAGAGCTTCACATTACCACCTGCCTGGTGCCATTTGGTGCCATCCATGGAGCTCAAGACGGATCCAGTTTCTACTCTTTTACTCCTAGCAATTTGCCATACGGATGCTGCACAAAGCGTAAAAAAACTTGTCCCGAAGCTATCACTTTTCCACCCTGCTCTGGCTCTATGCATAACTGTTTCGTTGGAAAAAGTGACGTCTATTGCGTCTTTAAGACCGACGACTTGTTTTTTTTTTGCTCGAAAAAGGAAGCATACCTACCTTTGAAAGAAACCGGCTTACCTATAAGTACTTGTTTTATGAGCGCCTTACATGAGTTTATTGCACGTAAATCGGAAATATAATGAAAGTGAAACACTAAGTTAAAAGCTGGTTTCTGATTGAATTCTGTAACATGACCAATACAAACAATTTTATGTGATTTCGTGGCTAAAGAGTCCCCCTTTTTGAGTTTTTTTTTTTTAAATAAATTAAGTCCAAAAGGCTTGTGAAAATTGATTCTTTTAATAAATAAACAATTTTCCACCTTGACCTAGAGATTTCTACCTCAAACTCAATTGAACCGTATCGAATGATGAAATGAAACCTTCTTCAGCATATATTGGGCAAGGTCTCTTATATTTTCTTCCCTTCCAGTAATAACTTAGTTAACTTTACTTTCTCGGAAGTAGGTATGTCTCCGAATACTTTACTGGTGATGCGTATAAAAAAGTCAAAGCACAAATACATTTATTCCACAAGGACGTTTCTCGACGCTGACGTCCTCGTCGACGTCGTCGCCGTCTTCAGAAGTAGATTGGTACCTACATTGGTTTTTTTTCTCGCGTTTTCCTTCCGGCAAATGCGAGAAGAAAACAAGCATCAGAAAGTCTTTCTGGCTTTGGACCGTCTCGCTTTTGCGGAGACGACGACGACGACCAACGTCAAGGATGTTGAGGTTGCTAGTCCTGGGAATCTATGTATGTGGTGTGTTACCCAGAGGGACAAAATATAAAGAAATGAAACCGAGGTGTGTGTATTCACTTTCATAAAATACTCGGTGCGAATGCAAACTTTCAGTGTGTGTACCCCAAGGGCTGAAACGTTGCGTTGCGTTGGGATGAATGGGAGCCGAGGGAGCCAAATGTGTGAAGAAAATTTAATCAGGTCAGGGTTTTAGCCTGGAAGTTTATAGCTTCATCTTACATTTTGCCATCACATTTTGAAAATAACTCTATTTAAATTTTTCTTACCAGTAGGGGGAAGTGTTCCTAAATGCGCATGTTGGGTAATATGCGCATACAGCCGATTGACGATATGGCTAGAGATTCATCATATTTAATCAGTGCAGTTTGAGGGTAATACGCTTTTAACACATGGCATGAAAAAATTAAGTTGTTACATAAAGTCGAAAAAATTTAAAAATTCATACAAGATTTTTGTCAGTTTTGTTATAATATATTGAACTTTAATTACTGTGCGTATAGATTCTGTGAACAAAAATTTTTATGGTTTTTCTTTCTTATTCATCTGGAAATCGGAAATTCAACAAATTGAAGCTTTTGGCAAAATTGTAGATGATAAGATATTGGAATAAGAGACAGGTTCTGAATGCCCATATCAAGGCAGGTTAAATGCCTATATCCAGAAAAATAGATTAGTCTTATAAATTTTTAACTTTTTATCATTTCAACATTAAATCTACGCTCAAATCACGATCTTACAGCGAAAAAAGAAGAACTTCATACTGATCCGATAAAAATACGATATGAACAAAATATTACCATGAAATATGGCCAGATGGCATACCTAACTATGTTTCATGCAAAAAAACCAGTGATGTAAAAAATTTCACCAAAATTTCAGCCTTGACGTATAATTAACATCCGTTTCTACCATTTTCAATTAAAAAGTTTCAAAATATTGCAAGTGTAAATAAAATATAGCTTAAAACATAAATATGCGCATTTAGCCCGCCGTTTTCGGAAATCGGCTATTTTGACTTCTTTTATTATAAAATTATTTTCACAAAAACTGTAAGAGATTTTACCAAAAAAATTGCTCTTACGTATAGAAAACAGATGTCCACTCATGTGCATATAGTTGTCAGACTCCTATCTATCGTAATATGGGAGAAAATGAGTGTTTTCCTTAATATGCGCATCTAGCCCGCCTCTCCCCTACATGGGACTCTCATGAAAAAAGGATTTTTCTGTGGCCAAAAATTTAATTAAAAAAAAATTAAGAGTGTGAGCAACATGATTGAGGCAATTTTCCAAGCGCCACATAATTGTAAAAAAAAAATTGCGATTTACATTTCTACATTTCGGTATATAGGGGAGAGTGGGGTAACGTGGGCCACTCTGAATATCTCAGACGAGTGTTGAGACAAAAATCTCAATCCAATTGACATCGTCGTCACTTTGCGTAAGCAATAGTTTTCGGGTAAATGGGATACAATCGTGTTGTTATGTTGTCGTTTGAAATAAGGCAAAGGAAGTTGTTTCGGGATAGGGTATATTTGTAGCATTTGATAAGTAGATGGTCAATATTTTCTGTAGTTCCGCATTAGACTGCCCCAAATTTGTATGGGAAATTCAAAACCTGTGAAATGTTATGCGCTGCAGGCTGAAATTGATCCTAGTCCTAGTACACGATCTCATGCCAAATTTGGGCCAGATCGGATCACGAGAAGGGGTCGCTCAACGAGACTGAAGTTTGTATGAGATTTCGAGACATTTTGTTCGGGAGAAACATGAAAAACCAGTTTTTCATCAATAACTTCCTGTCGGACGATTTCTTTCAAAAACGGGTTTTCTTAAAGCCCAAATTATGAAAAATATTTCATCCGAAGACTGCATTTCAATTAGAGTTAAGATAAGAAAGTTATTAGGCTTCAAAAATGGGCTAACTTTTTTAAGGATGGTATTCATCACTGTTAATGAGTCGAGGTGGTCGAACATATTGACGCCTCATTAACAGTCCTGAATACCATCGTTAAAAAAGTTAGCCCATTTTTGAAGCTTAATAACTTTTTTATCTTAACTCTTATCGAAATGCAGTCTTCGGATGAAATAGTTTTCATAATTTAGGCTTCAAGAAAACCCGTTTTTGAAAGAAATCGGCCGACGGGAACCAAAGTTATTGATGAAAAACTGGTTTTTCATGTTTCTCCCGAACAAAATGTCTCGAAATCCCATACAAACTTCAGGCTCGTTGAGCGACCCTTTTGCGTGATCCGATCTGGCCCAAATTTGGCATGAGATCTTGTACTAGGCCAAGGATCAATTTTAGCCTGCAGCGCATAACTTTTTCAAAAGTCGGGTCATTTGGGGCACTCTATTCCGCATATTTCACATTTGTCATCGTCTTTTATTTTCCATTTGTAAAGTTTTTTTTTTGTTATTGTATGAAAAGTTCTCAGCCTTCCTATTGTGATTGCTTGTTGAGTGTTGAGATTCATATAAACAAACCAGGGTTTTAATGTTGGTTTGTTATAAATTTTAAAGTGTAGTTTGCTTTTTTGTGTAGAAATGTTTTCGTACTCTCTTTGCCAGTTTTTAATAGATTCAGTCTTAGATAGAAGGATTGAATCGTTCAATGGTATTTTTGAATTTAAGATTTCTATGTTTTCACATTTTTTTTTTGAAAATTCATCTGCAACTTCGTTTCCTAATACTCCTGCATGTCCAGGGACCCATTGCATTTTGATATTATTTTTTTATTTTATCTAGAATTTCCTGTATTATAAAATTATCTTTCCATTTTCGGGTTTTCAGTGTAATTAATCTGGATTTTTAATCTGAGTACATAACAAAATTTGTTTCTTTTTTAGTTTTTATTTTATCTATTGCGACACCAATGGTCATTAATTCAACGTTCATATTAGGTTTTTATTTACTTGACAGATTATTTTCTCTATATTTGATACAAAGTAAATTCCTATACCACAGTTTTTTTTTCTGTTTTTGATCCGTCCGTGAATATTTTTTCGTAATTTTCTTTTTTCTCTCATTATATCTTTCACTTGTTCTCTGATTTTTCTCTTATTTTTTTCTCTTTTATTCAGGTTTTAAATTCTCTCTTCTATTTCCAGGGATTTCCTTTTTGTTGTAATTTTTTTCTGCCGTTTGATTTGAGTATAATGTTCTTATGCGAGAAACATGTAGGTTCCATAAGTGTATATTGTTTTGGAAGCTCCTCGAATTCCAAAAAATTTCCTTTCATTGCAGATATGGGTTTTTGATTATAAAAGGCTTTAATTACTTCTTTTGTTGCTAACAATTTCGTTCTAATTTTTATAGGCATCTCTCCTGCTTCTGCATAAAGGACGTTGATGGGTGTCGATTTCAAGAGTCTTAGTGATGTTCTTAAAGAATCATTAAATGTCGTATTAAGCTTATTTAAATAAAATTTTGCTGTGATACTATACAAAGTCATCCCATAATCAATTAGGGATCTTATTATTGCTCTGTTAATTTTTAAGGCTGTTTTTGGATTTGCTCCATTCTTTTTCTTACAAACAACTTTTATTATGTTTTATCTTTAGGGCTTGTGAAAAAGCTTAGTTGGCAAGTCAGTTGGTTTCTGAGCCGATGTCTGTGAGTTCGAGCCCAAGAGTAAACATCGACGATCACAGTTGTAACGGATAAGTATTTCAATGACATAAAGATGTCAAAAAGACTATAATCGAAACAAAAAAAAATGGTTTATCATTTTTTAAATTTTTGATTTAGATTATTAATGTGACTTTTATGGTTTAGTTTTTCATCTATATTATAACCCAAGTACTTATGTTTATCGACTTGTTTTATTATAGTATTTTGAATCTTAACTTCTATTTTGTCAGTGATTTTCCTATTTTATTAAATAGCTGCTGTTTTTTCAGCATTAATTTCTATTTTCAATCTATTTAGTTGATTTACTAATTCATCAATTGCTATGTTGCATCTTTCTTCTGTCTCTTTAATCGATTCTCCAGAAATGAATTTTGATATTACAGTCGTAAGTCAACTCATAAACTTTGCATGTTATTTGGTCAATTTGGATTTAGTGGCCCATGATTCCCCACCATTTTTGAAAATCCAAAAAAATATTGCTTTTTTTTTAAACAGTCAGAACTTGGGGAAAATAACTTTCGAAGTTTAAAAAATTTCCTAATGAAACTTTGGAAGTATAGAAAACCATTACATTTTTCATTTTCATTTTATCTTTTATAATAAAAAAGTTTGGAACATAAAAAAAGTGGCCCATGATTCCCCACTCTCCAGTACTGAATACCGATTTTTGGCAATATATACCTATTCCATACCGGTTATTTTTCAAAACATTACTAGAACTATTGTTTTTTCAATATTTTTTTCAATTTTGAACTAATGTAATCCTAATGCATTATCAGTCAGCAAGTCTCAGCGTAGTCGATAGCATCTTTGTCTCCTATACCAACTGCTTAGAGAGCGAATCCTGATCATCAAATAACATGATAGATTAAAGATTTTAGTAAAGTTTATAACGTTTAAAGATCACTAGCTGACCCGGTGTGCTCTGCTACACCTTTAAAAATCGAATGATATTTTCAGAATTTATTCAATTTTCTATTGTTTTGTTGGCATTATTTCAGATCAAATTATAACATAAATCATAAGCAACTGCTGTAAAATGATAGCTGCGGCTGGTGGTTCGGATTGCAACACAAAAATAACTTAAACTAATATTCTGAATCTTGATCTATAAATTTGTGTTAATTTTTTTTTTGTTTCGATTATAGTCGTTTTACCATCTTTATGGCATTCGCGACTTTATCAACGTTGCAGTTGGCGGATCGTTATTGAAAAACTTATCCGGTACAACTGTGTTCGATGTTTACTCTTGGGCTCGAACTCGTGGACATCGGCTCAGGAGACAACAGACTTGCCAACTGAGCTATATCACAAGCCCAAAAATTTGTGTTAATGATCTGATAATTTTAATCTGTTTCTTCAAGCTTCGCCCTAAAAAGGAGGGTCTCTAATTAATCGTACGCAAACTATCCAACTGATGAAATATGGTTGTTATTGCTTGATATGTTCTGGATTTATGCAAAATAAATCCAGAACAGATAAGAGAGCCCTCCCATGTCCTCGCCCCCCCCCCCCCCCCGCTGAGTGGAGATCGTGATCTTTAATAGCCATACCCATTTTTTTTTCGTTTTGTTGGCTTCGTTTGCATAAATTGAGAACTTATGCTAACAAAATTGTTTTGGGTTCACCTCCCTCCTACCATGTACCTACTCATTGAAAGGAGGATGGTGTGTCAGATAATCATAGAATCATACCAAAATGATTTTTCATGTTAAGTTTTGTCCATTTCTCGGATTTTGTAAAAAAAAGTTTAATGTAAGCTTTCCTCTTCCCTTCCTTTATTCCCAATTCTATCAGCCCACTTCAAGAAAGGAATTGTTTGACATAAAAAAATTTCGTATTTAAATACCATCCCATGCCAAATTTGGTTTTATTTGCGTTATAAATTATTGAGTTATGCATAAACTTGAAAGGAAGTACCATCTCCCTTCCGTTCTCCCCATTGAAAGGGGTGAGAACTTAATATTCATACATATTAACATATTATTATTTTTTGTACTCAAATACTTTTTGAAGCCAAATATTATTCCATTTGCTCTATTAATTCTCGAGTTATGCAAAAAAAAATATGGAAGCCCCCCTTTCCCCCTTTATATCTTTCCGCTGAAAAAAGGTGGAGCTTCAACTTATAAAAGAAACATTTCTCGTATCCAAATACCTTCACATGCCAAATATGGTTCAATTTGCTCGATCAGCCCTCCAGTTCAGACTTGTAAACCATCGACATCTTCTCTGACAGTCGCACAGCCTGCTTTTATCAGTATCATTGTTCGTGCCATCAAACGAATGCGACCGAAAACTTGCCGAACAGTCAACTACCATCGAACGAAACGACATTCATTCTTCTTTGTGTGATTGTCGAACGAAATTTCGTGTCTTGGTACACGAGAGGGATAATATGATGGTCAAACGACCATAATTCCCGACAGTTTACGACATCGCCTATCTCTTTCACGCAGCAGAACTTACAGACTCAATAAGCAAATGCAATCTTTTCTATTCACTCCCTCCTGTTGAAAAAAAATTCGCCACTCTGCAGCGCCGGGTGATGTTTGGATGTGTTGGTCGAACAATGTGGAATGATTATCTCGATTATCTACGCAAGAGGGATGATAGTCAAACGACTAACCACAACAAAGATCAAAATTTCATTTGAAATTTTTTTTGCTCTCCGATCAAACGATTGCGCTCTCCACGATTGTCACGAACGATGTGTGGTGGTTGTCTCCGGAAAAAATCAAACGATGGTGACCACTTACAAGCCTGCTCCAGTTATATTGAAAATTGTAAGGGAGACCTTTTTTGAAAAAATGAGGGATACCAAATATTCATAGAAGCATTTCTTGTACCCAAATATCATTCCATGCCAAATTTGATTCCATTTGCTGTTGTAGCTCTTTGGTAATGTAACAAAAATTGCATGAAATTTCCCTCCCACTTTCCTTTATCCCCGCTGGAAGAAGGAAGGGGTCTTTAACAATCATTAGAACATGTCACGTTCCCAAATATCCGCCCATGCCAAATTTGGTTCCATTTGCTTGATTAGTTTTTGAGTTATGTAAAAAATTTAAAAGAGGGCCCCTTCCCCCCTTTATATCTCCCTACTGGAAAGAGGGAGGGGTCTCAAATAATCATAGAAATATTTTTCGTATCCATATACCTTCCCATGCCAAATTTGGTTCCAATATCTTGATTAGTTTTCGAGATATACGAAAAATTTTAAGGTAGCCCCCCTCCTATCACCTCACTGAGTGGAGGGAGGGGTACCTAATATTCATTGAAATATTGCCCGTTTCCAAATACCACCCCATGCCAAATTTGATACCATTTGCTTGATTGGTATTCGAGATATGCAAAAAATTGTTTTTTGTTTGGGAGGCCCCTCCCCCCCTTCCTGTTAGGGGGAGGGGTTCCAAACCATAATTGGAACTTTTCCCGGCCTCCAATACCCCCACCTGCCAAGTTTCACGTAAATCTGATCAGTAGTTTCTGAGTCTATAGGGAACAGACAGCAGACAGACAGACAGAAATTCATTTTTATATATATAGATATCTTGAAGTTTTATGTATGAAACTTAGGAACCAACATAAATGCTTATGCCCTTGGTAAATAGCACAAGTCAATTAAATTAAAAAAAAATCAAGGTGCAAAGAATATAAAGCAAATAATCTTTGTTGCTTTTTTGTTTGTTCTTGTTTTCGAAATAACTTTTGAAATAAGAAAATTATTCAATAAATATATACATACACTTTTTGTGCTGTGTGGTGGCGGCTTATAGAATACTACCACTGGGATACTGGTCCACGTCGTAAAAGGCGACTCATCCAGTACTTCCCATATGCGTTAGTCATTCTTCAAATGCGACTATCACATTGGGAGGGGGGGAAACTTGGCTTGGAATTTTGAAGTTCTAAGCCAAGTTTTCTTCAGGGAGGATTCACCAATTGTGCTTATTGCTATTAATGCGCATGCACGAGTTGAATTCTCCTAAATTTTGTAAACACCCGCTTCAAGGTGGTTCTGTGCCTGCGGGCCCCAAAGTGGGGGTAGGAGGGTGTATAATAATCCTATCTTAAGCAGAACGTTGTTAAGGTCTGCACTATAGCCAGGCACTGGTGCAAAGGGCCGCATTTTTCCTGGCAACTCGTGGGATTCAGATTATACACACGATTTTTAAATTTTCATCCTGTATGGGATACCCCGCTTCATGCGTTGATATGAAGGTGCAGTGGTTCTTGTGTGTGATGGAAATATGTGTGGAATTCTTTGATAGAAATGCTTTCTATTAAGGTTGCACAGATAAATCTGCAGCACAAAAGAACCGCTACACTTAACTTATGTCGTTTAATCCTTAATGGAACTGCATCAATCGCCTTGGTCCAAGAACCCTATTTCCGAAATGGAACTTTTTACTTAGGGAATTTGCTCAAACCAAACTTTACTGTGTTCAGTGTAATTGGAATGACTAATGCCCGAATAATGCCTCGTGCATGTATATTGATAAACAATTCTTTAAATGTAACACTTATACCCAATCTAACAACAAGAGATATTTGCGTCGTTCAGATTTCGCTGCCTGATAGAAAATACGTCTATTGTTCAGCATACTTACCATATGAACAATCATCCCCTACTGATGATTTAAAAAATGTCATTTCATTCTGTGAATCACAAAATACACCTCTTGTAATAGGCTGTGATGCCAATGCTCATCATTTTGTATGGGGTAGCTCAGATATCAATCTAAGAGGCTCAAATTTAATGGAATATTTAAGCAGCACTGATTTAGAAATTCTAAATGTAGGAAATAAACCAACTTTTGTTAGGTGTGACAGAGAAGAGGTGATTGACATCACACTTTGTTCTAGAACAATTTCTCAGGAAATTTCAAATTGGCATGTGCCTAACGAAGAATCGATTTCTGACCACAGGTTTATCTATTTTGAACACTCAGGTGAAATTTTAGAAACAATTACATTCAGAAACCCAAGAACAACTAATTGGGACCTATATTTGGAGCATCTTGCTACTAAATTTCATGGATATACACCTGAAATTACTACTCCTCTTGAGTTGGATGAAGTGGTTGCAAAAACCACCGAAATTATTTTGAATTCTTATGAAGAAGCATGTCCCTTACGCACGTTGAAATTCAACAAAAACAGTACACCATGGTGGAACTCAAATCTTAGTAAATTACGAAAGAACTGCAGACGCTCTTGGAACCGAAGGCGCACGGAAGGTTTTGATGCTTTCAAGTTGGCTCGCCGAGCTTACCGGAAAGCAACAAGAGCTGCCGAGCGCTCAAGTTGGCAGAGCTACTGCACCAACATTTCAGGCTTGCAGGAAGCAAGTAGGTTAAATAAAGTCTTAGCGAAATCAAAAGATTATCAGGTTTCATACCTTAAAACCCCTAGTGGTGATTATACATCAAACGACGAAGAAACATTAAGTTGTCTATTCAATACTCATTTTCCAGGTTGTATTGATCAAGATTCATCGATAGAGCCTGAGTTCTTTTCTGGAAGTCTAGATTCCTGGCATTTTGCTCGGAAAATAGTTACTTCAGAATCGATTAAATGGGCAATCGACGGTTTTGCTCAATACAAATCTCCTGGAAGCGACGGTTTATTTCCAGTTTTGCTACAAAAAGGTTTCGATCATTTCAAACACATATTAAGAAAAATAATGATAAGCAGTTTTGCTCATGGATATATACCTAAACTTTGGCGGCAGATAGCCGTGAAATTCATCCCTAAAGGGGGACGATCATCATACGACGAAGCCAAAAGCTTTCGTCCTATTAGTCTAAGTTCATTTCTATTAAAAGCACTTGAACGTTTAATTGATCATCATATCAGGCAAGAATGCCTTGTCCAACATCCGCTTAATGCGACACAACATGCATACCAAACAGGAAAATCAACATTAACTCTTCTGCACAACGTAGTACATTGAAAATAGTTTTTCACAGAAAGAATCATGTCTAGGAGCATTTCTAGACATAGAAGGAGCATTTGATAATGTCTCGTTTACATCAATAATGGATGCGGCACTACTTCATGGAGTGCCTAGTGTTATAACTAACTGGATTAGCGCTATGCTAAGTAACAGGAATCTTCATTCGTCTTTAAGACAGGCTTCAATAACAAAAGTTAGCACACGTGGTTGCCCACAGGGAGGTGTACTATCACCTCTTTTGTGGAACCTAGTTGCAGACGGTTTGTTGAGAAAACTCAATGACCGTGGAATACCAACCTATGGATTCGCAGATGATTATCTTCTGCTGGTAAGAGGTTTGTGCATAAGCACATTATTTGATATAATGCAACAAGCTCTGCGCTCTGTTGAACGATGGTGTTCTCATGTAGAACTTTCAGTTAATCCTCTAAAAACTAATATTGTATTATTTACTAAAAAACGTATCACCCGCGGGGTGCGCCCTCTGCTGTTTTATGGTTCTGAAATCACCGTGTCTAATCAAGTTAAATATTTGGGTGTCATTCTTGACTCCAAATTAAACTGGTCTGATCACATCGAATTCAGAATCAAAAAAGCATGCATGGCCTTCGGACAATGCCGACGTGCAATCGGGAAAAACTGGGGACTCAAACCCAAACATATTCACTGGATTTACTCCACAATAGTAAGACCAATTTTGGCCTATGGTTGTCTAGTGTGGTGGCAGAAAGGAGAAGTTGCAACAGTTCGGACAAAACTAAATCACCTTCAAAGAATGTGTCTTTTGGGGATGTCCGGATCGTTCACTACAACTCCTACTGCAGCACTAGAAGCTCTGTTTTCTATCAAACCTCTACACTTGTTCCTAAAACAGGAAGCCTTTTCATGTGCTTTTCGTCTACAGGCAGTTGGTCTCTGGCTGTCAGGAAATATCGAAAGATCATCGAGTCACACAAATGTGTGGCCTGAATTAGTTAGATTAAACAAGTTTAATTTAGCGCCAAACGATTTAACACTCTCGAGTAGTTTTCCCTATATGGGGTTTAAAGTCAAATTTCCTTCTCCTCAAGAATGGTTATCAGGTTTCGTAGAGGACCAAATGTCCTCTCATATTGTATTCTATACTGACGGTTCATTATCAAACGGCCGTGCAGGTGCAGGAATTTACTGTCACGAGTTGAACATAGAACATGCTCAACCTCTAGGTAAATATTGTACAGTCTTTCAGGCTGAGCTATATGCTATTATGTATGGAGTGCAAATTGCACTTCAAAAGAAAATTATGTTCAGAACAATTTATTTCTGTTCAGATAGCCAAGCAGCTATCAAATCACTTAGTGCTTCCAGTTCTAGATCAAAACTGGTAATCGCATGCCGGAAAGCAATTGAAGAACTTGCTGAAGGCAATGGATTAAATCTTCTATGGGTACCTGGACATAAGGGAATTTTTGGAAACGAATGCGCCGACGAACTCGCTAGAGCTGGGTCGGAAAAGGAATTTTACGGACCAGAGCCGGCTGTCCCAATATCGCCATGTTGGTTCAGAAACCAAATTCAAACTTGGTCCTCTAACCAGCATAAACGTTACTGGGAAGAGTTGGACACTTGCCGCCAAACTAAATTATTTTTAGAAAAACCATCTCCAATCATATCGAGTTACTTGTTAACTTTAAGTAAATCTCATTGCAGCATCCTGACCAGAGCACTCTCCGGTCATTGTAAACTCAACTATCACATGCACAACATTCAGCGTGCTGAATCTCCAGTATGTGGTAGTTGTGAATCAGATGTGGAAGATCCCTTCCATCTTATATGTAACTGTCCCTCATTTGCCAGACTACGTTTTCGTACTCTGGGATCTTACGCTTTAAGCGAATCTGAGTTTAAGAAATTAAACTTAAAAAACATTCTATCATTCCTTACCGAATGTAGAAAAGAGCTTTAATGCTAATAATCCCTAGTGGAAAGGCTTTATGCCATCTTAAATAGATTGAATTTATTTCTTCCTTTTATAGGTTTTTCAGGTTTCTCAGGTAAATGATGAAATCTTGGATAAAAAAAAAGGCTAGGCACAATTTTCCCGTATGTTTGGATAACGTGCCGCTATTAAGCCTACCCCCATTCTGATACCTGATAGGAACCAACATAAATGCTTATGCCCTTGGTAAATAGCACAAGTCAATTCAATTAAAAAAAAAAAATCAAGGTGCAAAGAATATAAAGCAAATAATCTTTGTTGCTTTTTTGTTTGTTCTTGTTTTCGAAATAACTTTTGAAATAAGAAAATTATTCAGTAAATATATACATACACTTTTTTGGCGAAGCAATAAAACATAACGAGTATTTTGAAAAGACAGATACCGTATACTGGAGAAAATTTATCACTTTTTTAATTCCTTATAGAATACTAGCTGACCCGGTAAACTTCGTTTTACCTGTTACTTAATAAATCGTTAGAAAATGTTTTATTCTTCACAACTTTAACTCCTTCGTGATCGTGAATCACTTTTCATGAAAATCGTCTTAAAGTTGTTCGAGTTTGTTCCATTTCTAGTGGATTTTGTTATGGAGTCCCCCTTCCATAAAAGGTGAGATTCTCGAAACTATTCTACAAACCATCTCTGGCCCGAAAAACCCTCGGATACCAAATTTCACTTGAATCCGATCGTTCGTTCATTCGTGATGGTGTTACCTATTATGGTGTTAAAAAGATTACTATTTTTTTAAGCTTAATAACTTTTGTGTCTTGACTTGAATTGAAATGCAGTCTTCGGATGACATATTAGTCATAGTTTAAGCTTTAAGAAAACCGTGTTCAAAAGAAATCGGCCGAAGGGGACCAAAGTTATTCATGAAAAGCTGGATTTTCGTGTTCCTCCCGAACAAAATGTCCCAAAATCCAATACAAACTTAAGGTTCGTTGAGCGACTCCTTCCCGTGATCCGATCTGGCTCAAATTTGGCATGAGATTTTGTACATAACCTTAAATCAATTTAAGCTTGCAGCGTAGGTATAACTTTTTAAAATTTCGGGTCATTTAGGGAACTCGCAGCAAAAAAAAATCTTATCTGAAATTCGCCAAACTTGGCCAATAGACTCGTTGAGGTCTACATTACAAATCCTGAATATTTGAGAATGACCCGCCCATCCCTCGTTCCTGGAACCTCTTTCCTTTTTTTTCACAATTTTCAAAACATCATCAATTTCAAAAAGCAATATTTCCGAACTCAGAAGTCGTAGAAATTTGACAAAATACACGCTGTAAAGATTTTATCATAATTTATTGATTTAATTTGATTCTATTTTTGAAAATAAAAAATGACGTAATAAATAATCAATCTAAAATTGAAACGTTAGTTTTCTCAAAAAAGGTATATTTTCGGGATTTGTAATGTAAAACTCAGCGACGTTTACATTACAAATCCCGGCTAAGTTAGGAGAATTTCAGATAAGTTTTTTTTGCTGTGCACACTTAACATGGAATGACCTATACATTTTCTTATTCTTCATATAAAATTGAATTATTATCAGTATTTTGTTTCGATTATAGTCATTTTAACATCTTTATGTCATTCACGACTTATATCAACGATGCAAGTTAGTATTTTTTCAAATCTACACTAAATTGACATAGGCAAAATTCACATATTTTTACTATTCATATTTTTTTCTACTCCAATAATACTGACACATAAATAAACCAAAAAGAAACGTTTTCAATGAAGTGGCCTCAATATACAAACTTCAGTCTACAGTCTTTGCAATCAACAACAAACGAAAACCTGTTGTTCCAGCCTGTTAGGAGTAAAATCGTTTTCAATTTTTCCCCCGTTTTCCACGAAATGTTTAGTATGTTTTGATGATATCTGATCCACGATAACAAAACAACAACAAAAAACCTAAAGGTAATTCTTAATTTGGCTCAACCCTTATTACCGTCATACATAACCCACAAAACAGTCATAACGCAACTTTTCCGTGGGCGAGTCAAAGTTTGTCGGTTGACTCTTGCCTTTTTTCCTTTTTTTCTGTTTCGCTGCTCATCATCTGATTCCATAATTTCGATAAAGTTTCGCTTTCCACGCTTCCGTTTTGCGTGTTTATCTGCTAACTTTTCAGAGGGTACCAACCTACAACTCGTCCGAAAACGCACGTGCTCTACATCAACAATAACAGAAAAATAATAACAAATAAAACCAGAATCATCGAACCATCAGATGTTAGATAACCGATTATGGTTCAAAGCAGTTGAAATGTGGCTTCCAGATAGAAATCGGGCGCACTTTTCAGTTCAGTTCAAATTAGTTGGGCGCCGTGAGGTTTGTTTGTTTGGTTTGGTTGATTTTTCAGGCACTTGGAAATTTCTTTTATTTTTAGCTTTCAAACGTCTTTCGGGAAATCTGATAACTGAATCTGGTTTAAACAAAATTATCTGTCATAGGTTTATTCTATTATTCTCCCGTGACATCAAAGTAGAACTAATTATTTTTATCGAACAGTATGATTCTTATTACAGACTTTGGAGGATTTGGTGTTACACCTTGAGAAGTTCTAAAATTCAACAGTTTTCAGAAACAACAAAATTGATGTTTAACGGGTTCATCCAATGCAATCAAAGATTCAGATTGTAAAAATTAATTTCAAATATTTTCACAATTTCTATTTTTTATCAAACGGGAAAAATCAATGGTCCTCTAACTTTTTTCACAGAAGCAAAAATTTTTTGTCGAAAAAAAAAAGTTATTTTAAAGTATGAAGTTTTAAAGACATATAGGAAGTTTGAATACAAAAAATGTATTAAAAATGACGAGTGTTCAGAAGGAGTGGAGTAAGAGAGTGTTCCTGAGAAAAACAAGAAGAACCATTAAAAAAAAAATTTAGTTCTAAATTTGATTGACGATCTGTGGAAGATGCAAATCCCTAATGGCACAATTAACCGTCAAATATATCAAAAAATGCCTACAAAAGCTACCGTTTTTCTTCCATGGTACTTTCAAAGGTTTCTCAAAGTAAAAACTCAGTTTTGGTTGGATTTTTCATTGAGCGGTTGAGGATTGAGTGAAAACTGTGATGGATTGATAATAAGTTAATAATGTTGTTGCTTGCAAATGTGAAACAATCTGCTAAACTTGTCATAACTTCGATAAAATATAAAATTTTGAGCTATTTGAAGCTCCAGGAAATAAAGAATGTCAACAAAAATAGCCTTGACTTAGAAAAGGGTAGTTAAAAGGTAGTTTATAGTGTGCAATATAGATGGCGCATATATTGCCCAAACTTTTAAGCCAATAACCTTATTCATAAGGCGCTATCTCAAAAACTTCTAAAGAGATCGCAAAAAATTGCAAGAAAGTTTTGAGATTTTGAGATTTTGTGATCATTTTTGAATTTCTCCAAACCTGGGTCCTAAAAAGCTTAGTTTGGTATTCATTAAAAATTATAAAGTTATTTGAATAACTTATGAGTCAGATTTTTTGCTAATACAATAACTTTTAAACCTTTATTAATTCAATATTTTTAACCTGAATTGCTGATTTAAATTCAAGTTAATTTCTTCAACACGATATAAAAATTTGCATAAAGCGATGATAGCTCCATTCAAGACCGTGCAAACGGGGGAGTTTTAGGAGTTTAACTTCTTCCCTTCATATGAAGATTTTTCCAAGTAAAATTTTCAGTTAAAAAAAGAATTTACCGTAGTAATGTGACATTATTTGAGCCCAAAAAGTTTTTCCAAACTAATGTTAACAAACATGTCAGAAAATTAGCTCGCCTCTTGCGGCAAATACAATCCATTATTCAACAAAACCAATTTTAGTCACAATTTTATTTTGTCTTTCTTGTTCCTCAATCTCACATCCAACTCCACATTAAACTCCTCTTTCATAAGTTTCACAATACTACAAAATTCATCTAGGGTGCAATGAATTTAAGAGCAAAATTTTGATCAATTTTCTTGCCCTGAAACTTTTGAAAATAGGTTAAAATTATGAAAGAGAATTCTTCACTTTTAAGACAAAACTTTAAAACATTGCAAAAAAAAATATTGAGGATAATGGTTTTTATCAATTTTCTTCAAGATCGCAAGTAATTTTGACATGTGCGAAAAATGTAACAAAAGTTTACTATTTTTTTACTTTCCGCAATCCAGTGAAACAAAAGAATTTCACATATTTTTTAAAGAAGTATTAACTGAATTGAATTTAAGATATTTTTTAAAGTAGAAATAAAATCGCTTTGGTGACTTCGGCAAATTTATCATAAGAAACGAAATTTATAATTTTTTTAAAACTTTCTTCAGTAATGTAAGGAATACTTGTCTTTCCAAATTAAAAAAAAAAACGGTTGAATATTATTTTTGAGATCATGCAGCACCATAATCATCATCATTATCAAAATATTATTCCTGAAATGATATAACGTATAATAAACGATTTCAGTTATTAGTTTGTTTTTCTGTCATATAGATTTGAAAGTTATTCAATTACACTTGTTTAAAAAATTAAAAAAAAAATTGGAGCTGAATCCAAAAATGAAATTCAAAAAACACCTCAGCAGAACAGTTTTTGAGTTATTCTTCAAAGATGAAATTTTGGAAAAATAAACAGAGTACTTGTACTTACATATATTGAAATATCTCGGACAGCATGACAGTGATTTGAAATCTCTTTTTTGGAAATTAAAGGTGAACAAATTTGCTATTGATAATCTCAACACTATTTTTGCGCATCACCAAAAGTATTGTTAATATTAGAGACTTTATGGTAAAAAAAATATAAAAAACTCATTTTTACATTCGCCATTTATTTTAATTGACTGCGATTGACTTAAGTTTTCCTAAGTTTTAAGCTTTCAAAAAATAATTAAAAATAATAAAATTTCAGGATTTTTATTTTATGTTTATTGAAAGAGCATCATAAAATGCCCACGACACATCACAAAAATCAACCTTAAAATGTTGATAGTTAGCAAAAAAAATTAATTGTGCAAAATTTCTTGCAAATTTTTTTTTATTCATTGGTACCTCAAAATTCTCATTTGTCATTTGTATCATATATGTATGTCACTTTTGTAATTTCTGTTATATTTTTAGTTTTTTTAATTTCATTCAAATTTTGTAATTTTGTCAATTTTGTCGTTTTTTTTTAATTTTTGTAATTTTTGTAATTTTTGTTATTTTTGTTATTTTTGTAATTTTTGTAATTTTTGTAATTTTTGTAATTTTTGTAATTTTTGTAATTTTTGTAATTTTTGTAATTTTTGTAATTTTTGTAATTTTTGTAATTTTTGTAATTCTTGTAATTTTTGTAATTTTTGTAATTTTTGTAATTTTTGTAATTTTTGTAATTTTTGTTATTTTTGTAATTTTTGTAATTTTTGTAATTTTTGTAATTTTTGTAATTTTTGTAATTTTTGTAATTTTTGTGTTTTTTGTAATTTTTGTAATTTTTGTAATTTTTGTAATTTTTGTAATTTTTGTAATTTTTGTAATTTTTGTAATTTTTGTAATTTTTGTAATTTTTGTAATTTTTGTAATTTTTGTAATTTTTGTAATTTTTGTAATTTTTGTAATTTTTGTAATTTTTGTAATTTTTGTAATTTTTGTAATTTTTGAAATTTTCGAAATTTTTGTAATTTTTTTATTTTTTGTAATTTTTGTAATTTTTGTAATTTTTGTAATTTTTGTAATTTTTGTAATTTTTGTAATTTTTGTAATTTTTGTAATTTTTGTAATTTTTGTAATTTTTGTAATTTTTGTAATTTTTGTAATTTTTGTAATTTTTGTAATTTTTGTAATTTTTGTAATTTTTGTAATTTTTGTAATTTTTGTAATTTTTGTAATTTTTGTAATTTTTGTAATTTTTGTATTTTTTGTAATTTTCGTAATTTTTCTTATTTTTATAATTTTTCTAATTGTTGAAATTTTTGTAATTTTTGTAATTTTTGTAATTTTTGTCATTTTTGTCATTTTTGTCATTTTTGTAATTTTTGTAATTTTTGTAATTTTTGTAATTTTTGTAATTTTTGTAATTTTTGTAATTTTTGTTATTTTTGTTATTTTTGTAATTTTTGTAATTTTTGTAATTTTTGTAATTTTTGTAATTTTTGTAATTTTTGTTATTTTTGTAATTTTTGTAATTTTTGTAATTTTTGTAATTTTTGTAATTTTTGTAATTTTTGTAATTTTTGTAATTTTTGTAATTTTTGTAATTTTTGTAATTTTTGTAATTTTTGTAATTTTTGTAATTTTTGTAATTTTTGTAATTTTTGTAATTTTTGTAATTTTTGTAATTTTTGTAATTTTTGTAATTTTTGTAATTTTTGTAATTTTTGTAATTTTTGTAATTTTTGTAATTTTTGTAATTTTTGTAATTTTTGTATTTTTTGTAATTTTTGTAATTTTTGTCATTTTTGTAATTTTTGTAATTTTTGTAATTCTTGTAATTTTTGTAATTTTTGTAATTTTTGTAATTTTTGTAATTTTTGTAATTTTTGTAATTTTTGTAATTTTTGTAATTTTTGTAATTTTTGTAATTTTTGTAATTTTTGTAATTTTTGTAATTTTTGTAATTTTTGTAATTTTTGTAATTTTTGTAATTTTTGTAATTTTTGTAATTTTTGTAATTTTTGTAATTTTTGTAATTTTTGTAATTTTTGTAATTTTTGTAATTTTTGTAATTTTTGTAATTTTTGTAATTTTTGTAATTTTTGTAATTTTTGTAATTTTTGTAATTTTTGTAATTTTTGTAATTTTTGTAATTTTTGTAATTTTTGTAATTTTTGTAATTTTTGTAATTTTTGTAATTTTTGTAATTTTTGTAATTTTTGTAATTTTTGTAATTTTTGAAATTTTGGTCATTTTTGTCATTTTTGTAATTTTTGTAATTTTTGTAATTTTTGTAATTTTTGTAATTTTTGTAATTTTTGTAAATTTTGTAAATTTTGTAAATTTTGTAATTTTTGGCATTTTTGTCATTTTTGCCATTTTTGTCATTTTTGTCATTTTTGTCATTTTTGTCATTTTTGTCATTTTTGTCATTTTTGTCACTTTTGTCATTTTTGTCATTTTTGTCATTTTTGTCATTTTTGTCATTTTTGTCATTTTTGTCATTTTTGTCATTTTTGTCATTTTTGTCATTTTTGTCATTTTTGTCATTTTTGTCATTTTTGTAATTTTTGTAATTTTTGTCATTTTTGTCATTTTTGTCATTTTTGTCATTTTTGTCATTTTTGTCATTTTTGTCATTTTTGTCATTTTTGTCATTTTTGTCATTTTTGTCATTTTTGTAATTTTTGTAATTTTTGTAATTTTTGTAATTTTTGTAATTTTTGTAATTTTTGAAATTTTGGTCATTTTTGTCATTTTTGTAATTTTTGTAATTTTTGTAATTTTTGTAATTTTTGTAAATTTTGTAAATTTTGTAATTTTTGTCATTTTTGTCATTTTTGTCATTTTTGTCATTTTTTCGTTTTTGTCATTTTTGTCATTTTTGTCATTTTTGTCATTTTTGTCATTTTTGTCATTTTTGTCATTTTTGTCATTTTCGTCATTTTTGTCATTTTTGTCATTTTTGTCATTTTCGTCATTTTTGTCATTTTTGTCATTTTTGTCATTTTTGTCATTTTTGTCATTTTTGTCATTTTTGTCATTTTTGTCATTTTTGTCATTTTTGTAATTTTTGTAATTTTTGTAATTTTTGTAATTTTTGTAATTTTTGTAATTTTTGTAATTTTTGTAATTTTTGTAATTTTTGTAATTTTTGTAATTTTTGTAATTTTTGTAATTTTTGTAATTTTTGTAATTTTTGTAATTTTTGTAATTTTTGTAATTTTTGAAATTTTGGTCATTTTTGTCATTTTTGTAATTTTTGTAATTTTTGTAATTTTTGTAATTTTTGTAAATTTTGTAAATTTTGTAAATTTTGTAATTTTTGTAATTTTTGGCATTTTTGTCATTTTTGCCATTTTTGTCATTTTTGTCATTTTTGTCATTTTTGTCATTTTTGTCATTTTTGTCACTTTTGTCATTTTTGTCATTTTTGTCATTTTTGTCATTTTTGTCATTTTTGTCATTTTTGTCATTTTTGTCATTTTTGTCATTTTTGTCATTTTTGTCATTTTTGTAATTTTTGTAATTTTTGTAATTTTTGTCATTTTTGTCATTTTTGTCATTTTTGTCATTTTTGTCATTTTTGTCATTTTTGTCATTTTTGTCATTTTTGTCATTTTTGTCATTTTTGTCATTTTTGTCATTTTTGTCTTTTTTGTCATTTTTGTCATTTTTGTCATTTTTGTCATTTTTGTCATTTTTGTCATTTTTGTCACTTTTGTCATTTTTGTCATTTTTGTCATTCTTGTCATTTTTGTCATTTTTGTCATTTTTGTCATTTTTGTCATTTTTGTCATTTTTGTCATTTTTGTCATTTTTGTCATTTTTGTCATTTTTGTCATTTTTGTCATTTTTGTCATTTTTGTCATTTTTGTCATTTTTGTCATTTTTGTCATTTTTGTCATTTTTGTCATTTTTGTCATTTTTGTCATTTTTGTCATTTTTGTCATTTTTGTCATTTTTGTCATTTTTGTCATTTTTGTCATTTTTGTCATTTTTGTCATTTTTGTCATTTTTGTCATTTTTGTCATTTTTGTCATTTTTGTCATTTTTGTCATTTTTGTCATTTTTGTCATTTTTGTCATTTTTGTCATTTTTGTCATTTTTGTCATTTTTGTCATTTTTGTCATTTTTGTCATTTTTGTCATTTTTGTCATTTTTGTCATTTTTAGATGATTGACAAAAAAAAATGAAACATAAGCAATTCAAGACAAAAGTTTAAAGCTTGAGCAATCGAAGCATTTTCAAGGTAAAAGCGGATTCTTGGAATTGAAACCATACCGAAAAACGTCGAAGGTATTTTTCCCTTTCTCTTGGGTCTTAGATCATGAATGGATTTTCATCTCTCGACAGCAAGCAACAGCAGCAGCATCAACTCACCCACTCTTCAAGTTTCACTATACCAGCCAATGGACTGAATTTTATAAATAATCACGAATGGAATGAAAACAATCAACACCCGCCATAGCCAAAAACACCTGATGCTACCTTAGGAGGGTGAGGAGATTGGCAAAATTTTTGCTTCGTTGATGAGGAACGTTACTCGTTCATGTTCCAAATTGGTGGAGAACCATGAAGAAGAGAGGTATTGAAATAGATCACAATTGCGAATTGAAAGTTTAAATTTAAGCAAAACATGAGTATACGTCACATTTTTATTCCTCGGCCGAGTTCCTTATTCAAGGTTTTAATCTACACTCCCAATAGTTGCTTTTTAATTTGGATACATTACACTTATTGAATTTAATAAAATTCAATAAAATAAAAAAAGGTTTTTTTTATGCAGGTCGCAACTCCCATGCTTTTAATATCCAATATGACATGCTACATTGTACCATCAAACCACGTTTAAAGTTATGTCTTCATTTTTGTCACTTGGCTCTGTCTGTCAACTCGAGGGGCGCCTCGTAGCGTGACTTGGCGTGTACAAACCTCACTCTGGTACGTAAAGTTTATGTACTGAGCCCGTGTGTCGTTTCATGATTCATGTTTCGGGTCTCGTGTGCATTTCCGTGTTCCGCGTGCGCACGTTTTGCTCCTAACGTTTGCTTTCGCCTGACTTGCGGATCAGTTCTCTATGGATTGGTAGGCAACATCAGCCACGAGCTTGCCATTCTGCGTATTTTGCCAACATTGTCAACCTCTGGAGTCAAACGCCGAGCCATGAAAGCATGAATCAACGAAAGTTCCTACCGGTGACAGTTTTCTTTTCGCTTTTTCCTTGCAATATCGTACATTCGGCGCGTGTAAGAACCTACTAGCATAGACAATCCCAACTTGAATCACATTATTTGGCCCTTTGTTGGCTTCAGATTTGGAAGTCTCGTATGTAGAAAGAAAAAGGAAACTAGGAACGAAACGGCTTACAGTCAGACATGCGAAGAAAAACTAACAACCACGACTGTGTGTGACACGAGCTGTAATGAGCGTAATAAACATTATTTATTAGCTATCAATTTGAGGCGTGTGATGTTGTTCGGTGTTGTGTTTTGCATGCCATTCAATACAAAATCTTTTCAGTCGCAAGGGATAAATATGTTACTGATAGGAGACAAAAAACAAAATAAAAAAAATTCAAGCAATTGAGTTTAATTTAAAGTTTGTCGGTAAATAGTTAATTCCTTATCTGCTCTTGAGTGTCAATATGACACTATTAGAAGTTTGGCGGCTGGTTTCTTTATTTGGGTGCACAAATAAAAAATATCCCTCGGGAACCCTTAATAAATTATTGAAATCCTTAATTTTGCATCGTTACTTTTTTATTGGCGCACCCTGAAAGACTAGGAAAAACTCACTTATCAGACCTTGAGTGTCAATTTGATACTTCTCGCTTAAAAAGACTAGATCAGCTATTGAAAGTTCAAAAACATTTCACTTGGTGTTCAAGAAAGCTGAAGTTGGAAGCTATAACCGCACACATAAGGATATATTTTTTTTGAAAGTTTTGAAAATCATGACCAGTGGAGTGGAATCGCACTTTTCAAACGAGAAACCGTCAAAATAGTTTAAGTCACACCATATAAATGTTGAAAAGAGGATTGAAAAGTTAACGTATTTGGCATTTTTTTGCATTTTTTGATTGTCGAAATACGAAACACAGAATAATTGATAAATTTTCAAAGGTATCTGATTTTGAGCCTTGCGTCAATTTACAATTTCTCAGATTTCTAAGACTAAAATTAAATTTGGCACTGGATTTTGAGTTTATTAACGCAAGATTTGCGCAATATATTTACATTCACCAGAAAAGTAATTTCATACGGATTCTAGCGGGTACCGTAAAATTACATAAGCGCAGCGATACTTCTCAAAAATAAGATATGAAAAAACAGGTACTTTTGAAAATTCTTTTTGACAATCTAAAAATGAAAAAAATTGCCAAGTTACGTTATCTTTAAAATCCTATTTTCCAAATTTACTCAGACTGTGACTTGAACAATTTTGACGGTTCATTGATTCAAAAATATGGGTTATTAACCACTCTTTTACGTTTTTTTTTGTGGCCATGATCTTCAAAAATTTCAAAAAAATATATCCTTATGTGCAACGTATAGCTTAAAACTTCAAAATTCTTGGAAACTTAGTAAAATTTTTCTTGAGCATTTCGTAGCTGATCTACAGTCTTTCAACCGAAGCATATTATTCGTATTTTTCTCCTATGACTTTGAAAAGTGGAATACTGGAGTGTAGAGCTGAATGTTATCTGGGAAGTATATTTGAGTTACGTTACGAGGTCCAAAACTGCCGAATTGACACTCCAGAAACTGTAACGGGTAAAAAATCGAAAAAAGGATAAATATTTCACTCATAACAATTGGGAAGGAAGATTTTAGTCTTCAGATAAAATATCACATCGAATATTTGAAGCTGAAAAAATTGTCAAAAAGTTGTTCTAAATGTGAAAAAAAAAAAATTATATAACATAAAATTTGAATGAAGATTACATTTTCAAAACACATAATCAGTAATCAAAAATCAGATCAGTTTAAAAGTTTAAACAATGATCTCGAGATCCCCAAATTAGAAAACCATGAAACTTGGGAGATATTTTTATTTGTTCTATCCATTCTGTGCTGCAAGTCTTCATTTAAAAACTGTTAATCAGGTATTGTTATTTGTTCAAATCTCGACAAAGCTAATAAAAAGCAATACCGGTAGCCGTAAAAGCCTTAATATTTCTTTACCATTGGGAAAATATTTGGTATATCAAACAAAGCCGTTCGACGAAGAGGGGAGGGGGTGGGTTTAGTGGTTTAATCCACCTTATGGAGGTTTTTCCCAAGTGAAATTTTCAGTTCTAGAAATGAATTTATCTCAGTAACGGAAATGTCCTTTTTTTCCTTTTTTACGGGATTTCAGGAAAATTACTTAATCTCAAAATGTATTGAAATGTAATGAAAAATAAGTGTTAATAAAAATGCCAGAAAATTGCCTCGCCTCTGGCGGAATTCAGTCCTACATAACTCTAGGTAGCTTAACGAGCTTAAAATTTGAACCCGAAGTTTTTATTTCCAAATTCATTCATAAAATACTAGGGGATTTTTTTTATTATCTGACAATTTGCGCCGGGGGTCTTCAGATTTTCTCCAAAATTTCAAATTTTGTTCGTTTCAGCACCATAAAAAAACATGTAGTTTTACAGATATCTAATACTTTTATTTTTCGAGTTAGATAACGTTCAAATTTTTTTGAAAAAAAAGATACCTTCTTTTCAAATGCCCATAACTTTGTCAATTTTCAACTTAGAATAAAAATAGCACATCAAAACGCATTAAAATTTTACCAGCTATTCAAATAAAATATTAACAAAAAATTATATATTGATTCTCGGTCTAAAATAAAGTAAGTATGTTTAAAACAACGTCCAAAAGTACCGTCTGTCCTACCAAAATTTTTGAAACATATTTTATTTTATAGTCCTATTAATTTCACAACTTTCATCTGAAAACATCACAGTGGGTCAAAAACTCCTTCAAGAGTTATGAAAGAAACAGTGACAATAAATCTCTTTTTTAACGTAAAAAACTAACAATTTTCGAACAACTTCACTCACATATAGGGACTTCTTCTCCTATCGTACGAATGTGCACCGGAAGTTAAAAGTAATTTGTAAAAAATACCATTTTATAGTCGTTTTTTATAGTGTTCGTTCAATCGTCTTTATTTTCCTACTGCACACGGAAAAGATTCTTGTGATGGTATAGGAAGGAACATAAAAAGAATGGCTAGAAATGCTAGCATTAAAAAACAGCAAATATAAATTACTCTAAAGCTCTTTCCGCTGGGCGAAAAATTTTAAATTGGGAAACAACTGAGAGTTTATATATCTTATGGTCCTTATTTCTTCCATAACTCTTGAAGGATTGATTAGTTTATTTTGATGTCTTCAGATGAAAGTTGTAAAACTGATTCGACTATAAAATGGTATTTTTTGCAGATTTTTAACTCCCGGTGCACATGCGTACGATAGGAGAAGAAGTCCCTATATGTGAGTGGAGTTGTTCGAAAATTGTAAGTTTGTGACGTTTAAAAAGAGATTTATTGTCACTGTTTCTACCATAACTCTTGAAGGAGTTTTTGGCCCACTTTGGTTAAACGTTACCTAACTCGAAAAATAAAAGTATAAGAAATCTGCAAAAATACATGTTTTTTTATGATGCTGAAACGAACAAAATTTGAAATTTTTGAGAAAATCCGAAGACCTCCGGCGCAAACCCGTCGGATAATAAAAAAAAATCCCCACTTGTCTTATACATCAACAAGTTGGTAGCCATGTGACAGGTTACAAGTGTCATCTAAATGCTCAGCACTACATTCAAAAGGGTTTTCCAAATTGTATGAAGCCACAAAATTTCCATTTTTTCGAGGTGCAAAGAATTTTGATTTTTGCGGCCCAAAATTCAAATATGCAACTTTTGAAAATAGATGAAAATCATTTGAGATATTTCTACACATTTTTTTCCAAAACTGTAGAACAATGCAAAAAAAATTAATACAAAAAAGCTTTTAACTCTATTGTATACTTTCCACAAAACCGCAAGTAATTTTGACTCCTTTAAAAATAGTTTGAAATGTTTTCTTTTTGTTTACTTTTCCCATTACTGGAAAATGCGGAAGTTTTGACGAATAAAAACAAAAATTTGAACCACCTTAAATTTAAGATTTTTCTTGAAGCAGAAATCAAATTCTTCTTCAAGCTTCGAAAAATTTGTTAAATAAAATAAAATCTTGTTTTTTTACTTTCTTAAAATTTTAGAAAAACTTGTAATGATGATATCTTTCCAAGTTCTTGAAAAATGTAGAATTTAACTTTTTAAGATAATTGTATTTCTGAAAAATTAATACAGTGAATGTTCGATTTTGTCTCGCACCGATTATGTCTGTCCTCTATTTTGTCTATCCCCGATTTTGTCAACTTTTTTGACCCGATTTTGTCACCTTATTCTATTCAATGTAAAAAATACCTAGATTTGAACCTTCTCCTTTTGAGTTGATTATTAAATGATCTCGTGTTCATTTACATCATTCATAAAGAACATTGCTTTACATGATGACACCGATAGTGATAGTGAAGATGACTTATGAATGACACAAAGAAAAGATGTCCGATGGGTGTTTTTCAAGTATTCAATTCATATTCGAACAGTAATAAAGTTGGTAAATACAATCAAAATAATTAACATAACGATATAACAAAACATTGTTATGATTAACAAGCTTGTGTTTTTATTAATTGAGCTTTTTTTAATGCAATTTCGCTAATACGCCGCAAGAGGATGACGTCATTATCGAGAGATCTGAAGCATCAGCTTTGCTAGCATATCTATCCTCCATGCCATGTGGCAAAATTTCATCATCATTCTTCGAAAATTACTCCAATTTTTTCCACGATTTTTGAATTACCGTACGTTGCACTTCATCCTTAGCATCATGAATCCAAAAGCATGCGTCCTTCAACGAAATGTTCTCCAAGCTCTGACCTATATCGGTTTCACGAGGCAAAACATGCTGCAAAAGTTTTTGACGATATTTAATTTTACAGTTCTGACGTATCAGTATAACGTACTGATCCATAGGTTGAATCATAGCTGTCACATTTGGAGGTATAAATAAAACAGTAATCTAGTCATCATCAATTTTGAGCTCATTATGTTCCAAAAAAAACATCATTCATAGTAGTTCTCCAGAAACAAAATATTCAATCTATTCAACGCGCGCAGTTAACTTTTATACCATCTTCAATCTAAACAAGCAGAAGTAATCTTCCCTCAGTTGTTGATTTCTATTTTTTTATTTAAACATTTGAAGTTGTTTGGAAAAATATTTTTTTCAAACTTTCTAAATACCCTATTTTTTATTTGATCATTGGGATTCTCACAAGTGGAAATCATTGAATCTTTGCGATAATACCGATCAAAACAGCGAGTTTGAAAAAACATAGCAACAACATTTAATGTTATTTTGATGAAAAATATACTAAACCTCTTAATTACCAACTAAAAGCATACAAAAAACACCCAACATTTTTTTTTAAATGAAGCAGTTATTATGTTATCAGATTTATTTAATCCGGAAGATTTAAAAAAAAAAAATCTTTTGAAAAATTACCCGGTTTTGTAACTGTCCCTAATTTGTCACCCTAAAATGCATCTAGAGGGTGACAAAATCGGGAATTCACTGTATCATCGATTCATTTCTTAACAAATAAATTCCATATCACCGAAACAAGAGGTGATAGACAAAATCTAACAAATGATTCGAAACCAACATTTTCCAAATCAATTATTCAAACATGGACTCGAAAAATACATTCCTTTGAGTTATCAATTAAGTTTTATTAATAAGTTTTTAAAATGGTAAGAATTTAATTATTTGAAAATTTTCCTATTAAACTGTTAAAAAACTAATCTTTTTTATCTTCAAATGTTCAAATATGTTAATCGTTTGCAGCTCCATATTTTGTTTGTGCTGCTTTAAAAAAAAAACATTACCTAAATTTCAAGTAATTTTTTTTCAATTTTAAACTTTTTAAATTTTGTTTAGTTAGTTTGTCTTTCTTTTTCAATTCTGAATTTCTGTTTCTGGAAACATAATCTTCTTGGAAATTATATATCTAAACTATGTTTAAAAATACTTTTTAAACCTTCAAATAAGTGACATTTTATTTTTTAAATTCTCGTTCAAGAAATGATCATAATTTTTAACACTAGAAAGACAGCACCAGTCAAAATGACTGGTTGGACACTTTGTTTGTTGAATATCTTTTAAACACTACGCTCTAAAAATTCGCAAAAAATACGACTTTTCATGAATTTTAAATCTCTACAAAACTGTGTATTTTTTATTTCACTAGCTCTTTTAATAAGCGAGAAAAATTTCGCCATGGACACTCGGACCGTGACCAGTCAAAATGACTGGTAAAATTCACAACCCTATAACTCAAACAAGATAAATTTTTTTCGCTTGCTTTTGGTTGCATTTGCAAGCTACATTCAAGACAATGAGTCCTAGTTGATTTATGGTGGGCAGAAGTGTGTCATTCGTTATGAAATTATTGATTTTCGATGCGAAGTCGTGAAGATTTGAAGAAAAAGTTCTCGGATTGGCCGCTGTGTGGCGCTTCAAGCACTTGACTCCCATTTTTTTTTATCTGTTTAGTTGCTCACCTATAATAAAACTTTCTGTCAAAATTTGGCGAAATTTCATCAAGATTTGTAAAAGTTTTGTTAGATTTAATACATATCCATTCGAGTAATCGAGTTGTTTTAGGTGATAAATATGTTTTATACTATACTAGAATGAGTAAAATTATTATGCTTATTTAATAAAATTTGAAGACCTCAGCTATGAAACTGAATAATTTAAAATATATTTTAACATGGGTGCACGGAATATTTTTTATATGTTGGTTATCCACCATGGGTGTACGGATTCACCGCAGTTTCTGCACAAGTATGTAATCACATGCATTCTTAGATTATTAGGCTCGACAAATTTCCAATGCAAGTTCACTTACAGGTATTTCGGCACCCATGTATATACCTGGCCAGCTGGCAACTGATTGAACATTCTTATTATAAGAGGAAACACATCTTACCTGTCGGCAACTTATGGGGTTTGAACCCAAGAATTTTCTTGTCGATACAAGGAATCGAACCCAGTACGCCTGGCATACCTAGACCAGACTCGCGCCAGCCTATCTGATAGACCACATCGGATGCGGATATTTCAACATGGGTGCACGGAATGGCTGCAAATTCGCCGTTGTATATTATATAGAGTGAAATAGCTTTCAACTTGCTTCAGAACACAACATATTTTTAAGTTAGATATGATCGGTATTTGAAATGCAATATTTATCAATCCAAAAACTTTTGAGGAAAAACAAATCAACGTGTACATTTGACAATGTTGATTCATAATTTTTATTTTCACTGTTTTCCGTCGCACGACATAACTTGATGCATATAATCCCTAAAATTCACTCGGTCCATGGTAATCGTTTTCCAATTTCTTGGATGTTGATCAGATCTTATCAGATAAATGTACGATTGCAAAAACCTGTTTTGTAATAATAAATGAACAAATTTGTTGTTTCAAAATAAAATTGAAATATTTCTTTTCCAGGATTAAAAAACGGAACTTTAAAAAAAATCGTTATTTAACTCATTATGTCTGAACATGAAAGACATGGTTTCGACTTTGGTTTAGTTGAAATTTGTAAAAATGCTTTTTAAAAATTTGCAAAAAGTCCAATATTTGATTAAAACGCGGTGAATCCGTGCACTCATAGTGAAAAACCATGTATATAACACACATTTTTATTTAAATCTATAAAAGTCTTTATTCTTTACCTTTAGCATGCAAAAAAGTTGATTTTGAATGAATGGCGATGAATCCGTGCACCCATGATAAATTACTCTACTTATAGAAAAAATATGCTTCAAAACCTACAATATCAGGTATCATTTATAGGCAACGTGTTGAAAAATTTCAGAGCGATGGATGCTAGATAATATCTACTAAAACAAAATTGAAGTGAAACCGTGCACCCATAGTAAATACCCATAGCCATCTAACATGATTTTACAATTAGATTGATAATGTGTTTTAATTTTTGATAATTATTTGAAATATTCATATTATGACAAACACGCATTCGTCAACTATGCCAAAATGAGGTGATTCCGTGCACCCATGGTGAAAAAATATTTCCATTTTATAACAAAAACGATATCGAATAAATAACAAAACAATTTAAAAAGAAAAAAGTTAAAAATATTATGATATAAAAAATTTCCCCTTTACCAGTCATTTTGACTGGTCGCGGTCCGAATAGGTATATTCAATTTGCCGGTCCTTCTAGTGTTAAGTAATCTTTTAAAATTTCGAATATTTATCAAATCAACTTTGAAGCTTAATGCGCAATATCAACAAAATTAGTATTTGATTTGTGTTCACTTTTAACAACAAAACTAAGAATTCCATATTTTTATTATTATCAGTTTCTTATTTATCATTCGAGAAATTAAATTTTCCAAACTGTACCTTATCAGTATTATCTTAAAAAAATGAATTCGTTTTGTAAAGCAATTTTTGTGGAACGGATTTGGAAAACGATGTTAACGTTGCTGGAGTGATTCAAAAAAAAAATTGAAATTTTCAGTACCGTAAAACGGGGTACCATTGATCAACTTGAAATTTTTCCGCACAATCAATAACTAAATCTAAAGTTTAAATATCTCAAAACTTTTTTCTACGTTAAACAACCTATAAGTTGAGTTTCAAATTGAGAAAAACTTGGTTTGTTTTAGAAAACATCAAATGTAAGTAAAAATGTAATTTCATAATCTTGAAATATATGTTTTTTCGAAGGCTCGCAAACAAACACCCTCCCTTATGAAATCATAGCGTTTAGAAGCAGCAGGTTGATTTATGCGAAAGTTCAACTTTTTTTTATTAGTAAATGTCTAGTTTTGGTGTGGTTTTTGTTGTATTTTGACGAAAATTTTTGATATTTAAAATATGGAGATATTTTCCAAGAGTAAACCAGTCTAGGACAAAAGGCTAGAGACCTTATAAAATGGCATCTAATGTTTGATGGAAAAAATTTAAAACGAATAGAGCGAGGCCCTTGGTTATTGAATGAAGACAAAGTTTCATTTTTTGTAAGTTAAAATTTTATTAGTAATTCAAAAAACAAATTAGCCCCTTAACTTATGCAGCATCATGGTCCATCTTTCGATTTTAATTTCTGTTCGGCCTTAACACATGAAGGACTGCGAAACCTGCATAATTTTTTTCAGGAATTCGTTTAAAAAATCACTCATATGCTCTGATTTTACCAAATTTTGGAAAAATGATCCTTATTTGCTCAGTCTCAAGGAGGGATTAAGGGGGGGGGGGGGGGGGGGCAAAAGGGGCAATTGCCCCGAGGGAGAAAAAAAATTTTACATTATTTTAATCATACTACTTCAATTTCTTAAAATTCATAGAAAGAAATCAAAACTAGAAAATCGGAATGAAAACTTGAAATATAACAACAAGGGGCCTCCTTAAAATAATATCTAGAAAAGTTTTTCAAGCTAAAGGGGCCCCCTAGAGTAAGTAGTGAAGATGTTCTCCCGCATTTTGCTGGCTGAGAATATCAAAAATTTGTTATTGAATTTTAAAATTTTCAACTCAAAATTTGGACAAAAATTAAAAAAAAAATAACGACGAGTATGAGGCAAAACACCTCAAATTTTATTTTTTTTTATCGAAACATGTTAGCTCACAGTGCTAAGAGGGAACAGAGAAGCTTTATGATAAACATTTCAGAATTTTACTCGGGCAGTATCCAGGTTAATACTGGGTATTATTATAAATTTTCACTTTTCAATCATTATTATTGAACTTTCCGTTGGTTTATGAATTCTAAACCGTTTTCCCTTCCTATTTTCGAAAATAAATGCTTAAAAACAACTGTAGTAGCTAAAATTGGACCGATCGACAGTAGGGGAGAGTGGGGATACTTGATCCCATTTCCTTATTTTCACTATATCATTTTGGAAAAATTTAGCAACTCGCCGTCTTTGACAATTTCTGACAGCCTGTAACTTCAAGTTTCTTTGCTCCAAAAATTAGAACGATACTTGAACCCGTTGATGAACTAGAAGCATTTTCGTGGGAGTAAAAAAAATTGCGATTTTTCTGAAGTTAGGGGAGACTTGATCCCCTATTGAAGGAGACTTGATCTTTTATTCAGGAAGCCCTAATCCTTGTATAAAAATCAAACAAAACCCCAAGATAGAATGTTAATTGACTATTTTGGTCATGTTTGTTCTCATTTCACAATTTATAGCAGACATAAGAAGAAAATTCTATAAATTGGTCTCAACGCTAATAACATTGCATACTTAAAGGCGCTATTTTTTTTATAATCAAGAGAAAATTAATTATTTTTGCTCTTTTCTTCAGACAATTGTTAGATAAATATTATTTTTTGGATAAATATTAGTAATTTCGTAATCAGCAATCATAACGATCAATTCAGAAGAAGAATATGCCATTTGGAAGAGGGATCAATTGTACCCAACTCTAGGGGATCAATTGTACCCATAATCAACATTTTAGAAAACTTTTTCTGAAAAAAGTTAGAGTTTTTCATTGCTTTGAAAATATGGCATTATGAAGTTCATTTTAGGCTCGAACGATTGATACATTGGAACAAATATTTTTTTCATAATTTTCCCATGCAAGGAACATTTTAAAGTGTTGAAAAAAGATCTTCAAATTACATTTTGTGAAATTTTTCAAACAAAGTTCAATTACTCAAACAATTATTTTGTTAAAAAATTTTAAACTACAAGCATTGTTATTTTGCTCATTTTGGCACATTTTTCTAAAACATTTGATCTTTGTAAGACATTCCAGTTTCGAGATATAGCTAAGGAATGAAGTATCCCCAGGGATCAAGTATCCTCATTCTCCCCTACAGAGTTTCTTTATTGAATTTCCATCCCAAATTCTGCCTTAGACTTATTAGAACATTTTCAACTGATTTAACCCAAAGTTTTATCATCTACTGAAATAAATATCCTGAATTCAGTATATCATATACCAAATGATCATTCTCAAATTATCATAAAAACGATCTAATAGTTGATTTGCCAATATCATTGAGTGATTTTCTTAATATGAATATTTCTATGTTTTTAATCTTATCTTTATCCAAATTCAATTCATTGAGATTTTCAAGTCTTGTGGTGTTTCTTCAGTTACTGAAGTTCAGTTTCATGGTTTTTCTGAATTTTGAGAACTCAGGATCTTTGTTTAAGGTAATAAACTCATTTTGATTCCTTTTTTCAATGATAACTGATTCTGAGATTTAAACATTTAATATCTATTCTGATTTTATTTTCAATCGATCATTTTTGCACTTATACCCCTTGAGCTTTGAGAGCATCCCTTGAAATGTTTGTCACATTTAGAATAACAATTTGATAAGCATTTTTTTCATCTGATGAGAATCATATTCATAAACATATTCATAAACTTTTTATTTTGTGTTTCAAAGATATAAAATTGATGTTCACATTTGGTGAAATTTCGGCTTTGGCTCTGATTGTAACTTTGAATCTTCTTTTTCAAACTTAATTCATATTTTTTTTTTCAAAGCTTGATTTGAAATTATGATTTAGTTTCGAGACACTCGAGACACTAAATTGTGGTTCGGAATTTAAACTGATTTTTATTCTTGAATTCTTAAACTCTTATATCTGTTTCTCTATGGAATTTGAGTTTATTTTTTTTTTTTTTTAACTTTTGTGTTCTATGTTTTGAATCTTCATTATACTTCCCAATTGTCATGAGGTAAATATTTCCCGATGAAACAAAAATGAGAAATAAATTTTGCATTTTTCAGCTCATATCAGAGCAATCATTTTTTTTTAGTTTCTAAACTCTTCCGCGATGTTTGCACGTGATTAATTAGCAATTTTTATTTGAAGGTACCAAAAACAATCTTTTAGGCAGACAACATGACTATTTGAAGACAGTATACTGAACTCATCTTCTGTTCTTTTACACGTTTGAAATGTTTTGTATTCTCTGGGATAGCATTTTAAAAAAAATTGAATCATAGGGGCCCCCCGAGAAAAATTGCCCCGGGCCCCCCGATGGCTTAATCCGGCCCTGCTCAGTCTCATAAATGCGGGAGAAATTTTGCAATAATCAATCTATTTAGGGGGCTCCTTTAGCTTATATTTGACTGAAACTGTTCGAGATATAATCTCAAGGGACCCCCTTAGCTGTTTGCGATTTTCTAGTTTTTGTTTCCTTTCCTCGATTTCTAGTACTTGGTACGAACGAAATAATATTATTTTTTTTTCTCGGGAGGCCTCTAGGTTGAGGGGCCCGGGGCAATTGTCAATGTCAATTGAATTTATAGTTTTTCAATGCCAAAAGACATGCCCCTATTAAACAACTTGTAACTTTTTTGTCTAATAAGGTTCGAAGCTACGGTCTTCGACAAAGTTGTTCAGCTGAAAGAATTCATAAATTGGCCCAAAAACCATTTACAGGCCCTATTTCACAGAAGAAACAAAAATGATATTGATTTTCCAGTACAAAATATTCAATTTTCCCATACAAACATAAAAAATAAAATTTATTCATTTAAACGTTACTTATAGATTCTGCAAAAAAACAGTGAATGAGTTTTGAACCAAAACGAAGCTTTAAGATCCCAGGGTTTGAGAAATTCAAAAATAACCCCAAATTTACTCAGTCTAATGTTCATATCTCCTAAGATAACTTTTAACTGGTTTTGACCTGTTGTGCTTAAATTTGCATCAATTTTAGCTTAAAAGGCATCATTGTGTAGTGAGTGTTATGAAGTTAAACCAAATATATAAATTTCCTGCATGATTTATTAGGCAGATCGAATAAATCAATCAGTCTACTTGCATTAGGTGGCCCATAAACTAAACGATGTCTCCGCGATATATGCGATGGTGGAAAATTATGTTCAATGAGGTATGAAATTGGCTGCATTTCTATTTGAGCTAATTTCATCCACTTTAAACTTTAGATGGGACGACTAACAAACCACATTCGTTGGTCTATAAATAATTGGAATATCCAATATAAACCTTTCGTTTCAACAGAGCGTCTCTCATGTTGATGCTGTGTATGTGAATATTTTTCAAGATATGTATGTATGTGTGAGTGTTTGTGTTCCTCGTGACACGACACCGTTGACGACGCGCTTCCGCTAATTGTGGCTCCAGCAGGACGAACGACACTTTTCAATATTTACATTCGGTCTCGCGCGGGTAATTTAGCTGGGTTGACCTCGTTGATTTAATGATTTTTTTTTCTCTTCCTTGGCTTGTAGTATGCTCATCTGGCTCGCTAATATTTGATTTGGGAAGAGGTGGAATTTTTCAGTTCATTCGCTCAGTATTTGTGTGGTTGTCAGGCAAAGGTAATACAATTAATATTCGCCTTCAACGAGTTTTTGGAGTATAGTACTAAAAATGGTCAATTTATAAGTTGTTTTGGATTAATTTTCAAAATCTAGTATTTATTTAAAAATTTTCAATTTTTTCCTTACCCTTTTTCCGTCTTCCGTTAACTTTTTGCACAATTCAGTTTACCGATGAATTCAAGAGTTCCTACCTTGGTATGCAAATTTAAACGTGCAAGAAAGGAGTTTCCATTCTTATACACGGCTGGTTGAGCCTGGTGGAAGGATAATTGTGCACTCGTGTATTCCATGCATATCTGAAAGGCTGATTGCTCGAGGAGCACTAATACATATGCATGGGGAGAAAATTGCAAGCATTGCTCGGCACTGATAATGTAAGGAACGTAACCGGATACATACCTACTTACAGATATGTATATTAGGGTGGCAGCCAAATGGGTCTTGTCGAATTTCGCAACCATCCAAATATATTTTGAAGATTGGCCCAAAAAAACTAACCTGTACAAAATTACAGCACAATCGGACTTGATTAAGGAGTGCCTCAAGGCGCGCAAAGTTGCGGTTTTATCTAATAAATCACTAAAGGGAGGACCTTTTGATGCCAAATGACGTAGAAATGCATGGAACGTCGACATCCGGTGTTATATCGAAAGAAAATGTTTAGCCAAACAGGTTTTTTTGTTTTTCTGGGATTTTAAAAGCCAAACAGGTCAGTTTTTGAGCCAATCTACAAAATGGTTGGTTTGTAAAATTCGATAATGAAATTTTCCTCATGCTTCTATTGACACCCTAATGTATAGGGTAACGGACCTATTTTGGACCGCTTTGGGAAGTGGCTATGCTATTTTTTTAAATAAAAAAGTACATGTTACAATTTTTGACTACTTTATCCGTTCATTACGAAGATCAAGGCTTTTTCTATCGAAACATATCGTCGTTTGTTGCAATGTAACAAGATATAAGCCTGAAAACTCGTTTCTTGGAACACTGCTCTGGTCGGTATTTTGGACCACCAAGTTTCTATTTTGGACCACCCTTTGGACTTATTTTGGACCACCCTCAAACTAAATAAGTTTTTTTTTTCTAAATTTTGCTATATTTACGACAGCGATTGATACGCAATTATGTAAATAATTCAGTTTATCTTTTCCTTTCTTATTATTGTAGTCAAGTTTTGTTTGTACATGTTAATTCATTCCTGAACTTACTTTCTTCAATTTTCCCCAGCCTCTATTTGAGTACACTTGTATGTTGAATATTTCCTACTAAAACCATCCGTTTTTTCTACAACTTATTATGCTTTAAAACAGTAATTTTCGATAAGAATTGAGTAAAAACAGAAAAAGTTCTCCTTTATATAGTGTATTCAAATGTTTTAAAAATGCAATCTCGACGAACTTTGTTCTGCAGTGTTAAATACTGGCCAGTTGGCTTATCTTTAGGATCAATTTTTAAAACGCAAATCTTCTTCAGGTGACCCAATGAAAAGTTAAGAAAATCTGACAACATCAAATTGATGCATTTTGACTTCCAAAATCTTAGTGGATTTGGTTTCGCTTCAGTTCTGTAGAATACGTAGATTCCAAAAAGATTCAAATGTGCGAGAATTATGCGATTTTTGTAACCATCTAAAAGCCAGTTTTCTTTTCGCTGAAAAATTCGCAAAAGTTCAGTTTTATCTTTGAAACAACTTTTGTGCTACGAAATAAATTATCGTTGGAGTAAATTAATCAACAGTTTTCTTATTCAATAATTGCATAACCACAGGGGCAGAAAAACTTGAGTTTTAGTACTTTTTCGTTTGTAATTTTTACACATTTCAACAATTTTTTCCTTAGTTTTGAATCACGTTAAGACTATCTCATAGCTATAGTTGAATATATTATATAAATTAGTCTACTATTAACTGAGATATTGCAACTGTTACAAATTTTAAACTCTGTTACATATTTGCCGATTTGTTGTCGGTTTTTTCCCAACCCTTCTCTTAAACGGGGTTTATATTTCGTCTGGTATAGTGGTTTAAAGCATAATGCACAGAAAGTAAGTTAAGACCCTGATGAATTAAAACAATAAATGGCTTGGTTATATGCCAATTGAAATGAACCCGGTCTGAGGGCGGTTTTGGGCTTTAGCGAATTGTTTCAATAAAATAATACGAAAATTCCATTTTTTATAAAAAAAAAACGATTGAAATAGTGTGTATAATTATTTTCATATCGCCGTACAACGTTTTATTGCGTTAATGAACGTTTAACAGCAAGTTTAATACGCAGGTTATGTTGGGTGGTCCAAAATAAGTCCCTAAGGAAATAAGTAGGACCTATTTTCGACATGGCTCGAATTGCGATTAAAACAAGGTTTTTTGATTCTGCGAGCTTGCAAACTAGTTTTCAAGTGTTTTATCATAGCTGTGAACATGTTTGTAGTTGTTAAATTCATCACACCTAGGCAGAAAACTTCTTGAAAGTTGAGTCCAATAATGGCACTTCCTCCTGAAATTGGCTTGGTTTGGCCCAACTGTGAAAAATCCAAACTTTATTTTCAATTGTCTATCTCTAATCAGCTTATTTAAATGGAATATTGGATATGATTAGAATCATAAGAAGTAGCTTAACTATATTTGTTCAAAATTTTCATGATTAACATGATATATGAGAGAAAGATTGGAAAAAAGCTGCAAGGTGGTCCAAAATATGTACCCGGTCCAAAATAAGTCCGTTACCCTATAGGTGCAGTCCCCACAACGATTGAAATTATTCGTAAGTTCCATTTCTGCATGGATGCTGCGTTATCATCAGTTCAAGATGTAGCGAAAGGAAAATCACGGAGCAATGATTTGCCAAGAAAGTGATTGTGTTTGCTTTTTCGTGCTTGTGCCTCATTTTTCCTGTCCTCAATTTAACTTGTATCGTTTCTTCAGTTACACCAAGATTATTCCAACATGAAGTTGAATTATATTCATCCAAAAACTTCTTGAAGATGAGAATAAAAATACTTAACATGTGCTCAAAGGATCAACCGTATATTCCATTAAAAAAAAAACACCTCACAAGTCTTCTTCCATTTACTTAGGACTCATCCTAAAATAAGACATTCACTTGAAAAATTAACCAGCAAAACCCGACAGAAAAACATGAAAGGTTCCACGTTACTCGGTCTGTGGTTTTTTTCTGAAACCGGAACAAATAGACAAACGAACAAGCACAAACAACGACAACAACAAAACAACTCGTGTTGGAAAATGTATGGAAAACAGAAATGCTTTTCCATTTTTCCGAAACAAACATGCGGAAAACACACGAAAAGTCCTCTTGGTTTAACACGCTGAATAAGTGCACGTGCAGGCATGAGGAATGAGTTTTGTCCGGGCGCATTTTGATCCTTTGCTGCGGATATCTTTCTTTGGACCAGCCAGAACGTGGTTGTTTCCGTTCTATATGAAATTCAAATCTCAAATGTTTGCATTATTGTACCATGAAGAGCGTTTTGGTTCTGAGATTGGTTCGCCATTTTACTACATTTTTTCCGACTGGATAAAGGAAAAATGTGAAACGGTGATGGTTAAAAATTTGCACTTCTTGAGAGTTTTGTTGATTTTTCGAAATGTATTCCATAAATATTCATACTTTTGCATTTATTACCTGAATTCATGCGTTCATGACAAAGATTTAAAATGGATAACTCAAACTTCACTCTTATAGCATATTCTGAAATTTGACAAATATTGTAAAAATTTAAATATATGAATGTGCCTTAGAAAACAGCTGTTTGAAATTTATCACATTATTGACAGAACTGTTTAACAGCTCTAAATTAATTTTTTAGGAAATTAAAAAAGGGGGTAATTCGCAGCAAACATTTTTCAATGAAAAGCAATGTTAAATAAACTGCATTAATTATCATTCAAACCTTCTATAAATTTTCAACGAATTTGAAATACACACACTAAAAGAAAGATCTGGAGAAGGTGTCGAGTAAGACGAATGGGAGGATATTCTGTAAGCCTTGTGATCCCAAAATTATAGATCAAAGAACCACAGAGAGTAAATTTTTATTAATTTGTGCGTAAATCAAATAAAAATGCCAAACAACCTCATACACTTACATATATAACGGGTCATTTTAATTCACCCTCAAATCAGATTTTACTACAGTGAGCAAAATAAGAATAGCACCACAATGTGTTTTGCTTGTTAAAATATGAATGATTGAAAATTTCGAAAATTTTCTTCCACAATTTGTTCTGAAATGCTTAATGGATAAATTAAGCATAAGTTTACTTTTTTTGGACGTAGCAATTGGCGTTGAGGACCCAAAATATGAAAAAGGGATGCGAAATAAGAATAGCACCACTTGAGTTTTTCAAGAAAAACAAGATTATTTTTAAAAATTTACTGTGTAAAAGTGAATAATAATGCTTCTACGAATTATTTGAATAGATAACTGCATTTTAAGGAGTTTTCTAGAATTCCAAAGGTTTTCAAGGGCTTTAAAAAGGAAATTTTAAGAGATGCTCCTCAAGCGTTATGGAATATGATATTTAAGCTGTAATTCTTTATCAAACTACTAACTTTCTTCATTAAAATGACGTAAAATGATGGAATAAACATTTGGGATTAATTTTGAATCAGAAACTTTGATTTTGTTCAGTAACTTTTTCCACTTTCAAGTCTTAGATGTTGTGGCATCCTGAATAGAATGGGAAACTGGCATAATCAGATAAGTGCGCTAAGAGTATAACAGACTATAAATAAAGAGCATAGCCGAGAGCGGAGTCTCAGTCAGAATAGGACCACCGCATGATACAGTTCGGAAATATCATATTGGCGATCTGCCAGACGCGCTGCCCTTCTTAAAGAGAGAGTTTGTTTTGAATCGTGTACTGCAAGAGAAGGGTGGTGGCCGGACCAGTGGTGATTCCAGATTCAAGGATGGAACGTTGCTCAAGGTATGGCGGACCATAAAGTGTAGTGGCGTGAAAAGTTAAACGGTGCTTAAACTAAGCTGGAGCGGTGCGAAGCACAATGCGGTGCTGGTCGCTAGCTTCTGCTATACGTTAGGTGGTGTGAAATGAAGCACAAGGTGCAGACGGACGCTGCGACAATCAACGTGACGAGGCGATATCCATGCAGATAATTGTAGTGGTTACGATGAGAAAAACACTAGTCCGAGTTTAGCTCCAGGCAGTGTGTTGAAATTAGCAGTCGGGTTTAGCCCAGGCGCAATTGTTTGTAAAGTCCTGAATCAGAGTTTAAGCTCACGGTCAGGTGAAATAAGAAAAAAAAATCCTGAATCAGAGTAAAAGCTCCCGGTCAGGTTGAGAAAATTACAAATGGAAATTGGCAAAATTCTGAACCAGAGTTAAGCTCCCGGTCAGGTTAAGGAAATTACAAATGGAAATTGGCAAAATTCTGAACCAGAGTTAAGCTCCCGGTCAGATGAAAACAAACGAAAATTGAAAAATCCTGCATTTGGGTATAAGCTCATAATCAGGTTAAGGATAAAAAAATATATGGAAAAAAGGTGTCAAAAACGTAAACAAGACCAATCGAAATGATAAAGAAGTATTGTGAAAGTATAAGAAAACAAGGTTTTAAAATAATGAAAAATTAAACAAAGAGAGTTGATTTTGAAAAAGAAAACGGAATCAGGATTTTTTAGCTAGCGATCTAGTCGAAAATAAATGCAAAATTGCAAAATAATGGAAGAGAAATGAGTTCAGAAGACAGTAAGAGAAAGAAAGAAAGAATGAGGAAATAGAGAATGAAAGAATGTATGACCTGAAAAAAAGTTAAAAAAAACAGAAAAAAGAGTTTAAGTTAAAATTTTTCAGAGAACATGAGAATTGAAATACAAGTAAGAAAGATAGACTTATAATACGAAAAAGTTAACAGACAGAAAATATGTTTTAAACCACGAGTAATCTGACATAACAATGCGTAAGATAAAGTTTTTTTTTTTGTGAAAAGGGAGGAATGGATTGGATCCCTTTAAAAAAGGAAAGGAGTAAAAAGAAAGAGATTAAATTGAAGATGAAGGAAATTAATAGGTTCATGAAAAAAACATTTAAAAAGAAATATGAATTGAAATATGAGGAAAATTAGAGAAAGAGAACAGATATTGATGTGATATTAGGAATAGGGAAGGGTTATCAAATGAAGAAATAAGAAAAGAAAGATTTGACTGAACAAACATAGCAGTAATGTTGAGCTGTCTGATTTTTAGAATAATAATGGTTTTATTAAATCCTTGTTTTTATAAGTCACTTCATGAAATCAATTTTTGATCAAAGGGAGGATGTGGCATCCTGAATAGAATGGGAAACTGGCATAATCAGATAAGTGCGCTAAGAGTATAACAGACTATAAATAAAGAGCATAGCCGAGAGCGGAGTCTCAGTCAGAATAGGACCACCGCATGATACAGTTCGGAAATATCATAGATGTCAGCCTTATCTTGCAGTTAAAACCAAATTTAGTCTCAATATTGGTTTTCCGGGTTTATTTAGGCTCATATTCATCGTTTGGAGTTATTTTCCCATAACAGTTTTGTGGAAGTTCACGCTGCAGAAAGCTTTTCCGAATTTGCAAAAGAATCACCAGCACAAAAATGTACAACCGCCAAAATTCCTGCTCATCTTAACTTCCGATTCAATTGAAAATCATACCAATAATACTGCTAGCCGTTTGGTCCATCAAGCTCCATCGCAACGTATAATTTTATTCTGATAATCGGTCCAAAAAAATCACTTTTAGTGACCTTGATGCAATTTTCCATTTTTTTTGATTTAGTGATCTTCGAAATTCCAAAGCTTTCACACGGTACATGAATTTATTTCTTGACCAAAATTATCCAGCCCCCCTAATAAATCCCGGATATTCGAGAATGGGCATGAATATGGTTAAATGGCAAGATACTGCTGCCATCTATGATTTGAAACTAAAGAAATAGTGTTTGACTATTAAAAAACATTAGTATTTTGGAATCTGAAAGAGCCGTGGACTGTATTTTGCTCGAATTTGGGGACCGTTCGAAAGTCCGAAGACACAATTTACCGGATGACAATTGGAGGGAAATTTAACTAAATTAACTTGGCACTTAAATGTTCTCTATTTACATATATTTACACTTTGTACACTAAACTTAGGAACTTAACTCTTAACATAGGAAGGAATCTTAAACGTCTCAACATGAAAAGGAATCTTAATGGATGGAGGAAAAAACTTCTAGAATGGAGGAACACTTGGCTTAACTCAAATCGACGTCTTAACTAGTCGACGGATGGAATGGATCTCAATGGATTGGCAAACACGCCGGTTGCTTGAATGATTGATTCATTCACACGCACACAAACATCTGTGTGCGCAATGGAAATTTCCACTGTTCGCTGGCTGAAGCGTTTACCGGCGTTTTTTATGTACACATATGAATGCATGTCCTTGAATGGACAAACAACACACAAAAGTAGCAGGCGGTGATCGGTGATGACTTTTTTCGTTGGTGGCGCAATGCGACGTTGCCAATTCTTCGAGTTTGGCTTGAACAGAATCCAAACCTGCTTTTTGGAGGGCTGAGTTTGACTCAGCCTCAAATCTATGTTTCATCATTTTGCATCATACTTATGAATTTTAATGAAGAAATCAAGCAATTTGATAAAGTTTTATAGCTCAAATATCAAATTCCTTAACGCTAGAGGAGCATCTCTTAAAATCCCCTTTTAATACCTTTGAAAACCTTTGGAATTCTGCAAAACTCCTTAAATGTAGTTATCTATTCAAATAATTCGTAGAAGCATTATTATTCACTTTTACACAGTAAATTTTCAAAAATAATCTTGTTTTTCTTGAAAAACTCAAGTGGTGCTATTCTTATTTCGCACCCCTCTTTCACATTTTTGGTCCTCAACGCCAATTGCTACGTCCAAAAAAAGTAAACTTATGCTTAATTTATCCATTAAGCATTTCAGAACAAATTGTGGAAGAAAATTTTCGAAATTTTCAATCATTCATATTTTAACAAGCAAAACACATAGTGGTGCTATGCTCATTTCGCTCACTGTATACTATACTACAATAATGAACTTTTTTGGAGGTGGAGTTATCGGTATAAGATTCTATGCCGGACCGGCATCAACAAGCTTTCTAATAACTGGCATTTGGGAACCCAATGTAATCGCATTGCATACGTCTGAAAGAAACCAAATAAAACATAGAATAGTTTGCAAAAATCTAATGCCTGTTTAGCAAAACTCCGTGCCGAAAATGTGCTGAATAGTGTACTGTACCAAAGATGATAAGATTAGAAAAAGCACTACATGGTTGTAGAGAATATAAGATGAAAGTAAAATGAAAGTATTTAAAGTTCGAATAGCTGCTTACAAGATATAATTCAAGAACTTTACAGATGAGTCGTATGTTGTCTATGAATGCAACTCCAAAGTAGTAGTTTTCTGAGATGGAAGAATTGACTGCATCAATACTAGCTTAATTGTATTGATAAAATGTTGAATAGCTCAAAACGGCTTGAAAGAGACGAGAGAGTTGTAATTATAAATCTTATTTTGGGAGATAAACTTAACGAAGAGACGTTTTAGCGTGAGAGTGTGTGTGTGCATTCGAAGCAGAGAGTATGAGAAAATATTTCGCTCTCCGAAACCTGAATCAGATCGACGTAAGCATTCTGGTAGTTAATAGAGTATAGTTGAAACGAACGGTCATAGTACAATTCAGTTGCGACAACTTTGAAGATATAAATTGCCGAAGTGTCTATTTAGAAACCCACCGGACGCGACAATAGTAACTATTGAAAAACAATCTAGCAACTGTTGAAACAATCAAAAACTTTTTTCAACGAATTACAACTTTTGAGGCCATGGGGAACAACTTTTGTTCAAGCTCTTTCCTTACAAAAGCTTTTTTGTTGTTCAAATATTTAAAAAAAATCGTGGGAAGTAACGGGTTAATTATTTATTATCTAGTTTAATTAATTATCGATTGTCTTCGGTTGAAAATGAGTGGATTTTTAAATGTATTTTAGTTTATTTACAAAGTATGATCAAATGTACAAACGTGAACGTAGTAAGAAAAAGAGGGACTTAAGCTAGGGTGTCATTTCAGTATGTTCCCCTTTTGATATTCTTTTTTGTTACATTCTCATTTTGGTTAAATAAAATTCATATTTCTTGTCAGGAAACTTCTCGTTTATTTAAGCTTAAAAACAAATTCATTCATTGAATAAAGAAGCATGAGAAAAAAAAATCAAATTTTCATTATAACAGTTCAGAAGAGAAGAAAGTAACAATGCAAGAGAAATAAAAATTAAACATTAACATTTCGTGAATCAATAATTTTCTTTAGAACATTTCCACGTACTTCTCGCAGCAGGAACTGTCATTCCAATGGTAGTCCATTCTCCTCTGCCCAAGCAATAAATGTAATGTAACTACGCTGCCGTCATATCGATATTCTAATAGGACAATCAGGACAAATTTTGTCCCATGTTCTGCTTACTTACGTTATAATGTCAAATGTCAAGCCTTGTTGAAACGCAAAATTTGACCAAACAGACCTGAGAAACATGTAATAAACAGTTGTAGTTAAACGTCAACCTTGCGGTCGTGATTTTGTACTCAACCCTTCTGATTTCTAATCACTTTCGAGATGTGTCAGGTCAAAGTAAAGTGAAACCAGTAATTGTTTAATATGACATATTTGTATGTTTTTTTCTTATCACGACTCTATCCATTTTTCCTATAAAAATTATTTCTGGCTAGGCCACTGCATTTTACAAAAATAATGCACAAAAAAATTACAATTTAACGTCCTCAGACAGAAAAAAATTTTTTTTTTTAGGATTCGATTATCCGGAGAATTCGATTATCGGGAGTGAAAAAAAAAATCGATACTCCGGATAATCGAGTCCGACCTTTACTGGCATATAGACACGAGCTTCCAAGCTTAATGATCATGACCACTTCATTCAAGCGAAACAAAAAAAAAAAACAATTTATAAAATAATAAAAATCTATCGACTTCGAGAAATCTATCGGTAATGAATAAATTGATTTTCGGCCATTTCAGTCACGAAAAAATCTTAAAACGATTTTTATTTCTTCATCCGACGTTTCGGCATTTATCATGCCTTTTTCAAGGAGTCTATTAATACAGACCCGTTCGTTTTTGGCAAAATGCCGAATATTTTGTGTTGCCGAAATCGAATGTTGCCAAAATCTAACGTTTTTTTTCTTAAATTTTTTCTCTTATTTTTATAAAATAACTATTTTTATTATCATAAACGTTATTTCAAGTCAATTTCCGACCATTTTTAGAAATTATTTATTTTTTTTCTAATGTTTTTGATGCGTTTTGCACTATTCTTGTTTTTTTATAATCTTTTTGTTTCTTGTCTTTTTCGTTGTTTTTGTGATGCTTTATCATTTTTAAGTTGTTTTTTTGTCATTTTTGATCATTTGTTTTTTAATTTTTTGATTTTTCCATCTTTTTGTCATTTTTTAGTATTTTATAATTTTAAAAAAAAATATTTGTTTTTTTTGTTGTATTTTACAACCATTTCAGAACGTAAAAATGTGTTTTCGGTGTTTTTCTTAATTATAATGGTCCTGTTATAGCGAAAACAAAAAAGATGATGTTGTTTCTAAAAACCGTTCGATTTTGGCACATGTGACAAAACCAGGTTGCCAAAATAGAATGTGGCCAAAAACGAACGGGGTCTGTATAACATAATTAATGATGTGTTTTAAAAGGTGTTACAATATATGGTGTTCTTACTGAAATTTTTCGTTTTAATTGTCCAAAAAGATTTTTGAATCTGCTAAACTGTGTCCAATCGGGAAATGTAAGTCCAGTTATCTGTGGTGTATAACAAAATATTCAAAGTTGAGCTTTCTACTTGCATGCAATCTTCCTTGGAATCTGTTCTACTTACTATTGATCTGGTTGAGGTAGATATAACACTTTGCAAGTTTTGAAAACGAAAACGGATATAAAATGATTTGCACTAATTTGAATGTTGTTATCCACCTAGCCACTTCTGATGTTTGATGTATTTTGTGTTTGTTGTTTCAGACAATAATAACAAGCTGGTAGCGAAAACCCATCGCTAGTGGCCGCTTTTTGTATTATTTGTCAATTCATCTACTTCACCAGAAAATCAACGTCGCAAAAACTTCATCAGTCGTGTTGATCGACTATCTCCGAAAGTAGATGAGAAAGCCAATATCAAATTAATGGATTCTCATCTCAAACTAAACAATTATCCTGTTTCACTGCGACGTAGGTAACAGTTGAAAATGTAAAAAGACAGTGGATTTGATTGAAACTGAGCAATACAAATACAAATCCATCTCGTACATTCCTGGATTAACCGACAAAATCGGAAAATTTCTAAAAACAGACTATTCATCGATTAAGTTAGCTACGAAAACGATTTCTAAAATAAAGCAATTTTCACGAAAGTAAAAGATCCGGTACACCAGGACGATTTTTCGAACGTCGTTTACTCGATACCTTGCAATGACTGCGATTCTCAATACATTGGAATGACAACAAACTCACTTAAGGAGAGGATTGGCGGACACAAATCGAACAAAAAGGCATTAGACAAACTGCGAAGCGAAGGAGTGAATAAAGACGACCCACGAATGGCAAATTTGAATGGACAAACTGCATTACTTCATCATAGCTTAAAACACGATCACTCCTTTGATTTAAACAGCACGAGAATAATTGATCGTCACAATTTTACTTCCGGTCTGCAAACTTTAGAAATGTCAATAAGAAGACGGTCGTAAGAAGACTGATACTGAAGGGCTCAGTGTCATCTATGTCGGCATTTTCAACTCCGTCAAAAACAAACAAAATCACACTAATACACATAATAATACATCATACATACAAAATACAACAAACATCAGTAGGTGCCTAGGTGGAAAACAACATCCAAAATAATGAAGATTATTTTTATATCAGTTTTCGTTTTAAAAATTTTCAAAGTGTTATATCCATCTCAACCAGATCAATAGTAAGTAGAACAGATTCCAAGGAAGATTGCATGCAAGTAGAAAGCTCAATTTTGAATAATTTGTTATACACCACAGACAACTGGACTCACATTTCTCGATAAGGCAGTATAGCAGATTCAAAAATCTTTTTGGACAATTAAAACGAGATATTTCAGTAAGTACACCATATATTGTGACACCTTTTTAAACAAATCATTAATTATGTAATATTAATAGACTTCTTGAAAAAGGCGTAATAAATGCCGAAACGTCGGATGAAGAAATTAAAATCGTTTTAAGATTTTTTTCGTGACTGGAATCGTCGAAAATCAATTTATTCAGAAAAAAAAACATTTAGGTGTCAGGAGGGTTTATTGAGCAATAAATGTGTTTTATTTCGGTTTCAAATGATTTCTAAGGCTTCAAAAAATTTTGCTTCTTGTTATGTTGGTTTATTTGTACTTTTAAGCAGCTCTAAGTTGATAAAGTATTTTCGAGAAGAATGGCAACTATTTTGCCAACCATTATTATTTTTTTTCTATATAATATTTAAGTTAATGTTAACCATTCTGAAGTTAATGTTAAGCAATGATAATGTTTAGTGAAGGCATGAGCCTTAAAGATTAAATTGTTATAACTATTCAAATAAAATTTTTGGCTTTGACACTATTTTTTGAAACTTTCACAACAGAGATAAATATTTTAAAAACGGCTTCGATTCACTATCGAGTGTATTAATAAGAGATTATGAGAGATGGAGAAAGGGTTTTCTGCGTTCGGTAAAATTGTGTTTTCACTGTCGTAATGATGGTGCCAAAAAAGCCGTTCAGGAATTCAAATTTTAATTCGCCTTCGTCCGGTATGCCGTCGAAGGCCTAACGACGACCCAGTCCAAAATTGTACCGGTCCTTCTTCTTTTCCTCTTCATCCCCGCGCTTCGCGAGTCCGTAATCAAACTCGGAAGCCCGCTTGCCGGAACGCTGAAGCTCTCGTTCAATCAGTCCGTTTCCGGTCGTTTCATCTTCGTTGTCAAAGACGTTCAAGCTCCCTCGTTTGCCTACCCCGAAATTGTACTTTGGAAGACGTGGCTCGCCGGGTTTATTGTCGTAGTAGAAGCCCGCTTGCCGCTTTTCGAGGCCAAAGTTGTCCTTCGGGGATCGAATAACAAACATTTTCTGAGGTTTATCCTCCTGCCCGGTTAGTTCAACCGATCGGGTCTTGGCACCGACTGAGTCGGCAGTACTGCTAAACGGATCTGATGGATTGATTCCGTAGGCGGTGCAGGCCAAATAGAGAACCACTGCCACTACGTAGGAGTTTTTCACCGCCTTCAGGGACATGTTTGGTTGTTTCGGTCGCTGCTGTTTGAGGTTGCTTGAATCTTTGGCTTTGACGTGACTGCCGTTGCAGCATCTGTGCAGCAGGTTAAATATCTTCGATTTTTGACGAACGATTAGTAGTAATTTTCCGCTTTTAGTTATGCAAATAATATTTTTCGAAACATTCAGATAAGGTACTCCTTTTTCAACATAACTGTTTTTGTTTTGAAACAAATGAACAGCGTTCCGGATAACTTTTACCATTTTCTGGCGTGAAATTGTTCCCAATTTATACTCTACAAACTGTTAATAATTATTTAAAGTGTTTCTAATAAGTATAGGGAAAAAATGTGACAATTTAATGTTGGACCAAGCAGAAGGTCATGGCGTAAGGTAGAGTAGGTAGGCATAAGCGTAAGATAGAGTTTCGAAACATTCATCTCAGAAGTAGCATGAAACCCAGCTTTTCAATCCACGCAATTTTTCAATATCGTCCTATTTTATTGTAAAGGTGTTTTGCTGGATCGCGAAAAACATTCTGCTCCAAGCATGCATCTTGATTAAATACTTCACATTCTGAACCAACAATCTGAACCAAAACGATTTTGTAAATATGTCAACTCGAAACGTAAGTCTAACTTGATACCAAAAAATATTTCTTACAAAAACAACAAAGCAGAATCTTTGGAAGATGCATCCGAGCTCTTTGCCGAATACTTTCACAGCGTGTATCGTTTGAGCAACGCAGAAATAGAACAAGAACGCCAATCACCAGTAGAAATCTTACCCGAATTCACCATAGCGGCATCTGATATACGACGAAATATTTTAACGCTCAACGAATCAAAAAGTTGTGGCCCTGATGGAATACCAAACTCATTTAAAAAAAAAAAATGTGTGAGTAGAATCGAAGAGCCCTTGCAATTCCTCTTCACTTCATCGTTTTGTGCCGGATTATTTCCAAATTTTTGGAAAATCTCGCATGTTATTCCGATACACAAGAACGGTTTCAGGCTTACTTTATAAAACTATCGTGGTGTTGCAATTCTCTCTGCAATACCCAAACTTTTCGAGAGTATTGTATACGATAAGATTTACCCGTGGATTGAAACAAAGACTTCGGCTGTTCAACATGGTTTTCTCAAGAAACGTTCAACCGTACGAACCTAACAGAGTTTGTATCGAGATCCTCGCATTGGATGATGCAAGGTTTTCAAGTTGACGCAATATACACTGACATGTCCAAAGCCTTTGACGTAATCAATATAAACGTTCTACTGTCTGTATTATGCAGGAATGGAATAACCGGATCCTGTCTCCAATGGATTCGTTCGTACCTGATCGAAAGAACGCAATACGTCAAACTGAAGAACTTGAGATCTAGTACTTTCTCGGTCAACAGTGGTGTTCCACAAGGGAGTCACTTGGGACCCCTTCTTTTCATCGCTGTTATGAACGAATTTCCTGAAGAGCTAACTGATGTGTTCGCGCTGGTTTATGCCGATGATTTCAAAATGTTTTTGCCTATTCGTCACCCGGAGGGTTGCGTGATTCTGCAAAACGCCCTGCACAGGTTCACAGAGTGTTGCAGTAGATTCGGCTTAAAGATCAATTCCTCGAAATGCAACGTGATAACATTTTCTAGGAAAATAAGCAATATCACTTATGAATACCGCTTAGAAAACGATTTCATCTTTGCTCGGCAAAGCTCAGTAAAAGACTTAGGAGTGAAGTTGGACGCGGAGTTAAGTTTTTCAAAACACATCGAAAAAGTTGTAGCAAAGGCAAATTCTATGTTCGGAATGGTTAGTAGAATCTGTCACGAGCTGGATAATCCCTACACGATTGTCTCTATCTACACTGGATTAGTTTTTTTTTTTTACTTTATTTAATTGACAAACCGAAGAAGTTTAAAAAAAAAACTGTTGACGGTCCCTATACGGTGTTACAACTTCAGTGATTGTGTGTTTGCTTTAACTTAGCTGCTATCTAACTTTGAATTTTGGTTTTGGTAGGGGTAGGATGTAAAGGATTGGAATTGATGGCGGAAAATGGTGGAAGATTTGGGTTAGGATGCGATTAGGAATTTTTAAAGATCCCACACCAGGTTGCACACGGTTGTGAAGACCATTTCCTGTCCTCTCCTCCCAAGAGCCCATAGTAATGACAAGATTTAGATTAGATTTTAGTTAGGACCGTCATTGAATATGCCGGCATTGTGTGGCGACCGTACTACAATATACACAACAACAGACTAGAGAGAGTTCAGAAGAAGTTCTTAAAATACGCTTTGAGAAACCTTGGGTGGCAAGCAGAAATGCCGGAGTATCGAGTCTTGTGCATGCTGGTAGGTTTGGACCAGAGATGTTAAAATCGCGAGTCTACATACTCGCACTTTGCCCTTCTTTGCAGAAAGATTTTATTTCGTTAAACTCAAACTGCAATGATGCTATCGATAGTTCAACTCGGAAAGCATCAGGAAGTAAGATTCGGGTAAACTCGGCAGGAGTAAACAGCAATCGGGGGAAACATCAGCGAAGCGAACGTACAGTTCTGCGAATTCAAAATTCAAATCGTTTTCGCTCGGCAGCCGAACACATCAATCGGACAACGCATGAGGGCGTGGCTAAATGTGATAGATGCAAGGGAACGGGAAACGAGCGAGAGAAGGGTGCGAAGAATGTTAACTCGGTCCGTCGGGCAACGATCGCTCGTGTGCATTCGTGTACGGTAAGCTTCGTTCTGTTGTTTCGTTGGTGTGATTTTATTCCTGCGAGGCATGGAAAACATCAATGCGGAACTGTACTTTTCGTTTTGTGTGCAATTACGTAATGATTGGAACGAAGATAAAATCAATCTGAACACAACAAGTTAAACTCGGAAGAAATCAGCCGAATGATTCTTTCCGAAGCGAGTTTACGCACCTCTGGTTTGGACACGCTGGAAACCCGAAGAAAATCGATCGACTCACTGTTTCTAAAGGACTTAATCTGTGGAAGTTATTATTCGCCGTATTTATTATCTTTTATACCTCCGTACGAAGGCCCCAGCAGTTTACGAAGCGTAGAGCCGTTTTAACTAGCTAATCACATCCAGAATTACGCCAGAAACGAACCAATATACCGAATGATGGCATTTTACAACACAAACATTGATATTATTCAACTAAGCATGTCCAGAGAAAAAATCAAAAGTAGAATTGTGCAGTGCTCTTTTATTAATTAACAATTACTATAGTCATTAAGTGTCATTTATATTATAGAATAAGATAAAGGGCTGAAGCCTAGGATCTAATCAATAAATTTAAATCTAAATCTATTCAACAAACAGTTTGATGATTCAATCAGTTTTGTGCGATTTCTGACGAATTCTTAATTGTTTTTTCTAGGCATATGGCATGATTCTAGGGGAAATCGGGGCGATTGGGATTGTTCTCGTTAACCGAGTTCTCTACGATGCCTTCCATTAGATTGAACAGCAAGTTCAACACCTTAATTAATTTTTTTCTAAACTTTGCTGGTGCTTTCTCATTTGGATATTTTATATTATATTGCATGAATTTATGAATGAATTTGGAGGAAAATTAAGGAAATGAGACCCTTCTTCTAAATCTAATGCCAAGCGGTGTCGATCATTCAATTAAGCAATACGTTTAAAATCTGATTTTATCACTTTTGTGCATTTTCTGATGCTTTCTCGTTTGTTAATACGATTTTTTGGTACATATAGCATTATTTTAGAGTAAGCTGGGATGATTGAGACTCTTCATCGTTTGATTCAGCAATGAATTTTACACCTGTTTCAATCATTTTTGTGCATTTTCAAAAAGATTTTTTTTTTCAATAAAAACATATAACCATTTAAAAAACTTATCAAATGAATTTAATTGGTTACTCAAAGAAACGGCATTTTGCACCCTATGTTTTCAAAACTTGGTAGATTATGGCATCCTGAACTCTAATTTTTTGTCACATTTTGTCAGTCACCACCACTAGTTTTGGTGATATGTTGTTTAAGAGTTTTAAAATCAAGCTGAGTTGAGTTTTAAGTGAAATCAATCACTGATAACTGATGATCTAACAAATTTTCTGAAAACCGATTCTGAATTTGTTTGTTATACGTCATTCAATCAAGGAATAATTTGTTGATGGAGATATTGAGAAATGATCTAAAAAAGAAAGATTTTATAATTTTTAAACATATAATTACTAGAATGTCTGATTTTAATGAAAAATGGTTTTATTTCATCAAAAACTTGGTTGAATCTCGCGAAAACGATTTACGTTTGCTTCAAAAACATTTAAAATTCAACTAGGGGAGATAAGGGCATAACGACCACCTTAAGGAAAACGCTTATTTAACCATAGAAAATAGCTATGATATGAAGGTTACATTATTGTTTCGTGTTCAGACACTTGAAAAGCCTATTTCCCAACGGGCTGAAACTTGAAAAACTAGATGAAAACGTTAAAAAATGCGTTTTAAAAATTTTTGCCAAAAACTGAAAACCAGCCACTGTAGGGGCATAATAAGAACACCTCCTGGGGCAGTATAAGCACCATTAATCAGGGCACGATGAGCGTTTGCTGCCGGGGAATCTAGCAGCGAATTAAACTCGATGGAGTCAGGTGAGTCGCAGATTCATCAAACAAAGCAATAACAAAATAACCTAGGTATGTTTGTAGAATACAAACATTTCACACACGCTCATACATTATGTTTCTGGTGCTTCGTTTGGCGGGTGATGCTACTAGCCGTATAATGTAACAATCAAAAAAATCGATCATGAATTGTAAATAGAGAAAAATCACCTCGAACAGAAATCGAAATCTAGTCTTTTGATTACTTCTCGTACACCATACCAATAGGCTAAATCGTCGGATGTAAACTAGTCAAGTTGTGGCTCTATAAATCAATTTTAATTCGGTGCTAGATTCTACGGCAGAAAATGCTCATTGTGCCTCGATCAATGGTGCTGTATATGCCCCGATTCAACAAATTAAAGTAAAAAAGTGTTTTTAAATTGATAAAACTGAAAAATCAAAAATTTTATGATCGTAAAAATTGAGAAACAATGTGTACATCATGTTGCAGTGCGTACATTATAGATCAAGGTGATTCTAAGATCATAAGAGCTTATTTCGTAATGCTCAAAGCTATAATATTTCCGATACTTGAGAACCTAGCTGATTTTTTTAAATATCTTAGTAAATATGATAAGGAGATTCCTGTTTTTGTGAAAAATCAATGCTATAGGAAGAACGAAACAATTTAAAAAAATACGTACTTTTGTAGAAAAGAGTAGTGCTTATTATGCCCGGGGTGCTCGTTATGCCCTTATCTCCCCTAAGTTGAAAAAAAAATTAAAAATCGTAAAAATTCGTGTGTTTAACAAATAGACATGTTTTATAACTATTTTCAAAAAAGTTTAAAGTAGTTGCGGTATTAAGGAAAATTGATAATTGAATCAAAACCTTTATTTTAAACTTTTAAAGTTTTTGATACGATTTTTACAATTATGTTTGAACACCTTTGGGGATCTAGAAATTTCCGGTTACTATAGTAAACTCATTTCTTGATCTGAAAATCTTAATTGGAAAAAACCTCCTTTGGGATGTTAAAAATATTCATCATTCCTAATCCTAATAAGCACCCAAGCCGAATATGAGATCTCTAGCTCTTAAAACTGCTGAGCCTATTGAGGACATACAAAAAATACACAGCTAATTGCTAAACGGGATAAAATGTCTGTCATATAAAAAAAAAGAAATGGCTTAAAGATTCTTCATAAAGTCCTTTTCTGAAGACTGGCGTTTTTAAACTCTAAATAGTTTTACAAATGTTTTCAAGGAGTTTTTTTTTTTACTTTTTATTAATAATCAAAGGTTTGAAGAACCTCTTAGCTGAATGAAACTATGATTTCAAAGTAGTCGAAGATTCCTTTGAATTCAGCTACTGTAGCTGAATTCAAAGGAATCTTCGACTACTTTGAAAACTTTTTATTGTTTTATAACGAAGTTTATAGAGACATTGTAGACTTATTGAATATATTAATTGAAGTCAATTTTGTTTGAGCAAAAATAAAAATATGCCATCAGGAAAAAAATAACTCAGTGAACACAAGATTTGAAATGTTTCAATCAATTCTATAATTTGCAAAATAAAACAAGAATGAGTACATGAGGTCAAAAAAATGATTTTATTGAAAAGTTTGTCTTTAACAGTATTTGTAGATAAACTTACCAACCTGTATCAATGTCCTCCTTTCAACGCCTGACAGCCGGGAATTTTAATCCACCTTTAATTGCTATTTTATCCTTGAAGTCACAAATATTTCGACAGTAGGTATCGGTTTTCTATTTACGAAATCCGCCGCTTTCCACTTCTTTTCTCGCAACACACCTTCTTTTGCACTTAAAATTAGCACCGTCCCACTCAACTTGGTTTGCTTATTTTCGGATTTACTACTTGGTACTAATCACCCCAAATCCTTCAGATGCGGCGTGCGTCTAATCAAAACACATATATTTCAGCAGCACATCAACACGACGACAAACAGAAAACGCCGCAAATTTTATTCACACAGAAACACAGCGCTAGTGATTGAAACACTAATTTCGAGGGATTTACTTCTCGGTAGTGATGAGATTTTCCCGTGTTAAATTTTCCTTGTTTTCGCTGAAAAACACGCACACTGACACATGAACTTGCTAACGATGTTGGCAATTTTAACACACACACAAACACTCACATGAGTGAATCCACAAGGACTTTTGCCTCTGCTCCTATCTTCACTTTTGGAGGATGCAGTTTCGTCTGGCTATTTATTATATTATCAAAAAAAAAAAAACTGCACTGAAATTTCCGAAAACTCTTTCGAAACCTCTCTTTCTGAATCACAAACGATCGATCACTAAGAATTCTCGGAAAACCCGCTCAAATTTCAACCAAAAACAGCCACAAGCAACCAAATTTTCATCCGAAAACGGGATGCTGTTTTCCCTCAAACGAATGGTTTTTCCAGCTCAATCCACATCCAATACACAGCAAAACGTGCGAAAATTTCAACCGTATCTCGCAACGATGCGTCCGGGACTGATGAAAATGTGCCCCCTGAAAAACCACCTCACAGTGACCATCAGACACCGTTTTCCGCACTTTTCTTGTTATGAATCTTCTGTTTCAGCTCACCCAACTAGGCGGGGGAAAATCAAGAGCGACTCTAAAGAGTTTTTGGCTTAGTTTGCTCTTGTCTACGAACGATGGGCGATGCAATGGGGGGAATCTTTCACTACTGTCTCCGATGCTCTGTTTTTTATGCTCTGGCGAAATGTGAATCGGTTTTGCGAGTTCGCTATGTTCGAGCTTATTAATGCTGCGCCATCATCATTGGTGCGACATTGAGCCACTGATCGAATCGAGAAAATGTCACGTTACAATGTTTTTGTTATTAAAGGGAGCTTCAAAATATAAAAAAGTAAGTAATTTTTTTCCTTCGTAAAAGCAGTGTTAATTGACGAAAATCAGTTCAATGATACAAAAAAATCTGAAAAAAAAATCTTTTTTTGTTTTTACAAATAAAAACTATTTTTAAATCCATTTTGTTAAAGTTCTGGTACTAAATAAAGGCTAGAAGAGTGATCAATAGTTTGGCCTCTACTCTGCTAAGTTCAAATTTTAAAATTTGAAATTTAATAGACATATTTCTCATTTTAGATACAAAAACTTTAAATTAAAAAAATAATAAAAATTTTAAACACATTTTGTTCTTTTTCCTAAATTGGTCAGAGAAAATTTTTTTCCATGTCGAAAATATCAATCAAACACCGATGTATTCCTTTCAACTGGAGACTAAAAGACACCATAAAATGAGTTGGATTTGTAAAAATACGCCGAAGCTTCCTTGTACCAACTATTTCTCCCCCTTATAAAAAGTTAAATCCATTTTATGTTAAAGTCAAATAAAAAAAATTAAAATAACAGATAAAATAAAGAAAATCGTTTCAAAAGGTGGGTTAACTTTAATTGTGTTCAAAGGGTATCTTGTTTAATAAAATTCGAATTAATTGTTCCTTTTCTTTGTTCAAACTTCGGAATTTAAGAATTCTCAACAATTTGAAAGGGAGCTTTAAATACACATGACGAAAGAACACAAAAATAGCTTATTGTGGTTGGTTACCGATTTTTTCTTCTAGATTGATAATAAAATAAAGAATGTTAAGAATTACAACACAATATGTCAACATAAATAGATGCAGAAGTAATTGAGATTTTTAATATCTTGAGTCCACAAGTCATAGTTAATAAGCCTTAAAGCTGATACGATTTTATCAATTTTCGCTGGGGATCTTGATAAGGATTCTCCAAAGTGCCTTGATTCTAATTTTTGGGATTAATTAAATTATTGGGCTTGAAATTTTTTACTCCACTGTTGACGATCCGGGGCCAGCGTCTTCACCTGGTCCCAGTCAAGATTCTCGTCGACAGTTCGGATTTCAGCAGCTAGGCTTCGCCGCCACGAGTTTTTGGGTCTGCCTCTTCTTCGATGACCTTCTGGATTCCAATCTAGCGCCTCTCTGCAAATCTCGTTTTCATCTTTTCGCAGCGTGTGCCCAATCCATCTCCACTTACGTTCCCGAATCTCGATTTCTAGCGCCCTTTGATGACACCGGTGATGTAGTTCCTCATTCGAGATCCAGTTGCCAGGCCACCAAGCGCGGATGATGTTCCGCAGGCAGCGGTTTACAAATACTTGCAGTTTTCGCGTCGTCACCGCATATGTGGCTACCAAGATACTGGAAGCACTTCAGTGACTTCACTTTCTCGACTTGTTTCCCAGCTACTATGAAACTGGAGGGATTTCCTGTGTTGATCTCCATCGACTTGGTCTTTCCGACATTAACTTTGAGACCTGCTGCCTTGGAACTTTCGGTGAGGTCGTCAAGTTTGCTCTGCATGTACGGTTGTGATTGGGCGAGCAAAACAATATCGTCAGCCAGGTCAAGGTCGTTCAGTTGCTCCATTGTTGAAGGATTCCACAGCAATCCTTGGTTCGGTGCACAGTCAATCGATCCAGTAAGAATCTCATCCATTACGATTAGAAATAGTAGCGGTGATAAAATACATCCTTGTCTTACTCCAGCAGTTACCGGGATTGGTTCGGACAAGACACCGTCGTGCAAGACCTTGCACGAAAATGCCTCGTATTGTACTTCGATGAGATGGACTAGTTTCTCTGGGATCCCTCGTCGCCTTAGAGGGGCTTGAAATTTCTGATAATAAATTTGATTCTATTTCAAAATATTTTATTGAGCAATAAAGGGAAGCTATTTATGTTCTCTAAAGATTATTCCATTTAGTGCCTAAAGCTGATGTAAGAAGCTATACGTAACACAAATGGATAGGGAAGAATGAGGATACTTGATCCCTGGGGATACTTAATTCCTTCGCTATATCTTGAAACCGCAATGTCTTTCAAATATCAAGTGTTTTAGAAAAATGTGTCAAATTGAAAATAACAATAATGCAGTTATCTAAACAGATTTTAAAAATTTCAGTTTTCATGTTATTGAACTATGATTGAATAGATTTACTAAATGTGATTTGAAGATCTTTTCTAATAACTTTAAAATGTTTCCCTCATGAAAAATTAGAATAAAACTATTTTTCATATATGTACGTCAATCGTTAAAGTATACATAATATGCACTTCACAATACCATATTCTCAAAGCAACAGTAAACTCTCAATTTTTTTTAAGAAAAAGTTTTCCAAAATGTACCGTCAACTGGGGCAACATGCAACACTTTTCAACTTCAATGGCTTCTAAAATCTTAATGCTTACAGATAGTCATTCCTCTTGTACATTAAAAGTTTTAAGGTTGATGGGACACCAAACCTACGTAGCAAGAAAAATTATTGGTACTACCAGTGATAATTAAATTTACAAAAACATGCGATTTTCACCTTACTAAGAAGAAGGGGTAAGTTGCAACAAACTCTGTAATTCATGTAAAATCAAATGAAAACGTTTGAAAAATTATAGTTTTTGATACATTTGTAATATAATTACGCATAAAACACCAATTGCAGTAATTTTTGGTTTTTTTTTTTCGAATTAAATTTTACTTTTCTTCTGTCAAATTTTTTTTAAGAAAAAATTGTAAATCTGCTGCATACATTTAGGGGTAAAAAATACTACCCAATAAGTTTATAGCTTAAATCATGAAAATAAATTTTAGGATGGATGAAATTTTAATGTTAACAAACGCATAATGCAAAACAATCATATCCCAGCATTTGGAAACGCCATTTATGAGATTCAGTTCTGATTTGAATTTTGTTGCATTTTGCCCAAGACAGCTAATTGAATTATAAAAATATTTATTCAAAGAAAATTGGTGATTGTTCGAAAAATATTTATACACCAACAGAGTTGGTATAGGATAATGGAAGCAATTTTAAGTTTGAAGGTGATATCACTATGCCAATCCGTCATACTAGGTAAAGTTTTTTACGGCATCGAAAAATGTAAAAAATTGTTCATACATTGCTCGATTTTTAAGTTTTTTATGAGAATCATAAACTTTAAAAAACCCTTTCATGATGTTAAAAACTATGTCGTCATCAATTTGTTACCATTCAATCATAACATTATTACAGCATATTGAAAGAAAAATTGATTGAATGTTGTGATATACAAATGTTGCAGCTAACCCTGCTTTTGCATGATGCCCCGTTTGACGGTATGTTATGGGTTTAATTGATCCCTAAAGTTAAAAAATATATTTTTCTTTTGAATGGACCTTGATCATTGGTTATCACGGAATTATTAATATTTATCCAAGGTTTTTTTTGTCTTACGAAAATGCTTCTAGTTCATCTACGGGTTCATGTCTTATTCTAACTTTCGGGACATATTGACTTGAAATAACACGCTGTCAGATAGATCCCAAGAAAATATGATGAAAATAAAAAAGGAGGATCAAGTATCTCTATTCTACTCTATATATTCCGAAAAAAATCCAGCTTCAACAATGAAAAACTCAAACAATCCAAGGTTGCCGAAAAATATTCTGTATTTTGGCGAAAAAAAATTCTGAATTTCGAAATGAAGAGTTAATCACCGTAAATTTGTTTTAATGAAATTATGTTATCGGCTATATCGGTGAAATTGTATATTCTTTGAGAAAGAATATTTAAGAATTGAAAGAATATAGACGGATAGGAGATTAGAATAAGGTGAAAGATGTTGAAAATGAGCGGGAGGGTAATTTTAATTTGAAAACTTTTCATCACATTTCATCGTTTTGTTCCTCACGGGCCTACTACTACGGGCCTACTAAACGATGAAATGTGATGAAAAGTTTTCGAATTAAAATTACCCTCCAACTCATTTTCAACATCTTTCACCTTATTCTAATCTTCTATCCGTCTATATTCTTTCAATTCTTAAATATTCTTTCTCAAAGAATATACAATTTCACCGATATAGCCGATAAAATGATTTCATTAAAAAAATTCTGAATTTCTGTGATTATACCCAAAAATTCTGCGATGGTTTTCTGTGACGCTTTTACCTTAAGTTGCATTGAAAATTCTTGAAAAATGGAGTCTTTTTTACATTTTACTTCAGAAAAATGAATAAACTTCTTTAATATTATCATATTTTCCTAGTCCTAACTTAGAAATCCCAAATTTATATTGACATTAGAAATTGAAATTTGGAAACATGTACAAAACTTAAAAAAAATCTGTGAATTCTGTGAATATTCCCAATATTCTGTGTTTTGTGACACAGATTCTGTGATAAAAATTTGCTCAAAATTCTGTGAAATTACTGATTTTTCTGTGATTTCGGCAACCTTGAAACAATCTTCAAAGCTGTTCCGCTCAAAGTAGAAAAAAATTGAAAGCAAAAAATTCGAAAAATATGCATAGCCATAGACTCAGGCTTAATTGAGCCGTACCACTTCACACATTTTTATGATTGATAAAAGATACAAAAAGAACCCTCTTTCAAATGTCAAGTTTGTAAAAGGTTGATAATTTCTTTTTTAATTACCAAGGCCGTATTTATAGGGGAAGAAATTGCTTCTGGCCATCACCTAAGGTGGGGGGGGGGGGTTTGTGGGAAGGCGGTGTTTGGCGAGGAAAATTAAAGTTTAAACTTAAAATTCATCATTCTGCTATATGTGAAAACTTTGAAAAAAAAAATATAAAAATTGGAATTGAAATCACTGTTAAAATGTTTATTTTAACAGGTAAGGGTGAAATAATATCTCGAATAGTTTAACTCTCATACAAATTTTGGGGGTCATTAAGAGTATGATAATGATGATGTATTTTGCGTCCGAAAACAATTTTTCAACAAAATTTATCTAAATAAACTGGTTGATGTGTTTCCGTGAAAAAAGACAACTTTTCGAGGTTTCCTCATCTTGATTTCAATTGAAAAAATCCCTAAATTGCCTGGATGATGCCAAGATTTTGGGTTGAAAACTTTGAAACCGAATGCCCGGATTTTTAGATAAAAATAACCCGGATTTGTTGTTCCCAGATGAGTGCGGGAAAATATCTGGCGAGCTTATGTTTGAACCAATTTTGATGTTCTGGTTCCAAAGTTTTTATTAAAATCTAAATTGTTGCTTGTGACTGGATTGTGGAATCTGTATACAGTTATTCAGTATATTATTCTTGTTTTTCAGTTCGGTTCATAACTGAAACAAAATCCTGATTTGAATCTTGGTTTTGCATTTGAAACTTAATTTTTTTTAAATGTTCGACGAAACTCATCATTTCGGAATATTAAAAGAAAATATTTAAAATAACCAACCATTTTAAAGTTTGGGATTTGAAAATTTTACTCTTAATTCTTATGAAAAATTGAAATTTAAAAAAGTTTCGTGAATCAGAATTGAAATATTAGAGCTTTGTCATTCGGAATTTTCATTCAAATTTAATAGTTGAATTACGAATAAATAATTTAAGAAAGAATTCAAATAGAAAATCGAAGATTCAAAATCGAAAAAAGAGATTTGTTGGTTAGGGATTCTGTTATAAAATGCACTTCATGGTTCATAATTATTAGAAATATTTGTTTGAAATTATGATTCAGAAATCGATTTCAAGTTGAGAATTTTTATTCAGTTCAAATTGCAGAGTTCAGATTCGGAATTAAAATAAAAAATTGTTTAAAACAACACACAAGACTCCGTAAAAACCACTATTATCTAAGAAGATCTAAACTCGTTTTTAAAATTGCGTTTTTCGAAAAATCTTAATTTTAATTTGAGTTTTTTTTTCAAAGGATTTTAATCTATTTATACATACAATCGAATGTAATACTTTCAAACGGCTCCGATTTAAAGGAAGGGGGGGCTCCCATACAAAGTTGATAAAAAAAAATGACATAATTCGAACAATATTAAAAAACAACAGACTGATCAACGTGAAAAAAGTTTGTGGTGTATAGACGCTTTTAAGACTGGAAATGTTTTTCAAAATACTATTGAACCTCTTCGAATCCAAAAAGGGGGAGGGCTCCTATACAAAATTAACAAAAATTAAACAGAATTCGGACAATTTTCCTAAACTATTGAATTTTCCTATCAACGTGAAATTTGATGTAAAGCCATTTTCAAGATCGGGAATGGTCTCTATAACACTTTCAAACTCCTCTGAATCCTAAACAAAAGTGGCGCCCATACAAATTACCAGAAATTTAACACAATTTTAACAATTTTTGGAAATTTCTATACCGATCAGTGTAAAACTCTGTGTGTAGCCGTTTTTGAGACCGAGAATCGTTTTTATAATAGTTTCAAACCCCTTCAAATCAAAAAAGAGTGGCTCTCATACAAAATCTATATATATAAAAAGCAATTATCTGTATGTTTGTTTGTTTGTTTGTTTGTTTGTCCTCTATAGACTCAGCCGTCTTCAGAGCTAGAGGTCTGAAATTTGGCATGGATACTCATTAGGTCCAGGAAGGATGAAAAATGTTTTCAGATTTTTGGATGACCCCATCTGAAGGGGGTCGTCCATACAACACAAATATGGTTTTCGCGATATTGACGTTATTTTTTGTCGGATCGTGTTGAAAATTTGCACTTGAGTATTTTGAGAGACGAGAAATCGATTGCAGTTATCAAATTTAGGGTCAGGGGTCGGCCAAAGGGGTCGTCCATATCAACTGATGAATGTTTTTGCGATATTGACGTTATTATACACCAGATTGTGATGAAAATTTGCACATGAGTGTTTTGAGAGACGAGGAATCGATTACAGTTATCAAATTTAGGGTCAGGGGTCGGCCAAAGGGGTCGTCCATATTCACTGATTAATGTTTTTGCGATATTGGCGTTATTGTACACCGGATTGTGATGAAAATTTGCACATGAGTGTTTTGAGAGACGAACAATCGATTACAGTTATCACATTTAGGGTCAAAGGTTGGCCAAAGGGGTCGTCCATATTCACTGATTAATGTTTTTGCGATATTGACGTTATTGTACATCGGATTGTGATAAAAATTTGCACATGAGTGTTTTTGAAGACGAGCAATCGATTACAGTTATCAAATTTAGGATTAGGGGTCGGCAAAAGGGGTCGTCCATATCAACTGATTAATGTTTTTGCGACATTGGCTTTATTTTACATTGGATTGTGATGAAAATTTGCACATGAGTGTTTTTGAAGACGAGCAATCGATTACAGTTATCAAATTTAGGATTAGGGGTCGGCAAAAGGGGTCGTCCATATCAACTGATTAATGTTTTTGCGACATTGGCTTTATTTTACATTGGATTGTGATGAAAATTTGCACATGAGTGTTTTAAGACACGAACAATCGATTACAGTTATCAAATTTAGGGTCAGGGGTCGGCCAAAGGGGTCGTCCATATTCACTGATTAATGTTTTTGCGATTTTGACGTTATTCTACATTGGATTGAGATGAAAATTTCCGCATAGGAGTTTTGAGGGACGCTCTTTTGCTTTCAGGTTTCAAATCTTGACTCAGGGGTCGGCAAAAGGGGTTATTATCTGTTCACTGTTTTTACGATATTCTCTTGATGGAGCATAGAATTGTAATGAAAATTGACACATGGGAGTTTAACAGAAAAGATAATTGATTTCAGGTGTCAAGTTTTGAATCGTGGTCAAAATAAAAGGCCGCCCATGTCAGTTTCTCACTGTTTTCGCGATATTGTCGTGATCATGCATCGGATTGAGATGAAAATGTTCAGATGAGGGTTATAAACTATGAGCAATTGACTCCAGGTAGCATGTTCCGTGTCAAGGGTCGGCGAAAGGGGCGTCTATATTCACTGATCACTGTTTTCAAGTTCCTGACGTTATTTTACATATAATTTGAAAAGAAAAAATGGCACAAGGGAGTTTTGAGGAACGTAAAATTGGTTTCAATTATCGAATTTCAGGCCATGGGACAGAAAAAGAGGGTTTCATTGAAAGTTCAGTGTTTTGTGCAATAATTTTGTTTGAGGCAGTTAATTGATACCAATTAAAGTGTGAAGGTCAAGCAAAAGAGTCATGCACACAAACAAATAGTACATGTTTCTGCCATAATGTCTAGATTTTGCAACCGATCGAGAAGAAAGCACTCTCACATAAATTTTAATAAAAAGCCAATCAACCGTTTAATTTGAATTTCAAGTAATAGTAATAGTAGCGACTTTAAACACTGTTGAATTTTTTCCCCAAATTGTCGAAAGAATGTTTCGAATTCATTTTCTAAACTCATTTTGACGTACCAATTATTTAAAGCGAAACGAAGTTCGTACGGGATCAGCTAGTACGAAATAAAAAAAATAAAAAATTATAAACGTAAGCGTTTGGACTGAATGAGACGATCTTTTAAATTAACAAACAAGTTTTAAATCAATTGGATGAAATATTGTATTGACGCCTCAAATTTTAATGAAAGAAGACTCTCATATTTAATAAATGAAACATACTTATTATCCCTCCTATTTTTTCTTAATGGTGGCTTCTTCAACCTTCAAAATATAAAACCATATTCAGATTCAAAACAATCTTGAAGCTCAGGCGTCATGAAAATAAGTTTGCTTTAAATAATGTTGAAATTTTATTGATAAGGAAGTATATTTAAATTATAATAATTTCAACGCATCTTGTTTGTCCAAACAAGGGGTAGTTAAGCACACCGGGTCAGCTAGTAATGAAATAAATTATTAATTATAATTTATTGTTCATAAAAAAAACTTGTACTTTATTTTCAGGTTCAGGAAAATTGAGCTTGAAATATATTTTGTTGGTTCGTTGTTTAACATCGTTTATATTGTAGATACCTAAAAAACAAAGATTTAAACTAAAATCTTAATATATCGAAATCACAAGGGTTGAAAATAAGTATGATTTTAACCCCGAGCAAGTTTTTCTTTCGAATGGAGTCTTCAAGATCTCTCATTTATATTCTAAATCATCAAAAATACTGAACACTTTTTGTATTTGATTTCGAATGTAATGATTTTAAATGAATTACTATAAATATAAAAGGGCTGAAAACCGAATAATAAGATACTCATAGTATCACTTTTTTAACTATTGCTTATGAATAAATTTTTCGAGCAATAATACTAAAGGAAAAATCTTGTCATCAAATCAACAAAATATGTCAGGAGTTTTGAACGAATCAAGCAATATGTTCTGATAAAGAAGTAATTAATTCTCATTTTAAAAAATGTTACGACTTTTACGAGGGATATATTAACTTTTTCATAGGTACATTTGTGAAAATTGATAGAAATATAGAAATTATCAGTTTGAAAAAAAACTTGCAGAAAATTTAAAAACTGAAAAAGTGAGGAAAAACATTTAAAATCCTTTTAAATGATTAGTTCTATCGGCCTTTGTTGGGAATAAAATGATTAAAACCAGACAATAAGCAAAAGTATGACTATGATTAATACAAAATTGATATGCTTTTTTTATCATAATTAAAATTTGTGTGAATTTATATACTTTGCAACCTTTTTAATTTGAAAAAAATAAAAAATCAAAATGACGTATCTGTAGTTGAATCCAAAAGACTGAGTTACGCTACTGAGTTTTCTCTCCAATTTGATTTTTTTTACTATCAAATAGTTTATTTAAGGCATTTAGTAGGCGGAAGTATTTTTTCCTAACTTTAGCTTAGTATCTGGAAGGCCAACTTGAATCTGAGATAGAGAATTCTAAAGGAAACTTTTTTTTACTGATTTAGCCTAAATTTCATATGGGAGAGTATGGTTTTCTTTGATTGATAATTTTTTCGGTGATTTATTTAGGACGAAATTAAAACTGCTGTTTTTTTACGTTTCGACCTACTGAGCTTCAGCCATCTTCAGAAAAACTGTATTTAAAATAGATAGAAAGTAATAAATTTTATAATATTTTCAAAAAACTATTTCCTATGCACACTATCTCGAAACTCACAACTTGTTTTGCCGCGTGTTTCCCTAACGGCCGTCTCTTGATATTTGAAATCGACGTCAAGAAGATGCTCCTAGTCAGCCGTCGTCTCGGTGCGCTTCAGGTTGGTTCGTCGTCGGTTTGATGCTCGGTTGGATCGTGCTCTTGAATTGGGGCGTCCCTCTCAGCTTTTTTATTAGAGCGTTATAGATGCTAGAGATTTCCATGGCATCTCGTTGGATGTTTACTGCTCGCTCTCCTCTCAATTTTATATGGAGTGTTTCAGCGATTTTCCTTCTACCCTCATCGCTCACTTTTTCCAATATTTTGACATCATCGTAGTTGAATGTGTGGTGGTTTTCCACAGCATGTTGCGTTAAGCCGGTTGTCGATGCGTTTGGTTTGAAACTATATTTGTGGTTTTTAATTCTTTTTTCGATTGTTTGAGATGTTTGTCCACAATATACGCGACCGCATTCGCAAGGGATTGCGTATACTACTTGCGTTTGTTTCATTTTCGGTATTTCATCTTTAAGTTTGGTGAAAATGCTGTTTTTTATTTTGTTGACCGGTTTTGAAGAAGCGATGATGTCGTATTTTCGTAAAATTTTAGTTACTTTTTCACTTAGATGGGGAATATACGTCAAGGATGCGTATCTGCCCATTTGGACGTCCCTGTCCTCGTATTTGAGTGAGTTGTAGATTGCATCAACACGTGCACTTAAAATTTTGTCAATGAAATCATTCGGATAGTTGTTGCATCTGAGAATTCCTTTGACAGTTAAGATGCTTTTTTCTCGTTCTATTGTGTCGGTAAATTTAAGTGCGCGGTCAATTAATGCAATTGCGGTATTTTTCTTGTGCGCATACGGGCTGCTGGATGAAAAATCTAGGTATCTCCCATTAAGTTGTTTGGTGAACCAATTTTTATTTATTTGATTACCGTTTCTGGTTAGGGTCATGTCCAGGAATCGTATAGAATAATTTGTTTCCCTTTCGACTGTGAAGTTAATGCTGTCGAAAGGTTGGTTAAATTCATTCTGTATTTCATCGATTTTGTTTTCCTCTGCAATAAGAAAACAGTCGTCTACATATCGTTTGTACGTTATAAGGTTGATTCCCTTTGTTTTCAGTTTTGCAATAACTTCTTTTTCAAGGTGTTCGAGGAGAATATTCGCTACAACTCCACTGAGAGGTGACCCCATCCCAACCCCGAATATCTGTTTGTACATCTTGCCGTTGTACTGGAAGAAAGATGCTTCCAGTACGATTTTAAGTGCACGCAGAAATTCGAGCCAGGGGATTTGTGTGTGTTGGTTGATTTCTCCCCATTTTCCTTCGATTATTTCGTACGTTTTTTGCACTGGTACGTTAGTGTACAGTGACACGACGTCGAGAGAGAACATAACGTAGGGGAAAAGTTCATATAACGCCCCATGTGGCTAATACGCGCCACCTTTGTTTGGAAGAATCTGAAACATTTGAAGCCTGCAAAATATTACCAATTTGTTCTAAATGCTGTGATTGGTCATGGCAAGTATGAATTTTTCCTTAAAATGCCCCTGTGTCGTGATAATTCCACAATTTAGGTTTTTCGTCATTTTGATCTAAATTTTAAAACACTTTCAATAAGGTGTCACCAAGCAGAGAAAAACGAATAAGACAATATTTTCTGACACATCGATAGAGGAGAATCTAAACTATGATTTTATGCTAAAAAATCATACTGAACTCGCAAAGATATGCTTTTTATGGGTATGTTCTATCACGGCCCATGCGCTCGTTATAACGCGCCAATCGTAGTAGGATGAAAATAGCATTAGTTTTTCAAAAAGGCCAATTTTCATTGAAAATGAACAAAAAGTCTAAAACCATATTTTGAGCGTTAATTCAGCCCAAAAAATCTACTTTTCGTTTTTTTCAAAATTTTGATTAGTCCATTTTGATTTTCTTTTCAGTCAAAGTGTCTGTAAGTATTGGTGTGTTTTTGGTCTTCGGCTGCTTTCGGGTGTGTTCGGTTGCTAGGCGCATATTGAATACACAGCGGCGCGTATTTGCAACACAGTTTTGTTCTGTGGCTTTGAATATGGTTTTTAAAAATCAAGTTTTTGAAGCAACTATAGCAATTTGAGTAATAAAATATCATAGGCATTTGTAGAAAACACTTCTCTTCGACGATTGTACCCATTTTCAACACAATTTGTACGTGGAATACATAGAAAATCAGCGATTCGCTTAGGTGGCGCATAATAGGGCATGTTCCCCTATCCCTCGGGGATTTGAATTTTGGTGATCTCATTCGAAAAGTCGAAGCTAGTCCGAACGTGATATTCGGTTTTTCCAACTACCTTTTGTAAGATGTTAGCAAGAAATTGAGCTAGGTAGTATGAGGCTGACCCTACGGTTGAGACCACAGGTCGTAGCGGTCGGCTTTCTTTATGCGTCTTCGGGAGCCCGTAAATTCGTGGTGGGGGGCAATTGAAAAGAAGCATTTTGTCCCGTGTCCTTTTGTCTATATATTTGTTCGTGTGCCATTCCTTAAGCATGCCGTTAATTCGTGATAATGTTCGATCGGTAGGGTTATCGGTTAGTGGTACGTATGTTGTAGTGTCACTTACCAAAGCTGACATTTTGGCGCGATATTCGTTGGCGTGCATTATCACGGTTTTGGCGCCTTTATCCGCTCGTGTGATGATCAGCTCGGCGTGTTCTTTTAGGAAGGCTCGGCTCCGGGCGATGTCTTTGTTGATCCATTCCTTTTCGCTGGTACGTGGTTGAGTTTGATAATTTATGAAGTTTGTTACCATTGCGGATACCTCGGATCTGATGTTGTCTGCTTCAGGCTTGTTTTGGATTGCTCGTTCTATATCAGCGATAAATGCGACATACGGGATATTATTTTTCGGTTGGATGTTGTATTTGGGACCTAGCAATAGTGTCCGTTGTAGGTAGTCAGGAATCTCTACATCTGTTGTATTTTCAATCCAATCCGGTTCAGTGTTCAGCTCACGGATTTTCTTCATTTTCAAGTTGGCTAGTTTTTGTACTTCGGATTGCTTGGATTGGTTGAAAATACGTAGAGCTCGTTCTTCTGTCATACTATGGATTCTGACCCAATCTTCGTTGGAGACTAAACTTTCCAATTTACGAGCTAGAAAATTCTTTTCTTTTTTAAGAATTTCTATTGTTCGTTTTGAATCGCTTATCACAAGGCTTATTAGGCGAATTTTCTGCTTGTGTTCTAGGCGATTTAGCTCGTATTGTGATTTTTTGTTTAGAAGAGTAATTTTCATTCTGTAGTCTAAACAGTGGGGGAGAGTGGGGAATCATGGGCCACTTTTAAAAAAATGGTATGGTTTTCTACATTTTTTAGGTATCATGAGCAACTTCTAAATTTTCAATAAGCTATTTTTCCCAAACCTTGACTGTTTAAAAATAGCAATATGTTTTGGATCTTGAAAAATTGTAGGGAATCGTGTGCTACTAAATTCAAATTGACCAAATAACATGCAAATTTTATGATTTGACCCAAAACTGTAATTACAAAGTTCATTTCGCCATTTTACAGCAATTTCAGTTCATCATGTTCTTGAACATGAGTATGATAGAATGTATTTAAAATCCTGGCTCGTGAACGTTTTGGCAATATTCATTATATAGGGTGGACAAAATATTTTGCATAACTCTTCATTTGGCATAAGAAAACTTTACAGTTAGGGAAAACGTATTTTAAGTTCTTAATGTGTTTAAAAACATAAAATTATAGTTGGCTCTAGATGTGTAGCCCACGATTCCCCAAAAGCTATGATTTGAAAATTGATCCCCGGTTACAAGTCACGTTGCTTCGTATCCAAATTTTTTAAATTAAATTTAGGCAGGGTACACTAATCAGTAATCGTTGTCATCGTCATCATGTCATGTTTTCGAATCGAATGTTTCGAAAAACAAAAACCGCAGATAGGTTGCCAACGTTAGCGAAAACGTGCGATTTTCTCAATTCATTTTTGAGAAAAGTAAAACAGCAATACTCAAGAGAGGAGAGCTGAAAAATTATCAACTGTGGGAAAAGTCTCATGTTCCATGTTTACATCTGCCATGCGTTCTGCAGATCAACGTTTATTGTTGTTTTCCACCAACTAAACCACCTCGAGAGCGTGGTTTGAAACCGGCCTACAGTGGATGGTTGATTTTGTTTCAAGAGAATCACTCTCACTGTTGTGGGGTTGTTTTGGTTTTTACCTCCTAGGCCCCCAGCCAAACTTGAGATTTTGCTCCCATCCCAAACCTGTAGCAGCAGCTTGCTCTCACTATGCACCATAATTTATGCTTCAGAGAGCACAGCTGGTTTGGGGAGACCATTTGAATAAAAAAAAACCCTTTTTGTGGTATTGGTGCCAAGCATTTGTTTGATACACCCGAGCAGAACGAAACGTTCTCAATAACAAGTTATGTATTGTGAACTTTGTTTTCTGCTGAATTTTTTGTATAAATTATTCTTAACATGAAAGTTGAAGAACTGTTTCATTAAGGGGTTTTGTAATGGTGACAAATCTGACAAACTTTTATTCGAGTAACCGTATTTACTTACCCAAAAAATCGTTTTTAAAAATAAAAAACAAAATCATCGTAGATTCGTTTAATTTTTTGAATATGAAAGGATGTCATTTGTTAATGAAATTGCTGCAACAATACTTATAAACTTGAAATCTAATTTCATTTTATATTGTTAATTTTACAAATTTACATACAGGGGAGAATGATGATACTTGATTCCTTCGCTACATCTCGAAACCGGAATGTCTTATAAATATCAAATGACACATTCCACCGTGACGTAAAATCGCTTTTCCGGACTTTTCTGCACTGTTATCATTCTAGAAGTCAACCAATTTACTTGAAAACGAAAAAAATTGTAGCGAACGGTCGCAAATTGAATTTTCTTCAAAATAAATATAATTTGGTCATTTTAAAATTTAAGTTGTTTTTGTTGTGATTAATTACTTTTGTGACGTGAATTCACGCTAGAATTAACCATTTCGGACTTTAGTACCTACATCTTTAATTTCTTGTTCTCTCTGTGGAAATAGAATATCGGTGTCTTCGAATGAGTTGTAAAGAAAACAATTACCTACAATTTGATGTACGTAGCTTTTCGATTGAACAACAACGAACGTTATGCTTATTTGAAGTTGTGACGTGAATTCACTCAGTTCAAACAGAACAGGGTAGTTGACTGAATTCACGTCACGAAACATAAAGTTATACCATACTGACTGGACTCTCGATTTCGTTTTCTGGATAATTTTTTCAAAGGTACGCTATGTCGATTCCAGAATGCGCATCGATCGATTTGAAGAACAAATGTAGTTTTACTTGCATATTTTTGCAAACTGTTCATACTTTGTTATTATAAAGAAAAAAAAATTAAAAAAATTAAAAAAAAGAAATGCTTTCCCAGTTAGGAAATGCCACCCAACCCAAAAAAACAGGCAATTTCTACGATAAAATCGGGCAAAACAGATAGATTTTTCCTACAGGGCATTTTTGTCAAATTTTTCAGGTTCGCCACCTGCCGTCGGTATTGCGTACCTGCAAAATCTGACAAAAAAATTGACAGAAAATGGTTGAATTTTTGTTCTAAGTGTCATGTGAGTGTGATCAGTGGTTATACTGTGACTATACTGAATCATTCTTTGGAGTCTCCAAATTTTATGTACACTTTCAAAAACGATATTTTGTTGTTCCGACTTTTACAATCATAAATTTTCAGTATCTGCACCTAACTTTTTCCTTATTTTGATTGGCACTTGAATAGCAACATATTGAGGGATCATATGTTAAAATTACTACTGTCTTCATTTAAAGATTCACCAAAAATTTTTTTAATTTTTTTTTAATCTTGTTGTATTTTTATTTGAAAATAATGAACTTATTAAAAAAAAATCAACTAAATTATGCTCGATTTGTAAAAATCCGACCATCTGGAGGGTCAAAACAGCTTTCAGAGCATATTTTTCATATAAAATTTAACAAAAAATCAAATTTTGTGACGTGAATTCACTCATTCGCGCTGTTGTAACTCAGCTAGATTCCAACCGATTTCTATAAATTTTAGAGTTTTAGAATCGTCTTATCATTTTCGAAGAAAATCTCATTTTTTTATTTCAAAAAAAGTCAGAGTTTTCTCGTAAAATTAAAAACTTCCCTTATTTTGTGACGTGAATCCACTCATTTGCGACTGTTTTTGTTCGCTTTTCAAACCAACTACATTGGAAATAAACAAATTCTTTTTTTTACAAAATGAAGCCGTTTTTTTGGCTTCTGAACATTCCAAAAATATTTCCAAAAAAAATCATTCATATATAAAAATTAATGATTTTGCAAAAGTTGTGAAAAACACCACTTTTTTTCAACAAAAAAACTGATTTTCAAAATCATCTAAAACATGTGTAAAAAAACTTTTTTCTCTTTTTGTGTGATTTGAATTATCAAAATTATAGACAATTTTGAGATTTTTTGATACGTGAACGGATAAATATCACTTTTGAGCAGTACAAGCGCGTGGAATGTGTCAAATGATTTAGAAAAATGTGCAAAATAGAACAAAACAACAAAGAACAATCAAAAATAACAAAATGTGATTTGAAGATCTTTTTTTATCAGTTTAAAATGTTTTCCACATTAAAAAATATAATAAAAATATTTATTCCAATATGTTATTCGTTAGGATATAATATGAAATTCATAATGCCATATTTTCAAATCAATAGTAAACACTAGTTTTATTTAACGAAAAATTTTCTAAAATGTAAGTTATGGGTTTCATTGTTCCCTAGAGTCCAAAAAAAAATACATTTTTTGTTGAAACTCACCGTTTTGTTTCGATTCCTTCTGTGGAATTCGGAACGGATCATCCCGATCAGCCGCTTGCAAACTGCTGCTCATTGCAGCAGAATCAAAATAGTTTGTTTCGGTTCCGAATGCTTTGATTCAATTCGCAATTGAAACAATAGCGGCGATGTTTGCTGATGACAGGAATGATGATTTCAAATGTTGACATCATGATGCATGCACGCGGAGCGAAGCCAACTCAACCTGTGGTTAACAGTTAAGTGTTGGCAGAAGATAATGAGTAGTAATCTCATTTTGCTCATTGGGAAATGAGTAGTTTCCTGGTTAGGGAACCCTATTGTGTAATAGTGACAAATAGCTATCGCTTATGTAGAAAGTAGTTATTTAAGGACTTGATCACTGATTCCGTATAAAGATTAACTCTATTCCACCACTGTAACCAGCGTTTTCAACATTTTCCTTCTGAATGGATCGTGATTATTGGTTATCACGAAATAACAAATAAATGTCCAATAATTTTTGTAAATCCAGTAATTATCTGTTGGAAAGGACTCAAAATACCGTATTCATCTAAAAACTAGAAAATTTCGCCTTATAGTATGCAATGAATCAAGGGAAGAAGTCAAACTTTCATAATTATCTTTGCCTGATACTTACAAACTGTAAAATGGGAACTAAGATAGCAAAAAATGGTCAACGCAAAAAATTGTTTAATGAAGGATTAATCACCGTTATTTCCTATCTTTAGATGTCTTTACTAAAAAGGACATCACTTTTCACCGCCAGGCCGACAAATTAAATCTACAAAAGCAAAAACTAGTCTTGATTTTTCTAAATTTTTGTCTAGGGTCGAGACACCCTGAATCAAGAATCAAGTCTTCTTTAGTGAAGGATGAAATCTTTTTTAACTTAAAAAATATCACAATTTTTTTTTCTCACGAAAATGCTTCTAGTTTATCTACGGGTTCATGTATCGTTCAAACTTTTGGAGCATATTAACTTACGCGAAGTGACGCGCTGTCAGAAAATGCAACAGACGGCGAATTGCTAAATCTATATGAAAATATATGATGAAATTAGTAAAAGTTAATCCAATATCCCTTTTCTCCTCTATTGTGGTGACCAACAATTTTTTTGCACAGCACTAGTTCTCAAACCAAAACGTTTATAAAGGACACTTTTTCAGTTAAAATAACATAAAAATATATCCAATTCATCCTCTTTTAAGATCATTTATCGTTTTCATAAACATATTACGGTGCGTGAGAAATATTCAATTCAAGTATATGAGTCTTCAAAATAATGTCGAAAAATTGTCCGTATAGTAATTGTATTTGCCCTCCGGCGGAAATAAGTCAGAAATCATCCTTGGCTTGAGACTTTTCATTTTATGACATTACATATATGCCGTTCACAAATTTAAATTAAGGCCGTACAAATATCAAATTCTACTTTTGTCACCCTATCCTTTGATTTTCTGACAATCTCGAAGGGGGAGTAAAATAAATTTAAGGTTGTTTTAATGCAAAATCCCTGAAGAAGTTTGAAATCACTACTGATGTTATGAAATCGCTTGGTACATCTTTGTACCTGAAAATGATCACATTTTCATATGTGATGAAAGAAATTAGAGAAACATGAACTATCAAAGAACGAAAGAACATAAGCCGTAAATATCATGAAAATTTCGAAAAAGATACAACGGCTCACCGACAGGACTTGAACCTGCAATCTCCGCTTCGGTACAACGGCGCGTTAGCCAATTCCACCACGGTGAACGTGATGGAACCGGCGAACACGAGCAATCGAGCTCTGCCGATCAACTGCTGGACCTTCTACCGAAACACCATGTATATCCCGCATGTGATCTTTTCCCTCTATTGATCTCTCTTGTTTCTCTAACCCCACCCATCGACTCGGGATTTTAGCCGAACGAGCACATGGTCGATTGCTTCGGGTTTGCCGCAACTTACGGTCAGATGAAGAAGCAATCAGTGCCGCTCAAGGTTCCGAGCAGACCAGTTACACAGGGAGGTGTTGCTCTGTTGAAATCAATACTGATGTTATGAAATCGCTTGGTACATCTTTGTACCTGAAAATGATCACATTTTCATATGTGATGAAAGAAATTAGAGAAACATGAACTATCAAAGAACGAAAGAACATAAGCCGTAAATATCATGAAAATTTCGAAAAAGATACAACGGCTCACCGACAGGACTTGAACCTGCAATCTCCGCTTCGGTACAACGGCGCGTTAGCCAATTCCACCACGGTGAACGTGATGGAACCGGCGAACACGAGCAATCGAGCTCTGCCGATCAACTGCTGGACCTTCTACCGAAACACCATGTATATCCCGCATGTGATCTTTTCCCTCTATTGATCTCTCTTGTTTCTCTAACCCCACCCATCGACTCGGGATTTTAGCCGAACGAGCACATGGTCGATTGCTTCGGGTTTGCCGCAACTTACGGTCAGATGAAGAAGCAATCAGTGCCGCTCAAGGTTCCGAGCAGACCAGTTACACAGGGAGGTGTTGCTCTGTTGAAATCAATACTGATGTTATGAAATCGCTTGGTACATCTTTGTACCTGAAAATGATCACATTTTCATATGTGATGAAAGAAATTAGAGAAACATGAACTATCAAAGAACGAAAGAACATAAGCCGTAAATATCATGAAAATTTCGAAAAAGATACAACGGCTCACCGACAGGACTTGAACCTGCAATCTCCGCTTCGGTACAACGGCGCGTTAGCCAATTCCACCACGGTGAACGTGATGGAACCGGCGAACACGAGCAATCGAGCTCTGCCGATCAACTGCTGGACCTTCTACCGAAACACCATGTATATCCCGCATGTGATCTTTTCCCTCTATTGATCTCTCTTGTTTCTCTAACCCCACCCATCGACTCGGGATTTTAGCCGAACGAGCACATGGTCGATTGCTTCGGGTTTGCCGCAACTTACGGTCAGATGAAGAAGCAATCAGTGCCGCTCAAGGTTCCGAGCAGACCAGTTACACAGGGAGGTGTTGCTCTGTTGAAATCAATACTGATGTTATGAAATCGCTTGGTACATCTTTGTACCTGAAAATGATCACATTTTCATATGTGATGAAAGAAATTAGAGAAACATGAACTATCAAAGAACGAAAGAACATAAGCCGTAAATATCATGAAAATTTCGAAAAAGATACAACGGCTCACCGACAGGACTTGAACCTGCAATCTCCGCTTCGGTACAACGGCGCGTTAGCCAATTCCACCACGGTGAACGTGATGGAACCGGCGAACACGAGCAATCGAGCTCTGCCGATCAACTGCTGGACCTTCTACCGAAACACCATGTATATCCCGCATGTGATCTTTTCCCTCTATTGATCTCTCTTGTTTCTCTAACCCCACCCATCGACTCGGGATTTTAGCCGAACGAGCACATGGTCGATTGCTTCGGGTTTGCCGCAACTTACGGTCAGATGAAGAAGCAATCAGTGCCGCTCAAGGTTCCGAGCAGACCAGTTACACAGGGAGGTGTTGCTCTGTTGAAATCAATACTGATGTTATGAAATCGCTTGGTACATCTTTGTACCTGAAAATGATCACATTTTCATATGTGATGAAAGAAATTAGAGAAACATGAACTATCAAAGAACGAAAGAACATAAGCCGTAAATATCATGAAAATTTCGAAAAAGATACAACGGCTCACCGACAGGACTTGAACCTGCAATCTCCGCTTCGGTACAACGGCGCGTTAGCCAATTCCACCACGGTGAACGTGATGGAACCGGCGAACACGAGCAATCGAGCTCTGCCGATCAACTGCTGGACCTTCTACCGAAACACCATGTATATCCCGCATGTGATCTTTTCCCTCTATTGATCTCTCTTGTTTCTCTAACCCAATAGAGGGAAAAGATCACATGCGGGATATACATGGTGTTTCGGTAGAAGGTCCAGCAGTTGATCGGCAGAGCTCGATTGCTCGTGTTCGCCGGTTCCATCACGTTCACCGTGGTGGAATTGGCTAACGCGCCGTTGTACCGAAGCGGAGATTGCAGGTTCAAGTCCTGTCGGTGAGCCGTTGTATCTTTTTCGAAATTTTCATGATATTTACGGCTTATGTTCTTTCGTTCTTTGATAGTTCATGTTTCTCTAATTTCTTTCATCACATATGAAAATGTGATCATTTTCAGGTACAAAGATGTACCAAGCGATTTCATAACATCAGTATTGATTTCAACAGAGCAACACCTCCCTGTGTAACTGGTCTGCTCGGAACCTTGAGCGGCACTGATTGCTTCTTCATCTGACCGTAAGTTGCGGCAAACCCGAAGCAATCGACCATGTGCTCGTTCGGCTAAAATCCCGAGTCGATGGGTGGGGTTAGAGAAACAAGAGAGATCAATAGAGGGAAAAGATCACATGCGGGCAGTGATGCCACATTTCTATCGGTATTTTGAAATCCAAAAAAATCTTTTATCGGTATGTAAATCCTAAAAATCGGTATGAAAATCGGTATTTGAGGTGGATATTCAAAAATGTTTACATTTTCATTTTCTTAACGTATTTTTCTTTGAATAGAAGCTTGCAATAAACAGCATGTCTAAGTACTCTTATGAATGTTCATTTTTAGTTCAAAACTAGCTGACTAAATGTGTTTTAGCATATATTATTGCATTTTCTTGGTTCTAGGTAACACCAAGGTCATTCAATTACTAGGTTCTCTGACTTCTAAAGTAAGTAGGCGTGGAGAGGGCGGTGAAGTGGGGTGATGCTCGTTATCTTTGTTTACAAATTAGCAGTGTGATAAAAAGAGAAGGCATGCTCAGGTCTCAACTGTTCTATGGATTAAATGTAAACAAACGCAACGAAGCAATCGACATGGCTGAATCTGAAATTTGAGAGATCGTATCACCTTCTATGCACCCCCCTTGGGTAACACTAGTTTACACAAAATGTCAGTTTTGAAATTTTAACAAAACTTTTTGTTTGTTATGACTTGTAAATTTTTTTAATTTTAAAAATATCTGCCTTTGCTGACGAAAGCAAAAATCACAAATGAAAATTCAACAGAAAATCCGACATAAGTGTTTCTTTCTAGTACTCATTACTGAATGGAAATTTATTTTAAAAGTTGCCGTTTGATAAGAGAAATAGGGGCATGGCGAGCACCTTCAGTTTAAACGTTGGTTAGACATATAAATTAAGCAAAAACTTGAGATTTTGATGTTTCGCTAAAGTGGGATGTAAATTTGATAAATTCAATAATATAATAGAACCAGGTCAACCTAAAGGAAATTTTAATTTAGTAAGCACTTACAAATCTAATGGCTTTTTGACGTTCGAGGTAAATATGGGCCCCAGTTGATGATCTTCGTTTTATTTATGGATTTTCGCCAATCTGGCCAACTCAGCTTTTAGTATTAGATATGAGTTCTAGCGATTAGAAAAAGAAATGATTGCAGAAAGTTGAGAGATGTTGCTTCAATTTTTTTATAGCCAATAAAAAATTAATTTTGTTTTATGAAAAATCACGCATTAGTCATATGAAAATCCAAGAATTTTATACGAAAATAAATTAGAGATGTGCTCTAAAAGAAGGTGTTCTTCCGAAAAAGATTAAAAAACACATAGTTTTACTATAACTGAAACCCATTTTGGCTGGCGTGGTTTTTAAATGTGCGATCTCTGCAGTTTAGGTACTTATGCTATAATTTATTTGGCCAACAAGATGCAGAAGGATTGAAAATTATACCGATGATATTACATACCGTTTATCTGATTGTACTTCAAATCTCGACTTACCCCATCTGGCGACGAGTTGAACGACAAGAGCTTTAATGCGGTCAATTCAGATTGACCTTAAGGAACTTCTATTGGCAGTCGCAGAAGGTCAAATATTAGCCTTGAGTTTAGTCCATTGGCTTTGAGGTTGAGTACCATGATAGTGCATCATTTGACAGAACAAAGGAACAAAACAGCGCGAACAACTGAACGAATTATGAGAGTTAGCCGTGGAGATCTTTGCAGAATACTTTAAAAGATGTACAGATCAAAGTTACGCCACGCCAGCTACCGAATTTTGTCTTCTTTCTACGGGACCTTTACGAGGTAGCTTGAATGAAGTGGAAATGTCAAAGTGGAATGAGTTTTGAGTTAAAATCTTAAAAATCGGTATAAAATCGGTATGTTTTGCCAAAAATCGGTAATCGGTATATACCGATTCTTGGTCAAAATTTTGCTCAAAAATCGGTATAAATACCGGAAAATCGGTATGTGTGGCATCGCTGCATGCGGGATATACATGGTGTTTCGGTAGAAGGTCCAGCAGTTGATCGGCAGAGCTCGATTGCTCGTGTTCGCCGGTTCCATCACGTTCACCGTGGTGGAATTGGCTAACGCGCCGTTGTACCGAAGCGGAGATTGCAGGTTCAAGTCCTGTCGGTGAGCCGTTGTATCTTTTTCGAAATTTTCATGATATTTACGGCTTATGTTCTTTCGTTCTTTGATAGTTCATGTTTCTCTAATTTCTTTCATCACATATGAAAATGTGATCATTTTCAGGTACAAAGATGTACCAAGCGATTTCATAACATCAGTATTGATTTCAACAGAGCAACACCTCCCTGTGTAACTGGTCTGCTCGGAACCTTGAGCGGCACTGATTGCTTCTTCATCTGACCGTAAGTTGCGGCAAACCCGAAGCAATCGACCATGTGCTCGTTCGGCTAAAATCCCGAGTCGATGGGTGGGGTTAGAGAAACAAGAGAGATCAATAGAGGGAAAAGATCACATGCGGGATATACATGGTGTTTCGGTAGAAGGTCCAGCAGTTGATCGGCAGAGCTCGATTGCTCGTGTTCGCCGGTTCCATCACGTTCACCGTGGTGGAATTGGCTAACGCGCCGTTGTACCGAAGCGGAGATTGCAGGTTCAAGTCCTGTCGGTGAGCCGTTGTATCTTTTTCGAAATTTTCATGATATTTACGGCTTATGTTCTTTCGTTCTTTGATAGTTCATGTTTCTCTAATTTCTTTCATCACATATGAAAATGTGATCATTTTCAGGTACAAAGATGTACCAAGCGATTTCATAACATCAGTATTGATTTCAACAGAGCAACACCTCCCTGTGTAACTGGTCTGCTCGGAACCTTGAGCGGCACTGATTGCTTCTTCATCTGACCGTAAGTTGCGGCAAACCCGAAGCAATCGACCATGTGCTCGTTCGGCTAAAATCCCGAGTCGATGGGTGGGGTTAGAGAAACAAGAGAGATCAATAGAGGGAAAAGATCACATGCGGGATATACATGGTGTTTCGGTAGAAGGTCCAGCAGTTGATCGGCAGAGCTCGATTGCTCGTGTTCGCCGGTTCCATCACGTTCACCGTGGTGGAATTGGCTAACGCGCCGTTGTACCGAAGCGGAGATTGCAGGTTCAAGTCCTGTCGGTGAGCCGTTGTATCTTTTTCGAAATTTTCATGATATTTACGGCATATGTTCTTTCGTTCTTTGATAGTTCATGTTTCTCTAATTTCTTTCATCACATATGAAAATGTGATCATTTTCAGGTACAAAGATGTACCAAGCGATTTCATAACATCAGTATTGATTTCAACAGAGCAACACCTCCCTGTGTAACTGGTCTGCTCGGAACCTTGAGCGGCACTGATTGCTTCTTCATCTGACCGTAAGTTGCGGCAAACCCGAAGCAATCGACCATGTGCTCGTTCGGCTAAAATCCCGAGTCGATGGGTGGGGTTAGAGAAACAAGAGAGATCAATAGAGGGAAAAGATCACATGCGGGATATACATGGTGTTTCGGTAGAAGGTCCAGCAGTTGATCGGCAGAGCTCGATTGCTCGTGTTCGCCGGTTCCATCACGTTCACCGTGGTGGAATTGGCTAACGCGCCGTTGTACCGAAGCGGAGATTGCAGGTTCAAGTCCTGTCGGTGAGCCGTTGTATCTTTTTCGAAATTTTCATGATATTTACGGCTTATGTTCTTTCGTTCTTTGATAGTTCATGTTTCTCTAATTTCTTTCATCACATATGAAAATTTGAAATCACCTTTTGTACTCGAGATTATTGAATTTAAGGCCTTCTAGGTTGTATGCAAGTTTGTTGCATAAAAGCTTTTTTCGATGTTTTTATTTATTTATTTATTCTGATCAACAGATCACATAGAGATCCAAATGATGACTTCAAATTAAATTAAAACAAAACACTTAGGCTACGAGCTCCTGAAAGCACTTAGAACTTTTCTTCAGAAAAAATCTCTCGAAACGTCGAAGTCAAAATGCTCGGAAAAACGGTTGAACGATTTCATTGCACCGATGAGGGCGCTGTTTGATCCATAATTGTTCATTCGGCTGGGAACATACAATTGAAGATCCTGATTTCTTAGACCACGGCACAGAGGTCCGAAAGGGCTAAAAGTGGAACTTTTTTCCTAGCGCCTTTGTCTTTCATCTAATCTCCGCAATGTCTCCAGAACATTTGCTTCTTTAAACATGCTCCATAGCTTGAAAGTATCAAAAGTTAGTCAAAGTTCACTATAAAAAAATTGAAAATTCTTTCTTTTTTATTTCAAAAGGTGGAGCTTTACTTTATCCTTCAAAGTAGTAGAATACGTAAAAATATGAAACTTTGTTTAATACATCAAAACTCGATCTCTTTTCAGAGCAGAGTTATAAAGGTTTTTTCTGAAAGTTATTTAAAGGTTGGTTTTTACACTTAACTATAGTCATATGAGGACTTACATGAATAAGATGTTCTAAACATTTGTAGGGGCATTCAAATCACACAAAAAAACACATCAAACACGCAAAACACATCAAACGTATGCTTGTTGTGTTCGAATATGAGCGCGTGGAGACAAATGACGTCAACACCAATTTGTTGCACTTAGTTCAAGCTTTAATGTGGTTTATTAGTTTTAAAAATCCACTTGCACGTTTTAGCAATAAAACCTCGTGAAGTTGAGTATAATAAAACTTAAAGTCGCAATGAATTGGCTAGGCAACGTCGTAGAATGTCGAAATTATGTGCAAAACGTGTGATTTGAATGCCCCTACAAATGTTTAGAATATCTTATTCATGTAAATCCTCATCTAACTTTTGTTAAGTTTAAAAAACTAACTTTTAAATAACTTTCAGAAGAAACCTTTATAACTCTGCTCTGAAAACAGATCGAGTTTTGATGTATTCAACAAAGTTTCATATTTTTACATATTCTTCTACTTTGTAGTATAAAATAAAGCTAAATCTATTGGTAATAAAAAAGATAGAATTTTCAATTTTTTTATTGTGGACTTTGACTAACTTTTGATACTTTCATGTTATGAAGCATGTTTAAAGAAGCAAATGTTCTGGAGACATTTAAGAGATTAGATGATATACAGGGGCGCTAGGAAAAAAGTTCCACTTTTAGCCCTTTCGGTCCACTGTGCACGGGGTCGCACACTTAGTGGAATAGTGGGACAGTCAATGTCAAGATGTCAAGAGATCAGCAACGAAAGATGCATGGGTTGCATGTCTACGGGCTTGAAGAGTGTCAATGTCTATAAGGCGGCATCGATTTTCGTAGCTTGGTAAGCGGAAAGGGTCTTGCCAGTTCAGATGCCTAAGGGCGTATCGTAAAAAGCGCCGCTGGATAGCCTCGAGACGTTCAGCGCCGTTCTGGTAGTAGGGGCAAAAGACGGCAGATGCGTATTCAAGAATCGAACGAACAATGCTGCAATATAGGCTTTTCAGGCAATACACGTCCTTGAAGTCCTTCGCTACTCTAAAAAATGAAACCAAGACTTCTGGATGCTTTGTTGACTACGTAGTTTGTATGTGTCTTGAATTCCAGTCGTTTATCGAGAATGACGCCCAGATCGTTAATATGGTCCACGCGTGCGATGGGCTGTTCTCCAAGGTAGTATTCCGCAATCAAAGGCTGCCGCTTACGGGAAAAACTGATAACAGCGCATTTGTTACGATTCAATGGCAAGCAATTGATGTTGCACCAATTAGCGAAGAGGTTCAACTGATTTTGCAGAAAATTAATGTCATCGTAGTCGTTTATGGTGTAAAACAGTTTAAGGTCATTAGCATAGCAAAGTTTTGGGCTGTCAAGGAGTGAAAGCACGTCGTTAAAATACATTAGAAAATAATCGGTCCTAAATGGCTTCCTTGTGGCACACCGGAGAAGGCAGAAAACTGCTTGGAAAAGGTATCACCAGTCCGAACAGTCAGTTTGCGCCCAGTCAAATAACTGCGAAACCAGCCAAGTAAAGTACCGCCGAACCCCAAGCGTCCAAGTTTCCCTATGGCAATTTCGTGGTTCACTTTGTCGAATGCAGCTGACAGATCGGTGTATATGGCATCAGTTTGAGATTTTGCAGCAAAGCTTTCATATACAAAAGAAGTGAACGTCAACAAGTTGCTTGTCGTAGAGCGTTAAGGCATGAATCCGTGCTGGTCATTAGAAATGAAATTCTTACAAAACGAGGAGATGGGATCCAAGACGAATAGTTTGGCTATCGAACATAAGGCTGAGATTCCACGGTAGTTGTTGACATCTCGTCTATCACCTTTTTTGCCTTTCTTTCAGAAAGGTATAGTTATCGGTCGATTTGGGAGATCATTAATTATGGGTCTTAGATATACCTTTATAGGTACCTATCGAATCAGCTCGTCGAGTTCAGACGATGTCTGTGTATTTGTGTGTATTGGTGTGATTTTTTGTAAACTTTTTTGCACGTTTTTGCTAAACTGGGCAGTACAATAAAAATGATTTTTATCTTAAAAAATTTGTTTTTTTTTCTTCTTCATCCTATAAAAGAAAGAAAAAAAAACAAAATAGTTTGAAAATTAAATTTTCATAGTAATTATCATCAAATCATCACTCCAAAAAACGTGTCAATTTGGCTTGCTAGCCACAACCAGCAATCACCAATCAAGATGATCGAAAACATGGCGCGAAAAGCGCTGGGTACGCATTTACTCCGTGTAATTCCCCTTAAGGAAAACAGAGGGCGCCACCGATCGAACGTCATGCATGATTTTATTGACAAATATATGTCAGTTAAAAATGAAAGACTAAATTTCAATTTTACCATTTCATTGAATTATATATTTTATTTCTACCAGTCCACCTTTGGGAAGAACCGGTACCAAAAATTATTTCTGGGTTAAAAACCCAAAATCATAGTTCATGCACAGACAAACAGACAGGACACTCTTTTTTCATCCTTCGCAAAACGGATTTGAAGCTAGGCAATGTCGCCACCAGATTGCACTGCTATAGCTTTGGAGAAATCATATTTTTTCATCACGGTAGCCCTTGCGATTTTGTTTGTTTACTGTGACAACTCGAAACCTCATCAGTTTGAAAAAAGTGGAAAAATATTTTTTGAGAATGTTCTTTAAACCCGTATCCGGTGATATTTGGCGAAAAACTACAAAAGATCGATTATGAAATGGCAATCGTTTTTTGATTTATCAGTATCATCCTGAGCAGAAATGAAGGTAGTACATATTTAAATCCTGAAAATCTAATTCTTTCAATCATTCTTTCAGAAAAGATGGAGACTAATTAAGCTCATTTTTCAAGTGTTACAGTTTAACTTGAACCTAGATGTTAAGTGGATGATTAAGCCGTAGTCGCTTAAAATCCCGGAGAAAAGAACCTAGATGTTATTAGTTACTTGATGTCGACAACCCCTAGCCAAATGAGTAATCACTGAAGTAAAGCAAAAACTTCCCTCTTCTTGTGCAAAGCGTAAAGGATAATGCTATTTTTCCCGGTCCAGCCAGATGCCCTTTAAACTTTCAAGGTTTGATTACACTGCTCACTGGTTCAACGTTGAAGTATTGATCAGCAGCATTAATGAGCAGCAACAGATTGAGTAGATTTATGTACGGGATCTTACTTAATTTAGGAATAAAAAGTTTTGAACAAAGTGTGAAACTTTCAAATTTTTTAAGAATTGATAATTCTATAGAAAATAACATGATAACTTCTTAACACAATCGTAAAATATTTGAATACTTGGCTTTTGAAAAAAACTAATGAAGGAGTAATGAGAATAATGAGTTTTTCAAACATGTAATCTTTGAATATCTGAAAAAATACCCTTTTTTTAAAGAGTTTCACTTATAAATGGTTTTAAAAACAGTAAACAATTTAGTTTCACATATAAACTTCTTCAATACAATTTACTTTACAACCTGACATAAGATTAGAGTATTGCGTTGCTGGTACCGTAGTTTGTTTTTCTCGTGGGATGATTGTTATGGTATTGATAAAAAGTCAGATTGTTATTGGTGCTACACGAGGCCGAAATCCCGAAAATTTATTAACTATTGTAAAACTGCCACTAAAAAAGATATTTCCAATTCTTCAGTTCATGTTGTGTCTTGGCAATTATCGAAGTTCACGAAAAAGGACTTTCGGCCAATCTTTTGGTTCTGGTATTTTCCAATTATTTGTATTTATCTGCAATATAAAATTGTTAGTTGAAATAACTTTAAAAACACTAACGATACATTGATGCATCCGATGCCAGAAAATTTGCTGTGAGGTTTTTTGGATTTTTTTCATCTTATGTTTTCGTTCATTCAAATTTCTGGAATCTCCGTATCACCTTCGGTCTCAAACAGGACACTTCTCAACTCCTAGATTTGTTGTAATTTGATCTTCAATGATTTGATCCTTCCTGATCAAACAAATTGTGAAACAAATTTCAGAACAAATAAAAATTTTCTTTTGTTTACATTTTTTGGTAACATCATGATATCGTAGGCTACCTAGATCAGTTTTTGTGTACATAGCTGATTGGTAGGCAATATCACCGGTAGATGGCAGTGTAATCCCTTGCGAAAATTCTTATCAATTTTCTTCAGAGTGTCCTGTCTGTTTGTCTGTGGTTCATGTATAGGAATTGTACCATGGGGTACAACCCCGAAATCGAATGAATCAAGCCTAAGGACTAGACCCTCACATCGCATATTTCTATAGTGATTGCAAGTCCCACCCTGCGCCCAACCATAGATTCTCAAGCACAAATTTCTCTGAGAAGGGGAAAACGACACGAGGACACGGGGACGCGGACGATGCCTGCACTCTGCACACCATCTTATCTTCGCTCTCACGTGCGTTCGTGCTCAGGAAGCTTTTTCCTAAGCACAAACGACAGGAGAGAATTTCGCCCGTGGAAGCAAATAGAATCCAATAAGACAAATTTTCTCGAGCTTTAAGCTCTCGGGCTAGTTTGTTGTTCCCTTTTCTCTTTTTCTCTTGAGAAGCTTTTCGTTCGCATTGAGAAACCTGTGCAATTGTTGCGTTGTTGTTGTTGGGGTTGGTGTCTAGAAAAGACGATGACGAATTGCTGAAGCCAATGGAAGATAACAACCAAACAGTAGCACCACCAAATCCTCCATAGTAAAGTTTAAATTATTTGGGATTTTTTTTGGAACATGCATATAAGGCTAATAAGCTACTAATAATAAAGACAAAATTGAAGAAATAGAGAAAAACTGTACGAATTAACCATTTAGGCCAGGTGGACCAAATACAAAATTGACGAATTTGACAATATTGACAAGATTGACAAATTTTTTTAAAATTGCGAAAGTAGACTAAACTGACAAAATTGTAAAAATTGACAAATCTCAAAAAATTGACAATAATGACAAAATTGACAAAATACACAAAATTGGCAGAATTGAGAAAATTGAAAAGATTGACAAAATTGAAAAAACTGACAAAATTGACAAAATTTACTTGATTGACAAAATTGACAAAACTGACCAAATTGACAGAATTGACTAAATTGACAAAAATGACAAAACCGACAAAATTTACGAGATTGACAAAGTTGACAAAATAAACAAAATTTATAAAATTCAAAAAATAACAAATAAATGACAAAATTGCCAAATTAACAAAAATAACAAAATTGACAAATTTCACGAAATTGAAAAAACTGGAAAATTTTACAGGAATGACAAAATAGACAAGGATGACAAAAATGACGAAATTGACAAACATGATAAAATTGACGAAATTGACCAACTTGACAAAACTAACAAAATTGACAAAACTGACAAAATCGACGATATCGACAAGATGGACAAAATTTAAAAAATTGCAAAGGTCGACAAAACTGACAAAATTTTAAAAATTGACAAAACTGAAAAAATTGACAAAATTCACAAAATTGACAAAATTGAAAAATATTGACAAAATTCACCAAATTGGCAGATTTTAGCAAATTGAAGAGATTGACAATATTGAAAAAAACTGACAAAATTGACAAAATTTACTTGATTGACAAAATTGACAAAACTGATCAAATTGACAAAATTGACGAAACTGACAAAAATGACTAAACCAACAAAATTGACAAGATTGACAAAGTTGACAAAATGAACAAAATTTAAAAAAAAAATGAATAATAGACAAAATTTCCAAATTAACAAAAATGACAAAATTGACAAAACTGAGAAATTTGACAAGAATGACAAAATAGACAAGGTTGACAAAGTTGGCAAAATGCACAAAATTTACAAAATTCAAAAAAAAAAAATAAATAATTGACAATATTAACAAAAATGACAAAATCGAGAAAATTCACAGAACTGCCAAACTGAGAATTTAAACAAGAATGACAAAATAGACAAGGTTGACAAAAATGACCGAAAAGCTCAAATTGACAAAATTGACTATAAAAAAATCGACAAAACCGAAAAAAATCGAAAAATAGACAAAATTGAAAAAAATAAACATAACTGACCAAATTGACCAGATTGCCAAATTTGAAAAAATTGACAAAATCGGCTAAATTCACAAAATTCGTAAAATTTACAAAACTGACAAAATTGGCAGAATTGAATTGGGGGCCGTTCAGATTCCACGTGGACAGAAAAATAAGATTTTTGACCCCCTCCTCCCCCTCCGTTGACAAGCGTGGACATTTGGCAAACCCCTACCCCCCTCCCCGGATGTCCACGTGGACAGAATTGAAATTGTTTTTTTTTTAATCTAATTTGACAGTTAGAAATCACCACTTTTTGCCTTTTTGTTATTGAAATGGCTGATTTAAAAAAAAAAAAGAATTGATCATTTCCCGATTTAAAATTATTTTATAAATTTTAAATTTCTAAACTATCATATTTAAAACTTGCCTCAAGTAGCTACTTATTGTTCAAGCTTAAACAGGAAAGCTTTGAAATTTAAGATTATGATTTAAACACCTCAATATTTTTTCACGCTTAGAAAATATTGTGAAAGTAAGTTTGTCCACGTGGACATGACCCAAACCCCTACCCCCCTCTCCGTGGACAAGCGTGAACATTTTCCATAACCCCCTAACCCCCCCCCCCCTAAGTTGTCCACGTGGTATGTGGACAGCCCCTTGACAAAATTGAAAGAATTGACAAAGTCTACAAAATTGACAATGCTGACCGAATTGACAAAATTGACGAAATTGACAAAAATGACAAAATTGACAAACATGACAAAATTGACAAAATCGACAAAATTCACAAAATAGACAAAACTTACAAAATTTAAAGAATAGATAAAACTAACAAAATTAACAAGATCGACAAAATTTTAAAAGTTTGACAAAATTAACAAAACGGACAAAATGGACAAGATCGACAAAATTAAACAAATCGAAAAAAAAAATCACAAAATTTACATAATTGACATATTTGACAAAACTGAAAAATCTGACAGAATTCAATGCATTCAAATATCTTTGAGTGGTCAAGTTTTTAGTGTTCATGGCATCTATAGACCACCCGCATTTCCATTTAACTCATTTTGCGATCAAATTGAATCCTTGTTAGCGTCTGTTGCCGATAACCATTCTTGTCTTATTGTAGGTGATTTTAATGTCCCCATAAATTTAACCAATTTAAATACAGTTACGAAATATAAGTCGATTTTGGAATCCTTTGGTTATGTTTGCACAAACTCCTTCCCCACTAGACCAAAAACTAATAATATTTTAGACCACGTCATTTCTAAGCAGATTGATCTAGGCCGACTGAAAAATGACACTATTTTTACTGATGTGAGCGACCATTTACAGGTTATTACATCCTTTAAATTATCAAGTAATAAACAAATGGCAACTTTAACGAAAGAAATTACTGATCATTGTAAACTGAACAATTTATTTTTGAATTATTTGAATAATGTTCAACTACCAGATAACGTGAATGTTGGTTTGCAAGATATCACAACATCTTACAGCCATTTCCGATCAATGTCTACTAGGACAAATAAAAAAAAATGTAAAATTGAAAGGCAACTACTGTCCATGGATGTCACTAGATCTTTGGACACTCATAAAAATTAAAAACAACTATTTAAAACGTTCTAAAAGGCACCCCGATGATGTCCAACTAAAACAAATGTTGAGTCATATAAATAAAAAATTGTATTTAAAAAAACAGGAATGCAAAAAGTTATATTATGAACGTTTACTGAACAACACACCACATTCGAAGCTTTGGAGGAATATAAACTCCCTCATGGGTAAAAACAAACCAACCACATCAATCAACCTGTCTGATGAAGAAGGCAGCACTACCAACAATTTAGAAGTTTGTGAAAAATTAAACAGGCACTTTTCCACAATTGGCAAAAGGTTAGCTGAGGAAATTCCAATTGACCCTGGCTCTGACCATTTATCCCGTATTGAACATGTACAAAATACAATATTTCTACATCCAGCTACTGTGAATGAGGTAAGGGTAGTCATTCTATCCCTTAAAAATAAGAAGGGCTGTGGACCTGATAATTTCCCAGTAAGTGTCTTAAAAATTACCATGACAAATTCTCTATCATACTTAAGGAATATTTTAATTACATTTTAGAGACTGGAATTTATCCTGAATGCCTCAAAATCGCAAAAGTTATTCCTGTTTTTAAGGCTGGCGATTCCCATGATATAAACAACTACCGTCCAATATCTACCTTAAGTGTTTTTAGTAAAGTGTTTGAAAAACTTCTTGTGACCAGAATTGTAAATTTCCTGAACCAGCATGACATACTTTATAAGCTGCAATATGGTTTCAGATCCGGCTCGAGCACACTAATTGCCATCTCAGAACTAGTCGACTCCATTATTTCTAAAATTGATTCCAAAAATATTGTGGGAGCATTGTTTTTGGACCTTAAAAAAGCTTTCGATACATTGAATCACGAAATATTACTATCCAAACTAGACAAATATGGAATAAGAGGAACAGCTAATAATATCCTTCGCAGTTACTTAGAGGGGCGGAAGCAATTTGTAGTGATTGAAAATACCAAAAGCGTGGTAAGAAATATTGATATAGGTGTACCACAAGGTAGCAATATAGGTCCGTTACTTTTTTTGTTGTATGTTAATGATCTCTGTAACTTACCATTAAAAGGCACAGCACGCCTATTCGCTGATGATACAGCAATTTTCTACTCAGCAGCATCTACTGATATTATCATTCAACAAATTGAAAATGACTTGAAATTGTTATCTAAATATTTTAATACCAACTTGCTCTCACTCAACTATACGAAAACCAAATACATGTTATTTCATTCTTCACATAAAAGATTACCTCCGAATATTGACCCAACGATAAATGGAAATGTTATTGAGAGGGTAAAATGCTTTAAATATTTAGGAATCTACCTAGATGAAACTCTTTGTTGGAGTCGTCACACAGAATATCTAGAGAAAAAAGTTTCTCCTCTTTGTGGTATCCTATGGAAATTGAGAAATTTTGTGCCTCAACATGTTTTATTGAAATTTTACTTTGCGTTTATTCACTCTCATATTAACTATCTTATTATGATATGGGGAAGAGCTTCCTTGTCAAATTTACAAAAACTTCAAACTCTCCAGAATAGATGCTTAAAAAATATTTATAGACTACCGTTGCTCTTTCCTACCCAACAGCTCTACACCTTAAGAGCCCATAACATTCTTCCATTAAAAGATCTTTGCGATTTACAAACTGTAATATATGTCTACGACAATTTACACACAAGTTTCAGTAATCAAAACATCCATTTTACAACGGGATTGCGTACTCATAACACTCGCCAGTCAGATTTTTTACAACGAAGCCGATCCGTGACATCCTTAGGTCAAAAAAGAATATCATTTATTGGTCCAACTAAGTACAATGCCTTGCCTAATGAAATAAAAACCATCAACAACCGTTCCACGTTCAAAATCAAAGTAATACAGCTATTAAAAGAAAAATTGAGTCGTTAAAAACCGATCGATCAGTGACCAGTTTTCTTCTTTTATAATTAATTTTTGTAGCAATTTAGTTTCTTTGTGTGTTCTTTTTTTTTTTATTAATTATTTAAATTATAATGTCTTATTTGATTAAATGTTTGCTTAGTAGTATTAATATCAAATAGTGGATCTCTTTAAAGGAAATCTGTTTTCCATTGAGATCCATGTAGTATTTAATTTAGTATTATCATTACATTTCCTCGCACTAAATTTAAACATTTCAGTTCTCAGCATGAGTAAAATTTTGCCCGCGTTTTTTATTAATTTTTGTTGCTGCCAGACATGCTGAGAACAGTAGCGTCCATTACCAGGGGGCTCTAATGAGCTTTTTGGTGTGGGGGAGTGTGGTGGGCCGCTACAAAAAAAAAAAAAAAAAAAAAAAAAAATTGACAAAACTAACAAAATTTACTAGATTGACAAATATGACAAAATTGACAAAGTTGACAAAATTGACAAGATTAACAAAATTGACAAGATTGACAAAATTGACAAGATTAACAAAATAGACAAGATTGACAAAACTGATTAAATTGTCAAAACTGACGGAATTGGGGGCCGTTCACATACCAAAAATGACAAATTGACAAGAATGACAAAATTGATGAACTAGGAAAAAATTAAATTGATGAAATTGCCATAATTGACAAAATTGACAAGAAAAAAAACTGACAAAATCGAAAAAAAAACAAAAAATAGACAAAATTGAAAAAAAAACCAAAACTTACAAAATTGCCAAATTTGAAAAAGTTGACAAAGTTGATAGAATTGCAAAGTCGACCAAATTTGCATAATTCATAAAACACAATTAAATAGAAAATAGATTAAACTTACAAAATTTTAAAAGTCTGACAAAATTGACAAAACGGACAAGATTGACAAAATTTACAAAATTCATAAAAATAAACAAAAATCACAAAATCGACAAAATTCGCTAAATTTACAGAATTGACATATCTGAGAAAACTGACAAATATGACAGAATTGACAAAATTGACCAGATTGATAGATTTGACAAAACTTACAAAACTTACAAGATTGACAAGAATGACCAAATTTTCCAAATTGACATAATTAACGAAATTGACAAGATTGACAAAACTGATAAACTTGTCAAAATCGACGAAGTTGACGAGATTGACAAAATTGTGAAAATTTACAAGATTGACAAATAAACAAAAATGACTAAATTTATATAACCGACAAAATAGACAAAATTTAAAAAAACAAGTCATAAAATTGAAAGTAAATTACAATACTGAATAAACGGTAATATATGACGAAATGAACAGCCAAATAGACCATTATTTGAGTAATGTAGGGTAGAGAAAATCAATCATGATTTGATGACCAGTCCAGCCAACGGCCAAACCGAAACCACACCAATTTTGAAACATACGGCATAAATACGGAAGTTACATTTCTAAATTCTATTTCGTAATGCTGAAAGCATAGGGCCTTAACTCTCACATCGTAGTATTTCTATAGTGATTGAAAGTCTCATCCTTCGCCAAACGATAGATTCTCAAGCACAAATTTCTCTGAGAAGGGGAAAACGACACGGGGACCAGGGATGCCAACTGTTTTCCAGAAAAGTCTGGAAGATTTTGAAAAAAATGTCTGGGAAAGTCTGGATGGCTATCTTTGTAGGTGATGACCTTTTTTTTTTTTTTTGGTCGTCAAATCGATATTGTAGTAGTCTAAGGATCAATGCTAATTCCTTGAAAATAATCAATGTCTGTGTATGTGAACGAAAGCTTAGACCCATCCAGCTGTAAAAATAACTTCTGTATTCTGCTTCACAGTGAATTCAGTCTTGCCGTTATGAGCAATTGGATTTTAATAGTATTTTTTTACTAAAACGTTGAGGTTATAGAAATTTCTGGAAAAATCTGGATAATTTATGAAAAGTCTGGACCAGACAACATGAGGTCTGTATTTCTGGATGACACATGAAAATCTGGAAGATTCCAGAAAAATCTGGAAGGTTGGCAACGCTGACGGGGACGCGGACGATGTATGCAGCGTTACCACATATACAGATTTATCAGTGAACATACAGATTTTTTTTGAAATTTTCAAACTAAGAATCTGTATATACAGATTACAGATAATTGGAAATTTATACAGACTTCATACAGATTTTCAGTAAATGAAAAAATTTCTATGATATTTTGATTATGCTTTGTGTTAATCGAGAATAGTCTCCTTTGATGATCCAACGTTCAAGCCATCAATTGTCATGCTCACAAATGAGAAAAATCTTCCAGATTATAGTTCGGAACTGCATCAATGCAAGGGTTTGAAAAGAGTTTTCAAACCTGTGTTAGAAAATCATACACCAAGATCAGACATTGCATTACACGAAATGTAACTTTTAATGGTACCTAGTTAAATATTATTGACTAACTTCAGCTGCAGTGAATATTTTTCTTGCAGTATACAGCGATTACAACTAAATACAGAAACTGATCAGAGACAATTGACACAATTCCCAAATCCCATCTGATTGTTAAACTCCGATTGGACAAAGATCGTTGCATTTTACAAAACATATCCACTTTAAAGTTGGTGTGACCTTATTTTTTACATGTAGCGGTAGCGGATATGTAATTTGTTCGTTGTACTGGAAATATAATTTCGTGCAATGTTTCGAAGTCGCAATTATTTGTACAAACAAACCAAAAAGCGGATTGCATGTAGCAAAATCACAGGATTAAAACTGATTTGAAAGATCGAACAAATGTCGCAGTTCGCAATAATGAAGAGGGCAACTAGATTAGTGCGCCACGCATTATAAAAAGGTCGCCGTAGTGCAATGTTAGTATCCGGAATCAAAATTTTGAATACAGATTTTAATACAGATTTTTGAGATTTTATACAGATTTAAAAGATTTTTTGCCTCGAAAATACAGATTTAAATGTGGCAACGCTGGATGTATGCACATCCTCTCATCTTCTCACGTGTCGTTCGTGCTCAGGAAGCTTTTTTCTAAGCACAAACGACAGGAGAGAATTTCGCCCGCGTTGTTGTTGTTGGGGTTGGTGTCTAGAAAAGACGATGACGAATTGCTGAAGCCAATGGAAGATAACAACCAAACAGTAGCGCCACCAAATCCTCCATAGTAAAGCTGAAAGCATTTGGGAATTTTTGTTTTGATTATGCATATAGATCTTAGATCCGAATTAATCATTTGGACCAGGATGACCAAAAAACAAAAATTGACAAAATAAACAAAATCGACAAAATCGACAAAATTCACAAAATTGACAAAACTTACAAAATGGGCAAGATTGACAAAATTGACAAAATTGAAATAACGGACAAAATCGAAAAAAAATCACAAAATTTGCAAAATTGACAAAATTGTCTGAATGGACCAAACGGACAAAACTTACAAGATTGACAAATAAAAAACAAAATTGACAAAAGTGACAAAACTGAAAAAAAAACTCCATTTAATACACTTAACAGTCGATTCTAGCCTTTTTTACAGTCTATAATTTATATTTGGACACACATGACACAAAATAATAAATATATGATAGATTTATAAATTCTGAGTAATGATTGAAGTGTTTCGAACGAATTAATTTGAATGAATTTAAAAAATTAAGATTCAAAATGTTTTATAGGATAAAAGTATTTTGAAATAATTATAATTTTCACATAAAGAATAACATAATTGTAAACTAATTGAATATTTTTGAATGATTGAATTCTGGAATATCTTGTACGATCCCGTTTCTATGACATTATAATATTTGAATTAATTCATAGGAAACCAGCATTTGCAACGGTAAGTGGAACCGAAGGTTGTAAAAACTTATGCTCGTAAATATTTAATATATTTGTCTTATAAAATTATCAATATACTACAAGATGAGTTGATCCTAGTATCACATTACTTTTTTTCGATAAGATTATATTTCCCCTATCCAGTATGACAACAGATCGGTATCAATTTTAGGAAAGGGCGAATGCTGTTTCGAGAAAATTGCGTTTAAAGTTTGACAGTTCCATAAGCTAGGTCTAAGAATGTACTTTTCACCCAGCTAATAACTCTATTTGTTTGCATTTGGCGCATACGCTCTTTTGAAAAATCGAAAGAGATGTTAAAAATAAATGGAAAAACACGTTGCATATTCAAAGGCGGTTTTCTCTTCACACCACGAGCTTTTAGCGACGCTTGTGTGTATATTTATTTCGCCTTTAGTTATGCACGTAAACAGATACTTAAGGACCGTTCTAAAACAGGTAATTGAATTTGAATATGAATTTAATCGACCAAGTTTATTCAACTATTACAAGATCGACAACATTTTCTTTTTCAAAAATAAATAAATTTCCATTTATTTATTTTTGAAAAAGAATAAATGACCAAAGCGACATAATCGACAAAAATTAAAACTATACTCTTCATTTTTAGACCTCTTCTAATTTATAGATATAAGATCATAATGTCATAGAAACGGACAAGATATTCCAGAATTCAATCATTCAAAAATGTTCAATTAGTTTACAATTATGTTATTCTTCATGTAAAAATTATAATTATATCAAAAAACTTTTATCTTTTAAAAAATTTTAAATCTTATTTTTTTAAATTCATTAAGGATTTACTACGTTCGAAATAATTTAATCATTATTCAGAGTTTATAAATCTATCATTAATTTATTATTTTGTGTCATGTGTATCCAAATATAGTTTATAGACTGAAAGAAAGGCTACAATCCACTGTTAAGTGTATTAAATCGGGTTTTGTGGACCGGGAACATATAAACTTCTTTCCACAGTAGTGGAAAGATAGCTTTGTCAAACGAAGCTTGAAAAATTAGACGAATAGGAGTCAACAAAACAGGCATGAAACTTTTTAAAAACGAAGCTGGTCCGGACCGGATGTTGATCCTGTTAATAAAGAATATGGATTATTTTTTATTATTCCTCCCCTCGCGATTCTTCAACTCTATGAGTCAAAAAAGGATCTCAATTTTGTTCTGGCCTAATTTTTAATTGTCAACGGTCAACGGTGTAAGCGGTCAACGACGGACCAGATATTCACATTACGGCAAATCCTCCAGAAATGCCGGGAACACCAAGTCCCTACGCACCATCTATTCATCGACTTCAAAGCCGCATACGACACGATCGACCGTAACGAGCTATGGAAAATCATGGACGAGAACAGCTTTTCCGGGAAGCTGATCAGACTGATCAAGGCGACGATGGATGGAACGCAGTGCTGTGTGCGGAATTCGGGTGAATTGTCGAGTTCATTCGAATCGCGCAGGGGGCTTCGACAAGGTGATGGTCTATTCTGCATGATGTTCAACGTGGCGCTAGAAGGTGTTATTCGACGAGCAGTGGGCGAAATGCGGGGCACGATTTTCAACAGATCCAGTCAACTTATCTGCTTTGCCGATGACATTGATATAGTCGGCAGATCATCTGCGGCGGTGGAAGAGATCTACCGCAAACTGAAACGCGAAGCAGGAAGGATTGGGTTGATGATTAATACGTCCAAGACGAAGTACATGCTGGCCTGCGGATCAGAGACCGACCGAACCCGCTTGTCCAGTAATAACAAGGTCACGATCGACGGCGACGAGCTGGAGATAGTCGAAGACTTTGTCTATCTCAGCTCACTGGTGACCGCAGACAATGACACCAGCCGTGGGATCCGGAGGCGAATTATTAACTGCGGTCGAGAAGACTTAGCCCTCGCACGAAGTGTAACCTGTATATGACGCTCATTAGACCGGTTGTTCTCTACGGGCACGAGACATGGATATTGCTTGAGGAGGCCCTGCGTACACTCGGAGTATTCGAGCGACGAGTGTTAAGAACCATCTTTGGCGGCGTACAGGAAAAAGGAGTGTGGAGGCGAAGGATGAACCACGAGCTCACGCGACTCTACGGCAAACCCAGTATCCAGAAGGTGGTGAAGGCTGGCCGGATACGCTGGGCGGGACATGTTGCGAGAATGCCGGACGACTGTCCTGCAGAAAAGGTGTTCGCTACGATTCCGGTAGGAACAAGACGAGCGGGGGCGCAGCGAGAGAGGTGGTTAGACCAAGTGGAGCGTGATCTGGCGAACGTGGGGTGCCCGAGGAATTGGAGAACGGTTGCCATGGACCGAGTGAATTTTAGGAATTATGTTCGTCAAGTTATGTCGTGAGACGGAATACTATGTAAATAAAAATAAAATAATGTAATATAAATGTAATGATGAATTGATACAAATAAAGATATATTAAAAAAAAATCTTGATCTGAAATGTACGCACTGCAACATGATTTAAACATTGTTTCTCAATTTTCACAATCATAAGATTTTTGATTTTTCACTTTAATCCATTTTAAAACGCGTTTTACTTAAATTTGTTGACCTGGGGCGAACATAGCACTATGATTCAGAGAAAGATGAGCATATTCTGATAAATGAAAAAAAACGCCTTGACCAGGAATTGAACTCAAGTCTACTGATTACCTCTACGACTCGAGTCGAATTGGCTGCTAGATTCCCCGGCAGAAACTACTGCTTATACTGCCCCAGGGGGGGTTCTCATTATGCCCCTACAGTGAATGGTTTTCAGCTTTCGGCAAAAATTATTAAATGCATTTTTAAATGTTTTTATCTACTTTATCAAGTTTTATCCAATTAGGCAATAGACTATTTGAGTGTCTGAACACGGAACAATGATGTAATTCACATATTATAGCTGTTCTCTATGGTTAAATAAACGTTTTCCTTAAGGTGGCAATTTTACCCTTATCTCCCCTAAATAACTAAAACGAAATTTTATATAAACCATTTCAGTTCAAGAATAGTTTGTTATGGTAAGTGCGTTCACTGAATGAGTAGTACCAAAATAACTAGAAATAGTCGATATTCAAGAGGCATTTTCAATCACTTGACCAGCATACACAAGTCCCCAAAACAAAAAGCAATTAAATAAAATGAATTGAAATGCGATCAATAGATCAACACAAATGAGCGACCGTGCGAAGAATTCTGTCAACGCCGATAGGACACATCGTAATATTAATCACCGGTGTTAATGAATTTCGTTCAAAGCTATCTCTATTGCGGAGCTATAAATTTGCCAGTTCCTTGGCTTAGAATCCGCTTTATTGGCATGTCACATTCTTTTAGTTTTGCCAAGTGGAACTATAAATTTAAATCAACAAAAACAGCTTAAAACATCGACAAAGTTACATTTTAAGAAGAAATGGTTGGTCAATGTCGTTCCAGATGTCATTAAGGAAGCATCCTGAGTTCAACAAAAAGCGATGAGTCCAAAATTAAAGTAAACAGTTAACACCTCGTTCGATAAATCAACTCTATCATTAACAATCATAAAACGTGTATCAACAACCGTTGAATGAATCGTGCAACAACCCCTCATTGAACCAAACAACGAACAGCTTCATCTCTCATTAGGCACCTTGTAGGTACCTATCTATCGATTCTGCCCATTATCGGTAGGAACAATAAAGACAACAAAACCGTAAATTATCAATTGCCCATTTCCGCGTCGTGAGCCAAACGAAACCCAGGAATATTGTTATAGGAACTAAGCAGTGGTTCCCTTTACCTTTGGCTTTTTTCTCCGAATAAGACTTGTGAATAAGACACAACAGTAGGTAAACGCAGCCAGTAGGTAAACTATTGGGTTTAGGTTCGTACTCATTGCTAAAAATGGTCAGGTTTCATGCTGCACACCTGTCTGACTCCTAAGCGGTTTGTTTTGGCTATAAGATTTAGTTGTGATTTGTGTACGCAAGACCCCATCGATGGACTGCCGGACCTTCTAGCCTTATAAGGTTTCCCGAAACGTGTTCCGGTAGGTACATGGGATTTGTTGGATTGCCGATTTGTTTCCTCTGTTGGATTGCTTAGTAGGCAAAATAATTTATCTGTAATTCGTTTTTGAATAATAATTGTTTCCTCATTGTTATTGCACCCCAGACAACCAGAAGTCGTATTTCATTTTACAGATTATATCTTGTAGAATGATATTTTCGTATATCTGCACCTACAATGCGCGGCCCATGCATATTCTTTATCGTATTTAAATACATTGCATGATTTTATTACGACAATTCAATCCAAATCAAGAATATGTGTGCTAATGTACCTATATGGCCTCCAAAATGATACGTATATACTGGTTTTGGTGCATTATATACGATATGCTTACACGTATATTTGCACGTATATTTTTGTTGCAAATTCGAAATAACCACCAAATGGTTGTCTGGTACCATAGTAGTAGCTAGAGGCAGAGTTAATAATTTGTTATAACTGTGTTAGGGGCATTGGCCCAAATCAATACTTTTCAAACTTTATCAAGGATGTTCTGAGAAAAGTAACACAAGCTCTTATTAAAAAGCTAAAAGAGCCATGTGTCTTAACCATTCACGCCACTTAACATCCATATGAATGTTTTAAGAGTAAAAACTGAATTTTCAGATTCCGATTCAAGTGCAAGGAGCTGAAACCATGTTTGAAAATTTCTGAACAAATCAAATGATTTGAATTGCTTTTTCAAAGACTACACGGTGCCAATAATTTAAAAATTAATGTAGTTTCTTAATGCGTAAATAAAATGTACAGCTGAAGTTAGTTTTAAAATTCATGAATATTGTCCGATGGAAGACAAATACAAATATCAATACAAATACAAATACAAATACAAATACAAATACAAATACAAATACAAATACAAATACAAATACAAATACAAATACAAATACAAATACAAATACAAATACAAATACAAATACAAATACAAATACAAATACAAATACAAATACAAATACAAATACAAATACAAATACAAATACAAATACAAATACAAATACAAATACAAATACAAATACAAATACAAATACAAATACAAATACAAATACAAATACAAATACAAATACAAATACAAATACAAATACAAATACAAATACAAATACAAATACAAATACAAATACAAATACAAATACAAATACAAATACAAATACAAATACAAATACAAATACAAATACAAATACAAATACAAATACAAATACAAATACAAATACAAATACAAATACAAATACAAATACAAATACAAATACAAATACAAATACAAATACAAATACAAATACAAATACAAATACAAATACAAATACAAATACAAATACAAATACAAATACAAATACAAATACAAATACAAATACAAATACAAATACAAATACAAATACAAATTCAAATTATTTTATCTTATTCTTATCTTTATTTTTTCTTCATGATTTTTGTAATTTTAATGTTAGTTAAACCATGTTTTATTTTCAGGTAAAAATTAGAAAAATAATTTGAACATAATCAGGAACATTCTTTCTGTGCCAATGACTTTCAAAATTTCTTGGAACAAATTGAAAAAGAATTTCCAATAAAGCATTATCTGATAACAAAATCATTATAATGTCAGGGATTATGAAAAATTTGACTGCAACAAAACTGACGAATTAGGAGATAATTTCAACAACTCTCCTTCCTGATAGCAAGAATCTTACTAAAACTAACTGATTGTTAAATTCCCCATACAAAAGCCAGTAATTAACTCAAAAGAACATGTATAGTGGCTTAAGTTCGTGGAACTGCTATTGAGAAAAATATTTTAAAATAAAATGAATTTTTCAGATATCTAAATACCCTAAATCATGGGTGGCCAAACCATGACCCACATGTGGCCCGCGACCAACTTTTTGTGGCCCGCGAAGCTCATTTTGGCAAAAGCCATGTTCTTAGAATTGATCGGTTTTCTTGGTCTGCGTATATCATTTGAAAAAATATACCTAAATCTATTCTAACTAAATTCAAAACAAAGATCTGAAAATCGATATATGTATATATGTATATATGTATATATGTATATATGTATATATGTATATATGTATATATGTACATATGTATATATGTATATATGTATATTAGACTGTCCCATAACAAAAAAAATCCTTATATTCCACGCGGCACCCCCTAGATTGGTGCCTCTAGGTGAAAAAATGACTTTCTGAAAGTTTCAGGTCAGTTGGCAAAAGCACAGGCTGGCGCAAAGGACTTGAAATTTGTATGAAGCTTTTCGGCAAAATGTATGGAAAATCGACATACTTTCACTCTTTGTGTTCTAAAATATGTTTCCAGTATGCTAGAAAGCTCAGAATTTCAGGAATTGTAGTTTAAACAATGACGAATAAGTTTGTAAAAGATTGTGACGCAATATGGGTTGACTGTGATGAGTTATTTGCAATTGAATGTGTGATTTATTTAGCATTTCTTTGATATATAGAACACAAAGAACGAAAGTATGTCGATTTTCCATACATTTTGCCGAAAATCTCCATACAAATTTCATGTCCTTTGCGCCAGCTCGTGCTTCTGCCAAATGACCTGAAACTTTCAGAAAGTCATTTTTCACCTAAATGCACCAACCTAGAGGGTGCCGCGTTGAAAACAATGTTGTAAAAATCATCCCATACAAATTTGGGCCAGTCTAATGTATATAAGTCAAAGGGGTAAAAGTATATAAAAACTAATTTCGAGAAATTTTCGTGTTTGGCCATTTTCCATACATTTTTGGAACATTTGAAATTCTCTTTCGAACGTAAAATATGCGAATATAATTTTGAGTATAAAAAAAAATTCAACATGGAGAATCATGTGGCATGATTTACTCAAAATCGATCATTTTTACACTGATACCCCTTTGGCTCTGCGGGCCTCATATAATTTTACAAAAAAGGATACCGTCACTGTATAAAAAACAATTACAATTACAAAATTTTCAAAATAGTACGGTATTTGACTCCATCACACATTTTTCAATGTTTTCCGATTGGGTTCTGGTGACTACATATCATTGGTATAAGGAGCATTCAAGCGAACTCTGGTTTTAATATTGGGAAGTTTGGATAGCCTCCGAAAAATAGTAAGATAGTATCAAAATCGTTGTAAAATCGTGAAAAATCTCCGATGCGTATCTACATCATAATTAAAATTATGCATTCACAACAACTTCAACCATTCGTAATATGAATTCTAGTTGAACAATGTAGTTCATCCATCCAAATTTAATAAGTTTTGAAAATTATGCAAAATATCGAAAGTTTGCTATGTACATTTTTAAAATAGCTTGCTTGCTAAGTTTAAACAGAAAAGAGTATATTTATGAAAATTAAACCAAATCCAAATACATTTAAATTGGCATCTTGCTCTGTATTTATGAACATCAATCATGAAAATCTATACAGAATTTACAGTTGGGTTGTGAAATTCAACTATAGTTCTATAGAACCGGTTTGATACTAACAAATATTTCAGAAGAACGATTTTTTTTAGCAAAATTTGACTTGATTTTGTGCAATGTTTAAAAAAGACTCAAATTTGTAATCATTCTGTTCATGGAAGGCTTTCCAAATTCCAAAAAGTTGGACTGAGTTGAGGTCCGTACTTTGAAAAATCAATATTATTCATGATTACAACTGTTCGTTGAAAAAATTATTCTTTGAACGTCAAAAACTTGTGACCGCTTCTTTTTTTCAACAATATCATTCTTCGTTTTTTTCAATCATTTTTTTCTGAAAAAACGGTGAACTTTAAAACTTTGGAAAATGGACGTTCATGTTTTATATTTGGGGACCATAAAATTGACTTTTAGTCCACTGTAGTCACGTTGTTTGACATTTCTGGGATGAATAAACCGATGAGATTTTCAACGCCTTGAAAAAATTGACATACATAAGTTGGGAGGGATAACTCATTTCGTATTCCGTAGGTAATATTTATACTATTTTTAAAATGGAGCAAAATTTGTAAAAATATGCAGATAACAAAAAGGACAAATTGAGATGAATCCATGCTGAGGTTGTCAGAACTGTATTCAACACGTATTCGGGCTAGAAAAATTCGGACTATTTTCATCTAAAAACCTGGAAGAATCCGGGCATTTGATTTTAAAATTTTCGACAAAAACTCCTGGCAATATCAATAGCAAATAAATAACAAAAACATTGGTTTTTTGATTATTTCAAATCATTTTTTAGGCTCTCACATGATTATTTTTATGAAACTTCTTCAAAAAATTCTCGTTTTGGATATAACAAAATTTTACAATACAATTTAATTTTATTTGATCGATTTGGCAAAAAAATGAATAAATCCGAGCATCCGACCGGACTTTTCTCAAATCTTGTGTTGAATATCCGGGCAAACCCGCATAAAACCGGGAATCTGGCAAGCTTAATCTTTACTCGAAGTGACCTATAGGCAAATGTTTTTATAGCGTTTTCAAAAATCTGTTTTTTTTTAATGCTCTAGAACAATTTAATTTTTTTTGGCCCGCCAGTCAATCTCATTCCTGAAATTAGGCCCACCGGTTGAAAATGTTGGCCACCCATGTCCTAAATGATGGGTGCACCAGATTTTCACCGAAATATCCTTATTTTGAAGCTAGTGAACAACAGAAATTGATTTTTTTTTTGAAAATTTGGCATCTTGGCTCCGCCAGTGGGCTCTTTATGTATATCGGAGGAAGAAAAACAAAGTTTACATACATACATTCAAAGATCTGTAGGATTGAAGAACCTTATGGCCCACGTTCAAAATTGTTTTTGACATTTTAAAACCCCTGAATTTATGCAAACATATTTTTCTTTCAGTGTACAGAAAGAGCGCAAAGACGAATCCATCTTGCGAAATTTACATGACGAAATTTAATTTCTTCTGTCCACTAGCTTCAAAATAAGGCTATTTTGGTTAAAATCTTGGCCACTCATTATGAAGAATTTTTAAAAAATGATAATTAATCATTTCAGATCTTAAAAAAATATTTTTAAAGTTGCCTTTTTGCCAAATTGACTTCGAAATTTTATATGATCGTGAATAAATCTAGACACCACTGGACTACCAACAAAATTGTGTGTTCAGTTTACGGTGTAGCAAATGCGGTTAGCATAAGGTTGCCAGAATTATTTCAACATATATCCGAGGTGGACAATCCGGGCTATTTTATTTCAAAACCTGGAAAAATTCGGACATTCGATTTCAAAATCGTTGCTCAAAAATCCAGAAACATTTGATCAAAACTAAGAAAGTAGACTCGACAAAAAATCAAGAAAAAAAATTTGAAAATCGGTTATTTTTTACCAAAACTTTCGAGATTTCGAATCGCATTTTATTCTTCCAAAAAACTATCATGTCTATTTTTGTTGAAATCTATTCAAAAATTCCGTTTTGGACGCATAAATAAAAAAAATACAATACAATTCATTTTTTTTTGTTTTGAGATGATTTGCCAAAGCTGAAGAAATCTGGACAAAACCCGGGCTTTTTATACTTTCAAGAATTTTGAGCTACGTAATGAAACCTACAGCCAGCTTTTTCCATAAAAATTGTCACTACTTTGCTCGTGTATGACTGAATTCATCACAAGCAAATGGTTATAATTTTTAAATTTGCTTCGACTTCTCAGCTTTCAGGTTCTTCATTTTCTTTTAAATATTGAGATAGATAAATTTGAAGATATCGAATAGGTGAATATGGCTGACATTTTATTCGCTTGTGGTTCAGGGGATTAAAGGGGGAATGGAAGTTTGTTTTCCAAGGAATTTTTTTTTCAAGTTATTTTCACCGTAGTATCGGAAAATTACTTGATCATAAAATGTTTTTAAAAATAAGTGTTAACAAGCAAATCAGAAATTTGGCTCGACTCAAGTGAAATAAAGTCTAAAATCACCCAAGGCTTGAGACATTTGATTCTACGATAACGATAACATATTACGTTCACGACTTGAAATTTATTTCTAATTATAAATTTCGATTTGAAATCCAATTTATCTTTTGTTTTTAAACTCTATGTCAAAACCCTACCTCGTCCTTAGAATAGAATTTTATTAAGAAGTGTAACTCAACAATAACAGAGTTCGAAATAAACCATTTTAACTTAAAAATTCATTCATCGAATACTAATTTGAATCCCATGTAAGCAGCGTTTATTTCTCACGATGGTCCACAGAATAAGCAAAACAAATCTCATATCTTATATCCGCTACTTTATTGCTAAACATTTTGATTTTAAGAAAATCGTTTATGTCAGTACAAATTTTATGCTGATATGAAATATTCTTCCAGAAACCCATTTCAGCCACAATTAATTTTTTTTCTTGCTCTTCTCAATGCTTAGCATCACATTTTAACAGGTTTTGAAATCTTAATATGTAATTTTTCTATCGGCTTTTGTAATTGAAATAACTTTTGAAAATACCTTAAAATTATTCAAGACAGTTCTGCAATTTTTTTTTAACAAAACTAATAAAAAACAAAACTTTAAAATCAATTATCAACTTTCCTCCAGAATTCAAGTAATTTTGTGTTCTTCGAAAAAAAGTTATATAAGTTTTATTTTTGTTTACTTTTCCCCATTCAACTAATTCTTAAAGAAGGTTTTTAATCTGTATTTTATATAATTTTGAAAGCATAAATCTAATCGTTTTGCGAGTTTTAACTAGATTTTTCAATGATTTGTTTTTTATTTTCTGCAGCAATGCCAAAAATAAATGTACCTTATAATGTTTCTCCTAATTTTAATATCTGTTGATCATCAACAAAATATTATTCCTTGATATAACTATGATTGATTGATTCTGATTATAATAAACATAATCAGAAAGAGTTTTTTTCTTAAATGAAGGTTCGATAAATAATCAGAAATCAATTATAAATATCACTTAAAACTGACACATTTTTAAAATCCATATCACCAAAACTAAATGAGGTAGTTCAAATTTGACAAAAGATTCAAGTTCAGAAAGCTTAAATCTACCAAATCAATCACTCAAACATAAGCAGCAAAATGCTTCTCCCTGGATTGAAATTAATTGATTAAAATCTATAAATAATTATTTTTAATGGTTAGAAGTGTTTTTTGAAAAAAAAAACTTCTTAAATGGTAAAAAACTGAACTTTTTAATCTTTATATTTTGTTTAATTTTTCAAATGAATTTACAGAATTGTCTAGTATTTTTTTTAAATTTCAAATTAATTTACTGTATTTTAAAGTTGAACTTTTTCAATTTTCAGAAATATTTTTTATAAGTAATTTTGAATTTTAGGTGTTCTTGGTACATAAACTTTTTTTTTCTAATCAAAAATTCACATTTGAAATTGCAATTATTTTTTTTTTAATTCAAAATACTCCTGCGGTATTTCAAATCAACTCTTCATTTGAAAACAAGGAAAGAAAATTAAATTAAGATGAATAATTAATAACAATTATTTTCATTTTCCTAACTACTAATCATGGTTGATTTTTACCGGTTCTAACATTTATTTTAGAAATTAAATTTTATTTTGATTTATGTATTCGTAATATTTATTGCAAATTTTGAAACAAGACTGCTTGAAAATTATTTTGAAGCAAATTTGTTGTTCATAATAAGAAACAAAATTTAGAAAAAATTATCAATGACTTACCGAAAATATCATTAATTTGAAGCTTTCTCTCAAGCATGATTGTTTTTTTTTTCCTTTTATCTTTACTCCTGAGTTCAAAAATATGACGTTGACTCAGAAAGCAGGTGTTCTACCAACTGAGCTATATCTCAGTTGTCGATTCATGAAATTTTATAGAAATGTGAAAAAAAATACCGCAATTTTAAACAGAGAAGATTCAAAAATTCTACACTTCTTGACTTTTACCAATACATTTTAAAATGTCCCGCTTTATTTCTTGAAATGCATACTCCGCTTTTAAGGAGTGTATTCGAAAAAAATGCAACACTTTGTTTTATGGATAACATATGAATGCATGGATTGAAATTGATGAAATTTTCAGTGAAGCTTTCTAGTTATGTAATGTTTTCCTGTGCAAATGACGTTCTGTCAAGTGTTTTTTGCGATAGCATCCAAAGAAGAAGTTCTCCGACTTTAATTTTTGGGCGCCATGTGCGCCATCTATAATGCATACTATGAACCACCCTTTTTCCAAATTAAAGCTTGTTTTTATTATTTTTTTTTGTTTTCTGACGTTTGACTTTTAAAACTTTCAAAATCTTTAAATTTGATCGAGGTTATGACAATTTTAGCAGATTGTCCTCCTTAGACACAAAAACAGCACATCGTTTTCGAGTAATAACACCATTCTAGATCCCACCAAAATATAGTATCAACTATGTAGGATCTATGGTATTCAGGAATAAATGTCGCATTTATTGGCAACCTTATTTGTATATCTAGCCATTCATTGTGTTAACAGTTTAGTAACTCTGACTGATTTGCAGCTTTCACGATCGTCAGCCACCTCAAGTGCATGATATCAAATTATTCATTTTTTTCTCTTTGTTCATCTCCGGAACATCCAGGCCAGACTTGTCAATGAAAATTTTCTGTCTGGAAACCTGCCAGATGCCCGCTAAAGACACATTCCACCGTGACGTGAAATCGCTTTTCCGGACTTTTCTGCACTGTTATCATTCTAGAAGTCAACCAATTTACTTGAACATGAAAAAAATTATAGCAAACGGTCGCAAATTGAATTTCTTTCAAAATGAATATAATTTGGTCATTTTAAAATTTAAGTTGTTTTTGTTGTGATTGATTACTTTTGTGACGTGAATTCACGCTAGAATTAACCATTTCGGACTTTAGTACATAAATCTTGGATTTCCTGTTCTTTCTGTGGAAATAGAATATTAGTGTCTTTGAATAAGTTGTAAAGGAAACAATTACCCACAATTCGATGTACAGAGCATCTCAGTTGAACAACAACGAACGAAGTTATGCTTATTTGAAGTTGTGACGTGAATTCACTCAGTTCAAACAGAACAGGGTAGTTGACTGAATTCACGTCACGAATATAAAGTTATACCTGTGGTTATACTGGACCATTCTATAGAGCCTTCAAATTTTTTGTACACTTTCAAAAACGATATTCTGTTGTTCCGACTTTCGCAATCATAAATTTTCAGTATCTGCACCTAACTTTTTCCTTATTTTTCATTTGCACTTGAATAGCTATATATTGATGGATCAAATGTTAAAATTACTACTGTCTTCATTTAAAGATTCACCAAAAAAAAAAATTCATTTTTTTTTTCAATCTTTTTGTGTTTTTATTTGAAAATAATGAACTTATTGGAAAAAATCAACTAAATTCTGCTGTATTTGTAAAAATCCGACCATCTGGAGGGTCAAAACAGCTTTAAGAGCACATTTTTCATATAAAATTTAACAAAAAATCAAATTTTGTGACGTGAATTCACTCATTCGCGCTAATGTAACTCAGCTAGATTTCAACCGATTTCTATAAATTTTAGAGTTTTAGAATCGTCTTATCATTTCCAAAGAATATCTCATTTTTATATTTAAAAAAAAGTTTGAGTTTTCTCGTAAAATTAAAAACTTCCCTTTTTTGTGACGTGAATTCACTCATTTGCGACTGTTTTTGTTCGCTTTTCAAACCAACTACATTGGATATAAACAAATTCTTTTTTCTACAAAATGAAGCCGTGTTTTTTGGCTTCTGAACATACTAAAAATATTTCCAAAAAAAATCATCCATATATTAAAATTAATGATTTTGTAAAAGTTGTCAAAAACACCACTTTTTTCAACAAAAAAACTAATTTTCAAAATCATTTAAAATATGTGTAAAATAGCTTTTTTTCTCTTTTCTCCGTTGGTTTTGTGTGATTTGAATTATCAAAATTATAGACAATTTTGAGATTTTTTGATACGCGAACGGATAAAAATTACTTTTGAGCGGTACAAGCGCGTGGAATGTGTCTAAAGAGTTTATTTAACTGACCCTAACAAAATATTTCTAAACATCTCCTCGTTAGCTGTTCACTCATTTCTACGGCGGGCAGTTTTTTTCTTGCAGATGAACAAGTACAAAATTTTTTTTGTGACTGCTAAATTTTTGATTTGCGCTAGATAAAACCTCTAATATTTCCTACCATTATGGAATCAATCGTGTTATAAATAGTGAAATTTAGCACACTTTTAAATCCTCTGGGATCTCTTAAACGATTTGCCATATAAATTTTGGTATAATAGTTGATTTCCAGCTATTCTTGAGTCTCAACTTTCCTGATTTTCCCTGATCCTGCCCAAAAAACTATTCAATGACCTTCTAGATTGGACGATATCTCAAAAACCATTGAACATAACGTCACAAAAATGTTCACCTGCAAAGATTATAGGTAGCTTTACTGACAATTGCATCAATTTTCATTCATGCATGCAGCAGTTATTAACAAAACAAATTGTTGCTTTTTTCAAATTCACTCATTAATCTCCATTTATGATCCGAAAATAAGGTGTATGGCCATAAAATCCACATCATATTTATTTTGAAAACGTTTCCAACTCAGAACTGTCAATCGATAGTTGATAAACAAATCCATCTAAGTTATACGATTCTCGAGTCTAAACAAAAGCTGTTGGGAAAGAAGGAAACCACAGTTACTGGCCCGATAGCATCTGAGAAATAAAAAGCATAACAGCCAAACGGACACACTAAATTAGTTATTATTTATAGCAGTTGGAACCAAAGTTTTTCGGCTCGAATGACGTTCACGCTGAGATTCGACCCCAAACAGCGTGGAAAGAAAAAAAAAGGACAACCAGCAAATGAACCCTTCAACTGTCATAATTTGTCCTTCCAGTTTTCTCGATTGCTTAAGTTTTTTGCCTGTTTATATTTTCCTCCGTTACCCCAGGAAGATAGCTTATATAGATTTCCTTCTCTACAAACTCACCGACAAAGTTTTCTCTTACAGTTCTTTTTAATAGGACCTTGAAATCACTTTGGTCTCCAAGTTTTGTTTGCGTGTACCTGCTATGTTTAATTTTCCTCTATTATTTTGGAAGTCGAGAGATACATACAAAAATTTGGTATGTAATTCCGCTCCAACGTATAAGGGTACCAAGCTACCTTAATTCACGCATTTTCTGATGTTTGAACAACTAAAATTATGTGTTTTTGCTGTTATCTATATATATAAAAATGAATGTTTGTCTGTCTGTCTGTTCCCTATAGACTCGGAAACTACTGAACCGATCATCGTCCAAATTGGCATCTGAGGGTTTTTGAGGCCGGGGATGGTTTCTGTAGTAGTCAAAACTCCAACCGACTTAAGGAAGGGGGAGCTTCCATACAAAACTAGTAGTTATTCGAATCAAATTAAAGTCATGACATCCATTTTCTCGAGATTTTTTCTTCCTTTGGGCAGTTTGTTTTTCGTTTCCAAGGTCGAGGCGTCGCGAGCCAACGTCGCAAAAGGACAGTAACTCTGGCATAGCATACTTATCAGTGGGAATATTTTGGCGCGTATTTCTCAACCAAGAATATTTTCAATGCAAGGGGTGGCGATATGAAGCCTTGATGTGTTTTTTTTTTCTACTTTATTCCTAGCTCATTTATACAGCACATGGTTATGAATGACGCCTAGATGAGACCCAGATTGACATTTTGCCGGTGTTTGTTTTTCGTCTCTATGGTCAAGCAAACGTCGTCGCAAGTGGATAGTAACCAAAGCAGTTCATTGATCGCTGGAAAAATTTAACAATTACTAATGCCATATTCGTTTTCATCCTGGTGGTGCACCGGTAGTGCACCAAGTGCTGTCAAAGCGTTTTTTTTATATGAAGATGACAGCAGTTGGTGCACAACCATCTTTCCACCAGATGAAAACGAATATGGCATAAGGCGCCTGTTTTTCAACCAAGTACCTATATTTCTTAAGCACGTGAGGGCAATATGCAACCTAGATGTGTTTTCTCTTGCTTAATTGTACACAGCACGTAGACATAAATGACGCCTAGATGTGACACGGATAGGTATTTTATCAATCGAATCAAAACCAATTGAAAGATTTTCAAAACTACTTCCCTATTTAGTTCGTGTTAATGTAGGTAGCATTCGACTTTTCAACATGTTCAAACTTATAATTTTTTTTTGTTGAGACTGAGACTTTAGAACTGATATTCTGGACGCAAAATTTCTATGAAAAATTTTAAGTATACCCTTAAAGTGTTAAAAACAATATTTCCTCCTGTCAACATATACGGTGGGGCAAGGGCAAACGTCGAACTTTTAAGAAATTCATCTTCAAAATGATTCAATATGTTGGAAAGACCAGAAGGGGTATTCTGAATATTGAAACTGAAGTGGATATTGAAAATTCTTAAATGTCTTTGTAAATGAAGGTCATTCCCTTTGAACAGCATTCGTTAAAAGTGGAGTAACAAACATAAATTTATACTGCAGGAATACTGTAGATATATCAGTGAAACTTGAAAGAACAAAAAACAGGAACACGTATTGAATCCTTTTAAAAGCCATTACGCGGCGCATCTGAATATAAGCTATGCATTTACACTTGCCCCAATATACGGGACAAATGTTAACTTATAAGTTTGCTTTTGCCAACATTTTTGAATATTTGACTTTCAAAGAGAAAATAGAAAAAAAAGCGCTGAGAACTTATTTAAAGATGCAACAGATATTTTTTTTTAATTTATACTTTTTCCGTATTAAATTTATTAAAAAAAAAAGAAATTTGCACTGTATTTTATACATAACTAATTTAATATATTTTTCATTACCATGCTGTTTGGGAAAACTTCAAGCTATAATGTTTCGTGTCCACGAGTTTGAAATATGGCGAAACATTTTTTTAACATAATTTTGGCGCAAAAAGGATAGATATTCAAACTGCTTCGTAGGTGAGGATGGTGAAAAAAGCTGTTTGAAAATGTTTATTTCATCGATTTTTTTTTAATTTTCTATTGCATTTTTTTCAACTTCAAAAAATACCCCATCTAAAGCTTATCGGTAGCTGGAAGTGCTCATAATACAGAGTATAAGGAATATACTAAAAAAAACTGTCTCGATTCACGCTATTCATCGGTTTTAAAAATTCTATATCCATAAAGTACAATTTACAATAAATTCCAATTCACGAATCTTTTTCTTTCAATTAGTAATTTATGTAAACTCGAGCCGCTTAAGTTTGCCTACCTTCTTCAAGCAGTGGGGAACAAAATTGGAAAAGATGGGGGAGCTCCCATGTAAATTTAAGATAAAGAGCTTTTCAAAGAAGAAACCATATTTAAAAAGGTTTTTTTTGGGTACAGAGTACAAATTTCAGATCTTGAAAAACGCGTTTTTCAAGATTCAAGATCAAGTTTCAGTAAATAATATATTAGACTGAGTCGATTTGGGGTCATTTTCGAATTTCCCAAACCCTGGGGTCTTAAAAGCTTCGTCTTGGTCCAAAACTCATCCATAATTTTTTGCAGAATTTTTAAGAAACGTTTACATGAGTAAATTTGAACTTTTAGGTATGTATGGGAAAATTGAATATTTTGTACTGAAAAATCAACATCGTTTCTATTTCTTTTATGGAGACGAGCCAGCTGATGGTTTTTGTGCCAATTTATAAAATTCCATAGGGAAATTTTCCGCTGAACAACTTTGTCGAAGACCGTAACTTTGTATCTCATTTGGCAAAAAAGTTTTTAGCAGTTTAATAGCGGTATGTCTTTTGGCATTGATGAACCATAAATTCAATTGACATCACTGCTGGAGCCTCGCGAAGTATAGCATGAAAATTAGTCATGCAATACCTCGATAGGCACCCTGCAGTGATGTCAATTGAATTTCATGTTTATCAATGCGAAAAGACATACCCCTATTAAACTGTTAATAACTTTTTTGCCAAATGAGATACAAAGTTACGGTCTTCGACAAAGTTGTTCAGCGGAAAATTTCCCTATGGAATTTTATAAATTGGCACAAAAACCATCAGCTGGCTCGGTTACACATAATAGATACAATCTTTGAATTGCAATTCGGAACTCCGGCTGCAGCTCTCATTTCAAAGTTGTTGGTTCTGAACTATGATGAGGTTTGATTTTCAAAAATAGTCTCTAAATTTTAAATTTGAATAAACTTTTACAAATTACATTTAGTTTTGGAAGGTGTAGCAAAGCACAACGGGTCAGCTAGTTTAATATGAAAATAGAGTAAGCGAATGATAAAAGGCATGCTCAATCAGTTCAACTTAAATCATGAATTGAACCATCTCCAGGCATCAAACTGAAATGTGTTGACAAAAGGCAGCCGGTAATCGTGATTCGCGATAACAGCTGAATAATAAAAGTTTTTATCCTAAGAATGCGGAAAAAGGCTCGCTTGCTGAAATTCGTTACCCATTGATTGCTCCGTCAGATGCAGCAGAGATTACCGGCTGAAGCAAATCATCACATCCAGCTGAAGTCACGAGGGCAATCGATTTAGACAACGAAACAATGCTCTCACTTTAATTAATTAGCAACCTGGCGGATGCTATTATGTATGGCGCGCGAGCATCCCCGGAACGAAAGTCGCGAATGAGTTAGCCTATCTTGGCCATCATCCGAGCAGCTTCACGGGGTGCCATAAAATGGTAGTTCAATTTGACGAAATGACGATGTAATAAACTGTCTCAATCTGTTACACTAACTTGCCCAGCCAGGGAGTGACTCCTACAATGTTGGACAATATTATAGCTCCGGCACATATGTGACGCGTTCAGCCAACCGCGGCGATTGATGGCTTACGGTTCACTCTTGCTTTCAATTGGCATTCAGCGGCCATCTTCAGGTATTAAAGTTTAATGGATTCGGCAACACGCGGTTACACGATCCTCTCGGGGTGTGCGGTCATACAAAAGGTATTAATGTTTGATAATATCTGTGCTTTTGTGCCAGTTGTTTCAATCATAAGTTGTTGAATTTTGAGGCGTTACGGGAGCAAAGTTGTTTACACTTTGTAGATGTAAACTGGTGGTTGAACTTAAATTTGACCAATATCTGTAAGGATTCAAAGATATCGTGTCAAAATTTCGATGGCTTTCTTATGACCTATTAATGGCATCACAGAAAAAAAAACCTGTCGAAAATTACCTTTTCGATCGATTCTCGAAATCACACTGCATTCAGCTATAGAAAATCGGACACTCAAATGAAAATATATAAAATCTGATTGGAAATGTCAAATCAAATAGTTAAGGGATCCCCGTGAACGAAAATCTAGGAAATTGCACTATAATATAAGTTCCCTTGTAAGGAGGTCCCTTAGTGCAACTAACTTACTTACTTAATGATCCCGCGTCGTTTCTTCAACGCATACGGCCATGGTAAAAGATCTCCACTGTTGACGATCCGGAGCCAGCGTCTTCACTGCGTATGGTCGAAACCACCCAATCGACAAATGCTGTGAACGTTTCAATGTAGTGTACCATCTGTTTGATTTTAATGTATGTTAACGTAAATTTAAACTAGACATAAGTAGAATAGCCTAGTATTTAAGCAATTTGTCTGTATGGTAATTCCTCATCCAAAGACAAAGTAATAAACTAAACAAAACTAAACTAAACTAAACTTGGTCCCCGTCGAAGTTCTCGTCAAAAGTTCGATTTTCAGCGGTTACTTTGATGTCCTTCTGGATTCCAATCTCGTTTTCATCTTTTCGCAGCGTGTGCCCAATCCATCTCCACTTACGTTCCCGAATCTCGATTTCTAGCGGCCTTTGATGACACCGGCGATGTAGTTCCTCATTCGAGATCCAGTTACCAGGCCACGGTTCACAAATACTTGCACGTCGTTACCGCATATGTGCACCAAGTTTCGCACCCGTACAGAAATACGGATTTGACGTTTGAGTTGAAGATTCGGATTTTTGTTCGTAGCGAGATCTGACGTGACCGCCAGATGTTTCGGAGACTCGCAAACGCAAATCGGGTCTTTCTGATCCGGGTTTCGATGTCTTTCCTGGTACCACCATCAGGCGTTATCTGGCTACCAAGATACTGGAAGCACTCCACTTTCTCAACTTGTTGCCCAGCTTCCATGAAACTGGAGGGATTTCCTGTGTTGATCTCCATCGACTTGGTCTTTCCGACATTGACTTTGAGACCTGCTGCCTTGGAACTTTCGGTAAGGTCGTCGAGTTTGCTCTGCATGTCCGGTTGTGTTTGGGCGAGCAAAACAATATCGTCAGCCAGGTCAAGGTCGTTCAGTTGCTCCATTGTTAAAAGATTCCACGGCAATCCTCGGTTCGGTGCACAGTCGATCGATCCAGTAAGAATTTCATTCATTACTATTAGAAAAAGTAGCGGTGATAAGATACATCCTTGTCTCTCTCCAGCAGTTACCGGGATTGGATCGGACAAGACGCCGTCGTGCAAGACCTTGCACGAAAATGCATCGTATTGTGCTTCGATGAGATGGACTAGTTTCTCTGGGAGCCCTCGTCGCCTTAGAGCCGCCCAGATGTTTTCATGGTTAAGTCGGTCAAATGCTTTTTCGAAATCAATGAACACCAACAGAAGATAGCCCTGGAATACGTTGATTTGTTGCAGTATTTTTCCTAGCGTTATGATGTGGTTAACACATGATCGTCCGGATTTAAGTTCAGCTTGTTTTCGTTGGAGTGTAGCGTCTATTTTCTCCTGGATTCGGTCCAGGATCACTTTGATGAGTACTTTGAGGCTTGTACAGATCAACGTAATGCCTCGCCAGCTACCGCACTTTATTTGGTCTCCTTTCTTCGGGACCTTTACGAGGATATCCTGCATCCAGTCGGCCGGGAATGTTGCAGTATCCCATATGTCAGCGAAAAGACGGTGAAACATTTGTGCTGACAAGGCAGGGTCGGCTTTCAGCATTTCAGCAGGGATGCAATCGATCCCAGGTGCTTTGTTGGATTTCATGACTTTTATTGCTGCTTCTATTTCAACCAGCGAATGCGTTTTCGAATTGACGCCATTGATACGACTTACTGTTGGCGCTTCGATCTACGGATTCTGTTGACCATCGCTATTTGTGACTCGGACAAGTTGTTCAAAATGCTCAGTCCATCGTTTGATCTGATCTGTTCCATCGGTCAATGCTCTCTTTTCTCGTCCACAAGCTCGTTTAATTGCTTTTCCAGCTCCGTATATCGTAAGCGGGCGGCTGCTTTGGCTGACTTGGTACATGCCTGCTCAATTACGACTTCCATTTTTTTTCGTTCATCGACTATCATCCAAGTTTCATCGACATCCTATCACTTTTTCTTCCACAAACTTTACCGAAAGTACCATGGCGCGTCGCGATAAAGGCATTCTTCATTCCACACCGGACAATCGTGAGGTGATCAAAAGGTGGAAGCAGCACTTCGATGAATACCTGAACGGCGCACATGCAGGAGATCAAGACGGTGGGGGAAGGTACATCGCCGGTGTAGCCAACGACGAAGAGGAGCCACTCCCAACGATGAGTGAAGTTAAGGAAGCCATTCGCCAGCTGAATAGAAACAAGTCGGCTGGGAAGGATGGTATCGCAGCTGAACTCATCAAAATGGGCCTAGACAAGTTGGCTGATAGCCTACACCGGTTGATAGGACGGATCTGGGACATAGAACAGCTACCGGAGGAGTGGAAGAAGGGGGTAATATGCCCCATCTACAAGAAGGGCGACAAATTGGACTGTGAGAACTACCGAGCGATCACTGTCCTCAATGCCTAACGCCACAAGCAAACAGATTCGTGGGAAGTCATCAGGCCGGCTTCATGGAGGGACGGTCAACGACGGACCAGATATTCACATTACAGCAAATCCTCTAAAAATGCCGGGAACACCAAGTCCCTACGCACCATCTATTCATCGACTTCAAAGCTGCATACGACACAATCGACCGTAACGAGCTATGGAAAATTATGGACGAGAACGGCTTTTCCGGAAAGCTGATCAGACAGATCAAGGCGACGATGGATGGAACGCAGTACTGTGTGCGGATTGCGGGTGAATTGTCGAGTTCATTCGAATCGCGCAGGGGGCTTCGACAAGGTGATGGTCTATCCTGCATGATGTTCAACGTGGCGCTAGAAAGTGTTATTCGACGAGCGGTGGGCGAAATGCGGGACACGATTTTCAACAGATCCAGTCAACTTATCTGCTTTGCCGATGACATTGAAATAGTCGGCAGATCATCTGCGGGGGTAGAGTAATAACAAGGACACGATCGACGGCGATGAACTGGAGGTAGTCGAAGACTTTGTCTATCTCGGCTCACTGGTGACCGCAGACAATGACACCAGCCATGAGATCCGGAGGCGAATTATCAGCGGAAGTCGTGCCTACTATGGACTCCACAAGGAACTGCTGTCGAGAAGACTTAGCCCTCGCACGAAGTGTAACCTGTATATGACGCTCATTTGACCGGTTGTTCTCTACGGGCACGAGACATGGATATTGCTCGAGGAGGACCTGCGTACACTCGGAGTATTCGAGCGACGAGTGTTAAGAACCATCTTTGGCGGCGTACAGGAGAACGGAGTGTGGAGGCGAAGGATGAACTACGAGCTCGCGCGATTCTTCGGCGATCTCAGTATCCAGAAGGTGGTGAAAGCTGGCCGGATACGCTGGACGGGACACGTTGCGAGAATGCCGGACGACTATAATTTGTATTAAATTTGCAACCCTGGATACTTTTCTAACGATGTTTCATAGTTTTAGTTCGCAGTCTTTCTATTTTAAAATTATCTTTTATTCAAGTAAACAATCCGAATTCCTGTTACAATGCCAAATTGAAGATAATATTTTCCAATCGAAATTTTTTTAATCATTTTCATCAGATGATCATTCTAATAATTAAACTCTGAATTCCATTTGGTGTTTCTGTTGTATGCCATGTTTATTATATATTTAATTCTTGATTCAAGGTTCTAAAGGCATTACTTTCATTCTGAAAGATTCTGAATCTGATTTTTTATGATTAGGGGAGAATGGCGATACTTGATCCCCTTTTCTTATTTTCATTATATCTTTTTCGGAAAATTTAGCTTTTAGCCGTCTGTTGCATTTTCTGACAGCGTGTAATTTCAAGTTCATATACTCCAAAAGCTGGAACGATTCGTGAGTCGCATTTTCGCAGTCTAAAAAAATTGTGATATTTTTCGAGTTACAGGAGACTTGATCCTTTATCCAGGGTGCCCTGACCCTTGGCCATGGCAAAAATCTAGAAAAATTTGAAGATATAAGCTCCGTTGACTTTTTTTTGTTATATTAGTACATACTTTCAAACTATGGAATGAGAATTCTAAAAATTATCTAGTATTTAATAAATTTAGTATTTTTAGTCCTTTTTATCAAATTATTGCTGGATTAACGTTAGTTATTAGACAGATGTTAGTAATTTCATGATAACCAATGATCACGATCCATTCAGAAGAAAATTGTATCTTTTTGGACTTCAAGGATCAATAATACCCATAACATACATTTGGGAAAAATTCTTCTTAAAAAAAATTTTGAGTTTACTATTGCTTTGAAAATATGACACTATTAAGTTCATATTATGGAATAAATATTTTCATTATGATTTTTTCATGTGAGAAGTATTTAAAAGTGATAAAAAAAGATCTTCAAACCACATTTTGTTTGACATTTCAAACAAAGCTCAATAACTCGGAAAATGAATTTTTTTAAATTTATTGAGAGAACAGCATCTGTGTTTAGTTCTATTTTGCACATTTTTCTAGACATTTGATATTTGTAAGACATTCCTGTTTCGAGATAAAGCGAAGGAATCAAGTATCCCCAGGGATCATGTATCCTCATTCTCCCCTACTAATGCTAGGTACATTCTTCATTTTTATAATTTTCTATTTTGTTGTGATTTAAGGCAGTAAATAATGATTCTGAATGCACATTTCTCTCATTATAGGTTATGAATTTTACTTTTTCACAATCGCCATTGAGGAATAAGTTATTTTATTTTTTGTGAACCTTCTACCCGCGTCCAAAGAAATGTTAAATTTAATTTAATTTTCATCTTAATTTTTTTTCAACAGAGATCCTAACAATGATTAATTTTTTTCAATTTACAATTTTAATATTCAATTAGTTGATTAACTCTTTCGTAATGTTTGCACGTAATAAACGATTTTTGAAAATACCAGATACTACTTTGCAGGCCCGTGCAAAGGACCCGTCCATGGGGGGGGGGGGGGGGGGGGGTTTCGAAATTCAAATTTAGCTAAAAATAACAACAATACCAAATTACACAATAAAAAAGGACGCTGATTTTTAACATCATTTCCTTACTCTTTATTTTCACACGTACTCAAAAAATAATAAATTTTAGTGATGAAATGAATCAATCTTTTTAAAACAAATCACAAGGAAAGTTTTAAATCAATTTTGTTTTCGGTGAGTCATTGAAGAAATTTTCAAAATGATTTTCCTTACTCTGAACTAGAAATGTGTTTCAATATAATTTCTCAGCAGTCTAGTTTTCAAATTTGAAATATGTAAATATTTCTAAAACACATATTAAAAAATAAATCTTAATCTGTTGATCTTAATTCGAATAATGTCAAATAAATAAATGTCAGATCAGGAAAAAAATTAACCATGATTGATTGTTAGGAAAATGATAATAATTGATATTTATTTTATTACTCATTTCATCATACTTCTCAATTTACATTTCTTTTCTTCATTTTCAACTCAAGAGTTGACGTATTTTGAATATGAAAAAAAAAATTAATCGCGATTTGAAATGTGATTTTTTTTAAAAAGAAAAAAATTAAAGGTTTATATTTTAAAACATTAAAATTCAAAATTGAAAACATAGAAAAACTTTTTAAAAATATTTATCACATTTAAATAGTTTGACTTTAAAATTCGTTAAATTTATTTAAAAATTGGGAAAAAAATCTGTACTATGGAATTCGATAAACTCATATGAAAATAGAAACAGAATATTAAGATGAAAAAGATAAGTTCAAAACGGTTTTTTTCCAATAAATACGTCTTACCATTATTAAACTTATTTAAGAAATTTGATTGATAACTCAAGGGAGAAGCATTTTGATGCTTATATTTGAATGATTAATTTGGTAGATTACAGCGCCCTGAACTTTTGTTCATGGTTTTGTTTTTGTTTTGAATCTTTTGTTTAATTTGAACTATCATATTTTGTTCTAAAATGTGTCAGTTTTAAGTGAAATCAATCATTGATAACTGATTAACTATTAAACCTTCATTTAAGAAAAAATCTGGTTCTGATTCCTTTTATAATACTTTATTTAATTAAGGAATTATTTTGACGATGATGATGATGCATGATTTTAAAAATTAAAATTCGACAGTTCCTGAAAATTTGAAAAGATATCATTACAAGTATTTTTGACATTGCTGCATAAAGGTTAAAAAAAATTGGTTCAAATTTCCATAAAAATTCGTTCAATGAGAAAAATAAACATATAGAACTCTTAATTACTTATGTCTTGAAGAAAATTGTTTAGGTTACCATTTAAAACTTTTATTTCAAAATGTTTTTTTGTTGTTTTCATGTTTTTTCATAAAAAGTCCAGAACTTGCTTAAAAGATTTTAACCTATTTTGAAAAGCTATTTCAATAACAGCTGATCACTGATAGAAAGATTGCATATTTAGATTCAGGGCACTCAAGTTAGACAAAATTACTTTTTTAAATTCATTTACCTTGGAAAAATGTAGATTTTGTGGTTTGGTGTTATTTATCAAAACCTTTGCAAATCTGATGTTGAGCAAGAACAAGAAATATAAAAAGTAATTAAGACTGAAATTGGTTTCTTGAAGAATATTTCATACCTGCATATCATTTTTAATGACATAAACGATTTTATAAAATCAAAATTCAAGTAATAAGGTAAGGATATTAGATTTTAGATTGTTTTTTTTTGTTAATTCTGTTGATCATTGTGCCTGTGGCATGATTTCCAACTTTTCGATGTATAAAATTAGTATTCGATAAATTAATTTTAAATTTAAAATTATTCGTTTCGAACTCTGTTCTTGTTTAGTTACAATTCTTGATAAAAATCCATTCTAAGTTTAGTGTTGTGGTATGTCAAGTTAAGAGTTTCAATACAAAAGGTTTATTGAATTGCAAATCAAAATTTACAATGAAAAATTAGTTTGAAATCATGAAGAAATGACGTAGAATGAAATGTCTGAAGCCAAGGGTGATTTAAGACTAAATTCCGCCGGAGGCGAGCAAAATTTTTGACTTGCTTGTTAACACTTATTTAAGATGAAGTTGTCTGAAACTACGGTGAAAATTTTACTAGGAAAAACCTTCATGGAGGGGGGGGGGGGGTTAAACCCCTAAAACCCCTTTGAAATAAAACAAACCAACCTCTAAGAGTATAGTATATATGGACTTATGGACTTATTTTGGACCAGGGCACCTATTTTTAATCACCATGTCTTGCTACCTAATAAAGCAACTAATTATGAAAACATTTTATTGCATTATATTAAGTGCCAGGTTTCAACTATATTTGTTAAAAAACACTCAACATAAGTTGCTTTCAAAGAGAGCCAGACAAGGTGGTCCAAAATGTGTACCCTGATCCAAAATATGTCAGTTACCCTATGCCATATTTAGAAATTGTTTTTTTTTACTTGCGAGTTATGGCACGAACAAATAAAATACAAATATTGTTTGCATCAAATTGCCTTTATCAGAGTTTTCAATTTCAATTCGTTAATTAACTCTCCCGCAATATATACAATTGATGGAAGAAAAATATAAGTAAGTGATACTTTTAGTTGAAAATTTGATATATTAAGCTCATTCATGTTTTAATTAATTCATATTAAAAAAAATTATCGAATATTCAAAATTTAAAAAAAATGTTTTTTTTGCCTGGACCCAGAACTGTAAACCGTTTTTTTTGCGAATTTAATTTTTAATCGAGAGTTGTACTATAATCCCTGTTGAATGCTATTTACAAGTAGAGAATGTTGGAAAAATTATATTTATGTTATATTTCATTATTAATCATCATTAATCGAATGAAATATCACCAAAAATGCAAATGAAAAGCAGTTTTGGTCAAAACTTTGTAAGGCGTCGCTCCGTAATTTCATGAACGATGTAAAGAGATTTCTCCTAAAACTAGGCACTCTCGCTTCTAAGTCCCAACTACCAATAACATAAAACAAAATCGGACCCTCAATCTTCTTATTTTGATATTCTGAACTACTTTGTCAAGTTTAATCGCTAAACTCAAAATCGCAGCACTTTCTAGAGTTGAGAATTGAGTTTTTTTTTATTGTTTTCTTAGTATAAATTAGTACTGTTGGTCTTTAAGAGACTGTATTATTTTCAGCTTTCAAAATAATTTAAACAAAACAAAAAATGCATTGTAAACAATAAACTATCAATTATCTTTGTGCATATTTTCAAGCAAAAATACGCAATGGGTGATTTTCTACAGCTTTTGCAAAGAGATGCAATTTTATGTGGGACACCCTTTACTTCTAATTTCTGTCGAATTTGAACCAAAGCTTAAAAATTTCTTCAAAAAATTCAAATTTTGAATAATGTTATGTGGTTTTTGGAAAAACTGCAAACAGTGTCTACAAGTTGATGATATTTGAAGAGAACAAACTTTCTTTTTATACCATTTTATCTCAAACAGTGTACAGTGTGTTAAAAGAAGATCTTTAAAACAAAAAAAATAGACAGTAACTCTCATTTTTTGGAAAATGGAAAATTTAGTCATTTCTTAGGCATTTTCAGACTAAGTTAAAATATTTGGTCGAAGAGTCCCCACTAGAGCGGCAGCCAAATGAATCATGTAGAGTTTCTCAAACTGACAATATACATTTTGTAGTTTGGCTGAAAAAAACTGAACTGTGCCAAATTTTAACTCAGTTTCTGATTTCAAAATCTCAAAAAACACCAATGAGGAGACCAGGGGAAATCTGGAAAATCTCAGTTTTTATTTTAATGCCAAATGACTCATTGATGCAAAAACGTCGAGATCTGGTGTTAATTTCAAATTTTTTTTTGCCAAAAATAGACTTTCAGGGCCTAAGTTGATTTTCCGAAAAACGGTCAGTTAGTCTTAGAAAATCTTAGAATAGTCGATTTTTGCTCAAACTTTTTTTTTCGAGATATTGACGCTTCATGCATTTCTAAGTCATTTGGCATAAAAAAAAAATCGATTTTCCAGATTCACTTTGGTCTCCCCTTTGATGATTTTTTAGGTTAAAAAAATCCGAAACTTTGAACGCTTTGAGGCACCCTAAAATCAAGTCTCAGAGAGCTGACATTTGGCACAGGTCAGTTGTTTTGGCGATATCCATATGTAAAGCTTAGTTCTTTTAGAAATGGGACAGTTACGAATGCGTGTATCTCAAAAACCTTTCGTTTGATCTAAAAACTTTCTTTGAAGGAAATGAAGGTAATTTTATGTTAATTTATAAATAAAATTGGAAAAAATTGTTAATCGTTTTTTTTTTTTGAAAGAATAAACTCTACTTTATTCTTGGTACCTCCCATCGGCTAGCGCACACTTTTTTCTGTCATGATATTGATCAGTTTTTCAAACTAATACTTCGTCTAATATGTATTTAAGGTGGCTACATCCTCTTCCTTCAACTTCCGCTACTTTTCGGACCAATACTTCTCTTTTAAAAGAAACTGAGGGAAATTTAGTGGATACAGAATTTTCGAAATTAACAAATTTGATTATTTTTGAGCCCCTTTTTGAGCGTTTTTAATGAAATTTCTGCTGGCAAAATCTGGCAATAACGAAGTAAAACCATCATGAGATTAAACTTAAAGTATAATCGGTTAGTATAGATCGTAGTTTGCGAAGGGTACATACAAGATTACTCATTTTAGGCTTTAAAAACAGCAAAAACCTAAGTTTTCGTTTTGAATATTGCTATTTCTTTCCACAGGAGCAGAATTTTGACAAATCATAATTTTTTATACAAAATAATCAGCAAATACATACTTTAATATACTCGGGACCTTGCCACGAGTAAACATGGTATAGGATTCAAACGCTAGAATTTGTTTAAAATAGGGTATTTCATAAGTTTTGTCGTTCATCAGAAATCATCTGTACCATAGCCTCAGTACCGGCTATACAGCTTACGAGCTCTAGAACTAGCAAAAATTTAGTGTTTGAGGTGTGGTTTGAATGACTTATTACCAGGCAACACTTTCAGCTTATCGGACAAAAAATTTTTTATTGCAAATTTTAGCGATCTACCCTTAGTTTTTCGCATTTTGAAAATTAAAAATGCTGGTATGAGACTTGATTCCCTGATGACTTTTAGCCGAAGTTTCCGATCATATGCTCCACTCCAATGCTTGATTTGAACTTTGTGGACATTTTTGACTATATTTGCATACTTTTCCACCACTCACATACAGTAATTTTTCGAATAACCAAGGTTTTGTCACCTATCAATTTGATTATGATGGATTTTGAATGGAACTGTGCAAAATTATTTTTTCCTTTTTCTCTTATATCGTAAATATCTCAAAAACGCTTAATTTTTAAATTAAAAAAAAATAGGTCGGATAGTACTTTTTACAGGCAACAAAATGCTACCAAAGTTTTGAATGTCCGATTACTAGTAAACGGGCTATTAGCAAAAGAAAGTGTCCCATTTCTAAAAGAACTAAGCTTTAACATGAATTTTAGTGTTTAGAAAGTATAGTGGAATTCTGTATTTTATAAAATATTATAGCTTATTAGGTTGAGAAAGAATACATTCTCTCTTAACAATTACAAACAGTAATGTATAACGAACCTTCTGGCAGCGCTGGTTTTTGATCGACCGTCTCGTTTTATTGTCCCGCAGTTTTATTGAAATTTATAGTAGTAATACGTATTTTTTAATCCGTGATGAGTTTAAGTGGCGTTATTAAGTGTTCAGTGTGCAAAACCGTACTATAATTTTCTACTTTGGATTGTCCTAAATGTGTTAAAATTGAATTTTCCTCTGTGCTAAAATACATAAAAAAAAACATACCCCAACCGTTCGTGTGGTGAGCTGTGTATTGAAAGTCACTTCTCTAGGTTGGTGAGTAAAGTGAACTTTTCTTTCTTATTACTTTTCACAACTAACATTCTCAAGAGTATATTGCACAGCAGCAAATCGTTGACCAAGCATATATCTCAACCATATCTGCATGCGTCCACCGTTTGTCGGTCTATCTGAGTGAAAAAAAACTGCCGCTGTTCAACTTCTTGTGGTTCTATCATTTGCTCAGCTGTTAGTAAATCTCGTCGCTGAGCGGTGTAGTATTTGGCCAACCTCGGGGCACTTGCAAGTAGTGCGAAAGTGTGTGTCTCTGTTATTAGCGCACTTCAAAGGGTTGTGTTTCTTGCACTTGCTAGCTTGTTAGTGAATCTCGATCGCTAGCGGTGAAGATTAGGCAAACGCAGCCAGCGCACATGAGTAGGTACGAAAGGATTGTTGCTTCCGTTAGTAGCACACATTGTTGGAACTAGCGTTTGCTGGTTTTCATGGTGACTCGTCACTTGTATTCTTGATAGTCGTACACAGTGCAACATAAACTTGAAAATTGTTCTTTTTGGAAAGCAATGATTTTAACATTCGATTTTATTAGATTTTTTTTTATTGTGCGTTTAATATGTAATCAATTTTCTTTTATTTCAACGCTTTTAAATTGCATTATCTTCATCTCCGTACACACACATAATTTAGGTTTGTCTTTGTCCTTAAAATTTTATTTGTTTTGCGATTTTGACATTGAACCCTTTTGAAAAACGCTTTTTAATTAAATATTTCTCATCTCCGTACATACAAATAATTTAAGATAGCTTATGATTTTTTTTTAATTTAATTTAATTTTTTTTTCCTCTTTTCATAACACTTTTTCTTTGAAATATTTATTGTATTGTTTTCTTAAATAATCTTAGTTTTAGTTTGTGCGTTTGTTAAAAATAAACTTATAAGTCTTTTATTTCTTAACTTTAATAATTTCTAGCTTTAGTTGTGCGTTTCATCAAACGAGTTAGTTCCTTTTTAGCTTTTAATTGTTGTATTATGGCGATGGCGAACATGGAATGTGATGATGAAGTTATTTGTATTGAATGTAATAATGTTGAAAATAATCTCGATAAAATACTTACTTGTGCATATTGTTTCAAGAGCGTTCATCTTCGCTGCAAAAATCTGATTGGAAGTGCAGCTCGCAAAATGAAAGCGCAGCAATACTTTTGCGATGCCAACTGTGCATGTATTTACGCCAAAATAATAAGTTTACGGAAAGATCATGAAACAATTATCGAAAATATACATACTAAAATTGAAACGACCGTACATAATGTGGTTTCACATGAATTGACCTCAATCAAAACGGATATGAGATCAGTTACTACTGCGATAGAGGCTTCGCAGGAATTTTTGTCCTCGAAATTCGATGAAATTCAGACTGATTTCAAAGACATAAAATTCCGAAACGATGCTCTTGAAAAAGAAGTAACTGATCTCAAATCTAAGCATTCAAATCTTACCAATCAGGTCCATAAATTGGAAATAAACCTCGACCGATTTAACCGGGAGGCTGTTTCAAAAAACCTCTTGATCTTCGGAGTGCCATACAATAATGGAGAAAATACACAAGAACTTGTACGCAAAACATGTGGCACTTTTGGCTACGACCTTAAAACTGAATCCATTTTAAACGCTATTAGATTAATATCATCCAATAAACCCAATGAAAAGTCTCCACCAATTAAAGTTCTATTAAAAGATACAGTAATAAAAGAAGAAATTTTCAGTAAAAAAAGAATTTTTGGGAAACTTGCCTCTTCTTCGATAGATCCTTCATTAGTAGTTGGTGGTAAACCACTTAACGTCACAATAAGGGATGAATTGACGCCCTTATCCATGGAAATTTTAACTGAATTGCGCGAATATCAAGACTTAATTGGAGCCAAATACATTTGGCCCGGAAGAAATGGTGCCATTTTGGTCAAACAAACAGATAATTCAAAACCTGATATAATCAAAACTAAATTTGAAATGAATCGCTTCATGAGCATGCATGTCACTCAGCAAAGAAATAACACATCCACGATTCCAAATGAAAGTCCTTCACCCAAACGAAAAAGGAACAACGCTGATCCACGATCAAAATAAGATCTTAGATCTACAATTGTTTAAAACTGATATATATTTTATTCAATGGATAGTTTAATGAATAGTTACCATGAAAATGTAGAAGATTTTAATTTAAGTACTTTTAATAATGACTCAAGATCCTTTAGAATTTTGCAATGGAACGTACGTAGTATGAATAATTTAGATAAATTTGATTGCATATTACAGACCATTGATCATTTTAATGTTTGTATCGATGTTATTGTTGTTTGTGAAACCTGGCTTGGTAAAGATAACTGTTGTATTTACAACATTCCGGGATATACATCGATTTTCTCTTGCCGCGACCAACCATATGGAGGCCTAGCTATGTATATAAAGACAAATTTGAAATTTAAAACTACTGAAAATATAACTTTTGATGGCTTTCACCGAATTAGTGTCGAAATTTGTACAAGTGGTCAAGTAATTTGTGTTCATGGCGTATATAGACCCCCTTCATTCCCGTTTAACATGTTTTGTGATCAAATTGAATCTCTTCTAACGTCTGTTGCTGATAATCACTCCTGCTTTATTGTCGGTGACCTAAACGTTCCTGTGAATTTGATTAACCTGAATACCGTAGCAAAATATAGATCTATCTTAGAATCTTTTGGATACGCTTGTACAAACACCTTTCCTACTAGGCCAACAACTCAGAATATTCTAGATCACGTTATATCGAAGCAAATTGACCTAGATCGATTGAAAAATGATACAATCTTTTCTGATGTTAGTGACCATTTACAAATACTCACATCATTCAATTTATTATGTGATAAAAACGTAACAATTCTTAGGAAAGAGATAGTTGATAACGCTAAACTAAACAGCTTATTTGTGAATTATTTAAACAGTATTCAACTACCAGAAAATGTTGATGAAGGCCTACAAGAAATCACATCAACTTACAATCGCTTTGTGAAAATTTCTTCTCGAACACTTAATAAAAGGGTAAAACTTAAAGGAAATTGCTGTCCGTGGATGACATTTGACCTCTGGACACTCATCAAAATAAAAGAGAATTATTTAAAACGATCGAAAAGGCATCCAAATGATATCAATTTAAAAGAGATGCTAATTCACATAAATAAAAAATTGAGTTCAAAAAAACAAGAATGTAAAAGGCTCTATTATGAGCGCTTATTAAATAATTCACCACATTCAAAGCTCTGGAGAAACATTAATACGCTCTTAGGTAAATCTAAAACGACTTCCTCAATTAACCTTTCAGATGAAAGAGGTGTTATAACCAATAGTACACAGATTTGTGAGAAATTTAACAAACACTTTTCCACAATTGGAAAGAACCTGGCTGAAAAGATTCCAGTAAATACTGAAAATGATCATTTGTCTCAAATCGAACAGGTAGAAAATACAATATTCTTACGGCCCGCTAGTGTAAACGAGGTTCGACTTGTAATTTTTTCACTTAAAAATAAAAAGGGTCATGGACCAGATGGTTTCCCTGTTAATGTCTTGAAAAATAACCACGAAACATTCTCGCACATACTTACACAATACTTTAATAAAATTTTGGAGTCAGGAGTTTTCCCGAACTGTCTAAAAATTGCGAAAGTTATCCCTGTTTTTAAGGCTGGCGATTTGCTTGACGTCAATAACTATCGCCCTATCTCGACTTTAAGCGTTTTTAGTAAAGTGTTCGAGAAGCTTCTTGTTAATAGAATTGTAGACTTTCTAAATCAGAACAATATACTTTATAAACTGCAATATGGATTTAGATCAGGTTCGAGCACTCAAATTGCCATCTCAGAATTAGTTGACTCCATCATATGTAAAATAGAGTCAAAAAATATTGTTGGGGCATTATTTTTGGATCTCAAAAAAGCCTTCGATACTCTAAATCATGACATATTATTGTCCAAACTGTATAAATACGGGATAAGAGGAACAGCAAATAATATCCTTCGTAGCTACTTAGAAGGTCGCAAGCAGTTTGTGGCTATTGAAAACACAAGAAGTGAATTAAGAAATATTGATATCGGTGTACCACAAGGGAGTAATATCGGGCCATTACTTTTCCTTTTATATGTCAATGATTTATGTAACCTTCAACTTAAAGGCACAGCACGTTTATTTGCCGATGATACAGCAATTTTTTATTCTGAAACTTCACCTGATATTATAATTCAGCACATTGAAGACGACCTTAAATTGCTTTCAAAATATTTCAATTCAAACCTACTTTCACTAAATTATACTAAAACAAAATACATGTTGTTTCGTTCTTCGCATAAAAAGCTACTTCGTACTAATGACCCAGCTATGAATGGAAATACTATTGAGAGAGTTAGTTATTTCAAATACTTGGGAATTTACTTAGATGAAACTCTCTCATGGAATCGTCACATTGAACACTTGGAAAAAAAAATTACTCCTCTTTGCGGTGTTCTTTGGAAACTGAGAAATTTTGTTCCACAACATGTTCTCTTTAAATTTTATTTTGCGTTTATCCACTCTCAATTGAACTACCTTATTATGATATGGGGAAGAGCCTCCTTGTCCCACTTACAGAAACTTCAAACGCTCCAGAATAGATGCTTGAAAAACATCTTAAAGCTCCCTTTGTTATTCCCTACCCTTCAGCTTTACTCTTTAAGAACGCATAACGTTCTTCCAATATCTGAACTCTGTGATTTGCAAACTGTTGTATATGTCTATGATAATCTACACTCAATTGAAAATATTCAAAACCTCCATTTTACTACGGGGTTGCGAACTCATAACACTCGCCAGTCAGATTTCTTGCAACGAAGCCGATCCACAACATCATTAGGGCAAAAAAGAATTTCATTTATTGGACCTACTAAATACAACACCTTACCAACGGATATTAAAAACATAACCAATCGTTCCATGTTCAAAACCAAAGTGATACAGCTTTTGAAAGAAAAATTGAACCATTAAAACAGTCGATCATCAACCAGTCTTTGTTTTGTTTACCTTTTGTACTTTTGTAGCGTTAATATCTAATATTATTTTTCTTAAAAATCTTGTAGTTTGTATTTTATCATATAAAATTATTGAACATAACATAATAAAATTAGCAATAAATAAATAGTATATTAGTAAATATCGAATAATGAATCTCTTCAAAGGAAATTATTTTCCATTGAGATTTCATATTGTAGTCAATTTAGTTAAATAATACATTTCCTCGCACGACATTATAAATATTTGTGTTCTCAGCATGATTAAAATTTGCTCGCGTTTACTCTTATTATCATTTTGCTGCCAGACATGCTGAGAACAGTAGCGTCCATTACCAGGGGGCTCAATTGAGCCTTTTGGTGTGGGGGAGTGTGGTGGGCCGCTACAAAAATAATAAAAAAACGTTCCTTTGCATGAGCTGGTTTCAATAATTTAGAGTAAAATAATGTACAAATAAAGTATACCAAATGACCAACCAAACCATATCCGATTGAAAACTAACGGAGCTACGGAGCTACTTACTCGTCTAAAGTTGAACCATTGATACAATCTTCTACTTAGCAAAACAGGTCCCCCCAGGGATGAATTACACCCCATTCAGACTGCCATTAAGTGCAAGTGCACGACAGATTTACAACCGATTGACTGTGATATTCAAATGAGGTCCATCTCGAAATGGACAAAGAGGAAGAAAAATAAAATACTCTTAACGTCCCTTGATTTTTTTTTGCATTTGCATTTAATATGTACAAAAATCGCCTTGATGCCATTGACGACAGCCGGCCGAGAACATAGAGAAGCTATCGTCGGCTGGAGATTTTCTGGTTGCTGCTACTGGATTATAATCTTCAGACAGCCCTGATGATGATGATGATGCCGGTTGCTGCAAAGGAACTTGCTAAGCAGACAGCAAATTTATGACACATGTTCTCGAGTAGACTCGTAGTTCTGAAGTCTGTAGACTCGTGGGCGATTTGAGTCCGACGATGAAGTTGTCTATGGACGATTAAGCCGATGATGAAGGGATAATGGACACGTTGTGGCATCTTGCTGTTTGTTACTTTCAAGTGGAAGTCGAAGCTGTTTCTACTTTGAAATCTATAGAATCATCTCCGGGAGTTGAACAATCGGCCTTAGGGTTCAACCGGAAGGCAATGAGAGAACCTTGATTGAATGATCGTCTTCGATAGATATTATTACAAAGTGATCCATGTTTGGGAGACAAAAGAATTGAGTTGTCTGAAAAAGTAACTTAGTAAGAAAAGTTTTCTATTCCAACATTCTAAAATATTTAAAAAGCCTGTCATGGTGTCTTTATTTTTTAGGTCTTAAACTGAAAAAAATCGGCATCCCCGAAAATTTGCAGCATTGTGCCTATCCAACGCAGTATTCAGAAAAAAAAAACGATCGGGGAGTCTTAAACAACTTCTGTTTTTATTTTAGATTTGCGAACAAAAAACACGAGTCTTCGCTAATATTTGTTTGGACGGATCGAGTAATAAAGTAACGTATTCAACCAAGAAAAAAAAATTTGTTGAAAATTTCCTGATAAGTTAAAGGGAAAATATACCGTCCCCACTTACCCCATAAAGCGGGGTAAGTGAAGACACCAGCAGTCCATAACAATTTACGTGAGCACTTTTTTCGCTTTTCGTCTATCAAGCTCATCTCTCCAGCATTTGTAAAAAACATGTTCTGCATCACATTGAATGCAATTTTAACAAAATTGATCCACTGCTGATTTTTAATGATTTTTTAAAGTTAAACTATACGAAAAGCCGTTCCCACTTACCCCGGTGTACCTTATTTATTTATTCTCACTTTTTTGGCGGTCTGTGAAGAGCGTTTTCTCAGATTTATAAAGTTCTGGTCCTACAAAGGTAACTTGCGTTTTTAATTCAAAAATCATATTGAAACACAGATTTGAAGAAACGTCTTAATGCTTTTAAAAGTTTATCAAACACGTTGTGAAAACCTACGGTTATTTATATTAAAAAAAAGAATTTGCTTAAAGCACTCTTTCAACTTGAAATTCGATGTCGAAAGCAGGCCCGTGAAAAGGATCCGTCCTTGGGAGGGGTTTTTAAAATTCAAATTTGTTTAAAAATAATAAAAACACTGGACCCTCTCTACTAACCCAAAGTTAGGAAAAATTCTCACGGCACATGAAAACTTCATAAGTAAAATCTATATATATCTGAATATATAAAAAGCAATTTCTGTGGGTTTGTTTGTTTGTTTGTCCTCTATAGACTCAGCTGTCTTAAGAGCTAGAGAGCTGAAATTTGGCATGGATGCTCATTAGGACCAGGAATGATTAAAAATGTTTTCAGAATTTCGGTTGACCCCTTATGAAGGGGATCGTCCATACAAGACAAATATTATTTTCGCGTTTTTGGTGTTATTTTTCATCGGATCGTGATGGAAATTTGCACATGGGGTTTTTAAAAGATATGAAATCGACTTCAGGTATTGGATTTGGAGTCAGGGGTCGGCAAAAGGGGTCGTCCATATTCACTTTTTAATATTTTTGTGATATTGACGTTAGTGTACATCGGATTGAAATGAAAATTTGCGCTAGGATGTTTTTAGGGACGGGTAATCGATTGCCGGTATCAAATTTTGTGTAAGGGACCAGCCAAAGGGGTCGTCCATATTTACTATTCGCTATTTTTGCGATATTGACGTTATTATTCATCGGATTCAGATGAAAATTGGTACACGAGAATTTTTAATAACGTTTTCAGGTATTAAATTCAGTGTAAGGAACCGGCAAAAGGGGTCATCCATATAACCTTTTCAATATTTTTGTAATACTGACGTTATTATACATCGGATTGAGGTGAAAATTTTTGCATAGGAATTTTGAAGGACGAACAATTGATTAGAATTATTCAATTCTGGGTCAGGGGTTGGCCAAAGGGGTGGTCCATATTAATTTTTCACTGTTTTTTTGCGGTATTGTCGTTATTATGCAATGGATTGGTTTGAAAATTTGCACACGAGAGTTTTGAGGGAAGGGCAATATATTTCAGAAATCAAAGTTCGTAAAAGAGGCCACCGATCTGCAATGATTGAGTCGAAATTTGTACACGGGGTTGGGACGGTCAATTGATTTCTGATTTCAATATTTATATCAAAGGACAAAAATGGGGGTCTTCCATATTAACTGTTAAATTAGTTTCTGCAACAATTACGTGAGATTGTATCGCATCAAGACGAAAAATCATATACGGGGGTTTTTTTCACGGTCAATTGATTACTGATTTCAAATTTAGTAGCAAACGACAGATAAAGTGATCGAACATATAACGTGTTCCACATTTTTGCAATGATTGCTCAACAATGTATTCGAAAATGCGCCTGTAAAATGCCTGACAATTGACATGCATTCAAACTGTGTATGACATATTCTAAATTGAAAGCGAAACGGAATTCGTATGGGATCAGCTAGTATATATATATATATATATATATATATATATATATATATATATATATATATAAATATATATATATATATATATATATATATATATATATATATATATATATATATATATATATATATATATATATATATATATATATATATATATATATATATATATATATATATATATATATATATATATATATATATATAATATGGATTTCAATCTGTCTGTATCTTACAGACTCAAAAACTACTGAACCGATTTCCTTGAAACTTGGCAGGTCTAGAAGGAGAAGTCTAAGAAGCAAAAACAAAAAGAAATGTTTGCATAACTTGGGAACCATTCAAATCTTCGTTTCATAAAGTTACAAATGAGAAAATCGTATTTTATTTTTATTTTCATTCTTGATGTACACATCATTTTCAACTGTTTAAAATGATTTTTATGGAAAAATAAAAAATCATGAAACGAAGGGTTAAGCATTAATCCATTCAAACTGCAAAATTAAAAGTTTGAAGTTCTTATAAAAAAATTTAAGCGAAAACTTGAACATTTTAATCGTGTATTTCGTTCGCAAATTTAAAAAAAAGTTGCTCTAGATTCCCAAATCCCAATTGCATCCAAAAAATTGCCTTTTTCTTGATTTTTTTTCAAATTTTTATTACAACTTATTTTAAAGGGATTTAATTCCGTAACGTTACAACGTGCCTTTTTTTAACCAGGTTTACAAAGCGTTGTGACGCCACATGGACATGAAATAAATTAAAGTATAATATTAAAATAATGCTTAAGGAGTATATCGAAAATAAGTTGTAATACACATATTTTAAATCATTAAAAAAATGTGTTTATAACTTATTTTCGATACACTCCTTGAGCATTATTTTAATATTATACTTTTATTTATTTCATGTGGCTGTCCATAAAATTTTGTGGCTTAATGTACTTTAAAATGCTTAGAAACTCACCAAATGGTGTGATTTGGCGATGAAGTAGATCCATTTATTCCTAAAAAATTGAAATTAAGTGCATTGAATCTAAAAAAGTCCATATAAGCAGATAAGGTTTGCATCACTGCGCACATCAATTTTGTTCGAAAATGATTTCTGCAATCACGTGAATATAATTTTTAAAAACTAGTAGGTACCTACTAGGAAAAACTTATTCGTAAAAGCGTTGAAATTTGATTCTGAATCTTTTTAATATTTAATGCTAATTTCTAAAGCTGAACAATTTGGGAGATCGAGCCACGAAGGAGCAATGAGCCTGAAATTTATATGGAATTATGAGAAATTTTGTTTGGAAGGAACATTAAAACCCAGTTTTGCACCAATTTCTTAAGTCTTTATCGGCTTTGTTTACATTATAGTTATTTACGAATTTTAATTGTTACAAATAATTCATCTTTAGAATCCATTTCGAATGGTCAATTATGAAAAATACATTAATGATCGTTAATGATCGCTTATATACCCGTTTTTAAAGCCTAATATGTATAAGTCTAAACGAAATAAGCTCTTCAGATAAAATATTTTCATAATAAAAGCTTTAAAACAAACACAACACATATTTAAATTTGTTTAATTTTATAATACAGTTTAAAGTCTTTTTTATGAGATTTTAATTGAACGAGGGGCTCGATTTGGATTTTGTAGCAACATTCTTTGAGGTGGAAATTTCAATAAAAGACAGTTTTTTCAATAATTCGTCACATCCCCAAGCAGTCGATTATCGTTGAGACTAAGTTCCTCTCCCTCAGGAAAAGATCAAGATGGCTGACGGTGCCTGCATCCTGAGGGCGTAATCAATCAATGCGATTGATAAAAATTTTAAAGAAATTGATTTTCCATGAAAGTCTAAGGAATTTTTTTGATTGAAAAAGTTGGTCTATAAAATTTACCATGTTCAAGGATTTTTTAAAAATCTTATTGCATTTATTTCATGGGATTTATTTTGTTTGAACATAATGCCAGCCATAGCTGTAGGAACGGGGGGCGGTTTGGGTGTTAACCCTCCCCCTCTTCCCCATGAGGGTCCAAAACAGCAAGTGAAGTATTATATTCTACACTCAAAATGTTAAATTCATAATCAAATTATAATAATAGCGCAAAGTTATTCAAGAGTAACAATCTAGACTAAAACCAAATGCCAAAACCTTAAAAACCCATCCCAAGTTAAAAATTCAGCTACAGTTTCTCAAAATTTTCTCACTTGTTTATGGAATAAAGTTGCAAGAATTTTTCCAGCACGTATCCGGGCCAGACAAATCTGAGCTATTATTTAAAACCTTGCAAAATCTGGGTATTTGATTTCAAAATTGTCGACCAAAATCCGAGCAATATCCGGGCAATTTTGATCAAAACCTAGGAATTACTCATCAAAATTCAAGAAAAAAAACTTTAAAAACTTGTCATATTTTTTTTAAACTTGCTCCAAAAAATATTTAAAACACATTTTTTTATTTGATTTATGAATGAGAATATGAATAAGTCCAGGCAAAACCCGAGCTTCTCCAATGAAATCTGGGCAACAAGTTCGAACCGGACTTTTATTTTATATTAATTATCCAGGCCAACCCGGTTTAAACCGGGCAATCGGGCATTCTTATCATAGAAGTTCAGGTCCGAATATTAAACTTTAAATTAAACCCATTATGGTTCTGGTTCCATATTCATATAACCAAAATTGTATTCCTACATGTTTTTGTATTTCTGATTCTGTATGAAGTTCATAAACATACGAAATTAGGAATGAGAAGCTGTTTTTAAATTCTGGTTTAAATTCGGTTTGCATTTTATATCAATTTAGAAAGATGTTTTTTGAAAATGAAAAAAAGAAAAATTTAGTTTTTTATTCAAATTCGAAGTTTTTAAACTATATTCTAACACAAAATTAAAACGTTTAAAGCTCTTAAGTCGCGATCCAAAATAGAAAACCTAGATTCAGATTCATACATCATTTAAAATACACATTCCTAATTTTTCGAGAAAAATCAATCGAAAAAGATCATAAATATAAAGTAGAATTTGAGATAATTTTCAAAGTTTTGTTTTATTCAAAATATCTCAAATTATATTTGAAAAAAATCATCCACAATGTTTCCATTATGGAATTGATTCTTCATGAAAAATATTTGCTGATAACGAAATATGTACCTGATCTTCACCTAGAATCTACAAAAAATCCTATATTTTCTCGGTGTATTGTTTAAAATTATTAACATTGCAGTTTTTTTTGTAAAGTCAAATTTCAAAATTAAATCATAATTTTGGTTCAAGTTTACATCAAGCAAATTTGATCCGAATTTTTTTTATCTCAAACTGTCTCTTGGGAAAATTTTATTTATTTACATCAAAGGTTAGAAACTTGGAACTTGCAAAAGAGTTTGGAAGATTAGGCTTGTTTGATTCGAGTATAGAATAAGTTTTTTTTTAAGAAATTGAAAGCCGCCCTAAAAAGAATTTATTTTATGCTCAAATAAAATAGCTTTGATCTACCAGACTCTTAAACAATTTCAAAATAATAACCATCGTTTAAGGAAAATGAATATTTTGTTTCAAAGGGTTACTTTATAAAAATTTTGCTCACCTTTAAGGCCAAGGATCACTTTTCTAAAGTTACCATTTAATACGAAAACAAATTATGAGTGCTTTAAAATTAATAATCATATAGATACAAACATAATTTGTTTCATTTTTTTTGTATTCGTGAATTGTTGGGAATAAACCATAGGTAAAAATCAGTTACCAACCACTCCTAAGATACACTCCTTAGATTTTTATCGTTTTTATAACCGATTCTAGAGCGCAAACTTGCAGTCATTATTCTTTATCTTTTATCATGCTTAAAAGATGGTTTTTGAACAAACCATCATTTTTTAATAGTTTTTTTACATAGTTATATTTTTGGCAAATTTATAACAATGAAGCAAATAAAGAATAATTGTAAAAATCAATATATTTTCACGCTAACATATAAAAATTTCAACGAGAACATACTCAATTTAAAAAAAAAAAGATCTTTGGTTTTCCAGTTTTGAAGAGCAAGAATTTCAAGATGTACATAACAATTTGTTTTTGTTGTTGTAAGATTTTTGTTTTTTTTTTCAAGGTAATCTCGTTCTCATCGCTTTATTTTTCATTCTTTTAAACTAAGAACAAGCCAACGAAAACGTCATGGAAATTAAGTTATACAATATCAAAATTAATCTCTTAACAGATTCCACTGTAAAAAAAAAATTCGGATGTGTTATTGGCCTTTTTTATGTTTTTAATTCCCATATCATTTTTTTTATTTTGCACGTTTCTACTAAAACTTGTTTATATTTTGTAACATAGCTTTTGTAAATAAGTTAAATTGAAATTTAATAGAAATTTAAAAATCTTTTAAATTTAGATCAATTTTTCAAAGACATATTTTAATAATTTAATTCATTTTTGACTTTTTTATATCCTTTCATATCTTCTCATCTTCTCTTCTGATAATCCGAAAAAGAAACACCATGGCTGAATTCCTTTTTGATATAAATTTATTTGTGAACAGTTTGTCAGATTCCCCAGTTTTATCCTGATTTGCCCGGATATTTGTTTCAAGATTTGGGAAAAGTCCGGTCGGCCTGGTTACCCAGATTTCATTGAAAAAACCCTGATTTTTTTATTTTGCCAAATCAAACTATAAAAAGCAAAAATAATGATGAAAGGTTTTTTGAAAGCCTTAAATGCGATTCAAACTCTTTTCATTACAAGTTTTCTTTCTTGATTGTTGTTGAGTTATTCCTGGGTTTTTCCAAATTTGCTCGAATATTGCCAGATTTTTTATCACAAATTTGAAATTAAATGCAAAGATTTTACCAGATTTTTAGATAAAATAGCACAGATTTGCCTGACCTGGAAACTTTCTGAAAAAAATCTGTAAATCTTGAGAAATATAAAATAAAAATATACACGCGTTCTCAAGATAATTTAATCTTCATCATTGTTGTTTTCAGAATTTGTTATAAAATTTCGAAAAAAATATCAGAGCACAGAGAAAAATACATAAATATATTTGCAGATCATAGTTTTGAAAGATTTAACAAAAATCATATCATCAAATAAAATATGTTGAAATGGAGTAAGCTGAATAACAGAAAATAAAGCAGAGTAATGATTATTTCAAGAGAATACCATTCCGTAGGTTAATTCATCGATTTCATACAAAGCTTCCATGATCATTTTGTAAACCAAATACGGACTATCTTGTATAGGGTCGGCAATATGTCAAGAAATCCAAAAAATACATTCATAAATCGACATTTTTTATTTCAAATTGAAATTAAATGTGTTGGTGTTTTCATTTTCAATTTCAATATAGTTTTGATGTTCTTTATAGTTTGGATTTGGGTTTCTCAAAATTTATAGATGAATTTAAAGAGTTGTTATCGAGGAATCCTTTCTCATTACTGATATACTTTCCTCTGATTTCTTATTACTAATAGCATTTGTAATCAAACAATTAAATAGTAGATGAAATTAAAAAACGTCAACAGATTAAAAACTGATAATGGTTTTAAAAACAAATATTTATTTCTTTCATTATGCTTTGATACATTTCACAGAAACATCGACTGCATGGGATTATGCTTTTAAATGTATAAAATATGTTTTTTTGGAAATTAAAAAAAAACTAAAACACTAGAGACTACGAACCGATGATTTGTTAATGTAGAATTAAAGATCTATCCATATGTACAAAATTGACACAACTATTGTCCCTAATTCTATGAACAAAATTGTGTGGGAACGTTACAATACTAAAATTATGCTAAATTAAATAGTTAATGCTTTTGATAAATATTGTTTTAACCTAACGAACTGAATGGTTCGTAATTTGATGTTTTTTATGGCAGCATAGGTTTTTTTCAATTGTTTATCTTACTTAAACAGCTTACAAAAAGTTTTCTTTTATAAATAGGTCAGTAGGAATCTTCCAGCTGATTCTAACAATCAGCCCTCACTTTAGTATAAGTAAAAGTTTCCAAAGTTAACAAATTGGCAGTTTTAAGTCCCGCGCCCGGTTCGACGCAGAGATAAGCAACTCGAATAAATACTTAATACTAGCTTTTTTGTTCTTGACTATTCTCGCGTGATATGCCGAAGTTACGTAAATGCCATTCTCGACAATAAGAGCGTTTTTCTCTTTTTCCCCATTTTCTCCTTCCCCGGGATTTGTAACGAAATGTGAACTCTAATAGCGAAAATTAAAAATGACATTTACGTCGCTTCGGCATATCACGGCAGTATTTTGGTCATATCTATTTTTACACAGTTTAGTTGAAAAAATTGATTCAGTAGCCGCTTTCGGTGGTTTTGGACACCTTTTGATCGATTGATTGATCTCAAAAGGATTTAGTATATGAAAAAGAGCATGAAAGTTGAAGCCTCATACAGCTTTCTATCGGGGTCGTTTGAAAAATTATACATTATTTGGTATGTCTCAATGTTATGCTCCAGAGAAGGAACTTTTGCACCTTCTTTAAGTTCTTCTGTTTTCTGACTTCTAAATAAGCGTATTCACATGCTCTTGGTTAGTGTTCTTTGATAAACAGAAAAATGAATCTACTATTTACACGATGCTTCGAATGTGGGTGAGTGATCGTCTTGAAGGGGAAGCTAAATAAATCTAGTTGATGGCTAAGCATTCACTCAGCAGGACATTGTGAAGGTTGTCCATATCGGTCCAATCTTTACGCTCATTTCGTATCACCACGTTCCGGATGCATCCCTTGAAGTTTTCCCGCAACAGCAGAGTTCCACTGGAGGCCGTATCTGTGAATGAAGTTTTAAATTGACGTTATTTAGACGATTTGGAAATTAATCCCTTAAAGTGTACAAACCTGGCAATCCTCCAATGTAGAGTGGAGCTTTGGTAGCCACCCTCCTTAGGACTTCGTTCGACTGAACCAGTAACGTATTCGGAGGATAGTTGTCCACCCTTAGAACTATCTGATGATCTTCGTACAACGCGGAAACATTGTGCCATCGGTTGTCACATAGTGTGAATTTGGACGGAAGGGTACTCTGGACCCTTATCGGGTAACCATCGCCGACGTCTATCGAGAGAACGACCTGGAAAAAGAGGTAACAATCAAAAATAAATAATTTTTTCATCATCACTTAACAATAAACTAAAAGTACATGTTACATTAACAAATTCAGAGGTTAAGTAACACATATTGGAACCACCCAAAAACATTTTTTGGAGGTTTAATCCTCAACAACTTTGTTATACGATTCATGTACATTATAAAATGATTATATGAAACTAATAAAAACAGGATTGACCTACCAAAATAGAGGCAATTAACATACATAGTTTAACCATTTATCTAAAGCGATAAGAACTATACGAATTAAACGTTATTCGGCTTCTTATTAGTACATACTGAAAGGATGCAAGAAAATGCAAGTTTTTGCTCTCAACGAATGCAAACCGTTGCCAACGACAATAGGTATTTGCTGATTCTCTCTTTGGACAATTCTTACAAAAACACCATCTGAACTGGAGCAATCTGGTTGCACTGCTGGTCGCAGTGAGATCCACAAGACTGTGTTCTCTCTTTAAGCCCGTGCGGGAGAACAATCTGAGCGGAATCGTCTTCACTGAACCTCTAACTTGAGAACTTTCCCCACCAACCCAAATGAAACTTCTTCCCAACTGGTTTGGGAATTGCCGCCTTAGCTCAGTAAAGCTCATTAATGTTAACTTTCCCGCCAAAATTTTATACCAATAAAATAAAAAAAACAAAAATTTCAAATACAGGTACGAGGACCCATACCTGCAGTGCCACTGCGATTACCATCTTAGGGTTCTAACTGTTCGATAACCGAGAAGATGATGGGATTGACTGTTACTTGGTTAATGATTGATCTTCTATGAAAGTTAACTATCTCTGTATTTGTAAGCGTTAACTCTTAATATGGAATCTGTCACATACTCATTTACACTTTATGTTGCATAGAAAGAAAAAAAATAAAGAATCAACCAAGTAAACTCACAACCCATATTATAGTGAAAAGTATAGTATTTTCAACAATAAATAAAATGGAATCAACTTTTATCGTTTGATTGATCTTCTGCTTTCAACAATGATCCCAGCAAACATTTTTGTAGATATATTTCTCAACAACTGTGTTATACGTTTCATATACATTATAAAATGATCGTATGAAACTAGAAAAAACTGCATTTACCTACCAAAGTGGAGGCAATATACCTACAAAGAAAGAATGCAAGAGAGTACAAGTTTTTTCTCTCAGCGCATGCGAACCGTTGCCAGCGACAATATTTGCTGCTTTTGTCATTGGGCAATTCTTGCAAATACACCATCTGATTTTATCAATCTGAAAGCTGTTCTCTCACTTAAACTACGCGGGAGAAGAAAAGGAACGAAATCATCTTCAAAATCTGCAAACATGGCGGACTTTTTATCATATCCGATTTAAACTATTTATTCCGAGTTCGAATAACGATTTTTACGACCTTTTACTTGTGTTGGTTGGATCTACGATTCACATAACGTTTTTAATGACTTGAGTTATAATTTTTAATGCGATTTAATGTTTTCTGGGATTTAAGTACATTCAACTATAAGGGTATAAATGATTTAACTGTAGATATGATAGATTCAATAATATTTTTATGATAGATTTCAGATTATATATATTGTAGACAGGCTTACTGATAATCGCTTCGTTTACTTCTAAATTTGAAATCGTTACCGATTCAACCATAGTAACGACGCTGTTTAGCATTTACTCACGAACGAATCAAAACATGCAACAGAAGAGCGCCGTCTTAGTAAACTATGTTCGATGATTTTTCGTTCTGTTTCTGTTGGGTTCCTTGTTGATTTTCTCATCTCGATTTTCAGTCATTCGTTACTCCAGCAATCATTGGCTTCGCAACTGAATCCATTCGTCTGCGAGTTGATTCGGCGCGAATTGATGACGATGATGTTGATCAATGCCCAGACTCAGACCCTTAAAGAAAAATGCTACTAGGAGAACAATTCCCGGGATAACGACTAAGACCCATACAATTGACAAAACTTGAGAGAAAAATAAGCCAATATTGGCCTAGATTTAGTTTTTGGGCAACTCTTGTTTTCCTAGAAGTAAAAATCATTTTGCTTCACGAAACATTCGTGGCGAAGCATGATCGTCAGTACGGGCTTGTGATATAGCTCAGTTGGCAAGTCCGTTGTCTCCTGAGCCGATGCCCGCGAGTTCGAGCCCAAGAGTAAACATCGAACACAGTTGTACCGGATAAGTTTTTCAATAACGATCCGCCAACTGTAACGATGATAAAGTCGCGAATGCCAGAAAGATGGTAAAACGACTATAATCGAAACAAAAAAAAAAAAAAAAAAATGATCGTCTGCGAATCGAGAAGGCGTCGAATGATACGACGCCGTCTTCGCGCAATGTTTTAATCAAGAACGAATGATGATTGTATGATGGTTACCGATAGTAACTCAGAAAATATCTGATCACTGTAGAGGGAAAGAAAAACAAACTAGGTATGCGTCTTTCGATGCTGAGAAGCGTCGTTTGTAAAGAAAACAGACTTCCTATGTTGAGGAGTAAAATCTGCCCGCGCAATAACACTTCGGATGTCGCGTCGCGTCAGCTGTCAACGCTGTCGTTGAGTACTAAAACGCTGACGCGACGCAGTGAGAATTTTTTGCAGCACAATACAGCTTCCACTGACAAGGCTTTCCAGAATTTTTGAGACAAAACTCGGGGTGCCTAACTTTACAAAACACAGAAAAATGACGATAATTTTATTTTTGAGTATATTTGTGTCAAACTTTGACAAAAAAAAAAGCATAAAAAGAAATATTCAAAACCCTGCTGACGCGCTGGAATTTTTTATTTAGGGGAAAGGTTTCCTAAATGGGCCTATCGGGTTAAATGACCCTACGGCTGTTTGATGAAATGGCTGACAAGACAGCTTATCTGACCAATGCATTATGAAGGTGATACGCTTAGAACATAAAGCAAAAAAGAATTTTATAAATTTACAAACTCAAAAAATTTTAAAAAATCATACAAGGTTTTGATACATTTTGATGTAATATTTCGAATTTTAAAAATTATACGTAAGGAAGTTGAAAACAAAAACTAGGATGATTTTTGTTTCTTACTCAAATGAACTTAAGAAATTAAGCATATTTCAGCTTTTGTGGACGTTTAATAATGATTATATAGTGGAATAATAGAGTGTTTTTGTTTACCCCCATTATGTTTGTAAAATGCCTCCATCCTAAAATAACAGGTTAAATAGAATAAATAAATGATTTTTATCACTGAACTTTCAAATCTAAGCTCTGAATAACATCTTAAAAGAGAATTGAAGATCTAAAAACAGATTTGATAAAGTTTTTCTCAAGGATGAACTGACTCCATAGTTTGGCAACCCTCACTTTTGTTTTGTTCCATAAAATTATTATATACATAGATTTTTATAAAACTTCAGCTTTGTCGAACGGAAATTATAACTTTCTAGCAGTTTCAATGAAATTATATGAAAATATTGCCCAAAAACAGAAATTTTGTTCAAAACATAAATAGGCGCATTTAGCCCGCACGTTTTGAGGTTTGGCATTTTAGACAACACTTACAATAAAATCGTTTTCTTGGTAACAGAAGAAAAATTAGCATAAAAATTACTCAATTTTATAGAAAACAGATGCCTGCACACGTGTATAAAGTTTTTGTACACATATTCGATGTGATATTTGATTAAACCAGTGTTCTGCTTAATAGGCGCATTTAGCCCGCTCCTCCCCTAAGTTAACATTGCGCAATGAAATTTAACATTTAAGTTGCTACTTCAAATATTTTTCGAAATTTCTAAAGATAAATTAAAAATTTTGATCGATCAAAATAAAGGTGTAATATAATGAAAATAAAAGAAATAAAATTTAAAAATTTATACGTTTTAAAATTTTCAATCGAAGGTTTTAAAGTTTAAAATTTCAAGCTTTGTATATTTTGTCGGTTTTTATTGTAATATTGGGCCCTGGAAAGTACAGAAGGTGAAAACTGTATTTTTCTTATTTAAAAAATTTAAAAAAAAACAAAAACAAACTTATAAAAAATATTTCATAAAGTTTGAATAGTTTTATTTGAAAATTAAAACAAAATATGAAGAAGAAAATGATAAGTCTTTTAACATTTTAGAAGATTTTTCATAATAAACTTGTCTAACCATTTTAAAAACTTATTGAAAGAATTTAATTGACTCAAAGAAATAATATTAAGGATGATTTAGTGAATTTAAGCGCACTATTTATCAAATTTTTTCTATCACCTTGCGTTTAACTTTGACCCGAATGACAATTGTTAAAGGGTCTTTAATAAATATTAATAATAATAATAATAATAATAACCTTGCGTTTAGTTATCTGGAGTTTATAAACTTTAAAATGTATCAGTTTTAGGTGGAATCAATCATTGATAACTGATGATAACTAATCAACGTTATAGAAAACCCTGATTTTGATTTGGTTTTTTATTTTTTGAATTCAATTAAGGAATAGTATTTTAAAGATGATGATGCATGATCCAAAAAATTTGAATTCTACAGTTTTGAAAAATTTGGAAACATAATTTTATAAGTATTTCTGACATTACTAAATAAAGTTTAGAAAAAAAAAAATGAATTAATTTAACCAAATTTGTTCAAACCTGCAAAACGATAAGTTTTTTGCTTTAAAAATATCTAAAACTCAATTTGATTTTAAACTTCGTTCATCGCTTTCGAATGTGATGTTGAGCATTTAGAAGAACAAGAAACACAAAATAAAATTGAGACTGTAATTGGTTTTTTTTTAAGAATATTTCATATCATATCGCACGATGTTTTGTTAATCAAAATTTTTCGTTTTTTAGGTTTTAGATTTTATTTTGATAATTCTGATGACCATCATGAGTCATGATACATGGCTGTTAATGTATAAAATTAGTTTCAAACGCTAAATTTGTTTCGTAACACTTCTCAATAAAACCCATTCTAAAGACGAGGTAGTGTTTTTGAATCTCAAGTTTAGAGTACAAGTACAAAATGTTGATTAAACTGCAAATCTAAATTCACAGTAAAAAATTAAATTAAATTCGTGAACGATGTCAAGTGTAGGGAGAGTGGAGACTAATTTGGAGTGGAGAAAAATTTCTGATTTTCTTGTTAACACTTATTTAACAACTTTTAAGACAGGCATGTCAAACTGGGGGTTCAGGGGCCGCATGCGGCCCGTGGCCTTGGTCAATGCGGCCCGCGTAGCCCCGTCTTAAATTATCACAAAATTCCCTACTACACAGAAGTACGCTGGCTTACCTGCCACAAAATATAAAAAAAGATTTTTTTTTGCTACGAGAGGAAATAATATAATTTTTGGAAATGAAAGATTTTTAATGCGCCCCGCACACTTAAACGAGTTTGACATGCCTGTTTTAAGATCAAGTAATTTCCTTTTACTACGTTGAAAATTTTTCTTCAAAAAAATCTCCGTTGGGGGGTTAAACCCCTAACCCCTCCCCCCCTCGCACGGCCTTGGTGCGGAGGTTTTCTATCGTGAAAACGTAAAGGTACATAAAAAAAAGTGTCTATAAAATGTGTTTTTTCTTCGAAATATATTGGCAAAGGAAGACGTTTGGTGCGAAGCCCTTGAGATCAATCTGCGGCTTTTCTGTAACGAACTCAAGCTTTGGATTTCAAAATAAGTGATTTAGTTCATTATTTTTCTGTGTAATTATGTCTTGATTCACATTTTTAATCAATTCATTGAAACATTTCCTGTAGAAAAAAATTGAGCTGAATTCTGAATTCTGCTTTTTACACCAACAACACGAAATGAAATATTTCACTCATACATGCAAAAATAATCTCATTGTATGAAATTTTGCAAACAAGTAAAGATGTCAAATTTTCGAAAGCTTATTCTGGACATAGATGCCAGTCAAAATTCAAAGTCCTTTATTTTTAATCAAATCAAAGAAAACTTGAATCATAGATTATTCCATTTAAAAATACATTTAAATTGTGAGAAATAATGAATTTCTATGAACATAATAATGTCAAAACTGAGTCTTTACCTGAGACAATAAAGATTAATTATAATCGTTAATTTCAAGGTTTTCGTATCAAATAAACACTTTAATTTATTCTAAATGTATCGATAATCAATTCCAACTAAATACAATATTATAGTGTTTTTCTTCCATAAATTTTCTTTTAACAAAAATTCTTCAAACACCCTAAATTATGTTTACTCTTATTTTTATATTATTGTACTTGAGTGTTATTTTTCTAGTAGACTATTTGCAAAAGGAATTACTGAATCACCAACAAAACACAGATAACATACATAAACAATAATCTGAGATTGAATGCGTGATAATAAATCTTGAAGGCTATTGTCCATTCCAATTGAAGGAGTTTCTGCATGTTTTTTGCATTTTAAAATTCAATTAGTTATTTCAGTCTAGGATTTTTTTACAAAAATATCAAAAATAAAAAAAAATGGAATGAAATTATGATTGTCATTCATTTTCATCATCATCTTTCGAGATTACTTATTCTACAAAAGTGATGAAATTATTATGAAAAAAAAAAGAGATATCAAATATAGGTACTATATTAATTGAAACCTATTTTCTGGATTTTAGAACAAGCTTTTTGGATTTTTTGGGATACCCTCAAGTAATTCTGGAAATCTTTAATCGTGCATCATTACTTTTATTCTGTTATACGATTTAAATCGCCGTAATTTTTGTGATTATAATTTTAAGTACAATGCTCGGCTGAATGAAAACTAGGAGATTTTTTTTATATTCTTACTTACATTATGGAAGCATCCTGAAAATCAAGGAAAAAAACTCCCTAATTAGACTTTGAGTGTCAATTTGACACTCCTCGCTTAAAACCACTATATCTCTCTAGTTTCTCAACCGATTTTTAAAAAATATATAGTTCTGGAAACCTCGTGACGTAACTCAAATGTTTTACAGTTATTATACACCTACAAAACTTCAGTTTTCCGTTATTCAAAGCCTAAGAAAAAAAATCCTTAAAAACATGCTTCGTAAAAAATACAGTAGATCAGCTACGGAATGCTTAAATTAATTCCACTTATTGTCCCGAAAAGCCGAAATTAGAAACTATACGTTGCACATAAGGATATATATATTTTTAAATTTTTTTAAGATAATGAGCACAAAAAATGGAAAAAAGGGTTGTGAAAATAGTACTTTTTAATCAAAGAACCAGATAAATTTTGAAACGAGGAATTAAAAGTTGACGTAATTTGGATCAATTTTGAATTTATGTATTGTCAAAATACGATACACAGAATTTTTGACGAATTTTCAAAAGTAGCTGTTTTTTTTTAACTTTTCATCATTTTGCAATTGTAACGGTTCTCGAATTTTGCTGATCGTCCGATTGATCAACTGCCTTCACTTAGCGCCAAACGAGCCGAGCCAATCGTACTCGTATGTGAAGCAGCAATTTCCGTTCGTGCCCGGCTAGACTCCTCAAGGCGAGTCCTTCAAAATAAATCAACCCGAACCAATCGCTATCCAAGACCCAATTACGCCCGAATTAACGGAAAGAATCTTCCAACGGGACAAAACAAAAACGCGTCGCAAAACTAGCAATAATTTCCCTTCCTCTCTTCGATCGACAAACAGCTGAAAATTAGAAGTTACAAAATTTATTTTCCTGCTTCCTAGGCCTTAACATTTTCTTTGGGATCCCACCTATCGAATTTGAACTGTATTACCGGCGCACCGGCGATTATTTTTAGATTTAGCCAAGTGTACAAAAATACTTCATATGTGGTGCTTCTCTATCGACCGCAGCTATTTACAGACACAATACAGAAAGATATGACCTTAATTGAGCAGCAAGATATCTCCTGGTGACTGCTAAGTTGGATGCTGTCAGTTTTCTCCGAGGGTGAAGGTGTGTCTCGGCTAACTGCGATGTCTGGTTGACTGTGCTTCGCCAACGGTTAGCACCACGGGATTCGGGCTCCTGAAGATCACGAGGCAATTGACGACCTGATGACCTTAAGTGGACAGACGTGTCCACCTGGGCCCGTGAATGCGCGGGAGGTTGATCACTGACCCTGGGGTAACGGGACCAATCCCTGGAGAGTGGCAATCTGGCTGACCGTCACTTCCTGCACCCACCAGTAGCACCTTCGCTTGAAGGATATTCCTTCAAGTATAGATACACGAACCAATTACCAAACCGACATGGAGATCAGAATTCAAATAGATTAAGCTAATTTTTCATCAAATTACCTTATTGGATGAAAACCGATGAATCTTCACCCTGCTGGATGATCTGGGTTCGATTCCAGTACCTGACCCTAGATTTTTTTGTACATTAGTTTTTGTTCACAAAGTATTAATTTTCTTATGACTCACGATTTCCTAACCGCAACAAATCTCGCCAGGTCGTCGACGAGGACAACCGGTTTCGGTTCCTGCCACTAATGAGGTAATTTTTACAGAATCTGAATCTAAGCGGGACTTTTGGCTTCTCACGTGGAGTTTGGACGCAGATCGCCCGAACCGAATAAATAGAGTGACGTTGATGTGGCTTTTGTCACTCAGCCGTATTTTTTCTCGATTGGTTTCTGTAACTATATATTGATTTTAATTAGCACCGCAATCAAAATAGTTTTCTAAAAACCCGTAGCTCACTTTGTGAATTTCAGTATTGATCACTTATCACAGTTTGGAGTCGCACAAATTACTTTTGGCTAATCTTACACTTGACTAACGTGTCAACTGCCTGCCGATCAAATCGAGAAAGACAAATTATTGGCAAATGAAGGTTCTTGACCCCCGGAAAGTCTAATTTTAACCGTAGCCCACTAACACATGAAATGTATAAAAACATTAAAAGTATTATCCGATCCATCATCATTGGAGATGGCCATAATTTCCGTTAACCCGGTGAACTGGATGATTGAACGGCGATCAGTTATTAAATTGTGGTTCTAACTCCCACCACTAGGGGCGCAAATACTAACTACGACGGAACTAAACTTTCTGCTTACAAATTGAGCAACTATGTCTCGACTTGAATGTTCCAAGGAGAAAGTTTGCCAATCAAACGTAGAGAAAGCTCTAATGTTTGCCGTAAAAATTTTACAACAAACCTTAAAACATTCTATCATTTTGTAACAATGTTACACAATTTCTCAGTTTTCTGGCAACCGTCAGAAAGACTGTTTTTAAAATATATTTTCATTAAAATTCTCGATTATATAAAATGTCAGAATGTTTAATATGGTATTTGTGTTCAAAATCCAAGAACAACAGGTGATGTCTATTCTTGAGCATAGATGTACTTCATGACTTTTAAGAAGTTTTGAACCTTTTTGGGAAAACGTGGGAAACTGTATTTGATATTAATAGTCTAAATTGATCTTCGTTACAAAGCTCTTCAGTTTAAGAAACTTGTTTCTTAAGTTTGCTTGCTATCATACGGTTCAAAGCTGCCGAAACAAATAATAATCTTTTATTTCTTTTTCGATATCACTTTATACAAGGCTATGAACTCTTACTCTCATTAATGAGCTGAGTTGAGATTGAAATCCAATTGAATTTTTCCAAGTCAAATATTATAATAATCAGTTAATTGTGTTTGACATCGCTTTGTAATAAGATCATGGAACTGCCTTGTCACTTATTCTTGGGGTTAATTTTAGAAAACAGATTTTTTGCTTTAAAAATTGAGGGATCAAATTTATATACATCTACTAATTTTAAAAAAATATTGAAAAGTTTTACAACTTAACATAGCGTTAAAAATATGGTAAATTCAGTAACTATTGTCGAATTTTGAGAAAATTTTGGTAAAATTTATTTATATTTGAAATCTTTAATAATATTTTAAAATCAAAATTTTTCTTAAATCACAATAATTTTAAAATGTGTTTAAAATAACAGAATTTTTTAAATACATAAGCAGTGAATTTAATTTCTATTATAGATCTCAGGAGCAATATGTGTATGAATAATCATGTCTACCTAGGGAACAAATGTCTTCATTTATCCCTTAAATGGAAACGATGATTTTGAAGCCCCAAGAACAAGAAATAAACAACCTAACCATGAAATTTAATGTTTTTATACAACTTATTGTTTAACATTTGTAGGATGGAAAGTTGAATTCAATATGTATTTAATACCTACAAGATAAAAGTATCAAACTGTACTTACGTTCCCATTAGATATTTCAAGTGAAAACGCCGGAAACCCGTTGATCGGATCAGCCACACTCATCAGGATCCCATTCACCTCGGAAGTTCTCAGCTGCAAATCGACGTCCATAAATTTGCCGATGTTGAAGTTGCGTTCTAAAATTGTTCAAATTATTAGTAATCAATCTCAGCCAAGAGTGTCACCACATCGAACAACTTACTATAGATGGCATACGCATCGCCCGGAAAGTAGGAACCCTGTTCGATCCGAGGGAAGCATTGACCCACGTTCATGTGCCGACCCGGCCGAGCCAGATCCTGGGTATTGTTGTTGACCGAGAACTTCCGCAGGCATCCCTTGAACTCCTCCGGCTTCGGTTGCAAATCCTTCGGCAGCAGCGTTTCATCCGGAATGCCTCCCACGAACAGATTGTTGGATGCATTCAGCTTCTTTGGTAGTTTGATTTGGGCCGAGCTTAGGCTATCTTGACCCAGGTGAGCCGGATGCGCTCCAGTATGGACACTTAGGGTGGCCTTCTTGCGAATACTACTGAGAGACACGTGGTGCCACTGGCCGTCGTTCAGCTTGACCGGTAGCACAAGTTGTTCTCGTTTGCGGCCTCGAACTGTTAGAATCAGTGAGCCGTCCTTGAGGGCCAGGGTGATGTAGTGTTTTGCTTTCTCTTTCGAGCCCTGGAATTTTGATGGTAATGGTAAAGGAGTTCAGGAGATAGAAGGGAAGGTCAATTTTGCTACTTACCAGTGCTACAAACAGCACTCCATTAGGATAGAACGTTCGAAAATCGAACTGGATGTCGAAGTTCCTTTGCCAAAGATGACGGGCAGCTACGTTTACAATCGAGTGACTCTGAGGTTTGTCGCCGTATTTGAAGGCATTGGGTTCATACGAATAACTTCCAACCTAGACGACGTCAAGCAAATAGTATTATTAGATTTAAGATCCCAGTTCCAAAGCTGAGATAACAAATGTCACTAGTTTACCTTTGGTTACATTGCTAAGCGTGTGGAATTAGTGCCGATTTTAGTAGTACCAGATAAGAGACACCCAATTGTGTATTAATTGAACTGTTGTAAGGCTACTGAATGTATACAGTGATATCGAACTTAAACTTCGACCGTACTTCCTCCACCAAAAAGATAAACTAAAGTTTTGTATGATAGAACTTAAGTAACTAAATCGAATGAACTAAAACTAAAAAAAAAGTGAACACTTGAAAAATAAAAATAAATGAAAGGCCATGCAGAACCAGTGAAACTACGAGAGACGATGAGCCAAGTTCGAGCTCACGTTGCTAACAACCGTTAGTATCAATATCAACACTCTGTAAGTACAGAAATAGTCGAAAGAGGTTAATTGTAGGCGTTAAAACCCTGCTTCGAAACTATCAAACAACTGTTTATCACTTACTCTGTTGCATCCCTCTGGAGGTGGTTTGAAGCTTCTCCCAATTGGCTCAGTTTTCATTAGCGCAGTATGTAAGATGTTCGAACCCATATTAGGGCCAGATCTTCCCATTTGAACATTTGTAAAGCTCAGAGCTTGATCAAACGAGATCACCTTATTATTGAACACTACATTGGCGATCACGCCCTTCAAACCTCCAAACGATTTCGAAAGACTGTCGAAAGCCACGTCATCCGGAAGACCTCCCAAAAATAGACCTCCAGCTTCACCGGGCAAGTTCACCAAGGGTTGAGTCTTTGGCAGAGCCTTCGTACCCTGGGATTCATCATCAACTCGCAACTCCAATCGACGACCTGTTTTGACCACACTTATCACGTGATATTCTCCATCATTCAGTGTGTTGTTAGACTCGATTTCAATACGCCCGGCTCCCGAGTCCACCCAGAGATTCAACCGACCTTCATACAGGAAAACGGAATAATTTCCTCGCAGATCCTTGGAATCAAACTCATTCTGCAAGCTCGAAGGGAATCCGGCTACCAACAAAGAACAATTCGGCTCCAACGTTCGGAAAACGAACCCAAAGTTAGACTGCTTCCGTAAACTGTGCGATGCAAATTCTACGTAGCCATTTCCATAGAATCCAGCCCGACTAATCGTGTCCACACAAGACCCCTCTATTCCAAAGTGCTTCGAGCTATCCAATGGATCATAAGAGACCCCGGTAATTTGAACTCCCTTTAAGCAACCCAGGAAAGCGTGATCAGCTCCCGGTGCTTTGGTGGTTCCGGACTTAAAACCTGGAGGCACACCCCCTAAATAGTATTCATTACCCAAGTTGGGCAACATTCCCGAGTTGATTGGCTTCGTTGGGGCTCCGCGGATCTCTTCGCGGCTGTCCACCTTCAGGATGGCATTTTCCGAACTGCCTTTGGAGAAGGAACGGGCCGCTTCCACAACGACCCACTGGCCGCTGTTGTACTTGTTGGTGGTGTTGATTTCCAGCTTCGAATCGCTACCGTAGTCCACCCGGAACACCAGCCGGCCCTGGTAGAGCGTTAGCGAGATGGAACGGTTCTGAAATGGGAGAATAAAAAGAGTGAAAGTTATTTTGAATTACTTTATACTGATTTGAATGTGTCCCATAGATGAAGATTCAAGTAACGATTTTATCTAAACATAATGTTGGAGTAAACTATGAAACAATTTTAAAAAAAACTCTATTATTAGGCTAGTTTATGATATACAGCTTCGAATCAATAACAAGACATATAAGCTCAAAAAGTATTTCGAATTTCACCATTTTTTTTCAGTATTTTATCACCAAACCCACAAGTTAGTCTCTACTCCAATAATGACCTTTCTTAGAGGTGGAATTGAGCTGGCGAACAGTAGAAAATGTCATTTTGAGACCCCATACACCCAACCTTTGGGTAGTGGTTATATCACCTCTTGTCTACGGCAATCTCCAGTTTGGCAGCTTGCTGTCCAACTGGTAGAAACTCCAGAAGGCTCCATAGCGGAAGAAGGAAAAGAGCCTGTGCTCTCCGAAGAAGGAGCAAGTTCCTGTGCCGAAGGCAATGAAGCAAGCGATGACAGAAATGAAGGCATTGACTAGCTTGGTTTTGAGCAGCAAAACATTCATAAGGAGGTCAAAGACAAGCTTGTAAAGGCTATGGCTCTTTTTACAGAGGTAAACAACGCAGTCCTAGAGGTGGTAAGAGCACTACATGGCAGCACTACTAGTAGAGGAAGAGGTGGAGAAAACCTCTAGGGCGAATGTCGGTCGCCCGAAACGGATCGATGCCTTCGTTCAAACGGTGAGGAATGAGTTCATTACTCCGAGAAGCTCTAAAGCATGGATCTTCTTAAATCTGGACGCATTGTTTATTATACCACAGCGCTCCTAGTTGTCGTATCCTGGAATGTTTTGAAAGTATTTTGTTTGTGCTATCAGTGCTGAAAATTTCATGACGATTCGTTTTGTTCCAAAAATGTTACACGGGATGGAAGCTGCGAGACGAAAATTAATTTTGGACACCCACATCAAAAACTCGACGTGGTCGGGTTCAAAAATCGCAAAATCTGCAAAAATGGTCAAACCGACCGTGTGCAGCGTTCTCAAACGTTTCCGTGAGATGCGTACTATCGATCGGCAGGTTCATACTAAGCATTATAGTGGACCTAAGGATCGGAAACTGTATTTGAAGGTATTGAGAACGATCAAGGTAAACCCAGGGCAGTCGGCCCATGACATCGCCAAGAAATCCAATGCCGACCAGTGCACCGTCAGAAGAATTCGTCTCTGCGAAGGAATACGATCTTATCGGGCCAGTAAGGCAAGGTTTTGCAGCTGCGGATGAAAAACCCCGGTTTTTGTGAAAAACAAGACCATGGACTCCGAAATGTACAAGAAGGAGTGCCTGAAAAACGTTGTTTTCCATACATTAGATCTCACAAAGGACCAGTCAACAATCTCAATATGCGATTTAGGGGAAGGTGTTGAAACTCATGGTTGTGCCATTTGCGTATTGATGGCATTAGCAATCGCTTTAGTAGAGTGTAATTCGTTACTGATAATGTTTCAACAGAGCAAAGGCATCAACAAAGAGTCACTCGTACCAGCTTTGAAAAGTGGCAGATAGAAAAATATTTAAAAAAAATAGGTTGAGTTGACGATAACTGTTCATTGGAAAATTCGAATGGTAATGCGAAAGTTTAATACATTTTTCATTTCATCATGAGCTTCTAAGTAAATATCTTCTAACATTTTATCGAGTTAAACTTCTGATATCAAATTTTGAATTAAAATAAATACTCACATTAACTTCATCCAGGGCCAAGAAAATTAACGCATTCTCGTCCAGCGTTTTGAAGCTCAACGTCAAACTGAACTGATTCTTACTGCGATGGCTGTTGGACTTCTGCAGAACCGCATACCCATCCCCATTGAAGTGCCGCTCACTGGTCGCGCTAGAACTTTCCTGGGGTCCCAACATGGCACCACCACAGTTGCCTTCGGTTGAGGTAAAGTGCCACAGACCGATCTGCCGCTGGTCTACGTACAGCTGGCTTAGAGTTACTCCTAACCCCTTGGTGGGCAGAAGCTCCTGTGATTCTGGTCTCAGCTCCGGGGGAACTCCCCCTACCCAAATTCGACTGCTCGGGCCCATGGTGAGCTTTGAGTAGTTGGGACTGCTAGCTCCCGAAACTGCATTGGTGTGAACTAACACACCACTGTGTGTCATTCGGCGCACATTGAGATTGCACAAATTGAAGGTTCTGTTGGCTTCTATAAAATACCAGGCATCGTCGTATTTTGGATCCCTGGGGGCAATCTCGGTGGGATGAGTTATTGTGACAACTTCTTCTCCCAAGTTCCAAATGAGACGAATTTTACGTTGTCTCATTTCCAGAGCCATGAAGCGACGCTCCTCTCCTTGAATGTAAATTAGAGGAGAGTTTTGGTTGTCCGAGTTGAGAGCCACCGACATAAGGATTCGGTTTGTTGTGGAAGGACCGTACGAAACTGGCTCATACGATCGCATACACTCTTGTTGAGACTCCAGAGAAACTCGAATACCTTCGGCAGCGTGCTTGGCCCGAGCTATTTTGTCCTTTAATTCCTGCAACTGAGCCGAAAATGTTGCGTTCCATGCTTTGAACTTTTCACTTTGAATGCCGGCTAGCTTCTCGACTCCTTGCAGTTCTTTTTTCGCATTGTGGATATTACCCAGTGATTGGGTCACATTTTCTTCGGCCTTCCCAAATTTGATATCCCATTCCGGTTCCAGATTCTTTAACCTAAGCTTCAATTTGTATACATCGCTGTTCTGAGCTACAGCTTCCTCACGTACAACTTTCATCTGCTGTGATACAATACTGGACTGATCAATGGTTTGTTGCAGCTTCTTCAAAGATTCTCCCCGTTTAACATTGCCTAGATCTTCCAGAATTTTATTGTTATCCACACCAGCCAATCGAAGTTTATACTGAAGGCTTCCAACCTGGTTCTCTTTGTCTTTCATTACTTCGTCCAACTCTTTTGCCTTTTCTAGCTCTTTGAGTGCTCTCTTTTCTATATTCGTAGAAACATTAAGAGCATGTAAACTCCTTTCTTCCAGAGAAATATCCCCGAGTGGCTTGACTTTATTGTTTGCAGCTTTGGCACTATCAGTTGCTTTATCAGCAAGTTCCTGAGCATTGTCGATTGCTGTTATTATATTTCCGTAAGCTAGGCTGGCTTTCATGGCATTGGCAGCACCATCTTCGGTGTCTTTAAAAAGTTTTTGAAATTCATCTGATTCCTTTTTGAGTTTATGAGCATGTTGTATGGCAGCCGGGATATCATTGTTCATGAGGACTTCGTACCTGGTACTGAACTCCGTGATGCTGGATTCAAGTTCATTGTTCAAAGCATTTAAGTTCTCTTTATCCTGTTTCAATTGGTTGTAGTCATCTTGTAGCTCTTCTATCTTAACATTGCTGTCGGCGATAATGTCGAAGTCTAAAAAGTTGCTTACTTCATCTTTCATCTCAGTTGCGTGATTCAACTTTCGTTCCAAATCTGCCAAGTTTCTTTGATTTTTAGATGCAAAACTTTCCGCCAGCGTAACGTTATTGAAAACTTGCTTGTTAAACCGATCGAAATCATCCAATCGATCACGTACACCGAAAACTTCAGATTTCAAATAATCCAGACGTTTGTTCTGCCTTGTCACAATATCCGACATGTTACTCCAATGAGTAAACTGATTCAGCACACACTGCATGACCTCGTCCTTGGGTTCAACTTTATTTTCATACATAAACTTGATCTCGGCCAACAACCGATTGGCTTCTTCCAACGCTATCGGTAGCTTCATATGTTGATCGCCCTTGCTGTAGTCCTGCAGGACCCGGATCGTTTTCTGAGCATCAGCCTTCATTTCGTTGATATCGTTCATCGTTGCTGCAACGCGCTCTTGCAGTTTGATGACACCGATATTTTGGGACTCATCCGCTCGGTTGGAAAGTTTGTTCAGTCGTTTGTTCAACCGGGTAGAGTTACGTTTGAGCTGGAACGAAGATAAATTAGTCCTTGATATGATAAATTAAAATTGTTTATTAACTTACGCTATCGATGATCGAATGGTCGAAGTTCACTAGGCGGTCTTTCATGTCTATAAGGTCTCCAACAGCTTTACCTAGGGTCTCAGATGCCAATTGGTATTTCTCCAGCTCGATCCATGGAGCAGGAATTCCGTTTATATCGATGTGGGCCGTTTCGCGATCCATCCGATTCGTTAGCTCGGTTAAGTCGTCGATTAAAATTACGGTACAGTTATCGCATGCTGTAACAGAAACAGTAAGCTATACTATCACACTCTTCAGATATCTAACATTACAATAACGTACGTTTACACTTGTGATTCTTGACGATGTGTTTCGGCAGTTCGCAGCGATCGCACTTGCGCCCCTTTATTCCCGGTTTGCATCGACACTGTCCACTGTTGCTATCACATTCGTCCGACAGGCTTCCCTCCCGGTTGCAATCGCAAAACTCGCACCGTCCATCGTCCCGTTCCGGTGATCCGTAGTAGCCCTTGGAGCAGGACTCGCACAGCACTCCGGTGTAGCCCGGCTTACAGATGCAGCTGACCTCGTTGCCACTGACGTGGCATCCCTTGGCAAAGTTCTTGCGTGTTTCCGGACAGGGACAGGCTTCGCAGGAACCGAAGTTCGGGCTGCCGTAGTAGCCTTCGGCGCACACCTCGCAGTGATCACCGCCGGTGTTGTTGCGGCAGTTCTGTGGAGGGACGAAATATTTCATGGGTTGATCATTGCAACAAAATATTGTGACACTGAAACCTAAATTATTTTCTCAATAGTGAGCACATAAATCGTGGAATAGTCCCACGTTCAAAAGAACTGGCCAAACCTGGATATTCATGAAAGTAAGAATCATTTCATTGTAATAAAGAATTACTGGACTAGATTGGACGCTAGTGATTCCACGCGAAAGGACGAATACTTGTTCATGATAAACGACGATATGTTGATGAGAATAGAGACAAACATGACCATAGTTAAACCAAAACCGAGAGTGAAAGGTGGCATTTCGTCCTAAATGCTTTGTAAAATAAACACGATTCAAGGAAGTTACTCCCTAAAATTTTCTCTACCATGGTCCAGACTCTAAAATATTGGTAGCCAATGTGATGAAAAATCTTTCAAGGTATATACCGTTTTTCAAATTAATCAGTGTAGCCATCATCCTTGAGTTTTTAATGGAAGTCAATGCCTTCGCCCAAACCGAGGGCGGACTTTTGTTTGCTGGTAACGTCGTCAAGGCACCTGAAGCCAGATGCGCAGATGTCTTGAGACAGATGCGTACAGATGTGTGCGCCACAGGAATTGTGTCCGAACAAGCTGCAAGAAATCGTCAACGAGCTGTTCCCACAGCACGGGGAAGTTACATGGCCGAGGTTCCCATACGACAGGGATACGAATGAAGAAGAGCAGATTTTACTGGAGGAACTGCGCGACATCGCTAAGTCCCTCCAGTTAAACAAAGCTACGGGTCCGGATGGTATCCCTAATCAGTGTTCCAGTGTAGCAGTGTAGAAATGTTCCGGTCATCACTGCAACAGTACGTGGATGAAAGGGTCTTCCCAGAAATGTGGAAGCCGCAGCGATTGGTTCTTCTGCCAAAACCGGGCAAGCCACCAGGTGACCCATCAGCATATCGCCCGATATGTCTCCTGGATACTGCTGGAAAAAATGCTAGAGAAGGTGGTCCAGAGCCGGATCCAGCTCTACACCGAAAGTGCGAAAGGCCCATCCGATAATCAGTTCGGTTAAGAAAAGGAGAGGAGACCGGTATTGAGTAGTGTTAACCCTTGACGTGAAGAACGCCTTCAACAAGAATCGATACTTGACCCGGTATCGTGGAACATTGTCTACGATTAACTGCTGGGACTGCGTTACCCCACGGGAGTGAGACTTGTGGGATTCGCCAACGACGTGGTTTTCCTGGCATCGGGTCCATGAACCAGTGAAGTCCAGCTACTCGCCACAGTAGCGATTGAGAAGGTGGAAAGTTGGAGCTTGCGTCTGGCCCACCACAAGACCGAGATGATGCTGATCACCAACCTGATTTCAGCACAATCAGGGACGATTGCAGATGGACCGTGCGCAATCGAATCCAAGCGTGCGATCACGTACCTGGGGATGATGATCTACGACCAGCTAAGCTTTACGGCCTACGTCGACTACGCCTGTAGAAGAGCGGCAATGGCGACAGCAGCCCTCTCACGGGCCGTTTTGAATAACTCGGCGATCCGCTGCAGCAGAAGGAGGGCCCTGGCGAGTGTGACCTCGTCCATTCTGCGGTACAGAGTGGCAGCCTGGAAGGCAGCCCTGAGCAGGCAGTGTAACCTGCAAAAGCTCTGCAGTGTACAGCGGCTGATGAACCTGCGAGTAATCAGCGCATACCGAACGGTGTCCTCGGTAGCTGCTGATGTTGTGGCAGGGGTCATGCCCATCTCGGTCTTATTAGAGGAAGATATCTTCTGCTACGAGCACAGGCACATGCCCGATGTGCGGAAACATGCCAGAGAGGCCTCGATGTCCAACTGGCAGCACCAGTGGGATAGCTCGGAACGCGGCCGGTGGACCCATCGCTTGATCCCTAACGTCGGATTTTGGATGCATCGGAGACATGTAGAGGTGGATTTCTGCATGACACAGTTCTTGACTAGTCGCGGGTATTTCATGCAGTTCCACCACCGGTTTGGACACGTGGCCATTCTGCCCAACCTAGAGTGACACAATCGAGACACTGGAGCATGTAGTGTGCAAGGTTCGAAGAGGTGCGCGCTAACATGCTTGCCGCCTGCGGACCAGACACGACAGCCAACAACATCGTGCGGAGGATGTGCGAGGATGCCAATACTTGACGCGTGGTCAGCGATGGGTTCACGCGGATCGTGACTACCCTGCAGAGTAGTTAGAACCAGCAGCAGTCCGCGACTGGTGTAGGGCGACTCCTTCGTCGGGGAGCATCTGAGTAGTGTGCGTCTGAGCCTGGCAGTTAAGCATACAAAGATAAGACTCTACCTTCTGCGTGTGCTGAGCTGATAGGTACGCCGCGAACGTTGACCTTCTTCGCAGTCGAACTCGTAGGGGAAGAGTATTAACGCCGCAAAATACTCTCGTGTAGAGTGACTTCACATCGTCGGCAGGTGAGTCACTCGAGTTGGTGTAGGATGACGTCTTCACCGGGAATCATCCAAGTAGTTTTTCGTAAAGCCCTGGACGTGTGCTGTGACAGGCGCGAGTCTAGGATGAGCTGCCCTCGATTCGGCACACAAACGGGCAAAGAGGAGTGGGCCTCGAGACAAACCAAGCGGAGCCAAGATCTCGAGTCGTTAGAGGTGAGGCCATTGGTCTCTTGCAGTGGTCTTGAACAGAGGCGGAGCACACGATAGTCGTGCAAACCAAGCGAGCCTCGAGTTACGAGTAATGGCCGGACCTCTAGTCGTCAGAGGAGAGGTCCTCAGTCTTGAATCGTAACAAGAGGCAGGGTATACATGCTGGAGTTTTGACTTGAAATTGAGTTAGCCGATGAACGCTTAAGTGTGGACTTGTTCTCCCATCTTGGGTACAGCCTCTAGTCGTCAGAGGAAGGGTCCTTAGTCTTGAATCTTAACAAGAGGCTAGGTTTGCCGGAGTTTTGACTGGAGCGTTTAAGCGTGGACTTGGTCTCCCATCTTGGGTACAGCCTTCGATGCAGGTCCGGATGGGAATTATGATCAGAGGCCCCAGGTGGACTTTATGGCGTAGGGGTACATAGTATCACGAGTCGACCAATTGCACCTATGGACCCGAAGTAGCATACTGAGGAGACGCGGTGGCTAGCCGTGTCTTGGATTGCAATCCGTAAAAAGGATTTCCCACACATTCGTCGAACTCGCTACGGCGAGATGATCCTGGAACTTAAGCGCGGCGTGTGAAACTGAGACAAGACTGAGGTACGCGCCCTATGTAAAGAGGTGACCATCTGGATTAAAAACCTCGGCGAAGTCACAACAAAGGAGGAAGTGCGGGTGGCACTGGTCAAGCAGTGTAAAATCCGCTCAGATCAGATGTCAGTTCGATTGAAGCACGCCGCCCCCACCCCCTTCCCTCCCAGTTCGGAAATGCAGGTCGGTTTGGTGAAGCTTCCAGTTGCATCAGAAAATGCAGCACTTCAGTGTGGGCGGCTAAAGGTGGGATGGTCTATCTGTTAGATATCCATCCCCCAGCAACCGGACATGTGCTTCAGGTGCACGAAGTTTGGCCTCAAGTCGTTAGATTGCACTAGGGAAGACAGGAGTGGCATAAGCTGGCGTTGCAGCGAAACCGTCCACAAGTCACCCAGCTGCAAAAAGCCTGCGAAATACCCTGACTGTTCTGAAGATCACGTTGCTGGCAACCCTAGGTGCCCCGCCTATAAGAAGTCGCAAGCGGTCCAACTCAACCTCAACCACTGCTACACAGCGCACTAGCTGTTGCGCTGAGTTACAGTTGAGGAAAAGTTGGACATCTCGCTAGTGGCAGACCCCTATCATAGAGCTTCGGATGGCATTGATTGGGTAACTGATGACGCCAAACTAGCCGCGTTATGGGTGACAAGTAGTTTCCCCATACAGGAGGTGGTGGCATGGTGATAGACGAAGCTAACGGAATCTACTCCTGTAGTTTCTATGCTTTTTGTAAGATGGTCCTTGGAGAGGTTCGGCACTATGGTTGACAAGATTATAGAGATGCTTACGGGGAGAAGCCCCATCGTTATAGCTGGCGACTGTAACGAGTGGGCCGAGGAATGGGGTAGCCGTCTTTAATCTTTATGCCATCGGTTGGGCTCAAGTACGCGGACAGGTAAACGAGAGTCTAGGACAGGTGGGCGCCTCTTGAAGACACAATTCGATCAGAACATCTTTGTCGAGGTGTTGAATTGGGAGAGGGACCTGGATAACCTGTCCACGGAAAAACTGACGAGTTTACTAGCTCGTGCTTGCGATGCTGCGATGACGAGAAGGGCCAAACGTAAAGAAATTAAGTCACCCGTCTACCGGTGGACAGAGGAAATCGTGGGTCTGCGTGCCGACGGCAATAATCGCACTACCTAGGGGTAAGATGAGAAACTTCTGTCGGAAATTTAATATAGAGAGGAGATACAAGCTGAACCAATTGGATACAACCGTAGTGGGAACTTAAGCTCCAACCGCAAAAGCCCTGAGACATCTCTACCTGACAGGTTCCCGGCGGCATTACAAACAGTCAAAGTAGTAAGCTCTTAAGGGATACCAAGTAAGACCGTACCATTTTACCCACTTTATACTCCGGGAAGCTTTGTGGGGACAACCCAGAGTCTTCATGATAAGGGGTCAGGTCTCGAGTCGCAAGAGGAGAGACCAGGACCTAAATCAACAAGAGGAGGGGTACCTCGAATCATTACGAGGAACGGTCAGATCTCAATTCGTTAGAGGAGAGATCGGGCCTTGAATCGTGCAGAGGAGAGGTAAACCTCGAGTCGTTAGAGGAGAGATCAGGCCACAAGTCGCGAAGAGGAGAGGTTTGTGTGGGAATCTCGAGTCATTGCGAGGAGATGTCGGTTCTCAAGTCGTTAGAGGAGAGTTCAGGCGTCGAGTCGTAAGGATGAGAGGTTTTGCAGGAAGTGGAGCGCACTAGCGCAAATAGACCTCCCGCTATTGAAGTAAAGTGTGCTAAACAGTTCGAGGTGGGAACCAGGTCTGCGGCCCCATGAGGAGTTTAGGGAGTATGGTATACACGGAGTATATCATGAGTCTTCCCATTGTACCCATGGACTCAGAGTAGCAAATTGGGGGGACGCGGTGGCTCGTCGTGCCTTGGAATATAATCCGTAAACCGGGATTCACCACCTGTGGTTACCAACTAAAAAACAATACTCCGGGAAAACCAAAAATTGCAGATAAGGCTCAGTTAGTTGAAACACGCCTTACCTTAGCCAAAAGGGTTACCTAGAAGACACGGTGCGTTAAGTTTAGCGCTGTTTAAGCTAGTCTGGGATTAGATCTATGCCGTCAGTACGCTACTTGGTCATACCTTGCACTCTACAGCTGACTTTAAAATAAACTGTTTGTTAGGAAAGCACCTGAATTTTGCCATAGTCATTTCGGTTCATCAGAACCACTTTGACCAAGCGATCGAAGGATCTTTTGGGGAAAACAGTAGTCCTTCCTCCAGTGTCAGCTTCTGGGAGTTCGCCCTTGATTTTTGTTCGCTAACATAGTCCGTCTTGAGAGCTAGCTAGCCGTCAGCATCGAGTACTTAAACGGCCTCCTTGCACGGGGAGATGCGCAATAGACTGAGTCGATTTGGGGTCATTTTGGAATTTCTCAAACCCTGGGGTCTTAAAAGCTTCGTCTTGGTCCAAAACTCATTCATGATTTTTTGCAAAATTTTTAAGTAACGTTTACATGAGTAAATTTGAACTTTTAGGTTTGTATGAGAAAATTGAATATTTTGTACTGAAAAATCAACATCATTTTTGTTTCGTCTGTGGAACCGAGCCAGCTGATGGGTTTTGTGCCAATTTATAAAATTCCTAAAGGAAATTTTCCGCTGAACAACTTTGTCGAAGACCTAAACTTCGTATCTTATAAGGAAAACAAGTTATTAGCTGTTTAACAGGGGTATGTCTTTTTCCACTGATAAACAATAAATTCAATTGACATCCCTGCAGGGTGTCTAGTGAGGTATTGCGTGACTACTTTCCATGCAACACTTCGCGAGGCTCAAGCAGTGATGTCAATTGAATTTATTGTAAATCAATGCGAAAAGACATACCCATGTTGAACAACTAATAACTTTCTTTCCTAATAAGATGCGAAGTTACGGTCTTCGACAAAGTTGTTCAGCGGAAAATTTCCTTTAGGAGTTTTATAAATTGGCACAAAAGCCATCAGCTGGCTCGGTTCCACAGACGAAACAAAAAGGATGTTGATTTTTCAGTACAAAATATTCGATTTTCCCATACAAACCTAAAAGTTCAAATTTACTCATGTAAACGTTACTTAAAATTTTTGCAAAAAATCATGAATGAGTTTTGGACCAAGACGAAGCTTTTAAGGCCCCAGGGTTTGAGAAATTCCAAAATGACCCCAAATCGACTCAGTCTAATGCGCAATTCATAAATCAGAAAGGTAGAGGCTTCCAATGAAAACAACTTTGGAATGAAACTATCAGTGTGTTTTTTTTTCCAAAAATAAAACCGAGGTCAGAGGATATCAGTTGAACTTCATTGAGGGTTCTTCGAAAGTATTTTTGAAGAATGGCAGACATATGTAGTACACTTTTACGTAAAAGGAATGTATTATGAAGGTTGATTAATAGTTTTTTTTTCAAATATTCCATTATTATCCATGTAACTGTGTTCTAAATTCTAGTACTCGTAGCAGGTACATCACCGTTATCAACCATTCGCATCAATACTCACCAAACAAACGCCCGTTTCCGGGTGACACTCGTTGCTCCGTCCATTGCAATCGCACGGCACCGATCGTCCAACGAAATCATCGATCGTTTCCTGGGTCCTGTTGTGCAGCTTCGGCTTGAACCGATAGTGTCCCTTGCCCGGGTTCTGACAGGAGAGCCCACTGTACTCCACCGGACAAGCGCACTGTTCCACCCCGTAGGCCCGATTGTTGTCCGCTCCGGCAATGTAGATCCCGGTATCCAAGGTGACATTGGTGAGGCTGGAATGATTTGTTCGATAGGTGTTTGTTTGAGTAAAATTGTTAGATCACTTACATAACTTGATGGAAGTCAGCTGTGATCGTACCACGTACAAATACGTGTTGGACGTTTTGGAGGGCGACCATGAGAATAGCTCGGGTGATGTTGTGACCATCGTAGTGGTTCTTCCAGAGATGCTCGTGGATTCGTGCGCTGTGTTTGATTACTTCCTGATCGTAGATTATCTGGTCCTCGTAGAAGTCAAGAACCAATTCATCGTGGGTGTGTAGTTGTACCAACGGGAACTGTCGCAGGGAAGCTTCCGGAATGTTCTGTTCAGCTCCTATTGTGACTAGAGAAAAATTTAGTAATCCACCGTAGCTCGTGGTGAGATCTCCTAGGAACTGCGAGGGCAACTGGAAGTAGAGCGGATATTGGAAAGGACTGTAGGCCCCGATTGAAACATTCCCCGTTGAACTGGGAATCAGGTCGAGGCTGTTCATATTCTTGATGTCAGCTTCTTCCCGATTTGTTCGGGATCCCTCGAGTTGGATCACTACAACGTAATCGAAGTCGAAGTCATCTTCGTCCCTTGCCACGTACTCGACACTAAGGTTCCGTGAACCTTGGAGACGGATTTGACCCCACGAGAATTTACTCTGCTCGCAATCTTGTGATCTACCAAAGCAGAAGCACCGAGTACATCCGTCTGGATTAACCGTCGATAGGCCGAAGGTTGCCATTCTACATTGATCACATTTGTGACCAAAGACCAACTGTTTGCAGAGACATTGTCCATTATCATCGCAGTCAAACTGTCCATCAGGCCTGGGAATGGTACCTCGCTCATCACAAGCACATCTCCTACAGTTTGGATATCCGTAGTATCCGACGGCACATTCGTTACATTGTCTTCCAGTGAAGCCTTCCTTACAGTTACATTGACCCGTTTGACTATTACAAGACTGTCCAACCGATCCGGTAATGTCACACTCACAGTGCTGACAACCCCGCTGGAATAGATTTCCCCAGGTATTGGCCACGCAGGATCTACATTCGTGACCGTGACTATTCGGAGGGCACACACAACGTCCCGTATCCGGATCACAAACGTACGCTGGACTCGCACATTGTTCACATCCTAAAAATATAAAATTTGCTTTAATATCCTATCTATAATTTTAACCGATCCCTTCCAACTTACTCTTACAACCCTGACTAGAAAATCCATAATAACCCGGCTGGCAGCGATCACAGCTTGTGCCCTCAACGCCGATCTTGCAGAAGCACTGTCCCGTGTAGGGGTCACACTCCTGCTGATCACTTCCGTTGGGATCGCACGAGCACCGGATGCATCCGACTCCGGAGTCCAGATTCCAGTGCCCGGTCTGGCACCGATTGCACTGCCGACCCTCAATGTTTGGCTTGCAGATGCACTGCCCATTTCGCTGATGACAGGCCCGGTTGACAGAACCTTGCACGTGACAAGCACAT